>NC_141698.1:779672033-780272033 GCF_964263255.1 Lissotriton vulgaris | reverse complement strand
CAGTCCTGCAACATCACAGCTGATATCACTGGAAAGCACCCTGTCTATATACACGTATAAACTATAGTCAGAGTTGTCAGTCTTCCTATAATTTAGACAGTGTTTTCATATTTGATGATGTTACTTTTAAAACAACAATTTTGGACATACATATAAAATAATTCCCCTTTCCGAAATTCAGACAGGGTTTTTACTGGAGCAGAAACATACTGAGCAATGCACATTTGTAGATTTTACATTAACTCTACTCATTACATTTCTACCTCCGACTTGTGAACAGGATGTAAAAGACTGTGAGGTTAATTCGTGCCTTATTAATAGCAAATTCTGCAGTTGTCTCAGGAAGGATGTGAATTAGAGCTGGCATGGATAAAGCCATAACTGCTCAGTTGCCCTAGACTCTGCACCAGTTATGCATCCCAATGCCGATTAAAATACGCAAAGAATGAGGAAACATTCCACGCTTACTGACTTTTACACCTCAGCAAAGTTTGACATCCAATAAAAATAAAACCGCAGAATAAACTAACAGTATATGGAGAAAAAATAAAAAAAAGTTGGCCATTGGAGGAATCAGAAGACAAGCGAGCACTTGGCTAAATGCAGAGTTAACCCTGCTGTTAGGCGTCTAATCATTATTAATTGCCTCCGCTGGCGGACATTAATTTCCCTATTGCTCGAACATGTATCTTGAGTTGGAGAATATCCTCATACATCAAGCGGGACAGGTGATATAACTCAGTTGGTCACAGTTGGAAAGAAGACAGCCACCCACATGCAGGCCGTCTGTCAACTTCATTTACAGAGCCGCGTCTGCCGGGACCGCCGCAGCAGCGCTGCGCATTCATCTCCACGGACAGGGCGCCAGGTGGGGCAGCCAAGAACGGCTCGTTCCTTTGAATCACTAGCCCAAGAGGTGCAGCGGGACTATCTCTTGATTAACTCTTCTTCAAGGGGGAAGATAGAAGAAAGAAAACTAAAATGAATCATGAGTATAATTTGCTAAGCCTGTAACTAGGTATCTGATTGGTTACAGTGCAGCACGGGCGTTTGCTTGTTGGTCACATCAATCAATGGGAAGATCTGTTTGTCTTAGTGTGAATGCTCATTGGTGAGACAACTAGAGTGCTGCTTGTACGTGATTGCTATCAGTATATTTCTCCTCTTTTCTTTTCATGAGCTGTGGTCAATTTACCTCAAGTGACCACTGAAAGTGCTGATTAAGGTGTGTGCCACATTTTTGGGGTTTCAGCAGGGACAGCCCCCACGTTTGAGCGGAGGAGCGTCGCCCCACAAACAAAAGCCGCAGACCAGACTTGAAAAATAAAATGGTAATAAAGCTTAGTTTCAGCAACCGCCCTGAACTGAGCATCAGGACACAGCAGGACCATTCATTGCTGCTAAGTGGCAGCAGGAAGCTTTGTGGTTTTGAGTTTTAAATGTGCATGTCTTTTCGGCCGGCCATCTTGCGACGGTCAACCAGGCACATGCACACTTTAAATCTCTGTAACTCAGCTCTCTTAAAACAGCTGGGTTAGGGAAAGCAAAGGCCTCCAGTGCTCTCATGAGCGCTGATAGAGGCTGCTCCCACCAATCCTAGTGCTGCTCTCATGCTGCATAAGAACAGTGCCATGATTGGCTTTGGAGCCGGGAGCCTGTCTGCCTCGAGGAGAGAAGGATCCAGGAGGACATTGTGCTTATAGAAAAGGTAAGTGCCTTTCATTTTTAATTTCTTTTAATGTGCCTCTCTCCCCGCTCACCACCATCAGGTCATGCCAGCTGACACAGTTGACAGATGTCTTCAGTAGCTGATGAGCTTGAGCAGTGATATCTCACTGCCTTTGACAGTGCAGTGTAACCTGCTGCTTGCTGCCATAACTTTAGGAATGACTTGCTTTTGGTGGGAAGTGTAGCACTATTTGTTGTCATAAACTACATAAACTACATAAACTAGGCAGCACAACACAACGCAAAACAGACTGCAACAGAGCAATCACAACGCGACAGCAACACAATGCACACAACATAAAAAAAGAACAAAAATACAATAACACAGAACAATTGTACACCATGACACTGCAACACAATCTAAACACATAAAGCAGCACAACAACAGTGCACAGATTAGCATCACAACAGATCACAGTAACACAGCAAAATCACTAACACATACACCACAGCAATGCAATAGAACACTTTAAAAGCAGTACACCAATGTGTAACAAAGCAACTCAGCACAACAAAACAGAACAAAAGCACAACATAAAACCGCAACAAAACACAAAAAATAATTGCAAACCTGTGCTGTTGTGTTGTTTTAAGTTGGTGTGACCTTGTGTTTTGCTGGTTTGTTTTATTGGTATGCTGTGTTGTATTCTTGAGCTGTGTAATTTTGTGTGGTGTCATTTTGTTGGCATGATGTAATATGTGCTGTTGTATGCTGTTTTGTTGGGTAACATTGCTTTTATTAGAGGATGTAATATGGTATTGCGTTGTTGTGGTTTTGTTGTATCTCAACTGCAGACTAACTGCTTAAATACACACGCATATTCTGGTAACATATTACCACCCCCATAAATATATTGTTATAATAAGATGGTGAAAAAACAGGGTCCAAGCACTGTCTCAACACCAAGGCTATGTAACAGCGCCAGACAAAAATACGTAGGGGAAGATTTACAAGAACCTTGCGCCACTTTTGAGTAATTTTTCCCATGTTAAAAATGACGCACAGGTGGCGCAAGGGCCTTGTAAATCTCCCCCTTTGTGATCTGACCAGAGGTGTCTGCGCAGAAAGTATTCTCCAAAAATGGAAATTTGGGAACATGGAAATTCTGGATCCTGCAACGTTTTCTCTATGAATTGAACCCGAAAAGTAATTTCTCTAAAAATGTTCATTAGAACTGTTAATGCTCTGGTATAAACAAAGTTTCTGCAAAACAGTTCCAGCTGCAATACGATTTCTTCTCCAATAAAGGCAAAGACGCAAAGCTTTACAAATATTGAACAATGAGACACCAAATCAATGTGAAAGACTTCACGGGAGGGAAACAATGACCTAGCTATAAATGTTTCTAATGGCAATTGGAAAACAATTCTCCATAGGGCCCATAAATTGGGTCTTGGCTTAAACCTCATCTATATGCAAGAAAGGCTCTAACAATGGTTATATTGGCCTCCACTGAAAATAAGGAATCAGATAGATGCAGAAGAGACAAATGCAGCCTTGGTGTTTATAGTCGCATGATTATATTCTGTACAAGTTATCTGGCCCAAACGTGTAGCAAGGGGCATTTCTCAAAGTGGTCTCAACTGCAATGGCTTACAGTTGGTTTATATACGCAGGAGGACCTGCGGGTGGGGGTGGGGGGGGCTTGAGCATTCCAATCGATAATGCAATGAACAGACTGAACTAACGCTATGATGGTGGAGGTTCTGCCTCTGTGCAATTCAGGGAGTGGCTTGATGAGATTGGGCTGGTAGATGCATGGAGGGATATGCACTAAACTAACAAAGATGGGGCGTTCTACTCCTTAGCTCATAAACCGAATGCACATTTAGGCCACTTCTTGGTGTGGGCTAGTTTGAGAGGGGCCATAGCAAACACAGAAATAGGACGCATGGCAACCTCTCTGACTATGCACCCAAGACAGTCACATGAACACATACTTCTACCCCACTCCTCTTCCACTCCCATCCAACCTAGGTCCTTAACAAATACTTACTGCACAATACAGCATTTAGGGCTCAGGTGGGGTGGGGGGGGGGGTGATATTGAGGTTTCTACAGGAATGAAGAACCTGGGCAGAAATGCAGGCCTGCAAAAATGGATTTTTGTCGTGCTGATAGAATTTTCCTCCTACATCAGGAAAAACTACCAGGTGGGTCGTGTGGAAAGTGTTTGCCACGAGATGGCAATGTAAAAACCAATGGAGTCCTGTAAAAATGATTGTTGTTCAAAAAATACATTTCCTCAGGAAGAAGATACACTACATATCTAATATTTCACTCTCTGGGACTCACTCAAAGCTTATATTCGTGGCATCCTTATAATGGTAGTTGTGAGGTGTAAGAGAGCTAGAGCAACCACAAACCTATCTTATTGGCTCAGCAGTATCCTAGGAAAGCCCCTTTGAACACATTTTGGCGCAAAGTTGTGGAGCTGAGGACCGAGCCCTAAGCACTAGATTGGGATGAAACAGAACTAAACAGAGGTACTACTCCTCAGCCTACAAAGCAGGGAGACTTTTTGCAGTGCAGTTAAATGCTAAGAGCACACACTGATGGGGTTCAAAAGATAGTCATCCATTCAAGAGACATAAGGGCATATTTATCAAGCAGGTGCGTCGCCCTTGTGCCACGCAATGAGGCGCACGGGTGACGCAACTCCTCAGGAAGATTTAACAAGTCGATTAAGGCCACACTTTGGGGCCCTGAGTGGCTTGATAAATCTGGAGTAACGCAGAGGAAATCTCTGCGTTGTGTTACTCTGCACCAGGGGGACATTCCATGGGTGGAGCCTGGATTTTGGCACATTCCCAGATTTATTGTTACTGGTAGAGCCGTGAATGCATCAAAATGCTATGCCTTCCCAGGTGTGGCATAACAACGAGAAATATCTATATTTCTCCTTGTTTTTTCCTTTTGCTAGTTATGCTGCATTCTGCTTTCCACAAATAAAAGAAAAATGCCTCAGGGGGTGGTTTTCCTGCACGAAAACAATCCTGCTAACAACGCAGGCACCCTAGCACCATGGTGAAAAAGTGCCTACATACAAGACAGAAATGTGCCATATAATGTTAAATACTGTGCATTCCTGCCCGTTTCCTATCTCTCAGCGCAGCGAGGTGGTTTGCTGCTCTGCATGATTTTTGATAAATATGCCCCACAATCCGTGACAATGACACTATTGCAGTCTCTTTAACCCCTCTACTGCGCCCGCGGCGGCCATTGGCCGACGGCAGCACCAGCGAGGTAGCGTTGCCGTCGGCCAATGGCCAACGGCAGCACTTAAGGGGTTAAGTACCTTTTATCAACACCTATGTGCCAAAGAGCAGGCACCTCGGGTGGTGGGATCACACTATTTCCACGATCATCTTAGCTATTTGTTCCATTAGAATTGGTGGAAAACACTAGATGAGGCTACCACAACAGAGTAAATCACTGTAGCGTTTACTATGGTAAAATCAGGGAAGTATATAGTCCCAGATGGCTTTACAGATAACCTTTGCAAGTTATACTGTACAATGATTGCTCCAGTCCTAACATGGCTGTTAAATTACATTGGCTGGACAGACACAGGGACAAATACAATGTGGATGTGGCAATAGTATTTATTCCAAAACTGAGTAAAGATCCTGCACTGTGCTTCTTGTACAGGCCTATCTCTCTCCTGAATATTGATATAAAACTCACCAAGATTTTGAGCTTTGCATTCATGAGCCCATATACGGTGGCACAGCTCACCATAACTGTGTAATTTTGTTTCAGGTTTTACACTGTAATCACAATAGCCCTTCAAGTGAAGCTTCTGAGGCGAATGTCTTGTTTTTTCGTTTACAATAAATGTTTTTCTGTTCTGTGTGAGCAACCATAAGTTTTCTTTTAAAATCTTTTAAATCCGCAAGAAACAAACCCTTACACAGGAAGTGGCCTCCAGTCATGCCCTGTGCTCTGCACCTATTACATCAGAGCAGGTAAAGAACTGCACACTGGTCTCTAGAAGTTCCATTGTTTGGTGCAATTCGGGCTAGATATTTACGAACCTACCTCTTTCAAACATTGCCAGTTGTCACCGCTTCTGATCCATGGCATTGAAGTGTATGCTTATGTGAAGTTAGATTGAGAGATTCATGGACCACTTTTTCATTTTAGAGGTATTATTTGACTTGCAAAATATGAAAATAATTATTTTCATGTCCAAATTTACATGGTCAATCCAGTAAGTCACATAGTTTGGAACTCAGGTCAAGTGGCATAGCTAGACGTACTACCACCCGGGCTGGCCCCTACGTCAGCTGTGGACGGTAGTGGGAGTACCTGCCGGGCGGTGAAGTGGGGAGGGGAAGGGGCAGGGTAGGGGGTAGTAATGTATGGATTAAGGACCTTAACAGGTAAGTAAACATATAAATAAATAAAACGAATTTTGTTGCGCACACTGCATCGCATTTGGTGATGCAGTGCACACAACAAAATTTGTTTTATTTATTTATATGTTTACTTACCTGTTAAGGCCAGTAATCCATACATTTCTACCCCCCACCCTGCCCCTCCCCCTCCCAACGTCACCGCCCGGCAGGTACTCCCACTACCGGCCGCGGCTGCCCTACATTTGTTGCCAGTAGTTGGCAGACACGACTCCCGCCATCCCCAAGCCAGTGTCGTCCTCCTCCTCCCAGCTACGCCGTTGCTCAGATCAGTTACTTGTCTTGTTCAGTAGAATGTTTTTTCGTTGATTTTTAGGTTTAACTGTATTTATTCCATATTGAACTACACCTATCACTGCTTATAACCAGCGAGAAGTTATGTCATATGGAAACAAAACATTTTATATATTCCAACCCCCTACCACTAAGGACAATCTCTCTGCACATCTTGTGGTTAAAGAGAGCAGTCCCAGCTCTTTTTTTTTTTTTTTTAATTTTTGAAAACCTTTATTTGGGGAAATGGATGCATACAAATACGGGCCTACAACCCGGGGGCCGGCCACGGAACAAAACAGGAAAGCACCATTATCAATTAAAGACACGGAGTGGTTAGACGATATTACCAAACGCTACAAGTCCATGATACTAACTAAATGGAACCACTCGACATAGGATCAAAGGAGGTTAATTTTTATATATTAAAGAATAAAGGATAAGTTGTATAGACAGCAACCTGGTGTAGGAGGCGGGGAACAAAACCAACTACATCATAGCAGTAAAGCCACAAAGCAATAATGAGAAAGGTCCAGATCATGCAAAATATAGGTTCACTTACAGTTCCTCATTGGTAGTGTCCACTCCCGACCTCATGTACCCAGAGACAAACTGAACAGCGTTTCCATAATAGTAAAAACCATCAGGGAGACAGATAAGTTGCAATCATTATACAACCCAACCCAAGAAATAAGAAAACAAAAGGACTAAAAAAGAGGGAGTAGAGGGACTCCACGTTACTGTACCCGCTCCACGGTGGTAATGGCGATCAATAATACAAATAGCGAACGTGCTTAGGGGCGGGGCAACTAATTCAGGATAAACAGAGCCGTCGGTACCATATTACATATAATACCTATTCCTCCCTCCCAATAACTCACCCCGCGGGAATACGCACAGTCGTGGAGATCCAAGAAAAGGACACAAAAGAGCCATAGAAACAAAGAACTATCTAATAGACCCTAATCCACCCGCCCCACCCTGCACCCCTGCAGAAGGCTACGGCCTATCCCCCCAGCAGCGTGCCTGTCGCCTTAATTATGAACCCGAAATATAGAAAGAGAAGATATAGAGAAAAGGAAAGAGAAAGAGAAAAAAGGAAAACCTGGGGAGAGGAACCATGTAGCAGAATGACGGGCCCCGCCCCCCGCCCACACAAACCATGAGCGTGGCCCAAAACGAAACTGGCAAGTGTTCAGTTATCCATAAATAGGAAGGAATCAACAAAGTATCACCATTTGGGGCAGTCCATAAATCCGTGCGCCGATTAGTAGTCCTCCGAAGTAAGAACCGGGCTCATCCTAGTCCTTTCTTAGCTAACGCCACGATGTACGTCGATGCAGTGGGCATAAAACATGGCGATGAGAAAAGGCTGTGGAAAAGTCGCTGGACGATCAATGGAAGCAACCCATGGGACCCCCCCTGCCGATGGCAATACAGGAGCTGTTCACAGTAGTCGTGTATACCAGTGTCAATGATCACCAGCGGTTCTACCCGCTCACGTATCGGATCATCGCTACCCCAACCAGAAAGCGGGGAACAGTCAACGGCCACCTCGGGCCCATCCGCGTCCCCAAGAGGAGACCCGGGAGCAATGGCGGCCGTTACATCGTCCTGTACACAAGAGTCCTGGGCCATGGTCAATTTCCAAATCTTCAACGCCTGCAGGACGTCGCCAATCGTGTGTTCGCGCTCACCAGTGCAGGCCCAAGCGGAACACTAGGGCAAGGAATCGGCACCCCGGGAAGTTACACAGGACATGGCCTCAGCCGCCGTTTTGCGACAATTGCGCCGTCTCTTCGAAATCATCTCCAGGGGTGGGCTCACATGTAGGGCCCCTGCGGGATCCCCCTCAAGCGCACGAACCGCACCCATGGCGCTGAAATGGTGACCACCAAAAGAGGGGGACCCGCCGGCGACACCGCTCCGCTGGAAGCACTCTCCGCCACCGAGCGATGGAGTCCGGCAGGGCCGGACGGCAACAAAGGGGGGAGCCACCAACACGGCGTCCCCCACACACAACTTGCCGCACACCACCTCTGGAGCACCGGACGGTAGTCCCAGGCGCGTTCATTTGCCTCCGGGCTCTTCGCACATCGGCATCTTCCGGCCGGCCCCAAACCTCCACCCGAGGCCGCCGCCGACACCGTCTCGCCGGCAACTCGCTAAGGGCGAGGCCCCGGTCTCAACCCCGAAGAGGCCGCACTTTCCGGGAGGACGCCGCTGCGGACCCACTGACCGCCGGATCAACCAGGATGGATGGTAAGTGACTGCATAGCTTTGCATATAAGTTGTTGTCCTTTTTGGGCAGGATGAGTGACAGGATATTCGAGTTTAGGCAGGTAGGCCGGCGGAGCCGAGCTAACGTCGATGTCGAGCTTGGCTCCTCCCCAGTCCCAGCTCTTTTTATTGTGATTGCTGCTACTTACTTGCACTTTTTGCACATTTCTTGCTCACGCCCCGGTCCACCGTAGGTTCTCCGTTTGTTGTGAAGGGTGCGATAGATCCGGCAAGCTTCATTTCCGGCTTGTTGTGGGAGGAGCCTGGAGGTTAGCATCCCAGTGCTTATGCTTATTTAAACCCCATGCCCTTTCCCGCGTGCAGCGGACGCGCACAGTTGCGAGTGACTGTTCTGTACGGTTTGGGGCAATTTCTGTGATTTTATTGAGTGTTCATTCTTTATTTTAACCGGACAGTGCATTTTTAGTATTTTTACATGTACACCTCTTTTAATTGTGATTGCTGCAACTTACTTGCACCTTTTACACATTTCTTGCTCACGCCTAGGTCCACCGTGGGTTCTCCGTTTGTTGTGGAGTGGGCGAGCGAACCAGCAAGCTTCATTTCCTGCTTGTTGTTGGGGGTGGAGCCTGGAGGTTAGCATCCCAGTGCTTTTGCTTATTTAAACCCCATGCCTTTTCCCGCATGCAGTGGACGCGCGCAGTGGCCGCGCCGCTAGCACGCCAAAGTTGTGCCAAAGGCAGGCCTGTCTGCGCCTGTCCGTGCCACGACCGTGCCAGGACCGCGCCTTGCGTCTGGGAGGCTAGCACATCTGTGCCAGAACAGAATGAAAGTGCCATCTATACCAGAGAAGAACTTTTTATCTTAGTGGAGGGTGGACTTCCTTGCTGCCATTTAGTAGACCCTGAGTTCCTAAGTGTGCAACATTCTTTTGCCTGCCCCTTGTACAGCTTCTGCCTGGCACAGGTAGGCGTTGATTTCACCCCTTTGGAATTAATTAAACCTATGTCACTCCCCCTAGAGCCTATGATCCAGGAATATCTCATTAATGCCAGATCACTGATTAAAAACAAGATCGCCTTCAGGGATTTTGTCTTGCTGCGCAAACCTGACAGGATGTTTATTACAGAAGCATGGGCAAGTGATTGTTCTGGTCCTGATCTTGTTGAAGCAATACCCCTTGGATATAGCTTAGCTAGTCTGGATAGGGAAGGCAAAATGGGAGGGGGTTGGGCATTCTTTATAGGGATATATATACCTGTCGCACTGAACCCCTTACTACACCCTCTAACCACTATCAGGCATTATATTTTTCAATAAATATTCTCCCCACTGAAAGCTTGTCAGGGGTTCTATCCTATCGCCCTCCTGGTTCTAGATCCCTATTTGTTAAGACCTAATTTAACAGTGTTGGGTGATTTTAATTTTCATTTAGACAAATCTTTATGTAAAGATACTCAATCCCTTTTGGGAACACTAGGCTGCTGTGGTTTCTTGCAGCTGGTTACTAGTTCCACCCATACATCCAGACATATATTGGACGGCATATTCTCTAATGATCCACAGATCGAGGTGGGACTGCCTTTATCTCTCTCTCTTGGTCAGATCATTATGCGATCCCTTTTAAATTCCAGATTTTAATTCCAGCTTTAGAATCCATCATAGCACTGAGTCAGCGCTAACTGCGGTTTTTGATAACATCCGGGTCCAGGTTGATGCAGGGTATACTACCCTGCTGATCCTGCTTTACCTTACCGCGGCGTTTGACACCCTGTCTCCTTTGAGGCTGGTAAAATGCCTCTAGGAGATAGGGGTTGGGGGCACAGCCCTGGGGCTTCTTTCCTCCCTCCCCAGCGAGAGGGCGCAGATAGTGAAAATAGGCCACTTTTACTCAACTTCCAACCATTTGATATGTGGAGTGCCGCAGGGCTCCTCCCTAAGCCCTACACTTTTTAATATCCATGTTGCCCCACTGGCTGGGGTCGTGAGATCCTTTGGATTTGAGGTGCTGTCCTATGCTGACGACACTCAAATTATGGTGTCCATTACTAACAGCATTAGGATATCTGCCGCAAATGTTAAAAATTGCATGCAGACAGTCTCAGCTTGGATGGTTGAAAACAATCACTGAATGGGGAAAAACCTTAAATCTTGATTTTTGGCAACAAACAGGATACTTGGTCTAATGAATGGTGGTCTGATACTCTGGGCAGCTGCCCTTCCCCTGTATCCCATGGGGAAAATGTGGGTGTTATAGTTGATACATCTTTGTCTATGAACCTACAGATTAGCAGAACTGTGTCCACCTGCTTCAGGTTAATCAGGCTGCTTAGGAAAATGGCCCAGTTTCTTTCATTTGCATCACAAAAACAGGCAGTGATTGCCTTGGTAATGTCCAGACTCGATTATTGCAATGCCCTTTATCTGGGCATGAATAAGGGTCTGGTGTGTCGTCCTCAGTTAGTGCAGAATGCGGCAGCAAGGCTGGTGATGGACTTACCTAAGTACCATTCAGTCATGTCCTCCCTTATTTTTTTGCACTGGTTACCTTTGTATCGTAGAATTCTTTTTAAGACTCTTTGCCTGACCCATAATGCTTATTATGGTTTAGGCCTTGATGCTATTAAAGCAATGTTTCAGCGCTACGTACCTACCAAGCAGCTTAGGTCTGCCAGCAAGAATTTGCTAGTAGTTCCCAGGTATAAAAAGGTTAGATGGGGAGGCAGTGCCTTCTCCACCGCCGCTGCTAGGTTGTGGAACTCTCTTCCTGATAGGTTATCAGGTCTTGTGTCTCATTCTCTTTTTTGCAGTGCCTTGAAAACCTGGCTCTTTACACAAACTTTGATATGAGCATATTTTATTCGGCTGTGCATTAGTCCTCTAGCGCCTTGATGCCCTTGGGCTAAGTTTAGCGCTTTCTAAATTTATTATTCATTCATTCATTTATTCAGTCATTCAGACTGAAAGCACTGGGATAAAGCCTTCCCCAAAGCCAGTTGTTTTCTTCTGGCAATCTCTTGGTTCTACTGAATGGAAAATGCCTATTCCGTAGGACAGAACTCAGGTCCTTTGGTATCTTGATTTCAGACACTCTGTTAACCTCCGTCATCACCTCTTCACAGTATCTACCCAACTTGGGACTATTCCACAAGAGATGTAATAAGGTGCCCATCTCCACAAATCCTCTCCTGCACACATTACCGTTTGATAAATCCTACTCCCCGATTCTCTCGGACTTCCTGTACCAATGAGTCAGGATTCTTTATTGAGCTTCCTACAGCCTGGGGTCTATTACAAAAAATGCACCCTATCATAGATTTTCTCCCTCTCCTGGTGCAGAAATTCCACTCCCAGTTCCTTCTTCTACCTCTTTTGTCCTGGTATTTTGTCCTGTTGGGTAAAATCTGGGAGGAATCAATACAACGTGGTGCTTAAGCCTATATCAAGGGGTCTATCCATAAGCCATTTCTCGAACGTTGTAAAGGGACGAGAAGTTCCATCTTTCATTGTGGGATATAGAACGCAATGTCTGACCTGTGTGTAAGCAAACCGCTCAATATCCAGGTTTCTAAGGTCCTCAAAGGATTTAATTCGTTTTTTTAAAGAAAAGGGGTAATCCACCAGGAGGCATCTCTTTTCCCTCCAAACGTGAAAGCTCATTTTCTCCTTAGCTGGTGTGAAATCTTAGTTGAATGAAATAGGAGTGAATGGGGAAGGGAAAGACAACAAGCCTGCTTACAAGAAATCTTTATCCCATACTGCCATTGTGACTCTGATAACTGGCAACTTGTTTACATCTCACCACTAGGATTAAGAGGAACAATGGCCTAGATTTACCAATGTTTTGCGTTACTTTTGCAATGCAAACCCTGAATGTTCATGTGGGATTTACAATCTAACGTAAATCGTGTTATGCGTTTGTTAGAAACCCAAAATAACGCAAAGTTACACAATGCACTGCGTCAAGGTGGCATTCTATGGTTGAATCATCGGTTTCTCCTGCAATCACCCATGTTTTTTTAGGTAAATCTTTAGCTACAAAAAAACTGTAGACGGGGATTTCCGCCAAAATCCTACACCTCCTTGAGACAGGCATACCGAGGAGAAATGTTCAATTTCTCTTCTTTATTTTCCTTTGCATATGTGCTCCATTGTACAGCACACATACAATGTGGGAAAAGTCTTAAAACATAAGTTTTGTACTAGAAGGGACTCTTTCAAGTACAAAACCTATGCTTCAGACACCCTTGTACTAGTGTACAAATATGTCTGCGTTGGCAAATGGCTGGATAAAGTGCACCAGTGCCGAGAGAGCGAGCACATCAGCCCCACATCTTAGTGGATATGGTGATGTTCTGCTCTCTCCCTTTTTCACAAGGAAGTGCTGCTCTTGATGAATCTGGGCCGATATGCATTGCCTTGCTCCATATTATTACGAGTGTTGTTTCTATGAAAGGCATGATGGGCTTATGCTGTCATTTTAATCTGCCCAGAGTCCTCTCTAATTAGCCCGTCTACTCTTTTTCTGGAAAACCGCTAGTCATTTATTGAGACATCCCCACCAATTTAGTAGCATATTAATGTGTAGATCCCTATTTCTAAAGTCCCCTAGAAGCACCCTTTTTTTTAGAAATGAGCCATATTCAGTGCTTAATTTGAGCTGGTGGTTTCCGGTGCTCAGCACCGGAACTTAATTATCAACACTGGCACCTATGACAGTCTGCACTATTTATCTAAATTAGAGATAAACACAACAAGTTGCTTATTATGTCAAAGAGCATTAAAAATGACCAATATCTTGTGCCCAGGCCATTAGTGTAGCTTTGGGGTCTGGAATAGTCTGAAATGTCATACTTGCAGGGTGTGTTGATTAGTAGTTGTGTTTATTCTGTCACTGGTGGCATGTAATAGGGCATTGAGTAGTGCGAGCCGCAGTCACCTCCTAATGGGTGCCCGGCACTTATATTTTCTTTACAAATTAAGTACAGGCTAGATTACATGTCTTAGCAACACCACCATCCATAATGTCTATTTTATTTATATATTTATTTTACTCATTTATAGAGCGCAGCGAATCATCCCCAAGGGGATCTCTCGGCGCTACCAGAAATGGGCACTCATATGCAGGAACCACCTAGAACAAACAAGTCTTTAACAGTTTCTTATTTCAGGGCTGAAACCTGCCTACTATGACTCACTCAGTACCTCACAACAGTCACACGAAAGAAAACTATAGAACTATGAAAGCACTACCTCTTTTTCACAAGAACTGTACTCTGGAAAGGCAGGAACACAACTGGAATGCATATGGCTCATCCTTATCTAGAGTGACATAGTGTGCTAAAAAACAGCGGGCCTCATTTATGAGGCTGTGCGTCACTTTTACGCCACCAGTGACGCACCAGTGGCGTAAAAAATGTGCCTCGTTGCGCCGTATTTACAAAGTGACGCATCTAGGTAGATGCGTCACTTTGTAAACCCCTGCGCCACATTATACCTGCGCCAGGTATAATGTATGCAAGGGGGGCGTATTGACGCAAGGAAGGGTCGTAGAAGTGACACAGTGAAATCTATGAGATTTCACTGCATCACTTTTAGGACGCTGTTGCGTCAAAATCTTGCGCCTGCCTCACATCAGGCGTAAGACTGGCGCAGGCCCTTACACATGGGGCTTGCCCCATGTGAAAGGACGCATTGCTGGAGTTGCGTCACTTTTGTGACACACTCCAGCAATGCGTCACTTTTGCGCTTACAGATACGTCAG
The DNA here is from genome assembly GCF_964263255.1 of Lissotriton vulgaris. Taxonomy (NCBI): domain Eukaryota; kingdom Metazoa; phylum Chordata; class Amphibia; order Caudata; family Salamandridae; genus Lissotriton; species Lissotriton vulgaris. The sequence goes on along the minus strand of NC_141698.1, from coordinate 780,257,609 downwards.
AAATACTGACGTATCTGTAACTCCTTGCGACATGATGCGTCATACAATAAATATGACGCATCAGGAATGTCGCAAGGAGTGCGCACTGAGAAGTGACGCATCGCTGCTTTCACGCAGCCATGCGTCATTTCTCATAAATGAGGCCCCGATGGTTTAGAATGAAACCCAAGAAGTTGCCAGGGGCTGTGCTCTTTGCAATAATTCCACCCATTGCCTTCACGTTTCATTGCGAAGCTCTCAATGCAGCTGGGTTGTTGTGACTTGGGTTTCATGCTCACTGAGCCACAGTTCTCAAGCTGTACCTCACTGAGGCCCAACAAGGCTGAATCCGTTTGGGGGTTGCTTGTGTGTACAGAGAACACCTGGCCTACCTTTCGGGATGAACTGTTCCATTCAGAGAGGACAGATCCTCGCTTGCCTATGGTTGCTCCCTGTCTGGTGTGGCATAGTGGCCAAAAATATGATGAATTGAAGTGTGACCCAAGTGAGGGGCAGTGGCTATAACTTTCGTAAGCATTCTACTGTTTATATGTGTGTTTCAAAGATACAGAGGGGTGCCAAGAAACGACCACACTGCTGTTGAATATATGTGTAGGGAGAAGGGCCAGATGTACTGCCCTGGGATAACACTATCACTCACAATGACAACTTAAGGGCACTCAGCTTTAGTCTATTGTGGTCTGCTACTATGATTCGCCCAATGGCTTCACAGGAAGAAAATGCAAACCTGTGATGTCATGTCCTCTTGTTCCCAAGAACCGCACTGTGAGGTTCCATTGTACTCCAACCCAGATGAATAGCAAAATCATCTCATCACGCAGTCCTAATCCATGCACTGAGTGAGATCTACTCAGTAAAATATATCCATCCCCCGTTCCTTCACTCGACACACGTTGCCAGTTCAACATTTTTCAAAGCCTTTAGTAAAATCCTATTTTACCATTTGAGTGCTCACTTTCACCTTCGAACAAGGCAATTATTGAGGCTATTTATTTCTATCTGCCCCCTCTTGTAGTTATTGGCAGTGACCCTATAATTCAGCTGCCTGTAATATAGCACTGACTCCAGAGACACATCTGGGCCTTTTCAGGAATTAAAAGCATAAAAGTAAGGGCAGAGATTTAGAACCTCATGTGAACGTAATTTCATGGATTTTTTTTCTTATCCAGGAACATTCTCAGTAGTAAGCCTGGAACTCTTGACCAGGTGCAGATTTCCAGGTACATTACCAGTAGTGTCTTCTCATATATCCTACTCCCCTTATGCAATGGTTCCCCTAATGTAGATCTGTGAAGAGGGGGAATGAAACTTCCTATGCACATGCACATATTATTTCTCCCCAGAGGAAACATATTTTCCTCTGGAGATAGCTTTTCCACCATTCCCCCTCCCCCCTCTAATTCTTGGAATGAGCATTTCTTCATTTCCTTCTCCCCTGCTGGAACGTGAGTTCTTCCTCCCCTTGCCTGGAGTAGAATTCTGGCCATTCAGAATCGAACTTCAGGAATGCCCACAAATGTACAAGCCTGTGGGCATTCCCAGACTTTCAAGGCAAATCACCCCCTGGAACGCCCATTTCCCAGTTACTGAGTGGGATTTAATACACTTGACTTCTCCACACTCATGATGGAGAAATCTTCAGTAATAACTGTATTTATGACTGATATGAATGTCTTTGTGAGTTTCTGGCTGGCGTGCATGTGGTATTTGTGGCCGCAATAGTAAATTTAGCGCTAAAAATATGTTTGTGAATAAGACCCTTTCTAAAAGAGCCTTCTTTTCTTTGTCCACCTGCTTTGGAATTACCAGCTACTTGAAACAAGTAATCCTGTCAGTGTGTTTTGCGTCTGTATTCTTGTAAATTTGGGTCTGATTTTGATATTGGTGCATGGGTTACTCCTTCACAAATGTGACGGATATCCTGTCAGCCTCATTACAAGTGCACTATATCCATGGCACTTTACTAAGGAGGGCGGGACATCCATCGAGTTGGCACCGAGCAACCAATGGCCCAAACCCTAAATCAGGCCCTAAATTGTATTAACTTTTCCATCATTGAATTCCACTTCCGGTTTTAATGAATTGTTCATTTTTCCGGATTTGTTTTCTTTTGTGATGCAAATTTAGGGTTCTTCAGTGAGGGAAATAATGCAGCATAATTAAGAGGAAAAAAAGATAGAAATAGCTACGTCTAGAGTTGCGAAGAAATGTCGATTAAGCTCTGTAATAATATATGATTAAAGATTCTGACTACATCTCCGATCTGGAAGGAGCAGAGAATGAGTTGAATTGTGGCCTGTGTAGGTTCACACCAATATTAATAACAATGTATGTTTTTATATAGTGTTTCATATCACACTCCTGTTTTTTATAAATGCATCTAGTATTACCTATCACCGATTTTGATAGTAGTCAATTTAACACTCTCCAAAGTATGGCCGGCAGAACTTGCCTGGTCAGGACTCCAGACTGTGACACTAAGACCACAACAGATAACAGCCTCATTTATTGAACTCACTGAGCCATTTGTCCTAAGAGAAGCAAACCTTGCCTCAATAAAGAAGGTGTCTGCAGGAGAAACTGTAAAATCGCTCCTAGAACCATCTAGGTGATATATAAAGGTGCCAAGGGCCTTCAAGGGAAATTGAGTTGGTGACCTTCAGTTGCGTGCAGAGTACACTGACCACGCTGGCCATGGAATATATGTGTCAGGCAATCATAAATTTCACATCTCATGGTGGGAAACAGTGCCTATAGGAAAGATACAGACAGAGGGCAGAAGCTCTTGATATGTCCCAAGAAACTGGATATTTTAGCTTCTAAAAGCATCTCCAAAGCTGAACAATAACAAAATCACACTATAAATAAAATATACTGTGACACAAAAATTTGTGCCGGGAAGGAAGTCAGGGGCAAAATGGCTCAGTGAGCTAAACACTCGACACTATCATCTGCAGATTGGGAAGGCAATCTCAATCCCTTTGAATTCCGTACATTGAGTACCATTACATTATGTAACAGTATCAGCTGCAAATTGCAGCATTCAGAAACAGCAGATGAACAGGATCCACATGGTACTTTTGCCCATATCTTGGCCTCCTTTTTTAACCCAAACACTCAAAGGCATTGCATCTTGCCACAAGGCAGGTGTTAGTATCCTTGGGTTCAATCTCACAGTGTTTGATATAAACTTTTCATTTTAATATAGCCGAATGCTACTCTTATTTTCTCCAATGAATTAAATGTTACTGCTATAATTCCTATTCATATCAACCTAGCACCCAAAGTTAATGAAACTATGGAAAGGCTCTTAGTGAGTTAAATGCTTAGTGCAAACTTTTAATCCTAATGAATTGGCAAATTGAGTAGCACTTCATTCATTAATATTAACAAGTCGGCCTTTATCGTGAGTGCCAAGTGTTAGATATGACAATTATCAGACGTGGTAAAATCAGAAACTGAGTGGTTCAGAATTTATTGGGTGTGATATATATCACCTATCTGAGTATAGCTCTCAAAAGGGGACGTAAAATAGGGATGTTGGTGCTTTCTAGACCAAGCCCAGTATTTACCAAACTTTGTTTCCTACTACCATCCAGCTGGATTGACCTAGGCAGTAGTTCTTAACAAGAAATGGTCAGGAGACCGCTGGGGGTCTGTGAGGCCTGCTCAGGGGGTCCGCAACAGTTTTGCAAAATTAAAGAATATTAAAAGTCAGACAATGTGGCTCCCTGCATGTTACGCACTGCACTATACTTACCTGTTTGCCATCCTCGTGCAGCAGTAGACCCACTGCCTGGATGAAGGGTGTGGCAAAACAGGCTGCATACAAGCGCTTACCTGACCTGCCTTTATTCGTTCGATATTTCGCGTAATGGCCATCCATGGCCATCCATGGCTCCCATCGGCAATGGATGATGGAGCGCGTCTTTAGACTACTCGTCTATGGCTACACATGATAGGCAACTTTTACCCAGTGGAACAATTTATCTCTATGCAACACATAATTGCTCTTCCCCAACACACCCTACTCGATGTTTTTACAAATTTTAGATTCCAAGCTTCCCTCCAGGCGCTTCATGATACTTTTCCCGCTGCCCCCCACTCTTCCTACCCTAGACAGGTAAATAGCCAATTCTTCCCCATGCAAATTGATTACACGTCTTTATGCAAGCATGCACGGGAATTCTTCGGTTTGCAAACCCCAGGCCTATCTCAGCTGGGAGCATGAACTTGATCCACCACTTACTGCGGATTACCAAAGCTCTCTCTCCTAATAATCGACTACGCCTGCTACATTTTAAGTTTCTTCACAGAATGTACCGCACTCCTACCCAGATGTATCATATGGGCCTATTTGGCAATGTACAGTGCTGCAGATGCGGGATCGATAATGCTAATATTCTCCACTTAGCGTGACAACTGTCTTTGAGGCCATTGCCTCAGTTACTAATTTCTGCCCTCCCAGGATCCCACTGATGGCCTTTTGGGCTATGTTAAGGATGTCCCCTAATGTTGTGACTCATGGCCAATCATGGGGTGGAGGTTCACTGGGGGTGTTGCTCTGTGCAGCAACTGGATAGGTGACTGAGAGTTGTGACACACTGCCAGGAGCAACTTGCTGCATACTGGGAGCTGCTGTCCCAGGGCTCCCACCCAGTAAATATTTGGCAACCCTTCACCACTTATCTCTCCTCACTCAGTGTACGCAACACTCAGGCCCCTCCTACTCCCCCCTGCCCCCGCAAGAGGAGCCCTTCCCCCCTGAATTCTGACCAGTACACCCCTTGCGGACTGTTTACCTAATTTTAAGGTTCACATGGGGCATTGTGCACCCTGGATATCTCGGGGTCCCTGGCCTACCTAGTTTCAGTGGCTTGATGTTCATTCAATAGATTGCACAAATGCTGTTTCACAATTTCCACCTTAGATTGGGTTTACTGCAATGTTGTTTTCTCCTGGTTCTTGTTTGGGATTGAATGCCAGTCTTTGACTCGGCCTGTTCCCATTTCTGTTTTCCCTTTTTGGGACAAGTTTTCCTTTTATGTATATATGGAGCACTGGATCGTGCTTTGTTTACTGTGCTATGTGCTCATCACTATAAAATCTCAATATGAATTTAAAAAAAATACATTAAGAAAGTATATTCAAATAAAAAAGCAAAATTGAAACTGTGAAAACTTTTTCTTAATTTTTTTATGAATTACACAAATTACATTTGTTTCGTGTATACTTGTTTAATTATTTTTGTGTATTGTTTTCAGGTACAAATCATAGAAACTGCTTAGGCCCGGGGTCTCCGGCTTCCAATAATGACCTCGCTGACCTAGGCTTTAGCATTACAGTGCTTATAGATAGTAAAAAGCAAGATAGCAAATGTCTGTTATAGATAGCAAATGTCTGTTGTTGATAGTTATTACTAGTTCTAGTAAAGAAAGCTGTGTCCCCATTTTAGGCTTTGCTTCTTCACTTTTACTGAACATTAGGTATCAAAACTGCTGCTATTGTGCACGTGCCGCAGATAGTGAACAGCTCTGTTTTGATTCATTCAAAATATTACAATTATTTAAAACCTATTGCTGCAATTTTTTCCTAGCAATAGTATTTTTCATTTAAAGTCATGATTACATCACAAACTACTGAGACCTATTTTGTGACATAGCATTGTTGTAAATGTATTATTACAAATCTTTTTTTTAAACGAGTCTCATAATCAGCCGTCGTTTGCTATGACAGCATGAAATATAGGTGTGATGAATTTTACAAAACATTGTGATGCTCCTCGTTTTTGAAGATTACCCTTAAAAAAGGCATTTCTTCACTTAGATGGGCCAAACATTTTGTGCTCGTAAGTTGCAATTTCCAACTGCACAAAGTTACATTTGTGGTCGATATTGGGATTTGCAAATTTATTTGATGAACATTCCTCTTCCGTTGGGGAAAATTCTACATACATGGCTGTTATTGCAAAGTCTTATGTACAGGGTTAGAGGTGGGAATGTTCTCACGGGAGCATCAGGGGTGGTCAGTGGGAATGGGGTGAACAAACCCATTTTTTTTACTTTGTCGGAGTACACAAACCCTTTTATTTTATCTACCACCCTATTTTCACATATATCGTCATTCCTGCTAAGGTTGGCGAACCCATAGGATTGAAAGGTTGTACATAACATTCCTACATATTCCAATGAAATACCCATAGACATGGACTATTCATGCAGATTGTCAAGTCTATTTCTGTGGATTTTTGTGAATCCACAAAAGTCTGAAAATCTACATAGGATTCAATGATTTTTGCATATCTTGTGACTAAGGTTCATATTTCTTCGTGTATTGTTATGTGTTGCATTGTTTCACTTCAGTAGAACTCTTTCCAGTTCTTTATGGATTATTCTGAAACATGCATTTGCATTTTCCAGGTACCATAATATATGTAATACAAGTAGCTGTAAGAAACGTTAATTGAGAGACTTAGCTATCATTAATGATGCAGGATTAGATACAGCGAGCCCATAGCAGTGAGGGGTCCTCTGCACCCCACTGTTGGCTGCATTTTGCTATTGCAGGGAAGCAATCTGCCCATTTTCCCAAATTACATTAGGGCCAATGGCACCATTGTTACGCCGCTTCTTACTTCCACAATATTGAATTTGTTTGTATTGTATTGAATCGGAATTTGTACCTCTCCCTCTTAAGGCCCAATGCGCTTTCTGGGCCAGTGTACAACGTATTCTGCTCTCTGTTGCTCTTGTATGAAATATTGCATAAGGAAGGTGTCATTTATCAATCATGAGCAATTGATATTAGTATCCTGGAAAGAACGAAATTCCTCATGCTATTGATTAATTGAGGAGCAATGAAATTAGCTTATTAAGTTCTTAGCAGAACCTGCTAAAAAGTGGGAATAAGATCATTTGTCCAGTACAAAAGGAGCTTTAATCTATCACTGTCTCCCCAAGAACAAACCGCTCCCACATGAATAGAATCTGGTATTATATTGGTAAATTTGTTTTAGTGGAATGCACATATTAACCAAATATTAGTGGGCAATGGTATCCGTGCAGCATTTGACACTGTATAGTAAAATATTTCTTCTCCATATCAGCAACATTTACAGAAATGATGGACAGCCAGAGAGAAAGAGCTTCAGAACTGTAACAAGAGTTTCAGGTTTCTGGGTCCCCAAGGACAAAAATAAGTCTCTCCCATGTCTCCCTTCTTTGATATGCTGACCCTCGACAAGGCTACACATTTTTCATCATGGAGAGGAGAATAAGAAGAAAGGTGCCTTCAGAAAAGTTTGTTTTGCACCTGTCAGGTCTTAGAATCAGAGAGACCTCCTTTGGTTCAACATTGGGTTCAGCACTGTGGCAATGGACAGTGCCCCAGATTTATGAATGGCTTACGTAGTACTTGCGTCATGCAAGCCCTTGAGCCAACATGCGTGCTAGGCTTGACTTAGTAAATGTGGAGTAACCCAAGGAAGGGCAAGTTGATACCTTGCATCACATTGTGTTGAGAAGGCATTCCGTGAGCGGAGTGTGAATGTTCCCACGCATCGGGCCACAGTTTTTGACGCATGCGCAGATTTCTTAAGAATGTGTTAAAATAGTATGCCTTCCAAACAGAGGGGTAACGAGGAGAAATACATGTATTTCTCCTCGTTATATCCTCTTTCTGTGTGCAGCACACACAGAAAGAGGAAATAGCCTGTGAGGATTGCTTTTATGCACAAAGGTGTTCCATACTGCACAAAACGAATCCTGGCTGTAACAAAGGCAGCCTTACACTATGGTGCAAGAGTATCTGCATTGGCGCTTGGCAGGCACAGTGCACCAGTGCAGACAGAGAGAGCAGGAATGCTCCATATGACATTAAACATGGTGAAATCCTGCCCTCCTCGTTTGACACAGCACAGTGCAGCAAGTTGTCTTGCTGCATTGTGCTGCACCAAATGTTGATAAATTTGCCCCAGGGAATCCATGTCAGAGAGTTATGGGAGTTGGAGGATCTAGGACCTGGTTGTGGGATGATGGTGGAGCGATTCTTTGAGCTGTATTCACTTGAAACTTGTCTTATAATTCAAAGTATAAACCTAGAATCATCTCACTTCAATCTGGTACCCACAAACATGAATCTGCCACTCTCCCTCCTGTTCACGCTCATGAGTGACAGTGAAAAAGACCCGGGCTCGAGAAGCACACACCCTAGCAACATTGCTTGTTGGTGGGTTTAAAGTTCTTTTGTTCCGCTCATCAAGCTGCTCGCCCTTAAATACTTTGTTGTTTCCTCGTATTCTGTTACTCAGTTTAGTCCTGCCTAGGATTAATCCATGTTTTTTGGTGTTTTTCTGTATTTATGTTACCAGTTAGAACAGTCTCCTTCACTTTCTCTAGGGCAGCAGTCCCTAGGCCATGTAGGAGCTGAGCATTTTTCAAGGGACAGATGTACGACTGTTTTTTCCGGTCGCATATGAAATCAGATGCACAATGTACTAACCCTATTTTGCGAGTCACTAATTATTAGCTACTCGCACAATAGGGTTAGCGATTCGCTATTAGGAAGTGGTGTGCCAAGGGCGTCCCTTCCTAATAGCGAGTGCTAATGCCATGTATGAGTGTTGCGGTCAGAAAAAAACTCAGTTTACCACCTACTTCAAGTAGGTGGTAAACCATTTGCGAATGGGAAGGGGTCCCCTGGGGACCCCTTCCTCTTTGTGAATGCGTGTGCAAATATTTTTCAAGAGCAGGCAGTGGTCCCTGGGACCACTGCCTGCCCTTAAAAAATTAAATTGAAAAGATTAATTTTTAAATGAATCCCCTTTTCCTTTAAGGAAAACTGGTTGCATTTTTTTTAAACTGCTTTATTGACAAAGCAGTTCAAGACAAGGTGGTCAGGCCACCATCCATGGGAGTGCTAGCCATTCCCAGATTGCGACAGCCTCATTAATATTCATGAGGCATGCAATTTGCGTCCCCATTGGGAATCGCAAACAGTGTCTGAGACACTGTTGTCATTGAATTTTGCAACTCGGAAATTGCAGCTCGCAATTTGCTAGTCGCAAAATTCAATGGTCGTACATCTGGCCCTAAACACCTTTTTTATGACCATTGTATTTCATTTAAGGTCTCGGCTAGACAGCGCTTGCGCTGTCTCGAAGAGACGTGTTGTATTCTATCTGTGGGCTTACTTGCCACCCATCGTCTACCGTTGGTAAAGTTCAGCAACTCTCTCCTTTTTGTTGATGCATTTTGCCATGGCATGCGGACATTATGCCCTCTACTTGTGTTTAGCCCTCCCATAGCTCATTGACCAAAGTACATGTCTCCTTCCACTGTTCCCGGTTTGGGAAACTGCTTTTTATTTTGTTTTAAAGGATTCCACAGGAGTCCTTGTGTTTGCAGGCCATTGCCCTTGCACACATACACACATACAACTAACATGCATGCACATGTGCATAAATAAATGCATTTATTAAAAAGTTGTTAAACCACGAACAGCACTTGTTTTTTTTTTTTTGCACGTTCCGATGGTATTGGAATGCTCACTTCGGAGTCCATCTTGCCATAGAGCAAACAAAAGCCAATGGTATTGGAGCTCTTTAAGTGCTCACCAGTTACGTTACACAATGACACATTCAGTTGTGTCGCCGATCCTAGTTTTTTACCCGATGTTGCTTGCCAATTCCCCCATCTCATCCTCCTTCCCTGCATGACCCTGCATGAAGACTTTCTCTGCCCTCCATCTTGCCATAATGCTAAAATCAGGTGATAGTATTGGAGTGCTTTAAGTTCTCACCAGTTACATTACACAATGACAGATTCAGGGAAACGGCCTTTACAACGAAGCCGTTTCCACGAAATCTTCAACCACGCATGCAGTACAACGCATGCGTTGTGTTGTACTGGAAAGAAGACTCCAAATCCGGTAAGGTAGCAGGTAAGTAGTTTAATACAGCAGACAGAAAAGTAACAGGACCGTAACCTCATCTGGCCAGGTAGTAACTGCCACAGAATGGAATGGCAGACAGTGACACAGAGAGAACTATGCAAGCAGTCTAGAAGGTTGGAGCCAGAGCATGCAGGGAGAGGACAGATAGGGAAAAGCTATGTACAACACATCTCCCTCCTTTGGGAACAAAAGGAAAACAAGGGAAAGAAAGAGCAAAATAACAGTAACAGCTATTATTGAACATAGTCACTCAAGTAAGCTGGAGGATGACGGGAACGTGGACACCTTGAGGAGACATTGGAAGAAGAAACACCAGAGGTAGTATCAGAACACTCATGCATATCATCACACGCAGATGAAGGAGCATCACCACCACCCACCTCCCCCCGTACAGCAGGTGAGTCACGCGACTCGGAGTCCCGTCGAGCAGACAACATATAGCCACTGCAGCCTGTCTCAGAAGAAATAAGACTGGAATCATGGGTATTGGAGACATCCTTCTGATATAAGGCAACCCTTCTGTAGTTCCACTTAGCACCATTCTCAAGAAGAACAAAATGGGGAAAAGCTTTCTTAACCCGGAAGGGACCAGTGAACTTAGAAAGGCCCTTGGAGCAGCGACCCGGCTTAACCTTGACCAAATCGCCAGTGGAGATGGGAAGAGGGGAAACATTTGAAGGAGAAGAAAGCTTGTTATCATCCCTCAACCAGGAAGGAGTTAGCTTGGACACAGGGGAACGCCCTCGCATCAGTTCAAAAGGGGATTTTCCAGCCTGCCCATGGGGTGTTGAGCGGTAAGCCCAAACCAGCTCTTGTACACGCTCATCAGAAAAACACCCGCTAGCAACTGACATCTGTATAACACCCTTGACTAGTCGGTTGACCCTTTCACACAGACCATTGCTTTCGGGATTATAAAGACAGGTGCGGTGATGAGATATACCACATTCACGCAAGAAACAGGCCATTTTGGTAGAGGTGAGCTGGGTGCCGTTATCTGTAATGAGAACTGAAGGATAACCCTCATTCACAAAAACAGACTTGAGGAAAAGAATGGTGGAGTCAGTTGTAATCTCCTTCATGAAACGTACAGTCAGCCACTTTGAGAAACAGTCAACAACAACCACCGCAAAACGTTGATTTACGGGCAATTCGCACATAGGGCCAATGAAATCTAAACATATTGTGTGCCAAGGCAAGCTTTTAAAGGAAATGCTGCCAACAGATTGAGAACCAATGACCTTGAGACGCTTCTCTCCTTCCATGCACAAGGAGCATTTGACAACACAATCCACAGCATCACTGTCGATTGAGGGCCACCAGAAATTTTCTTTTACACGCCGCTGAGTAAAAGTTTGGCCCAAATGGCCCTCATGAGCTAAACCAAGAATCCTGCCCCTCAAAGAGCTTGGAGGAACATAACGATCACCCCTCATGAGAACATTTTTCCCACACACAGACAACTCATTGACAACCTTAAGAAAGGGTCTGACAGCTGGTTCCAAGGCACTTTCTCTTCTCGCCCCCTTGAGAACAAGATCAACTACAGCTTTCAAAACATGATCATCATCCATGCCTTTGGACCACTCCTCAGCTGAAAAGGAACTCTCACACAAAGACACGACATCATGTAAGGAGGCAACAGCCTTGTCATCACCCTGTTCACACAAGGAATCCCCGGGGTTGGGAAAAGAAACCGGGAGACGCGATAAACAGTCGGCTTGTACATTCCTCCAGCCGTGAACAAATTCAACTTCAAACTGGTAATCCTGAAGGCGAGAAGCTAACCTGGCCAGCCTAGGGGAGCCCTTGCCTGTACCGCCAGGTGCCAAAACATTTACTAGGGGTTTGTGATCCGTGCGAAGAACAAACCGAGAACCCCATAGATATGTTCTAAAGTAGTTAACCCCCCATGCAGCCGCAAGAGCCTCTCGCTCGATAACAGAATAGTTGACCTCAGAGGTCGACAGAGGCCTCGAGGCAAAAGCGACAGTTTTCTCACCACACTTATGTTTCTGGAGGAGAACAGCTCCGAGACCAACACCACTTGCGTCAACCATCAAAATAGAAGGACGTCTAATGTCAAAGGGAGTGAGAACACCTGAGGACTTAAGTTCAGATTTGATACAGTTAAAGCAAGACTCTTGCTCACTCGTCCAAGAGAACTTGATCCCTTTCTTTAGTAAAACTCTTAAGGGAGCAGTCTTTGAGGAAAAATCTTTGATAAACTTAGAATAAAACTCAATTAGCCCCATGAAGGACCTGAGTTGTTCTTTATCTACAGGAGGAGGAGCCAGCTCTATCGCTTCTAAGAGATTTTTCTTAGGCCTTACACCCTCAGCAGAGAGACAGAAACCCAGATATTCAACCTCTTCGACCAAGAACGCACACTTCTCTCGGCGCAACGTGAGACCCGCATCCACAATTCTACCTAAGGCACTGCGTAAAACATCATTGTGCTCCTCCAAGGTATTGCCAAAGATGAGAATGTCATCTTGGAAGAAGATAATTTTATCTAGCCCCTTGAACACTTCAGAAACCATGCGCTGGAAAACACTGGCAGCAGAGATTAGACCAAAAGGTAAGCGAGTAAACTGGAAAGTTCCCTCACCCGTGATAAAAGCTGTAAGATGCTTTGAGGCATCATCCAGACGAATCTGGTGATAGGCATGCTTGAGGTCTAGCTTGCTGAAAAACCTAGCTCCCTTAAGGGTGGAAACCAATTCGCCTATATTAGGTAAAGGGAATACATCGGCCACCACACATCTGTTCAAGGAGCGTAGGTCAACACAGAAACGAATCTTGTTGTCAGGTTTGAGCGAGATGACAACAGGAGAAACCCATGGGGAGGCTTCAATCGGTTCGATGATACCTCCCTGTAACATCTCATCTAAAACAGCCTTGACCTCAGCCCGCAAGGCAAAAGGAACACGCCGCGCTTTGTGCTGTACGGGAATACTGCCCTCTTTTAACAGTATCCTGTGTGTGTACCCCTGTAGCTCACCCAGTTCCTCACGAAAAACCTGACTGTGACTGGCAAGTATGTCATCCACGTAACAATCATCCACAACGAGAACGGGATCATCAGCTCTGGGATTGACAATAATGTGTAGATCGTACTGGTGAGAACGACCCAGTATTGCGGGACCATCCACAGACACATAAATCTTGCCCTGGGTTGACCTGTTCTTGAAAACAATCATCGCATTGAAGTAACCAAGGAGGTTAATTTTTTCCCCTTGGTATCCGGATGGAAAGATGTCACAGACCTCCAAATGTTTGTTGCCCCAAATCTCATACAACATAGACGAGGGAATGATAGTCCACTTGGACCCAGTGTCAACCATCAAGTCAACGTTTCTTCCATCAACCAAAAACTTTGCTTTAATAATACGCTCCCTCTTCTCATCACACGCACACACCGAATCATACAAAATCAGTATTTTGTTAACATCACGCTTCAGTTCATTGTAATCACACACCACAGTAACCCTCTGATTGGCTCTATTCTTACACACTTTTGCAAAGTGGCCTATTTTACCACATTTTAAACATTCTTTGTTATTAGCGAAACAAAATTTTGCATCAGAAGAATGAGAATAACTCCCACATCTAGAGCACATTTTAGACACAAACTTGTTACCAGGTTGCGACTGTGATCTACTGAATGGCTGTTGAGACATATTTTTCTTTTGTAATACATAACCTTTCTTTCTGACAATCGCAACAGCAGCAGCTTCATCATCACTGATATCGCTATTAGTTAATTTATAAGATACTTCCGCAACCTTGGTATCCGAACTAGATTTTGATAACTCTTTAATACATTTTTCGCTCTCCTCGACCACTTTAGCAAGTTCGATTGCTACTTTCAGAGTAGGGTTCTTAGCGGCCCACAAGCGCTCCTGAATTTTTCTATTGTTGACCTGTACCACCAACTGATCCCTAATATGCTCGTCAGCCATTTGACCGAAGTTGCATTTGACTGACAACTCACGAAGGCGAGCAACAAAGTCATCAATACTTTCGCCCTCAAGTTGTTTATTTTTGTAAAACCTATACCGTTGAAGAATTAGGTTTTCCTCCCTTCCAAATCTGTTCTCCAGTCTGGCAATAGCCTCTTCAAATTCATCCAAAGGTTGTGACGTGGCGGAAAGAACTTGAGGTAAATATTTAAAAAGTCTTTGCCCTTCCTTGCCTAATGTGGTCATCAGGATGGCCTTCTTACGTTTGGCAGAGAAGCCCTCACCATCCAAGGCTTCAATGTAGTCATTAAACATAATGACCCAGTCTTCCCAAGGAGTGGAAGGATTGCCAGGTTCAGTTAGAAACTGAGGAGGAAGAGCGACGTTTATAGATTGCGCCATTACAGACCAGCAGCCAAAACAATATGAATACCAAGCACAGGGTACAGGAGTTCAGTGTCACAACGAAAGTACAATTCTTTTGAACTTTGACCAGTAAAAAGATTCAGCGCTGCACCTCCTAGCGTTAGGAGTAATCACCAAATGTTAATAAATAACGTGCTTACTTGTGTGGAAACCGTTGCGTGCCAACGACTTTAAACTGTAATGAGCCACTCGAGCGAAGAACTGCTCGCATCGGACTGATGAACTGCACAGAGCGGACTGAGGAAGTAAACAAAGATGGCCGCCAGCGTATGTCGTCACGAAGGTCACGTTAATGACCTTGCGTAGACACCACGTAGCATCCGGAGGTCCGTGCAGCAGTGCGCAGTCAATGCGCGAGACTCCGCTCGAGACTCCGCTCGCGGAAGCAGGATCTAGCAAGACCGTTGCTATGGCCACGCGGGACACACACAAGTGACGTTCAACTCCGTTGCTACGCACCTCAGGCTTGTGACGCTGTGGGTAGCAACCACGGAGGCAAAGAACAAAAACGCTGTTTTAGGAAGTTGAATCCGGAAAATCTCGACATCAGACGGTTGCAGAAGGAGAAGACATCGAGAACTCAAAGCGCTGACACTCGTGGATTCGTCGAGGAACGGATCGCTGTTGTAGGATAATCTTTTCTTAGGCTGTAGCAAAAATTTGGCCAGATGCTCCCATCCTGAAGTCGCCAAAATGTTGTACTGGAAAGAAGACTCCAAATCCGGTAAGGTAGCAGGTAAGTAGTTTAATACAGCAGACAGAAAAGTAACAGGACCGTAACCTCATCTGGCCAGGTAGTAACTGCCACAGAATGGAATGGCAGACAGTGACACAGAGAGAACTATGCAAGCAGTCTAGAAGGTTGGAGCCAGAGCATGCAGGGAGAGGACAGATAGGGAAAAGCTATGTACAACACGTTGTTACCACTAAAGCCTTTACCACGCATACCTTTACTACGATGTTTGTAGTAAAGGCATATGTGGTAAAGGTAAAAAGTAAAAAAAGGGGGGTTTGGGGGGTCTCCCCCCCAAATAAAAAAACTCACCAGAAGTCACGTCAAAATCCGCACATAATCAGCGTCTTTAAAGAGAAATCGGAAAAAAAATCCGTTTCCTCTTAACGACGTATGACGTCACCACGCAAATAGTCGAGGTAAAGGTTATGCGTGGTACACGAATTCCGTTGTAACGCATGCGTGGTAAAGGCATGCGTGGCAACGGAATTCGTTTTAACGTCATACATTCACAGATTCATTGTCGCACGTAGCGGAAAGCATAAGTGATTTGAAGTGGAGTGGTGTGGCTCACTGGTTAGAGGCGGCAGACCCGGAAGCAGAGGTTGGCCCGGGACCAGGGTTTGATTCCCGACGCCGCAGGGTCTTGGGCCATGGTCAGCGGACTCGATAATTCTCGCCTCGGTGCCAACTCCTAGCATGGGTCCCACTCAGCAACTCTGGGCAATAGCTTGCTTAATCTCTACTAACGGCCCCATTAGCGCCAGGGATGCTTGTCTTCACCTTGGAGATGCCCAGGAGGGACCATCTCACAGGGAAAGCCAGGATGGGTTCCCCAGCGGTATACAGTGCCGGGATGCCCCTTTGCTGGGGCAGCTGTGCGCTTTACAAGTATACGACATTTAACATTTAACATTTGCCCAGAATCACAAATTGTTCAACAGATTCAAAACTGGCTCCCCAGTTGGCAGTTATGACTGTTATGCCACATCCTTGCTTCACTTCAAAGCTCCTAAATTTCTCACTAGCACTTCCACATTTGTTCTGCAAGACCCTGGCAACACCAAATAAGCCTTGGCAAAGCCCATAGATCTCGACAATGCCCAAGCTACTAGCCGTGCCAATGTGAATGTCTTTTAGCCATGTTGTCTGCCTGCACATCTGCTGTTATGCATGAGAGAGGAAGTGTGAGCCACAGACCAGCAAAGCAAACTCATTCAGGCTATGCCGGTTTAGGCAAATCCCAATGAATGTGTGAGCAAATGTATGGGCTCAGTAAACAGGCAATAGTCCTGGTAGCAAGACGATAAGTGAGAGGCAGAGGGACCTTATAAGAAGAGGTCTGAGACTGAAGATTGATATAACAGATAAGATGTAATAGCAGAGAGACTCTGATGTGCCCACTATAGTGGCCGATAAAAAAGAACAATTCTAACTTTCCAGTAGGTTGCAGCAACTGCCCTATGCTAAGATGCTTCAGCGAATGCTGATGACCAGGGATGAGGCTGGGTATAAGTTGTTTCTGGGTTCCTAGCACTAAGGGAGCATCATCACATGTAGAAATGTGCTTCTAGAGAGCTCCATTGTGCTGCTGACACCCAGCAGGATATCTAACCCACTGCATATGGTGGGGTCTAGCCAAGCCATGCATACTCAGTTGCAACAGCTTTCTTTTGGTCTTCATTCCAGATGCACCTGCACAAGGTGGGAGAGAGTCTGTAGATGAAGGTCATTACATACCTTGTTCTCCCAGGGATGGATGTCACCGCAGTCAGTCTCAAGGAAAGGCAATAGCTTCATAACTGAAGGGAGTTTTAACACTGTTTAACGCTGCTCACTGTTCTTTTCCAAAAGATTAGTCAGTGGACTCTGGAGTTGAGTGATCCTACTTTGCACTGGCACAATTCACTGCTGTTACTAAAACACCTGTGTCCAGTATCCAATCCAGGCCAATCAGAAGGGCCTCCTCCTCTGTATATTCAGCACTAGATGAGCCTTTACAGTCTTTGGGTAGTCCAGTGGGCAAGTGTCTTTCTTAGAACCTTGGCCCATCCAGAAAGCACTCCTTCAGATGTGTGCACTCTGTTCTCTGTGGTGCAGAACTAGAATGGTACTTGAACAACGCAGAACCTTTGCTCTTCCAGTGACCGAAACCCTCCAGCCCATCACAGTTCTGAGTTCACTAGGAATGGGAATTTCAGATGACAATGGAAAGCAACCCCAGTGCTATCAGGATGGTAAAAATCAAGGTAAATGTGGCAGTTTGATACTCAATGAGAGATGCTATCTATTGGTACAGCAAGTAAGGCAATCCCTCTATGGACCCCTAAGGTCCTCTTTCTGAACTGTATTGATGATACCCAACTGAGGGACATCAGCAATGGTTCTAACCTACCCAATGGGAATCTAACTTCACACATTTTATTTTATTCATTAATTTTTTGGTACAAGTTTCTCTTCTGTATCATCATTAGCTCTCTGAAGTAATAATGGAAATATGTTGAGACTTTGAAATGCTACTATCTTTCAAGTCATTATTTATGATAACGTTGTAATAGTTTGGTCTAAGCTTATTGTATATGCTTATCGCGCGGTTGTAAGTAATTCCCCCATAAAGTCTTACTCATATGGTGTTTGGATTTTTTTTTTCCATATGCAACAAAATCACTTTCATCACAGATTACCTTGACTGTCACTCCTTTGCCTCTCTTCTGTTTGTGAATCTTGGATGAGCCGAAAAGTGTCCGCTACTTTACCTTCCACTTCTTGACACTCTTATTGTGACAAAAAAGTGTAATCCCAGTGCCACAGTATTTTTACCAACAAAAAAAAAACAACAACGTGCTGGACGAGCAATGAACGGAGAGCTTGCAGTGGTTGCTCAATAACACGAAGGGAATAGCAAAATATTTCCATTTATTTTTGTGTTATATTATTTTAGATTTAACAATAATTTTCATTTACAACTGTCAGGAACAGCTTTGTGATTCAGCGTGGTCTCCTTAGATGCCTACTTATATAATATATATAAATATAGATGTGTGTGTGTGTATGTGCGTGTGTGCATGTGTGTACTTTTTTAAACAGGTATGGGGTTCAACATAGGCCCTTCATATCCCACAATGTATATATACTTTAAAAAAAAGAAGTGCAATTATTATGTTGGGGCTGGTTAATTGATGCTCTTCGTCTGTAAGTAAAAAGACAGTACACTAGAAATAATTAAATGTTTACAAAAATTAAACCAAATGTCCAATTAATTTTGCTTCACAAATCCTAGTAAAACTCCTCCAATACAATCAGAACACAGGCAAACAGTATCACCCAAAACAATATTTAATCAAGAGCAAAAATGACTGTTATAACAATTTCCGCAGATATTCTAAAAACAACAGTCTCTAGATCAATCAATCAATCAATCAATCAATCAATGCAGTGAATTAAACCAAACTCAACATCTGAAGCGGGTTGCTACAAAAACTAAAAAAAAAATACATGGAGTGAGTAACCTATGTTAGCAATGACCTAGTTTAACTAGGTCAAGATTGTTTTCATTGACAAAGGACATGCAACTGCAAAAAATTATTTCCAAATGCACCATTAATTGTACTCCAATAAGGATGCTGTTTGATCAGAGTAGTGAATACACAACTGATAATATAACTGAAGAACTGTGAGACATCTGTTTGCTACACTTCAATAAATGTAACTTTTTGTTTAGTAGGAACATTATTTATTGCCTTCACATAGGGAAATATTTAAGAGTTTTTCACATGTGACAGCACATTTGTCATTTAGATAAGTCTAAGTCAGAGCATGTTTACATTACTTGGTAATAAGCATATTAATATAAATGGCAGACAGACACTTCCAGGTTACCAAAGGAGGATAGCAGTAGCACAGATACAAAAATGCTGATTCTAAAAACATAATCTAATGTTGTTGTTATAGTTGGAGAATGGATGGGTAACAGTGGAGTTATAAGATTGCATTTCTAAAGCCTTTAAACCAGGCCTATTATATGGACTTTAATGAGCGCAGACTAAAATATTTTTCTCTTATATACAATTCCATTTATCTTTTTTCTCGGCATACTTTTGGAGCTGATTTGGACCTTTATCATACAAAGAAGGTTCAATCACAAAGTAGTTGTAAAATGTATTATATCATTAAAATACGAAGTTAGTGTACAGATTCCACTTTTTTTGCTGAATGTTTTTGAGAATTATTTGCATTTGTATTGAATGTTTATCCTGAAAAAGGAGTCAAATTCTAAATGCATAGATTCTGATTACCAGATATATACTGGTAGATGTAAGGTCCTGGCCACATAAATTGATATGGTTGTACTAACCAGGTATGACAGTGGCCACAATGCCCTGATAATTTTTGTTGACCTCCCCGCCTGCTCCAAGCGAGTTAGCGCTGCTGAACCCTTTGATCGAAGATTGCAAGTAGCTAGCAACAGGCGTAGAGAAAAGTGGTCCTCCATGGCTCACTTATAGGAGTTGGTTGACGCAGTATATGATTTAGTAGCAGATAGCATAGAGGGACTCCTTCTACTGGATTGGGCACCAGGCCAGGGGGAATCATTGGAAAAGATTAGTATCATTAACAATAACTTGTATTAGGGACCAAAAAGGAATTTCTATGTGGAAACTAAAAGGGCCGTCAGGAAGAGCAGCCCACAGACTTACTACATGCAAGCCTGAAAGAAAGTAAGGTCAGCCCTCATGGTTACCATCAAATAGCAAGGTAGGAATGTGATAAAAGTATGGAGGGAGGCTTATAAGAAGGCTACTAAAGAAGTAAAAGGGATTAGGAAGATGGAAGGTGGGAATGACTGTTGGGTGTGGTTAGGAAAGGTGATCAGTGTGCCTTTTGAAACCTGGTGTCTACAGGGTGCCAAGAGGGACACCACACCATTGAGACTAATGTCCCTGCTGTGGGTTGGGTCGCCAATATCGCCATTCTCTATTCTGTAAAGGGAGCAGATAATGTCACCCCACCTACCTCGTGAGTCAACAAATAAGCTGACAGGCAGAAAGGGAGCACCAGTGATGGATTTCCATCCATTACGACACAGGGAGTGAAATCCACATTTAATAAAATCATTCCTATCAAAGTCCCGGGGCTGGACAAGATCCCGGGCGATCTGTAAATAAGCAAGATTGATGTCTGGAGCCCCTACTTAACACTTTTCTTTAATGCCGTTATGACAGGGGCACCTATTCCAACGAACTGGAAGGGGCAGAGATAATGCCCCTTCCAGTTCCAGAGATCCCCCATTGCAGCCTTCAAACTATTGGCCGATAAGCCTAATTGAAAACTCTAAGAAGCTGTATAGTAGAATTATTTTAGAAAGGTTAAAGGGATGGTTGGTCAGTAAAGCGATTCTTACACCATTACATGCGGGCTTCCAGAAATGTACCAACATTGTGAACCACGTTTTTAGATTACAAATAATATTTTGGAAAATAGTGGTTCTGGCGGGGTGGTCGGCTCTATGTTGTGTTTGTTGACCTACGGTCGGTGTTCGACTCGTTCCCCAGGTCCATGCTCTGGAAGATATTGGTAGACATGGGAGTCCCCAGTGATCTCCAGGCCATCTCAATGAAGCTTCAAGAACATCATTTTACCCAGGTTCGATGCGGACAACTGGGTGAGCTGACTGAGCCAGTCCTTGTAAATAGAAGGGTAAGACAGGCCTGTGGTTTTGCCCCTACTCTTTTTACTCTCTATGTCAGTGACCTGATCTTATAACTGAATCAATGTGATGGTGAGGGCTCATGTTTGGCAAACATTAAGGCTCCCGCCTTGAAATTTGCTGACAAACACTTCTATTGTCCAAATCACATTTGGGGATACAAACAGTTCTAGACAGTTTTGAGAACTTTTGCAGCCAAAGAGACCTGGAAATTAATGTGGTGAAAACTAAATACATGGTCCTAAACCCTTGCCATTCCACCAGTTTTCACCCCAAACTCAAAGCCCCCCGCGAATGTGTACACACCTTCAAATATCTTGGGTTGACCCTTACAGAATAACCAGATTGGCTGTGCTATATTGAAAGGAGTCGGCTTAAATTAGAGCAACACATTGGGGGATTGGCTAAAGTGCAACAACGGGTCTCATTTTTACCCAATTTCACCAGTGATGCAAATTTACAAACAGCAGCAACTGGGAGCAGCCCTCTATAGAGCAGAGCTTTGGGGTCACATGGACATTGTTAAAATGATAATTGTGGTAAATCGATTCCTGCAACAGTTGACAGGTTTACTTACCAGCACCCCACTGCTCCCCCTCAGGCTAGACATGGTGCTCAAATCCATCTTGGATGGGGTAGGAGTGAGACCATTCCTATATTGGAGACGTATCTGGGCTACCCCTGAGCTCCACTCTCATTGCGAGGGGCTGTAGGAAGTCCTAAACATCTCTGGTTCAGGTAGTGTACCTGAATCAAGTATGTTAGAGAGACCCTGAGAAAGATGGGGAGCGGGAACCTGTGGGATGATCCGCAGGAATCTGCCTTAATTATTGTAAGAATCATAAAAAGACATGATCTGCACTATACAATGAGTCAAAAGAAGGCTCAACGCACCTTTGGCATCCTGACCGATTGCTTCCTTCTGTTGAAGGATGAATTTAAAATAGAACTGTTTCTTGATGAAATTGAACCTTCATCAGCCAGGAAGCTGTATCTTGAATTTCTGTACAGTACATTACCGCTGGCGTCTTCCACTGCTAAAATGGCTTACACGCCTGAGTCATTTAGGTGGATTTGCCCCCTTGTGGGAACGTTAAAGAAACGGAGGAGCACACCGAGTCGGTGACGCAGAGAGCGCAAGGTAAGTTTATTTATTTATTTATTTACTTACTTACTTTACTTCTTGCCATCCTATGTCAGACTCCACTGCCCCCCTCCACCCTGCCTCACCACCCCACAACATTACCTCTGTGAGCTGCCACTGTACAGGAGGGTAGGATGTCCAATGCCAATGCCATATCTGATCGTCACACCCATCGGGGTGGTACCAAAGAAGAATAAGGATCAATTTTGCCTCACACAACACTTGTCTTAGCCAGAGGGAGTTTCCGTCAATAATTTTATATCTGAGGAGGTAACTTCAGTTACATATTCATCAGTGAGCGTTCCCAGGGCACTGGTAGAAAAGGTGGGAAATGGGGCACAGATGGAAAAATGCAGCATAAAGTCAGCTTTTAGCTTTTGCCAGTTCATCCGGAAGACTCTCAGTTGTTGGAGATTCATGTCAATGGACAGTTGTTTGTCGACAAAGCAGTACCTTTGGGGTGTTCCATCTTTTGTGCCCTACTTGAGCACTTCAGCTCTTTCTTACAGTGGGTGCTCACATGGCAGATGGGAAACCATGTGGTGACACACTCCCTTGACGACATCTTCCTGTTGAGCCAACCAGGTTCAATGGAGTGTCATCAACAGTTGGCAAGTTTTCATGAGCTCATGGATGAATGAAGAGTGCCACTCTCTCCAGAGAAGGACAAAGTCCAAGCACAGTGTTGTCATTTTTGGGGATTGAACTGGATTCAGTGGCAATGGAGGCGCGCCTCCCAGTAGACAAGAAAATGCACATGCAGATGTTGCTCAACAGTATGTTGGCAAAGCCTAAAGTGACAGTGAAGGAAGTACAGGTGCTGTTGGGGCATGTGAACTTTGTGTGCAGGGTAGTGAGAACAAGTAGGACATTTTGTAGGAGACTGAGCCTGTCTTTAGCTGGACTTTAGCTGCTGCATCATCACATGCGCTTGTCGGGAGGTACGAAGGAGGTTTTACACATGTGGCACAGGTTCATGGAGGAATTCAATGACATCTCTATGATGGGCCCAAAAGAGTGCGAATGGGATGTGCAGATATATTCTGAAGCGGCAGGGGGCATTGGTTTCAGGTTGTGCTGGCAGGACAGGTAATGTGCGCAAGAGTGGCAGGGGATTGGAAACATGGTGGCAGGAGCATTGCCTTCTTGGAATTTTTCACTCTAGTGGTAGCAGTCAAGCTCTGGGGGCAGGAACTGGCACATAGGAATTTTTTTCTTTTTAGAGTAGCCTTCGATTGAGGCAAAGACACCTGTGCCGGCATGCTTGTGGACCATAGGCGAGAATGGATGCTCCAGATGGTGGTGGGGTCTCTGGTGGAATCCACTAGAAAATCATACATGCTTGGCAAAGGTTTTTCTGGTGAATGGGACTAAGCGTAGGCGGGAAGTTTGGGCCAGGGAAGTAGATGTTGTGTAATTTACCCTGGCGTTGATCACAAATGAGTTTTCTCAGATTACGATTACAGGGAAACTAGCAAGGGTTGCCTTCATGGGTAAGCTATTTTGGGGTTATGCACCGTCGTCCAGGGAACTAGGGAGATGTCGGCTGGAAGGATGGGCAAGGGAAGCAAGTAGTCATGAGTGGGTTAGAAGGGCAGCGTTGCGGGAACTTTTAGGCAACATATTAAGATTATTGTTGGGCATATACAGAGGGAGAAGGGAGACAGTTTTGTTCTCGATATATATGTCCTGGATGTTCTCTGGGGATTTTAGGGTGTATGAGCTAATGGGGAGGAGAGGAGTTCCAGGGTTAGAAAGAACAGAGATGGGGTAGGAAAAGGGAGTAGAGTTGTGACTTCGACAATCTAAGACAGACTTGCTTTCCCCGGTGCTGGCCTGTGCCCAGTCCAGTGGGGAGCTAAGCTGAACGCAATCAGTGGTAACAAGCATGGCACAGTTTTTTGTTCAGATAATGGGGAAGTGGTGACCTCTTGCCAGTTACTCTGGGTTATGTGGAAGGTGCTGGTTAAACTGGGGGAAGTCCAAGGAGATCTCGGGACACACTCGTACAGGATTGGGGTGGCCACAGAAGCAGCGCACCACAGTTGGGACAAGGACAGCATTATGTAGCTGGGTCGTTGGCTGTCAGAATGCTTTCACCGGTATGCCCAACTGGGGAAACAAAGGTGTTGAGGGGGATGTCAATTGTTGGTTCTCATATATGCTGTTCTTTTCAGGTTCTGTGGTGGGGCTGGAAATGGACGAATTGTCTATTTGGATCATAGTACACTCATTTGTGGAATGGGCCGAAAGTTATGAAATTCAGAAGGTTCAAGGTTTTGTTTAAAGTCACATGGCATGGCAAAGGTGGGATGATATGGCAGGAATTGTTTGAATGTTTAAACAAATTGT
Organism: Lissotriton vulgaris; assembly: GCF_964263255.1. Lineage (NCBI taxonomy): Eukaryota > Metazoa > Chordata > Amphibia > Caudata > Salamandridae > Lissotriton > Lissotriton vulgaris. The sequence goes on along the minus strand of NC_141698.1, from coordinate 780,233,331 downwards.
TGAAGCGACACACATTTCCGGATATTTTAATTCAACACTTAGGGGAAAAAGACTTGCTGGTATGTAAAGGTTTAGCTGTGTTAAAACAGGTGAAGAGAGACTTAAAGGAAATCAGGCAACAGTGGTCCATATGCTTCATCCTGTGGAAGGAATATATTCCAATTAGACAGTGGAGGGGGCGGCGAGGCCTGCCACCAATGATAGAGCTAAGCGAAAAATTAACAGAGATATGGGGATGTTGTGCAGGGAAAAGGGTTTTGGTCGGGTGGAACATCCAGAGGTGAAGTAGGAGGTGTTTTTTCATTTTTTCAGCGGAGATGGGGTTCATTTGTCTCGCTGCAAGACGGAGCTTTATTTGATATATGTGAAGGAAGCTCAGGAGAGGAACTTGAATATCAGAAGGTACAATAGCGGTGCCTAAATGGGGGGGGGGGGGGTCCGAAAAGTCTGAGAGAAGGGGAAGGCCTTTTCTGAGTGGCGGTTTGCAGCTACTTTTGACATGATTACAGTTTAAGATCTGGGTTGTGAACTGAGGAGAAGCACGGAAAGGGGGTTGGCAGGATGGTTACACTGGGTGGAAACATTAACTTAGAAGTTAAGATGTAGTCTACTTAGATAGTTAGATACTTATAGATGTAGGGTATAGGTTACTGGAGTTTAAAGGTCAATAGTTAAATACTGAGTAGGAGTTAAACAGTTGCAAGGAAAGGATGTAAAGGTGGTGGTATGTTAGGGGTGGGGAATAAGTGAAAGTAGGTGAATAAATATAATTAGCCCGCAGACTCCACAATGCAGGAATCCAGAACAAAGCCATCAACTGGATTCACTCATTCCTCTCTGGCTGAACGTAGCGGGTCAAAATACCTCCCTTCCTCTCGGAGCCCACTCCAACCACCTGCGGAGTCCCCAAAGAATCCTACATCAGCCCTACTCTGTTCAACGTCTACATGGACCCTCTCGCTTCCATCATTAGATCACATGGACTCAACATCTTATCGTACGCAGACGGCACGCAACTCATCCTTTCACTAGCCAACAAACCCAACATCTCGAAACATGACTTTCAAGAAGGAATGAAAGCAGTCACCAGGTGGATGACACACAGCTGCCTACAAAAGAAAACAGACAAAACCGAAGTATTCATCATAGGCCCACATCCCGATGCCTGGAATGACACCTGGTGGCCCCCAGCCCTTGGGAATTCACCCCCCACCCGCGGACCACGCACCCAACCTTGGAATCATCCTGGACTCCGATCTCAAAATGAACCGCCAGATCAACGCTGTCGCCTCTCCTATGTAAAACTTTCAACTGGATCTCCCTCGAACACAGGAAAACCATCGCCCACGCCCTCATCAGCAGCAGACTGGACTACGGCAATGCACTCTACGCTGGGATCAACAAGAACCTCACCCGCAAACTCCAGAACATCCAGAAAGCTGCCGCCAGACTAGTCCTTAACCTACTGCGCCATTGCCACTTCACCCAACACCTGCGGGCACTACACTGGCTCCCCGTCGAGAAGAGAATCACCTTCAATCTTCTCACCCATGCCCACAAAGCCCTCCACTACTCCGGCCTCGCCTACATGGACCACTGCCTCTTGTTCCACGCACCCCAAAGATATCCCTGCTCAGCCCAGCTTTCCCTTGCCACGGTACCACACATCAAGAACACCAGAACAGGAGGTCGTTCCTTCTCCTTCCTCACAGCAAAGGACTGGAACACCTCCCTCTCCACCTCCGCCAGACCCCAACTCTCCCCAAGTTCCTGAAGGAACTCAAGACCTGGCTCTTTGATGAATCACCATGAGCATCTGGCACCACACTTACCCTGAAAGGCCTGGGAAGACCTATGACCCACTTGGCATCTGATGATCCTCCATGAGTGCCTAGGAGCTGCTCACCCTCCCCTCCCCCCAGTGCCATGAGACCCTTCCGGGTGATTAGCTGCGCTTAACAAACCCTTGATTGATTGAATATATAGTGAGATTTCATTTTGTGAGGCACAGGCCTAGGTTATTTTGTGCACCTGTCTTCAATAAAGCGGCCTTTTCACACAAAGGAGCGTGTTTGTGGTCCATGCTTTTCCCCTTTGGCCCAATGATTACAGTGAGTAACAGAGAGAAATTTGAATCAGTTATCAGCGGCCCTCTGTAACTGTCTGACAACTGCAATTAGACTCAGAATTCTGCCATCTTTTCTCACTGAAGCACTCTGCGTCTAAGTGCATCCGTGCCTTTTACTCATTTCAAATGCCCAAATTACCCATCGTAGGTTCAGTCTCATGAAGAAATAGGCAAACCTAGGTTCCAAAAATCGCAGCTCTACAGCATTTGGGGCTGCATTTCTATAAAAATGTTTTTAATGAAATTCCTCTTTTCTTGACACGACGTTCAAGTTCTGAAGCTATACTATTTCTGCTTGCCCTGTAGGCATTCTTTCATTTCTCTACAAGAATTAAATGCAGGATTTACGACATGTGTCTAAAAAGTCCCATGAGGAAAGGAAACGCCGTTGACAGACAACGTGTTATCTACAAGACTGTGTTCGGCTTTGACTGTCATATTGTCGCAGGTTTGCTGTGAAGTCTTTTGTAGCCTGATCACTATCAAGGGAAAAAGCAAATTGTGCCTGTTTGGACTGCACAGTGGCTCACAATGGCAGGGCCGCACACGACAGGGATAATCAAAAACCAGCACATTTGATTGGTTCCCCATGATAAGCAGTGGCGGCCAGCATGGCTCTCGGGTGGCGGGGTAGACCGGTCGCAGGTCGCGTGGAGGGTTCGCGTGGGGGGTATTGTGCCTATTTTTAAAAAACGAATAAAAAAACTTACTGTTGCGCCGGGTCCTGTGGCTCCGCTCCTGCTTTTTTCTATCTCGGACGGAAGCACAGTCAAGCCCCACTGACCATTCACAACATTGCAATGCAGTGTTGTGATTGGTAGGCACCCAGGCTCCCCTGAACAATCACAACACTGCAATGCAGCATTGTGATTGGTTTTGAGCGTCCTGGTTGGAAGCTCAACCAGGGAATGGGAGCCTCGGCTTGTTTTCCTTGCAGCCTGTAATGCAGCCTGCATGGAGAATGGGGAAAATGTGCCTGACTTGTTTGGGCGGCCCGATAGGGCTGACCAAACAATCACTGCGCCCTTACAAATGGGCAAACCACTCCTCCCCTGCCCTCCTCCGAGGGCAGAGCAGCCCCGCCCACCCGCAAAGCAGCAGGAAGCACAAAATAATTGTAACTTAAAGGTATTATCATTTTATGCTTCTTCTTCGCAACGCTCCTTCATCAACTCTTCACTGAGTGCCTTTTGATGCAGCATTGGTGTTTAAAAACTCCATATTGATTTAGTGACGTGTTATATTGATCAACTGGGCATTCGAGATGTCCGAGGTCCCCCCTAGGAGCCAATTCTGACAATGCAGCCAGCTACTTTTTTGGGTACAGCCCCTTGCCTTCCAAGAGAGGCGGCAGCAGGTCAGTCTCCTTTGAAAGGATAGCTGTGGACGTGGGCTTGGGGTCTTGAAGTTACCTTCTCGTAGTGCTGACCTCAGGCCCACCCTTATGCACAGAGAGTCTTCCGATGAGGTATAGTTAGCAGTGCTGAGAGGAAGAAAACCACTTCATTGTTAGGGAAATTTAACACGTTTCCCACCTCAATTCTGCCAAATACATACACACACTTTTCACAAAGATTTTTCTCACAAATAAGAACGGGATCGGGCGATAACACATCTGAGGTTTACACAAGCTAAAAAAGATAACTCATCAACATCATGTATGGCCTTAAGTACATGTGTGAGTTTTAGACTTAGGCAATGACTTATTTTTGCTCCAACAAATTAAAATAATTGATGCAACCAGTTGACTTTTACTACGGCAGTATATGGAATGTGTATTTTTGAACTCTTTGAAAAGAAGCGTGTTTTCCTCATTGGTGTTGAAGAACATTCCTGAGTATTTGGTCGGATGTCACATTTATCAACTAGACCTTCAAACTGTTGTGGTTCTTCAGTTTTTACTCTGCCAGCAACAACCATCTGAGTTTAGTACTGTCTCTCAGTTTCCTTGGGAGGAGGTATTACTTCTGCCTCATGAATAGATGGCCTTTACAGTCGGTCTGCTGGCAGAAATGTACATGGTGGTAAACTAAAGGGCATGCCTAATCTTATATATCTGTTTCCCTTGATGAACAGATATGTTAGCCATGCAAACCTACAAATTATTTTGGGTGTTTCTTTTTCCTGCTCATCGTGTTTGTGGCTGTTGTGGCTGGTGTTGTCTATGCATTCATGTGCCTCCATGCCATGCAGAGGCTACGGGTATGCAATGTTTATGTCACAAGGGCCTGGGTTGCGTCTTTCTGATTATTGTCCTTCTAATAATTCATGCAGTTTTCTCTTCCCCTAGGGCCACACACAGGTTTTTTTTCACTGCACTATACTTTGTTTCTTTCCTCTCAAGAAATAGCACTATGCAATAAATCCTGCCCCCCCCCCCCCAAAAAAATGTGTATTGCTCTCTTTCCCATCTGTTGTTCTTAAGCTATGTTCAATCCGAAAACTTCTTAGAACCCTCACAGTCTGGCTTTAGAGCAGGTTTCTCTACTGAAACAGCTCTTCTAGGAGTCACTGAAATGCTTCGGCACCATTTGGACATTAGGGACATATTGGCCCTCATTTTACTCGATCTGAGTGCTGCATTCGACACAGTGTCACACAACGGGTTACTGAAATCTTTGGAGATTGACGGCCCTGCACTCAAATGGTTTGACTCCTTCTTGGCTAACAGTACGTTTCAGGTCTTCTTTTCTAGGGCCAGCTCTAAAATCAACTCATCCCCATATGGAGTACCCCAAGGCTCTGTGTTAAGCCCTCTAGTGTTTAATGTCTATGTTCAACCTCTGGCGGTGATTGCCGAAGAGGCAGGGCTGTCCCTATTTTCTAACAGGGATGACACCCAGAAAATCTTTCCCCTATCCGCAGTGAAGGAATCTGAGTCATCTACACTCCAATCTGGATTGAGGAAAATTGATGCAAGTGAACTTACTCAAACTTAACGTAAGAAAAACGAAAGTCCTGATTTTAGGGAAAAAACAAGATCTCTGGTGCCCTCAGCACTGGCTGTCGGAAATTGGGGCTTTGCCCCAGCCTACTCATCAAGTCCGCAACTTAGGCTTCATCATTGATGATCAGCTATCTATGAAACAGCAAGTCATGAAGGTGGCCTCAACTTGCTTCTCCATCCTTAAATGGCTAAAAACAATTCTTTGGATGCTGCCCTGCTCCACTTAGAGAACCGTAGTCCAGGCCCTCGTTACTTCCAGGCTGGACTACGGTAACAGCCTGTACCTAGGTGTTAATTTGAGTGCGCAGGACTTTGTGTTTGTTAATAAAGATGTGATACAAAGACTGCAGATGGTGCAGAATGCAGCCACCAGACTGCTCTGCAGGTTCCAAGGGCCCCCTCTATCTCAGGCTTTCTTCATGATCTTCATTGGCTCAAGGTGGAGAATCGTACTAAATTCAAAACCTTGAGCTACATGTTCAAGATTAAAACTGGTGCAGCCCCTCAATACCTGCAATCCTTGGTCCAACCGTACATACCACCACACCCTCTCCGTTCTACAACTCAGGTGAAATTTTCACTTCCTAGGATCAGACTGTCGCGCATGGGTGGTCGATCTTTGCTTATCTAAGTCCCTCCCTGTGGGACTCTCTTCCCTTGTCACTCAGCAGCGAAACAGTTTATGGGAACATCCGTAGATGTCTGAAAACTTGGTTGTTCAACCTGTAATCCTCTGTTTGTCTCTCTTTCTTCTCAGGCTGGCGCCGGGAAACCCTCTGGGGTAGCTGTGCGCCTTATAAATTCAATTAACATAACATAGCAGATGGACTTTTGAAAACTAGTGTTTTGTGTGCAAGTGAAAGTCTTGTTTACTTAAAGCCTAATTGCATTGAACTTTATGACTTTTGCATAGCTTTCATAGTTTTGCAAGAAATGTTTGAGGATCATGAGACACAAATGTTCCTATTTGCCAAAACATAATGATGGACTTATTGGACGTATTGGAATAAAGATGGCATTGACTAGTTGTTGCTTTGTTGCCTTACAGTTTAAGGGAATGTGGATTGTTTTTCAGCTGTGTTTCGAATTGTGCTAGCATGTGCTGTGTGTTGTAGCAAAATCTGTCTTTTAAGCTTCACTAGTCCACTTCCTATAGTTGAATGGTACTAGTGATATTGAACTCCAAAACCTATAGGAGAGGTTGAGAGGGGATTGGGTGGTTCAGCACATGTCCTCCCTCCTAAACAAACAATAAAAGTATGCTGTTCCAATAAGTATTAAACACTTCTCTGGTGTTGTATTGAGTACAAGTCAGCCAGGGGAAGCATCCCATTTAGGATGCAAAAGCCCTCAGCCCCCTCAGTGCATGCTTCACCATTGGCCCGTGCTCCTTGCTAGGGCAGGAGCTGCAATGCCCACAGGCCCCCTGGCCAGAGATCTTTTGGCTCGTGCTGCCAGTGGTAAGGCAGTGGTACAGTGTGCCTATCTTGTGGGAGATACGAGGTAAATTGGGGCAGTTTACAAAATGCCAGTACATTCTATTTTTGCAGGAAACTCATGCCAAGTTTAAAAATAGATAGAACCCGTGGGGAGAACAAAGGGCCCTGGGTTCCTCAATGTCTTTGTTATTGTTGATTGTTGACCAGTGATGTACATCCATAGACTTACCAAACTCTTCTGTACACCGTTAGATTTTTGTCTGCGCATGTGTGAGCCTGATGGGTATGATTGCACTGTTATTTGGTTCTATGAGTCATCATAACTTTTATTTGGTTGTGGCTGTGGAGCCTTACCCATGGTGATGGCCAATCTATCGGTTACTCTATGGGCCTTGGGCAGGCCATTTTGAGGTATGGCTTTAAAAACCACCAGCCTTATGTACTAAAAAATACAAATACATACCTATATGCATACATAGAAGGGCTTGGGTAAGCACTGCTCATGCATTGATCTGTTTACCTGTCATTCACATTTTGCTTCTGCCTATCACAGCTTCCATTGATAGGCAATGAGCCAGCTGCCTTTAGACATTGGTTCTCTTGCACTATGAGTGTTGACATGTTGCCTAATAACACGTGCATGTCAATCAACCTAAAAAGAAGGGTAGTTCTGTGTCAAGGCTAGTGAACTAGTACTTTACTCCTAATACTTTTTCCTTTCCATTCCTTATCCTTTTTCGGTAGAGCCTAGGCAGCGCATGTGCTGTCTCTTCCAGCCATGACATAATCACTCAATAGGTTTACAGCCTGCCCATTGCCTTTTTATTTGTTCCTTTGGTTGTCCTTTAAAAAGGCTTGTTTGCCAGTGGTTAATCGTTCCTCGTTGTCCCCCCTTGTGTTCATTTGTTTCCTCCCACAGCGCTGCACCTAGTTACTGCTATCTTTCCACTTTGGTGCTTATCGCTTTGTCTCTGGGACTCTTTTTTCTTTCTTTCCAGCAGCTTTTCAGCTGCTTAGAGGCATCATAAGCCAGAGCACATATCTCCACAGGTGTGCCAGTTGACTGTTGTCGCCCTTACAGAGAGCACATGCTGTGCAAGGCAGCCACGATTGACTGAGGACGCTTTACCTGCACCGTAAACAAAATCCCTCGGTGACCAAACCCAATCAGAATAAAACTCCCATAAATAAACTGGGCTTTAATCTATTACTTGACTCCCAATTTGCCACATATAGCCAATGGGTGTGGCACAATCTGAAATTATGAGTTGCTGTTGTCTTTTTATTTTACATATAATATACCTTAAGGTGGAGGGGACTTTTCAAAGCATGTTACTTAAGAGTCACCCTCTTGCCTTTTCAACTCGATTCCATCTTGCCAAAGACCAGCCAAACGTGCCCTGATGTCAGAGGTGCTGTTCTCTGAGGGTGGGATTGTTATTACTTATGTGCATGCAACAACACATTTCAAGATGTTGACACTGTTCTTTCCCAGATCATGTGACCTGGGACAGTGGGTCTTTTAAATGTTCCTTCTACCCCGGTGCCAGCTGCAGCACAATATCCCCGACAAGGGGTGCAGTCCTGGTCTAAATAGTTCCCGGGCCAGCGCGGAAATTGGATTTACGTACTCAGCAGCCAAGTTGGGTCTAAGGAGAAAATTCTTTGGCCAACGCAATCCTCACACTTTGTGTTTCAGCAGAGAGAGCTTCCTTGCTGGGTTACCAGTAAGCGGTGGAGGGTCTCCTATTTAGAGGGGGCTTGTGATATAATTACTCGTTTATAATGCCTTATCTAATTTGCAGTGCGAGATTTGAGTTTACCAGAGGTTCTCCCTGGGTTTGTGCACGTCTGTTGTTGATCATACCAGGCAGCGTTTTTCCAAAGTATTTTTCCAAGGAAAATTTCCCCTGGACTTGATGATCCTCATTGGGCACACTCCCAAGGTGTCAGTGTCACTTGCAAATTGGGGTAACTATACTCCATAGTAATAGTTGGTGCATTTTGTACTTCCAAGGGAGAATGCACTGCTCACCGGTCGGTATCAGCAAAGCATATAGAGATGGATGGGCTGTGTGACATCATGGTGGCTAGTCATTTCTTCCTGGTGCCATGCCCTCCAGTGGGATGTGCAGGTCATGTTCATTACAATTGTGTGGCTAGTTTTAATATTTACGTAACCTGGTGGTGATATTTCCAAATCATGGAATGTTGCTTCTATAGTTTTGTAATGCAGTGGGAGCAAGCTGAAATTATTTTGTGTGACTAATTAGTTTCCTGCAAGGCATCACGCAGGCGAGGATCCTATGGTATTCTATGGTGATGGGAGCTTAGGCATTAGATACAATGTACAGGTTCATTTGCACTGTTGTTCAGTTCATTTTGTAACATTATTTTTTCAGACCAGTTGCTAAATCGCGAATGCTGAGCTAACTATCAGTCATACTCTGTAAGTGCAGAGCCCCAGAGTAGAGCTTAGTTTATAGGTTTCACATACACTGCTTAATCACGTTTCTATCTTCGCGATACATTCCTCAGTGAAGTTGTTTGTCATCTTATTGTGTTAAGCATAACTTACCTCTTACGCTGATTCATCAGTCTGTTCAATACTCTAAGGATGCAGTTGCACGCAAAATGGTACAGTCAGTACTTGATTTGTAAAACACATAAGTGCCAGGGCCCTCGTCAGGGGGCACTTCAGCTTGCCCCACCCATTGCCCCTGCCAGCACTGCCAATAACATTACAAACACACCTACTAACCTTCACACTGCTACAAGTGTGAGAATTCAGACTATTCCAGGCCACGAAAGCTATTAGAATGGCCTGGGTGGCAGGTATTAGTCATTTTCAATGTATATTAAATGTATAAACAGCTTCTGTTATGCTACTCTCTAAATAAGATAAACAGAGCCACCATGTGGCAGACAGCCACAGGTGCTGGTGCTGACAATTAAGTGCCAGTGACGCACACCGAAAACCACCGGCTTAAATTAAGCACTGGTTATAATGCAGTTGACCAGTGGCGGCTCCTCCGCTAAGGCAGAGGAGCATCGCAGCACTGCATTTTAGCAGTGAAATAAAGTGAAATCCAAATGCGATTAACTGGACGTTATTATAATTTATTTGTTCCTGCTGCAGCAGCTTTAGCTTTGCAGTGCAGGGTGGAGCTGCACTGACAACAGGAGCAGGGGGAGTGGTGAGCACACTTTGTAAGTGCGCATGAATGTTTGGCCGGTCGTCTCAGGCATGTTCTTCACCCAGGCTGTATTGCAGCCGGGGTGGAGAACATGCCTAGGCTCCCACTGCTATTTCATTATATATATATTTTTTCCTTTCCCCTCCCCTTATTTTTTCCCCCCCTCCTCTTTCCCCCTACCCCCCCCTTTTTCGAATTCCACCATAAATGAGCCTTTTTTAAAACAAACTGTTCAAGCAAGAGTAACTCTGGCCCTCCTTTGAACTTTATCAAAATTGAGTCTTTTCCAATTCTTCCTTGCTTTACAAGCTATTTAAGCAAGAGAACCTCCGCCCCCCAGTAATCCCAACCCACATCTCACAAGAAATAACCTTACTAGACATCTGCCAGTGGTTATAGTCTCCGTTCCACTGTTAATCAGAAGAACCCCTCCCCTTTCCCGTGCTATATTAAATATATCTTGTTCGTAATTGCCCTCCATTCATTTCCATATACCATTGTATATTACTGGGTTTTTCCTTTTCCCGTGTTATATTAAATATATCTTGTTCGTAATTGCCCTCCATTCATTTCCATATACCATTGTATATTACTGTTTTTTTTTTCTATCAAATGCCCGTTCCAATATTAGCGAATTACTTTTGAAAATTTCCTTTGTTTTTATTTTAAAAATCTCATCTTTAAATCGCTACTCAATAAAAATGCTGGGACTGAAATATACTTTTTCTTTTCCTTTCCTACCCTGTTAACACATGAAACAGCAATATGGAGTCTGTTCTCGGCGGCAGTAGTCTGCTCTCGATTTCTATCTCTTCAGCGGCTCCAGTCCGCTTTCTACTTCTATGTAAAGCACACCTGAGCCACATCCAATCCCCTCCCAACACTATATAAACACCCACGCAGACACCTTCAGTCACTTTCTGCTTGTGCACGCTTGCACAAACCTCGAGTCCCGCCGCCGGAAGTAGAGAGCCCTGTTGAATCATTTTGGGTAAGTAGACCTTTAGATTAAATAGCACAACCCTAACTCTTAAATTTACCTATTAGCTACATCTCCCTTTTCTTTTATTTTCCAGACAGGGAGTTATTTTAACCTTTAACTAATCATCTCAATTGGAAGAAGAACCACCTTATTAAAGGTAAAACAACAAGAGTTCCCATACAATAATATGTATGTATAGTGATATTCTAGTGATATCCTTTTTAGGAATATTAAAATAACAGAACCTCAATCGCCTTCTTTGCACTCCCCTCTTTTTAAATAAATTAAAATGACCTTTTTCTAATTATACAGGGGTTTTTGCTCTACCAAATATCTCCACATCAGGAGGATCTCGCTATTTTAAATTACCAAGTATATCCTTCACTTGAATGAATAAGAGGTTCCGGTCGGCGGGATCAGTTATTAACCCTTTTTTCATACAGGTAACTCATTGAAATTTTCCTTAGAACAACATAATTAGAATAACACAAATTTCCAAATAGATTAATTATAATGATAGGTTGGTAGTTTATCCATACTCTCAAATTGAGATCAATTTATTTAAACGATCATTACACTAACTAAAATAATATGGATTCTATCATTCGCTATCTCGCTTAATTTCCTTAGAATAAGATAAAGGTGATAATTATTTTTTAAAAAAAAACTCTAATACCTGCATCTCCTGGATTTAAATGAGTTGTAGACTGATTACCTAACAATATTAACCAGCAATGAATCTTTCAGACAATCTGCCTAGGAACCCTTTCATAAAATCACCCTTAAAATACAAAAAGATAGCTTAACTAAGATGATATGGCTAGAATAAGATAACAAACCTGGCCTTTTTTCTAAATATCATTTTTATCCCTTGTGAATTTACAGCGTGATATTTTCTTGTTTGAAATCCGTCCATCGAGGAAATAAAATACTAATGTCCTATCTTGACTAGACGTCGCCATTGAGCTTTACACGCTATATCTACATATCATGTAAGTGTCTCACAATTGCTAAAATATATATATATATATATGAATGTCGCATAAAGCTAGGATTAATATAGAAAATAAATTTTTCTTTAGACTCTTGTTACCAGACAGCTAGAACCGCTCTCTAAAGAAACTAAGAAAGAAAAGCATTTTCCTTACATCATTACAACAACTTTTTGTAAGTATAGATTATCATTCTAATCTTTTTCTGCCAGTTTTGTTAAAAGGCCATCAATATCTACATGGTCTTAAAGAGGGTTCATTGCCCCTATTTATTCTCTACCACAGGGTTTATTCAAGTAAATTTGTATTACTTTTCCATATTAGTCAGTATTACAAGGAAATGAAAAATTCGATAAGATTTGTCATTATTTTGTGACTATCTTAAATAGGAAGGTTCAATCTTTAAGCTACTGTAAAATCTGTAAACTGTTCTCTTGTTGTAAAGTCATTTACCTATGTGTGTAATCCTTATTTCTGTCTATATTTATTTATTTTTTTAGAAACTTTTTGTGGCTACTCCAGAAGAAGGCGCTGGCCGCCGAAACGCGCGTACAGTACCAATCTGCCACTTCCAGTGTTTTTTAACTTTATATATGTTCTCAACTGCATTGTGATTCATGCCATGTGATTTATAGATTGTTGTTTTAAGTCTAGTTTGTTTAAACTACACTCTTTTAACGTACATATTAAATTTGTGAATGTGATATTGTTCTTTTTAACTCCTAATAAATTGTTTTCTTTACGAACATTTTGTAGCTTAATTCCCTTCCATTTATTAAAACTTCTTTGATTGTCTCTTATGGTTGCCTAGATTGTTAAATATCAAATAGGCTCCCACTGCTGTCTGAGCGATGAACCACAGTGCTCAGACTAAATACAAAGCTGCAATGCAGCGTTGTGATTGGCTATGAGGAACCTGGTTGTGCCTCCCGTTCCAGGCCGGAGCGAGGGTCTAAGGAGGAGAGACGTGGCGGGGAAGTGGGTAGAAGGTATGTTTTTTCTTTCTTTTTACACTTGCAAACCCTTGTTTCCACCTCACCCTCACCCCACCACCTCGAACCATGTCGGCAGCCACTGCTGTTGACTTGGCATCCACTGGTGTAACAAAACTTGAGGGGCCCCCTGCAAGGTACGCGGAGGGGCCCCCACTGAACTCAATCAGGAGTTCTCCAGCCAGTACTGTGCTGAGGGGGGGCCTGGAGCTTGGGGGCCCGCCGCACTGTGGGGGCCTATTTTACGCCACTGCTTGCATCAAGGCACATATCTTCCTGTCTGGGGCGTGGCTTGGACGGCAATGTGGACGGTCGTCTGAGTCCTCTCGCTCCGCACCCCTGAGGCAAACTAAGGCCATTACTACCCGCCATACCGGTTTGTGTAAACCCAGGAAGACAGATCTAAGCAAGGGAAGAGCGAGACCACAAAGGAACCGAAGATTTTCAAGACGGGGCCGAAGCTTCATGAAGATATCACTCTCCGTAGCTCAGAGACCACGGCAACGGCGCAGACCCCAAAATGGCGCCTAGCGTGTAAACGGAGGAGAAGCGAGGGAAGCCTGAAGAGAACATTCGAAGCGAGGGAGACTCACTTCAACACCCCCAATGAGATGCGCAGGTACGGCAATCGGCGAGAGAGAGAGAAGGCCGCGGGGGTGTGAGTGAAGCGAAGCGGAGCTGCGGGTCGACCTGCGGACTGGCAAGCAGATGCGAGCACTGGCAGAAGCTGCGAGCTAAAGGATAGTGACAAATAGAGAATAGCAGTGCCACTCACCAAGCACCCGTCAGACAGCGGAGATCGGTACCGAAGAGGCACCGAATCGAAACCGAAACCACCGCCACTCGCAAGGGCCGCCATTACCGGAAGCGCTGTGGCCAGTAAACAACCAAAGCCGGAAGTGAGGCGCACCCAGCCGAGCGCTTACACCGCAGAGAGACTCCGGGCGCGGCGATCACTGCAAGGATCACTGCAAGGATCTGGGCGAAAGCGGGGAGCACCGCAGCGAAGGGCGAGTGCCGGCAGCAACCCCCAACACCTGTCAGACATCCGCGTGATGACGAAGGGCGGCTGATTCAAACAAGTGCCGCCCGCGGAGGTACCCGGAACCGGAAGCGCAGCCATTGCAGCTGCACACAGAGGTTACACCCGGGAGCAGAGACCATCAGAGCTGAATCTGCCGCTACCAAGCACGACACACACCACAAGGTGAGGTGGCCGCAGGGGAAGAGTGAGTGCGAAGCAGAGGGGGGACAGCAAACAGACAGCAAACAGAGGCACAAAGGGGCACAAGGCCACGACAGTACCCGACGCCACCATCAGCAAGCGCGCCGCAAGGCGGAGTGGCACACTCGATCAAAACCCGAACACATGAGTGCACAAGCTGGGGGGGCAGAAGCAAGCGGCCAGCGGTCAGTATTCCCACCCGCCAACTAGAGGAGGGGAAGTGGCATCAAGAGGGAAAGTGCACAGCAAACATCAAGTAATGGCGCAGCATATGGCTCAATCCTGAGACCCCAATGCCCTGGTAATCAGGCACGGCAAAGGGCAGTGAGAGGGGGCCCACTAGCAGCAAAAGAGCTCGCCCAGCGCAGCACCAACCGCACTACGACCCAAAGTCGCAAGGCGGTCGGCATCAAGCCGTGGCCGCGAACGAGACAAAGCACACGCTGGCAGGACTCAAGGCCAAGACCAGAACGAGGCATATTAGAGAACCAAGCAGATATAAAGTGCAAGGACTATACGCCTCTACTCCAAAAGCAACCCCTGCGGGCACGGAGCAAAAAGGAGGTCGACTAGGGAACTTTCTGTCACGGAGAGGCATCGGAAAGATGGCGACCAATGATGGGAAAACAGTCGGGGACCAAAAGAAGCCCAAAATAGACTCCATGAGATCCCCCATGAAAACAAAAGGCGAAACAGTCACCCTGGAGACCATCCTAAAGAGAATTAACGAGGGGAACGAGGTGGCGAAGGAAACAAAGCTAAAGGTGGAGAACATGCAACTTGAACTGGCTGCAATAAGGGCAGACCTCCACAGAACCAACTTAAGAATGGAAGCGGCAGAGGGAAGAATCAGTTCAGTGGAGGACGCTACCAAAGACAACTCCAAAGCCATAACAGAATGCCAGAGGGCCACGAAGGCCATACAGAGGCAGCTAGCCGAACAAGACGACAGGGCCAGAAGAGGCAATATAAGGATCCTGGGCTTGCCGGAGGGAACAGAAGACAAAGCGGGCTCGTGCGCAGCCATGCTCGAGGAGATGATCCCCAAACTCACAGGCATCAGCTTTGGAAGACAGTTCGAGGTGCAGAAGGCATACAGGGTGCCGGCAGGGAAGTCAACGACAGGCAAAGGCCCAAGACCGATCATATGTAACCCACTGAGAGCGTGCCAGACCGATGCCATTTTTGCCTTCGCGAGGAAGAATCAAAACCTAACATGGTCAGGCTCCAAGATCGTGCTAACTCAAGACTATTCAAGGCCGACGGTCGAGATTAGGAAGGGGTTTCTGGCCCTCAGGGAGACACTGCGGAAAAGAGGCACGAGATTCAGCTTTGTGGGTCCGGCCCGGTTCAAAGTCACTGACAAGTGGAAAACAATGGTGTTTGAGAACCCGGGAGACCTAAGACGATACCTGCAGGGCCCACCAGCCGAGGACATGGAAGAAACAAAAAACCCAGAGAGAGCGAAAAGGAGCGCCTCTCCGGACCTGTCGGGACAATCGGAGTAGGTCCGCCTACACGCAACACGCAACAGGACAACATATCTACCTCAATGACCAAACACACTTTGAACGGGAAGCAACACAACCAGTTGGAAGAACCAGCATCTCAGGCCAGGTAAACGAACCGCGAACAGGACAAGAAAGGCAAGCTGATGAAGCGAGGCACGAGGGAGCGGATAGCGGCTACCGAGCTAGCAGACACACGGTATCATGTCTATGGACTGGGAAGGTGTACAACAGGAGAGTCTACCACCGGGACAATGGGCCATGTGCGATCTACCAGGACAGTTTACTCACGCTACGAAATTTCAAAGGCCCGGCCAAACATTGAACACAAACTTTACCTCAGGGATGATGCGGCGCAAAGGAACTTTGTCGTCGCACACTCACTCAGCAAGTAAGGGGGGGAGGAGGGAGGGACGGGAGGGAGGGACGGGGAGGACCAGGGTGGGCGGGGGGCGGGGAGCACATGCATGGGGCTACTTTTCTTAACTATCTTCTACACTACTCTTTCCTTTCTTCTACTTCTACTTCCACATCCACATAGAGGAGCTGCAAGGGGAAGCTTAAGCACAGGCACCGACAGATGACACATGCACCGAGAAAAGGGTGCCACAGCAAAAAGTACGGGGGAAGACCGAACAGACCACGAAGTTTGAAACCACAAAAATGACGCACAACACCCAGACAAACATCCTAGCGGATGTTAAGATAGTATCACTGAACGTCAAAGGTCTTAACAGTCCGGTGAAAAGGAGGAAAGTGCTTGATTACCTCAGGAAGCTTAAGGGCGACATATTTGTTCTACAAGAGACAAGACTAGAAGCCGAAGACATAAAGCGCATCAGAGCAAGCTGAATAGGCGATGTTGTAGGGTCGCCAGCACAGAACAAGAAAAATAGGGTGGTGACATTAGTCAGTAAGAAGTCAAACCTAACAGTAGTGGACACACAGGCAGACACCCAGGGAAGAACTCTTGTGACCAGCCTAAGGAGAGCGGGAGAGACAATACACGTGGCCAACATATATGGCCCAAACACTGACGACAAATCCTTCTGGGAAGGAATAGCAGCGCAACTACACACCCTACCACTAGACGACCTCGTCGTGGTTGCTGGAGATATGAACCAGGTCCTAGACCCAGCAATCGACAAGCACCCCCACAGACCGAGCTCAACCACACACAGAGGCAACATCCTAATGAACTTATGCTCCAAGCTCAGCCTGAAAGACCCGTGGCGGCTAAGTAACCCAGACGCTCGAGAATACACCTTTTACTCCAACCCCCACAACTCCTACAGCCAATTTGACTACACTCTCATGTCGGAAACACACACCCACCTCATAGACCCCACTGAAATTGGCCCTAGGACTATTTCTGACCACTCGCACATAAGCCTAACCCTATCAGGGAAACACAATGAAAAACCAAACCGAAGATGGCGCTTCGACGATAGTCTGCTCAACAACACCTCTGCGAAAGCGAAGATTGAGGCGGCTATAAAAAAATACATAACAATAAATGACACTCCAGAGACAGCCAGAGCGGTGCTATGGGACGCTCTGAAAGCCATCATAAGAGGGACCGTCATGACAATTAAGGGCAGGATGAACAAAGAAAGGAATAAAAAAATTGCAGACCTAGAAAAAGAAATTAAAAGCCTAGAGAACGGTCACATAGCTAACATAGAGGATAAGAACACCCTCTCATGCCTAACTAAGCAGAAATACGAACTTAACAGAATCTTGAATGAGAGAGCAGGGACCTGGGTCAACAAATACAAATCAGTCAACCTGTGTACTGCAAACAAAGCAGGGAAAAACCTAGCATCCTACCTGAAAGGGAGACAGAAACAGCACACGATTGGGGCCATTAAAGACAGACACAACAAGTCACAGACTGCAAACAAGGACATCCTGGAAGTCTTTAGAGACTTCTACGAGACACTATACACAAGAGACGACACACTAAAAGTTGATGGAGGGGAAGAACTACTAAGGGGCATATCTATTACAACCCTATCAGGAAAAGAACGAGATATACTCAACCTAGCCACAACAGAGGATGAAATAGGGAGAGCCACGGCCAGCCTGAAAGAAAACAAGGCACCGGGGCCAGACGGCTTTACGGCCGGCTTCTACAAGCAGTACCTACACATTCTCAAACCGACCATGCAAGAAGTATTCACAAGATGTGTCCAGGACGGACGCATGACACAGTCAATGGCAGAAGCGAATATAATAGTCATACCAAAGGAAGGCAAGGGCACTAACGAGGCAAAATATTTCAGACCAATCTCTCTCATTAACGTAGACTGTAAAATATACGCTAAAATACTAGCTACCAGACTGAATGCTTACCTACCGAAGCTTATACACAACTCACAAGTAGGGTACCTCAAAAACCGGATGTCCCACGACAACACAAGATTATTATGCCATATAATAAACCACTCCTCCAAAAGCAGCAACGCAGCTGTTATGATTGCCCTAGACGCGGAGAAAGCCTTTGATAGGGTGTCATGGCCATATTTGGATCAGTGCATGAGGAAATTTGGGCTGGGAGCCAACTTCAGGAAGATGGTAATAGCACTCTACAATAACCCCAAAGCACGGGTGGTTGTAAACGGAGGCACATCAGAAATACTTAACCTAGGCAGGGGAACCAGACAAGGGTGCCCACTCTCACCAGCCCTTTTCTTGCTAGCGATAGAACCACTATTGACTATGATCAGAACCAATAAAGACATTGCAGGAATACAGGTAGGGGAAGAAAACTTTAAACTAGCGGCATACGCAGACGACGTACTAATAGTCACGGAAGACCCAGAGAAATCCATCAATGCACTGATGGACACAATAGAGCAATACACCCAGGTCTCGGGCTACAAACTGAACAGGGATAAATCGGAATGCAAACCACTGAACGTATACACAACAAAAACGGTGCTAGGCTCGTCCGGGCTAACATGGCAGCAGAAGCCCATAAAATATTTAGGCCTCCTCTTCGAGAGGGACCTAAAAGCCACACTAGAACGGAAGAGCAAGCCACACTCCAGAAAATTAAGGACAGAGTTGAAGGGTGGTCTCCCAAATTCACAACGTGGTGGGGGAGAGTGGAAATGATTAAAATGATGCTGACACCAATGGTCAACTACATGCTGTGCATGCTACCACTAATAAACACGGAAAACTTCCACAAAAGACTTGATAAAATGCTGAACAACTTCCTGTGGAGGGAGAAAAAGCCTAGAATAAGTCTACGCAAGCTTAGACTGCCAAAAGACCTGGGAGGCCTCAACTTAACCAATTTCAAAAGATTCCAGGAAGCGTGCATTGCCAGACAGGGGCTCCACTGGCTCGACCCGAGACCAGATTACACACCGGCATGGCTCTCACTAGAGCGAGGTTTACTCAAAGGCATGAATCCAATCAGCCTTCTCACAGCCACCAAGCACCCAGCAGTCAGGGACAACCCAGTCCTAAAGAATACAAAAATAGCGCTACTATGGGTTGACAAACTGATGGAAACAGGTATAAGGAAGAGTCAACTCGAGTCCATCTGGCACAACCCCACAATAAAGTATAGAGACAAGACTCTGAACATGCCCTCTTGGTACAGACACGGAATATCCACGGCCAATGACCTTCAGAAACTAGGCACGCACCTTACTTTTGACACACTAAGGGAAGAGCACAACCTACAGAGCATAGAACTATACAATTTCCTGAAGATCAAGGTAGCTATAAGGAAGGCAAACCTGAAGAGCCCAACACCTTCACTCATACAAAACGCCGCCATACTCAATACACTAGGCCACCAAGTAGCACACCTCTACAAAGCCCTCAGTCCCAAATCAACCAAACTCAATGACAAAGTTGTGAACTTCTGGGGTACAATAGCGGGCAGGGGACTGTTTGAGGGCGAGAAAGCTGACCTATGGAGATCCACAACTAGGAGAAAGGTAACCGCAACGCTAAACCAGACCAAATTCTGGCTAATACATAAAGCCTACTGGACACCAGCCCGCCTAGCAGGCATGGGGATCCGGGGGAGCGACTCATGCTGGAATTGCGGCAAGGGGGGAGGGAACCTAGAACACCTACTCTACAGCTACCCTAAGGTTAGAGAGTTCTGGGACAAAATTGAAGTGCTAATTAATGAGATCATAGGGGTAACCATTCACATAGACTTCCAGAGCCTGGCACTCGGTTTCACCTCCTCAGCAATCACGACTAAAGAGAACCACAACTTAATTGATCTATTGCTGACCGCGGCTGTCAAAATGGTTCCAAGTAATTGGAAAGACACAGCAAAAGCCACGCCGAGAGCATGGCTTAACTGGACTACCTTCCTACAAGCGGCCGACAACATAACAGCGACGCACACACCAAAGACACACAGGCAGTCGAACATGTGGGGCTCCCCAGATGACTACCTAGCATCACACAAACCTCCATAGGCGGTGAAGCGGGACAACTAATGAAACGGCTCACCCAGCCAGTCCTGTGCGCACAACACGAATGAATCTAGCATCTGCTCCGCTCGGCTCTCCTCCTCGATCTTTTCCTATCTCCTCTCTCCCGGGGCGAGGGTCCAAGATGTAAACCAAGCATAACGAAGGGGTGGAAGACGAGATCGGAAATCTGAACTGGAAGACGGGCAATCGGACTGACGCAAATAAGACTGGCAGCGAACAGCTGTGCCCTCCAACCCCCCCCCCCCCCCCCCGGCGCTTCTTTCTCTCTCTTCCTTTCCTTTCTTCCTCTCTTCTCATCCATGTATACTGTATGCTCCATGTAAATATATATTTTTCTACAATAAAAAACTACAGAAATCAAAAATCCTTTTTTATGTTGTTGTCATTGTTGTGTGTTTAAACTTTGTCTTCAGGTTGCAGTAATTCAAGAACATTAATGCCTTTTATTTGCACCAATAAGAATGATATTTTCTAGTGAGGTGAATTACAAGTTACAACTAAAATGCGTTCTTGTACCAGCTCTAAGCACACCTCCCAGCTCAGTAGCACCGTCCTGTTCTATTAAAAATGATATTCTATGGCTATTTTTTTCATTTAAATTATGTAGTGCTGTAAATAGCTGTCATGTTTAGGTGGTTGCACTTTTTCTTTTACTTTTTGTGGAATCTGCTTGTAATAAAAAATAAAAAAATAACCATCACACATGTTAGGGAGGCCAGATTGCTGGCTTTGCCACTGCCTGTTTCTATTCGTGTTACTATTTGCATCTTGAAATCTCATCTAGAGTTAATGCACTCCCGTGGCCTAAGTTCAGTTAACTCTAAATTAATCACAGCAAACACAAATCCAGAGATCCTTAACTTGATCGGATGGAATGATTCGGTATACTTCTGGCTATCTTTTTTCCTGCTTGTTCCGGAAGAATGTGACTGTAATTTATTTCCTCTAATTTCATTGTGTTCTTTCGAAGTGCCCTGGCGATGCAATAGATCAAACACACTGATATAAAATTAGCTTCTAAACTGATTTGCAAAGAAAGTACACTTTGTGCAGTTATAACATTGCAAAAAAGGTGCTGTGTACATGTGTGTTTTATGCCAAATAAAATGTCTATCTCTGCTTACAGTGAGGACTAATAGTATTACAGTTTCTATCAATTCTAACTAATGTAGGTTTATTAAAAAACAAAAGCGATCGAGTTTAGGAAAAAACACTAATTGTAGAAGCCAAATCAACATTTGTTTATTAGACAAAGGAAATAGTGCTTCCCAGTAGCCTGCCATAAAGTAAAGTAAAGTAAACAAAAAAATGCGACTTTGCGAATTTTAGACCAAGGGCTAGTGCAGGGTGCGTGAAAGCATGTCTGTAGGCGATGACAAGTTTAAGGCCAAGATCACAGGCCTCCTTCTTGTGAAAGCATGCAGTGGCTTGTTTATAGTCTGGCCGAGTGGGAGTCCTGTCGCGCTTCACCAGCCGTTCAAGGCCTTACTTGGAGGTGATGGAGCTGCTGGCTTTGGGACTGTGGAGGCTCAGCTGACTCTACCGACAGAAATCCTTGCCCTGGTGAGTCATCCATGACAGCACCTCGGGGTCACGGTAGCGATCACCGCGCTCTATCCATCACTGGCTTCCCCTGCCCCCTACAACACGAGAGGCATGGCAGACCCAGGCAGGGAAACGCAAACACTGGCTAACATGCAGGGAGAGAATTCCCAGAGTCAGTCATTGTTCATTTTCTTTTTAAAAAACAAACCCCCAAGCTGAGCAGGTTGGAAAAAACATGATGCGGGCGGGGGGAGGGGGGGGAGCTGCTTTAGCATCCATCGTGGGGGCGGGGCATATTATGGACATCTTCTGTCTGCAAGGGGGCATGATTCACCTAAGGAAGTCAGAAACATGGGTTGATCGAAAATGGAAACATGGATGGAAGATTGAAATGAAGGAAAGGTGAAAGTAAGGAAGTCATGAAAGAAAGGTAGGAGCGGTAACAGGATGAGTGAGTGGGTGGATGAATGAGTTGGTGGCTGGACAAGTGAAAGGATGGCAGAGTAAGTGGAAATCTGAGTGGGTGGATAGATGGCAAAAAGGATCAATCAAATTCTTTATTGATGGATGTGTAAGTCAAAGAATGAATGTTTGGGTGGTTGGATATATGGATGGATGCATGCATAGATGATGGATGTGTGAATGGATTAATGGTAAGAGATTGAATGATGGAGGACGAAATGAATGGATGACAGAATGTAAAAGTGAAATTGTGGATATTAGTGGTTGGATGGAACAGTGAAAGGATGAATGAATAGATGCTTGGATGGAAGATGAAAGGGAGCTCTTTTAGGGACGGGCAGGCTCAATTTCTTTGCTTCTTTGATGCTATCAGAGCTTTGGTTCAAAGTGGGGTTACTTTAGTTTCCCAGCAACTCCTTTATTGCCAGCTGACTATTTCAGCTTTACTTACAGCCCATAGGCTACACCAGCAGATGCAATTTCGACAGAGAGATCCCCACCTGGCAGGCAGGAATCTCTAATTATGTTGGGGTGCCCTTCAGCCTCAAAAGTCCCTGTGTACAGGTGGACCACCTGCTGTTCTCCAAATGACCTGCTTGGTACCTGTGCACAACACATTCACTAATGCCTTTTGAATGTTCAAATGTGATATTTAGAATCCCCTCTGTCGTGTGGCATGTTTTTCAGGAAGTTTCCAACACCATCACTGTGCTGTATAGACTACCATTTAATGCCAATGCAGTTTTTGTAGCTTGACAGAAGACCTTAGCAATTATTGATTTACCTGCTCACCATGGTTCATGGGTGTGGAGAACCATAAGCGATGAACAGGGCGACCTTATTTAGGAGCGTCCAGGCCGCCATTTAGAGAATGATGAGCAAGTTACTTGGAATACACCAAAGTGTGTACTTCATTACAGCAGGTGATTTCCTTCGTGCAATGTAGAATTCATCACAAAGGGGTGTGGTCGAGCAACTGAAGCATAATGTTTGAGGAAACGTCATGCATGCATGCCGGTATTCAATGTGTGTGCATAAACAGTACATGCAATAGAAGACCCATGCACACGTGGAAAAATGATGCATGTGCATTATGAGTGTACACATTTGTGAAAAGACCACATATGTGCAATTTGTTCGCTACCGGAAGCGGCAACACTGCACCTCTCATAAAAATCCAAGAGGAACTACAGAGAAAAGGTTCAGCGATGGGTTATTAGTGTTCAGAAATTGGATGGCGCACAACGTGTAGTGGTTGAGTAGTCACGAAAAAAGGTAGTATTGGTTGGTGCTGCTTGTACAGAGAGAACCCTAAGACTCTGAAACCAAAGGGTGTAGGAACTAACCCTTATGATAAGTCAAACAGCCAGTCAAGCGCACACAACAATTGTAAGGGTATTCAAGGTAGGGTGTTCAAGGATAAGATCACACACGATGTTCTTTCTGTCTTAGTTTAATGGGTATGTGAGTGGTCCTCCTATCAAAGGAGACACCACCAAGAAAGAAAACCAGCCTGCAGAGAAAAGGGAAAAGCACACTGCAACAAAAAGGATCAAAACATTTGTACCAACTAAAGAATAAAAGAAAGCAGGACATTGCTCCCAGCCCTTGCAACTACCATAAAGACAGCAAGTTTATGAATTCAGTAAATGGGGAGGACATTGAATATGACTGTCTATTTGGACCTTTGGTCGCCAGCAAGTCCATTAGCCCACGCAAAAGCATATGGCATTGCATTGGGGTCAACATCAATAGAGTTGCTACAGTACCAAGGGGCTCGGCTAGAAGAGGCAGAGTTGCCTAAAGAGGCATGTCCTTACACTCAAAGCAGAGCACCAGAAGGAATGAAGCACAGCAGGTGCAGGACAAACCCTGGTCCTGAGACTGACTCTGCCACCATGGCAGAAGAACTTGCAGAATAGTTTGGACTTTCCTCAGCGGAAGGAATCCACTGAAATGAGACAAGAACAGAAAATACATGAGGGCGAAATAATGCTTCGACAGCATTACAGAGTTACAAAGCATTGCATTGTCAAGCGGTAGACTTGTTCTGTGCAAATACCCAAAAACATAACATAACTAAATAAGATATAACACAGTGCAGTGCAGCATAACATACCATAACATAGTGTAGTATAACAAGCCATAACATAACATAGGTTAACATAACATAACAGAGCATAACTATAAAAGACTTAAAGGGACGCAGAGCACATTCCTGACCAATATGATAACATGCAAATGTAACATATTATAACTGTTGGCAAACATCATGAGGAGGAAGATTATGAGAAACGTGAGTATGAACCAGAGCAGGGCCCTGCATTAAATGGCAGATATGGTACACAAATACCTGCACTCGAGGTGAGTGCACCCATATCCCAAACACCAACAACTGGGATAGAGGCCATGGCAGTGGCGGCTCCTACGCTATGGCGGAGGAGCGTCTCCCCACTGCTTTTAAACAGTGCCTGGCGTACATAATAGAAACATAGAATGATAATAATTTTGCTTTATTATCATTTTATGCTTTTTAGTGCTTTGCAGGTGGGTGAGTGGGCGGGGCTGCTGTGCTCTTGGAGGAGGGCCAGGTAGTAGTGGTTTGCCACACTTAAGTGTGCAATGACTGTCTGCCCTCTCGGGCCGCCCGAACCAGTCATGTGCAATTTCCCCTTCTCCATGCAGGCTGCATTACAGCCTGCATGGAGACTTTTCCCACCCCATCAGCCCCTGGCTGAGTGACGTGTCAGGGTGCTCAGACCAATCACAACGCTGCAGGGGAGTGAGCGTGACTGCCTGCTGCCTGTTCCTGGAGCGGAGACAGAAGAGCAGGAGCAGAGACGTGGGACCAGGCGAAAAGGTATTGTTATTTTATTTTATTTTATTTTTTTGTTATGTTATGTTATGTTATGTTATGTTATACTGGGGTTTTATATAGCGTACGGCTACTCGGAAGAGTGTCCCGACGCTTTGAATTGCGCACCAAACTCATAACATAACAGGAAGAACAGAAAAAGGCAGAGAAGAGGGAAGTAGACAAGGGGCAGAGAAGAGGGAAGCATTCGGCCATCCGTGACACCCTTGAGGTCCACCACGTGAAAAAAGACAAACACAGCCATGTTCTGGCCAGCAAGAAAAACTGAAGCCTGCAACATGACCATGGTCAGGAATGCAGCTCAGCACATGCTCATTGAGAGCTAAGACATCAGCCATGCTTCGATGTGATGTAATCCTCAAAGTGAGCAGCCGTGTCCAACTGCCTTTCTGACTGTGTGTGATGGATACACTATTACCACTGCCACCCTGCCACTTTGGGTGAGGAACAAACACCACATCCACCCACCCAGTTATGAGGCCAATTCACATCTA
The DNA here is from genome assembly GCF_964263255.1 of Lissotriton vulgaris. NCBI lineage: Eukaryota > Metazoa > Chordata > Amphibia > Caudata > Salamandridae > Lissotriton > Lissotriton vulgaris. Next base: position 780,208,070 of record NC_141698.1, on the reverse strand, counting down.
TTTTTATTGTCTTCCATATCTTACACACTTAGAAGCCGCTTTTTTTTGCCCATTGTGCGTTCACATGATGTGGGGATACATTTGTAAAGAAAAACTACTGAACCTTGTGCATAATGGGGAAATTGAATAGAACAGTTGATGGACAGAATGCTGAACAATATCAAACATTCACCCCAGTACAAAGATCTGGGCCTAAATTCATTGTTTCTTTTCTCCCCATGCCATCCCAGTTTTGATCTAGCCATATGCAAATCAGTTTTGACCCTGCTTCTCATGGAAACAGTCCAGCTTGAACTGCCAGGTCAGGTCATCTCCGGACTGGAAACAAGCATCCTGGGACCAGTTTCGGGGTTTCACTCCTCATCAGCCAGGCTAGCTTGACTTCAGTGTCATGGTGAGCACAGGTCTCAAGTCTGGGCATACCCATCTCACTCAGTGTGATATGCAAAAAGAACAGTTATTGGATGGAATGCTTAACAATGTCAAACCTTCACCCCAATAACAGAGACCTGGGCATAAATCCATAGTTCTTTTACTCACCATGTAGTTCCAGTTTGGACCCAGCCATATGCAAATCAGTCCTGACCCTGCTCAGTATGGGAACAGTTCAGCCCGAATTGCCAAGCCAGTTCCTCCCCAAGCATTCTGGGACTGTTTTTGGGGTGTCACCCCTCATCATACAGGTTAGCATTACTCCAGTGGCATGGTGAGCACAGGATCCAGATCTGGGCATACCCATATGGGGAAATCGGGCACACACTCGGTCGAATGTAAGATCTGCATTTAATAGAACAAGTAATCTTCCTGCTTCCGTATACCTCAAGCCTGTCTTTCGATGGTTCCAACTTGATATGAGTGCAATTGATAACACCAGCAACATTTGGAAGGGTGGCTATTACACGAAAACACCGTTATCAACACTTGAAGTGTTCTTGTCTTTGGAAAGTGGTGTGACAACTCACTTGTCTCAATAGAAATACCTGGCATACACTAGCTTTTTGGAACGTGGAAGGCTAAGATCTTCCATGTGCATGGAAACAACACATACATGTGTCACTACTTCCATCCTTAGAAGTGGAGGCATGCCTGTTAGTACACCCAAGTCGGGTATAGGTCCTCCATTACAAGAGCCAGCATAGATGTGATGCTCTCCATCTCACATATGATACCAGTGGGGATATGTGTGCTGCACTCCTACCAAGGGGATTGAATCTTGTGTAGCACAACCTCAAATCCCTCCTTATCATGTCCTTGTTGGGATGTGGCAGTGGTTGCTGCTCCTCTAATCTCCTTGCTTGCCTGGGCCAGCATTAGGGATTTTGCTGCAAGGCAGCGGCGATGTGTGCTGCGGCGGCCTTCACTGTTGATGCCTTCTGCTGAGTTTCATTCACTTGGGAGGCAATTAACTTTTACTGGGAGTGGCCTCCATGGAGTTAGCACTTTTTTCACGGTGGTTCTTGATTTTCCAAAATCCGCGTGAACAGCTCTTGGTATGGTAGTAACTCAAATCAAATCATATTTAATGTTTATTGTTTTAGTTCATTAAAACCGTGACAATTTTTTCCCTAAATAAAAAAGGTTCGACAATAAAAAATGTGTTATTTCCTTGAAACACTCAACTTACTCCATTTTAACAGTTTTTAACAGTTTTTTTTACATGTGCTATCAACACATTTGATTTGCATTGTCGTAGCATTTTTTATGCTTGTCTCAATTCAGCAGTGGTTTTATCGAACTGTACACTCGTTTTAAATCTGCTGTGGTGTGAATCGTTGCGATTCTGCATTCTCACAGACTTTGCAGATATCTGAAATTACCTAGGGAGAGCATCAGTGTGATTAGAAAAAAATACAACTTAAAATAGTCCCACATTTAATTATCCCCAGCCTGGTGTGTTACAGATAATAAAACTATGGCAAAAAACTAAAATTGCTTCTGTGTTCCAAAAAAATGTATAATGGTGGTAAATATCAGAACTTCAGGCAGCATGAGGGAAGTACAGATGCTTGTTTCCAAACGTTAACATATTTTTTTTGCGTCCTGCCCATAAATTATGCAGTGTTCCGGGTCATTATGCAAACCTTTTTCAGGGTGTAAGGTTCAAGTAATGACCTGAAACACTGGCTAATGTCTGGCAAAGCCAAAGATACTATTTTGGCAGTGTTCAGATATTATTATTCTTTTGAGTTGCTTTCCTTCCAGGTTTGTCCATATCTGTCTAATGATGTGTACGAAGCGTGTAACTGATGTCTTGTGCACCAAAGGGAAAATAAAGAAAGGCATTTGCTTCCTTGGCATCTGATATTTTATTTTTTATCAGGCAATCATAAATTATGTTCTTTCTGCTTTGTAATTAGATGGCAGAGCAGGTAGTGAAGGAAAAGTGACAGTTCCATTAAAACGACGAGAGTTGGCAGATTGCCAGGTGATTTTTTTTCTTTTTTAACAGGGAAAGGTGTGGACTGTAGAGGTTGCTTGATTGCATTGAATATGAAGAGAAAAACACTTTAGAAATGGCAGGAGATGTCTGAAGTAAATTCTATTTTATAATCCGATGTAAAATATTTTTTATTTCATGTTTTGTGCCCTTTTGAGTGCCTCATCTCAACTTAATTGCAAGATAAGTTCCATATGTGAGTGTAAATTCGCAGACTAAGCAATTATGAACATTTAGGCCCTCAGATGGAAATTAGGCTTTGCAAATTCCATAAGTTTGAATAATTTTTATCAATGCTATTTTTTAGTTTCGCCTGCACAGCGCTTGCACTGTGCTAGCGGAATCTCTTGTAAACAAAAAAAGGTTCAAACAGATTTAGAGCCCCAATACTTGGCTCTGACTTCACTCTTGTTTCCTTGCTTCCTTGCCAAAACCTCCTCTTCACCTCTGTTTCCTCCTGGGGCTTTGTGTGTCCCTACCATGGAGCATGGACCAAGTATAGCTTCCTATCCGCAGCCAATGTCCTTCCACTGGCCGCAGGCTCCTCCAGGTACTTAAATAAAACGCATTTGAATGCACTCTTATAGAGTGCATGTCTCTGCCATCCCTCTTCTTCACCATCACCCTCCTCCAGCTGTTGCTGCTCCCTCCCTTGTGCTGCTTTCCCCGTGCCCTCCCCCACTGTCTGTTGGATGTCTACACAGAACAATTGGATAGTGTTGAATGGCGTCGGTAAGCTGGGAGAGTTTTAAATATATACAAAAGATGCACAGTGAGAAAAATACTTTCACTGCTTTCACCTTATTTGTAATTTACATCTACACATTGTTCTAATTTTCCTCTACCAATCTTCCAAGAAAGATTTTTTAAGTTCAGGAAAATGTTATTTGAAACTGATAAGAGAGAAAACCAGGTGTCAGAACAAAGTACAATGTGATATCAAGTTAAAGACTCTGAGCAGAATAATACAATCATACAAATGCAAGCATTATAATAAAAGAAAGAAATCTGAGTACGAGATGAGAGAGAGGGAGAAGGCAAAGAGAAAGCATGTTAAGCATAAAATATGAAAAGCATAAGAACATTGGAAAGCATTAAAACAAAATGGTACAGTGGAGGATAAGTGGAATGTATCGAGCGATTAAGGAGGTTTAGGAACTTCCTGTTGTGGAGGTGGGGGGTGAAACAAGCGTTTACTACATGAGTCCAGATAGAGTGTAACGGGAGTCCATAAGTCCATGCGTTTAGTAGCCATACATGCCGGGAAAACATGAGCAGTATCGAGTCTATGGTTGTGGCACACATTAAACCACCACGCCTTGAAGGAAATTTTGGAGAAGTCTTTCCAGTTGGCCGTTATTTGTTGGAAGGCAGCGGCAAGTAATAGGTCAACAATCTGAGGTTTTAGATCAGCGTCATCCCAGCAAGGGGAGAGGCTACCCATAAAAACATGTGTGTGGGAAAAAGGGATAGAAGTGTGGAAAATTAGGTTAATTTGAGCCCAGACCTGTAGCCAAAAATTACAAACATGAGTGCATAAAAATAACATATGAAATAAATTAGCTTGTGGTGACGAACAAGACCAGCATGTGTGGGGAGTATTAGGAAAGCGTTTGTGAAGGTCAGAGGGTGTAAAGAGGAGTCTATTGTAAATAAAGAACAAAGTCTGAGTGAGGGTTGCTGCTCTGGAAGATTTGCGAAGTTTGGTCCAGATTTTGTCCCAGAAGGAAACCGACCAAGAGATAGACAGATCATGCTCCCAGGACTCTTCCACCTTAGATTTAGGTCTAGGGGTCTCACCAGCATGAAGGTATTTGTAAATAGCAGCAGCTTTTGGTGTAGTGCGTAAGAAGGAATGAAGTGTGGAAGTGGGAGTGGATGAAGCAGGAGGAGGACCAGGCTGGGAGAGGTCATTGTATTTCGTTAGGACTGTGTCTTTAAGTAATTGGTATTTGCGTGCAAAGGAAGTGGGTAGGTCATAGAGGGAGCGAAGGGTGTCAAAAGATAAGAAAGAGGATTGAGAAAAAAGTTGGGAGATCCACTGAAGACCTCGAGTATGCCAAGTTTTCCAAAAAAAGGGTCTATCACGTATGAGTAAGGACGTGTTATGCCATATGGGGGAAGAGAGGAAATCAGCAATGGTGGTAGGAGGTGAGTGAGTGAAAGAGAGGAGTAGTTTAGTGGTGAATTTATGAATCGGAGTAGAGATAGAAGTGGGTTTGCGAGAGAAGGAGAGGTATTCAGCAAAGGAGAAGGGAGAGAGAAGGAGGCGTTCAAATTTGGCCCATAGAGGACATGGAGTGTCAGGGTCTTGTAGCCAAAGGGAGGCTTGCCTCAATTGGAACGCCTTGTGGTAGGCCGGGAAGTCAGGAAAGTTAGCCCCACCTTCTGACTTAGGACGAATCAGACGCTGTAGAGACATTCATGGCTTCTTTTTATTCCAAAGAAAGGACACCAGAATAGAGTTGATCTTTTTGAAAAATTTGGAGGGGACAGGGACCGGAATATTGGAGAGGGTATAGAGAACAATGGGAGACAACATCATTTTAATAGTGTCAAGGCGACCCCACCAGGATAGGTAAAGGGGATGCCACTTGGATGTGAGATCCGTTAATTTTTGAATGCATTTGGACATGCACAGGGAAACAGTGTCTGGGATGGTAGGGGTAACATGCATTCCAAGGTACTTGATATTGGAAGGTTTCCACATGAAATTAGAGGCGGCAAAATCGGGTTTGAATGTGAATTTAGTCAAGGGGAGGATCTCGCATTTGTCGTTATTGAGTTTATAGCCAGATATTTGGGAATAAGCATGGACCTCACTGAGAAAGGCAGGAATGGAAACGGAAGGGTTGGATACAAATAGCAGAATGTCATCTGCATAGGCAGCTAGTTTGATGTGGGAATCTGACAATTGGAAACCATGGATGGAGGGATGTTGACGGAGTTTGGAGAAGAAGGGTTCTAAAGCCAAATTAAAGAGAAAGGGAGATAAGGGACAGCCTTGGCGAACACCTCTTTTTAAATCAAAAAAGGAAGATATTTGACCGTTGGCACAAACCGCTGCACGTGGGTTGGAATAAAGTAGTGAAATTAATGATATAAAAACAGGACCAAAACCAAACCAACGGAGGGTGTGAAATAGATAAGTCCATTCGACTCTATCAAAGGCCTTTTCGGCATCCAGGGCGATGGCCGCAAGGGGATGGGGTAAGAGGCGAGATTTAGAAAGAATATTGAAGAGGAGTCTGGTGTTATCAGTAATAAAACGACCTTTGACAAAGCCTGACTGTTCCTCACCCAAGAGGTCTGGAAGAAGAAGGTCGAGACGTGCCGCAAGGGACTTTGCAAAAATTTTATAATCAATATTGACCAAGGAGATTGGCCTGTAGTTTTTGCAGTGTTGAGGATCTTTCCCCTCCTTGGGTATAAGGCAGATATGGGCGTCTGAAAAAGAGCCTGAGGAGGAACCCAGGGAAAGGAAGGTGCCAATAAGGGAATGGAGTCTAGGGATAAGGAGTTTTGAAAAGTGGAGAAAAAATTCTACAGTGAAGCCGTCCGGCCCAGGGGCCTTATCTTTCTGGAGGGTGTGAAGCGCTTTGAGTAGCTCTTGTTGAGATATATCAAGTTCTAAATGAGAAAGGTCAAGTGGAAAGTGAGATGGCTTTTGAATGGAGGAGAAAAATGTGTCTAGAGAGTGAGAAGAAGGCTGAGTTTCAGAAGAGTACAAGGTCTTGTAGAAGGTAGAGAATTCAGTGAGGATGTCTGCGTCTGTATGTTTGAGATTTGAGTTGGCGTCGTAGATTGATTCAATATTTAATTTATTGTGTTTCACCTTGAGATAATTGGCTAAGATCTTGCCTGCCTTATTTTTGCCTCCATAGAACTTGGCACTAGATTTTAATAAGTACAGAGATGCGTCGTCCGTAGATTTTTTGTTAAATTTCATCTTAGCGTTGACCAGGGCGGTTAGAGTTTGCTGTGAGCGGGAGGTAAAATAAGAATGCTCCAATTTCTTAATATCCAAAAGAATAGCTTTGGTAAAATCGCGGGCAGCTCTGCGTTTTTTAGCAACAAAGCCAATGATGAAATCTCTTGCCGCCGCTTTAAAGGCATCCCAAATGGTGTGTTTAGGGACAGGGGAGTTATCGTTTAGGGAGAAAAATTCATTGGAGAAGGAAGTGAAGGAGGTGGTGAATTTAGGGTCCAGCAGGAGAGAGTTGTTGAATCGCCAGCGTTTAGGACCTATTGATTTGGGTAAGATGTCCAATTGAACTAATGTGGGGGCATGGTCAGAAAGTAAAATTGGACCAATTTCCGCATGAGTGAGAGTTTGGGCGATGTTGTGGGTAACAAAAACGTAATCAATTCGGGAATGGTGGCATGGAGAGTAAAAAGTAAATTCCTGAAGTTCTGGATTACAAAGGCGCCAAGCATCTGTGAGTTTATGTTGGGAAATAGCTTGAGAGAAGGATTTATGGGATTTGTTAGGGATGAAGTGTGCTTTGGAGTTCCTATCTAGGAAGGGGTCTAGGGGCTGATTGCAATCTCCTGCCAGTATAAAATTATCATCAATGAATCTGGTGATGTGCTGGGAGAATGAGTGCCAAAAAGTGGGATCACCAGTGGTAGGGGCATAAACATTTAGGAGAGAAATTGGAACATTCTTGATAGAGAGTTTGGCATATATCCATCGGCCTTCAGCATCCGATTCTTGAACAAGCAAGGAATGAGAAAGAGCTTTGTGACATAAAATAGCAACACCATTATGTTTACCATCCCCAGGAGAGTAGTAAACATCGCCCACCCAACTTCTTTTCAATTTAACAGATTCCTCAGCAGATAAATGAGTTTCTTGCAAAAAAGCAATATCCACATTCAAACGTGCAAGGTGAGATAGGATTCTCTGTCGTTTGATGGGGGAATTAACGCCCTTAACATTCCATGTAATTACTTTCAGAGACATATCAAATAAGAAAGGAGGAAAATGTCATGAGATAGAAAAAAGAAGCAAGAGGAACCCAGAGAAAGAAGAAAGTCAAAGAAAGTAGGAAAGTCAGTAAAAGGCAATGCATTAAAATGAGAAAAAGAAGGGTGATGAAATAGAAAATAGAGCGGAGGAGAGAGAGATAGAATCAATTGATATAAGAAATATGAGAAGGTAGACCGTGAAGTAGCAAGAATGATAGGAAGAAATTGATAGTAGAAGAGTTGTCGAGAAATAAGAAAGGAAGACACCTGTGGAATAAAGGAAACTAGTGAACTTGAAAGGGAGAAAATCGCAGTGAGGAAAGTGAACATTCGGGAGGAAAGGGAGAACATACTTACGGAGGGTAGAGGCGGGGAGGAATGATCACCAGGGAGAGGAGACGAGGAAAAATGAGTGAGAGGGGAGCGCCAGACAGAGGAAGCAAGCATCCAATGCAAGCGAACCGACAGGTCGAGGGGAAAACGCCATACATATTATAAACCTGCAAGAAAAAGGGAGGGAGAACATAAATGAGTGAGACGAATGAAGGAAGAAGAAAACAGAACAACGTTAAAAGAGAAAAAGGAGTATAGAATAATTTGAAGAAGAGAGGAAAGAAACAAGACAAAGGTGCGGAACGAAGTAACTTATAGAAGACACTAAAGAAAACTACTTGTCCATCCAACAGGGATGCAAAGGGGGTAGGAAAGAGTCAGAAGAAAACATAGAAATTGAAAATAGTAGGATGCCCAGGGAAGGCAAACAGTAAAACAGCAAACATCAAACATGAAACATGTAATTTGAGTAAGACAATGAAGTCATGTAAAACAGGATTCACGGAGGAAAAGCTGATGAGGAGCTAGAGAAGTCCATGTCAGACGATTGTGCAGCATTCAAAAAACTTCGGAGACGAACAGGATCCTCGTAGGTCGTAGTCTTGTTGTTATGAGTCACTCTGAACAAGCAAGGATGAAAAAGGCCGTATCTGGCTCCAATAGCGCGTAGCTCTGGACGCATATCTAAGAAGGCTTTGCGACGGCTGGCTGTAGCTTTGGCATAATCCTGTGCAAAGAAGAGATTGGAACCTGACCATTGGAGACGAGGAGAAGCACGGGCCGCTGAAATGACTTTGAGAAGGTCAGTGTATTCTAAGAAGTACATGATGATACCTCTCGGCCGTGAAGAGGGAGAAGGAGTAGAGGGGAGGCGACCCAGCCTATGTGCACGCTGGATGTTGAGCGTAGTACCCTCAGGCAAATGGAGAAGTTTGGGTAAAAATGATTTGAAGAAGGCGATGGGATCAGTCCCCTCGCAATTCTCTGCCAGGCCGTAGAGACGGAGATTGTTGCGTCTATTTCGGTTCTCCAACTCTTCGACTTGTTTTTGAAGAGATGAAATCTGAGACTGCATGTGCGAGACCTTGGAGGACGACTCTTGGAGAGAAGTCAAAGACTTTTCTACTGTTGTCACCCTGGCTTCCATCTGAGACCAATTATCTGTGAGGACCTGCAACTTGGAATTAGTTTCCTCCATGAAAGGTTTGAGGGCACGAATTTCCTCCAGCAGGAGCTCCATGGAAACAGTCGAAGTGGAACCTGTTGGTGATGGAGGATCTTTTTTAAGGCGTTTCGTCGTGACTTTCCCTGGTAGCTGGGCAGGCCGCTCTGTGCTAGACTGCGACATCTGAGTAACGAGCGCCTGAGAGGCCTCGAGGTGCGCCAGCGCAGAAAAAACTTTTGAGTTCTTAATAAATACACGACGTGGAGTCTTGGGAGTGCGAGAAATTGCCTTTCTTTCCATAAAAAGGAGTTATTACGGAGAGGAAATAAAGTTCAGTAAAAACCACTGCAGGCCTTTGGACAGCTAAAGTGTGCACATGAGTTCTTGACAAAAGGAAGGCAACCAAATTCCCAAAAAATGAAAATAAGAAAAAGAGGACTGTCCGCACAGAATTCAGGAACGCCAAGGATTTACACGGATGAAAGGAGCAGCATTCGAGTCATTTGAAGAGATAATACATTGGTGGTGAGAGCGGAAAAACAGCACTGCACTAGGGCATGGAAGAATGGCACATTGTGATGCAGCAGAGGTTTAGCAGGTGAAAAATATTAGAGACGTGAGAAGAGCATGTAAAAAAGAAAAGCTTGTAAAAGCAATGCGCAAGACAGCTCCACGTTGTAAATGACTGTCAGAATAAAAGCGTAAGGAATTGAAACGTTCTCTGAGTAGAAGATAGGCTGCAGCTGCGTATGTATTCAGGGTGCCTGAGGTAAAAGGGGCAACATTTGACTGAAATGGCCGCCCAGGTCGTCAGAACTTGAATGAGGTCAGTTTAAATTCACTTAGAAAAGCGGCATATGGTAAAGTTCTACAACGGTGGCATCAAGAAGCAGAAATGTGCTCACCAGAAGTAGCTGCAGGCGTAAGGAGCTCCGTGGCGGACTTTCATGATTCCGGAACAGGAGCGCAGCGGCTCGCGGCGTTGGGATCCAAGATGGCGGACGCGACTATCCCTCAGCCGCGTCCACTACAGTGTGACAGAAACGACCATTCCGCTGCTTGTTTTGGGTCGCCAACAGGAGCCCGCTGGTGTCCGTGGACTCCGGACCACGGAAATCCTCGTTGCAGGCAGTAATGAGGTAAAGCATGGAGCGAAAACCCCGTCAGACCCGGAGCGCTCACATTAGAGCCGCCGTCCTCGTCGGGCGCTAAGCCACGCCCCCTCCAAGAAAGATTTTAATTGTGTAACTATTAAACATTTACTAATAGAACCACAGTCGAAGAAGGCCGTCCATAAAGAGAAGCTGTCTCTGAGCTCAGCAAGGCGTCACATCCCTGTGTCTGCATTGTGTAGCAGTCTCTGCTCTGTTGTGACTTTTTCAATCATTACTGATACTCCACTGAGGTGGGTCTTTGCAGCTTCTGAAGTTTATCAGTGTTACCTCTGGCTTGGCTGTCTCTGCTTCCGGTAGAGCACGCACAACCTATCGACAGATAGTAAATTTGAACTTGAACAAAACTTAGTCCAAATGCACACTAAGACGATGTCTTGAAATTGGGCTATTTTCATTTAATTACAAAAGAAACTGAGGAACTTAATTAAATTACTATTGAACACAAACGACAGAATCTACCTTGAAATAGCTATGTTAGCCCTAAGTCTGCCAGGGTTGTGTAGCAAATTTATAAAGAAAAGACGTACAGTGACAAGTCTAAACTTCACATTTTATTATAATGTACAGTTCCTTTGACTGTTTCGTTCTCTATCAACAGTCGACCATGAAAGCATTTCATTGTGACTACTGCAAACTCATATAGTGACACTATGTTGAAAATGACTGTCGCTTGTATTTATTGATTGGGAAGCCACAGCGGTTCTGCAGAAGATACAGTCTTACCCTGTCCTCCACATTCGTCAGTTTCTCTTCTCCACTGTCAGTCATTTCTATGCTCCAGTGTGACGCACTGTGGGCGGGTCTTTGTACGCCTGAAGTTTACAATGTTATCAGTGGCTGAAGCCAGGGCCGTTGATGTCCCGTAGAGTTGCTCCTGAGCTCAGGTACTGCATATGCGAAGCACAATGTAAGAATGAGGTGACAAATGAAGTAGCAGGAACCCGCAAAGTAGAAGGAACTCAATTAGGTGTATTGTGTACAGGAGAAACAACCTCATCCAGCATCAAGCCCTTTGACTGTCAACCCAAATGTTGCTTACATTCTACTGCCCCATATATTCTACAATCCACATGTGTAACCTGGTAACAATAAGATGGCTCCTGCCACAAAGCGAGGACACTACACCAAGGAGAGTGACATTGTGGCGGATGCAGGCATCCCTGCGCCAGATGGTATGGATGAGGAGGATGCGGAGAGCAGCCTGGCCAGGGACCTATCCCAGCAGTGCGCATTGCCGGCTGTCACGGATTGGAGGTAAAGGGGTCGGCCAGGAGGGGGGAGGACGCGGGGTAAGCGGGGTTAAAACAATAAAATAAAAAATAATAACGCATCTCCTCGCTGCTTCCTCGCAGCGTTGTGATTGGTCTGAGCACCCTGTTTGCATGCTCAGACGCTGACTGGGAGCCTGGGTATGTTCTCCCCGCAGGCTGTAATGCAGCCTGCGTGGAGAACATGTGAAGCGCACAAGACTATTGTGGGCGGCCCGAGAGGCCCGAGAAGGCCAAGCAGTCATTGCACACTTAGGAGGGTGCTACCACTCCTCCCCTGCCCCCGCCCCCTCAAACAAAGCTGCAGAAGGAGAAAATAAAAAAATAATAACGTGAGTTGTTATCATTTTATTTTCCCTTTGTTTCACTGCAAAAAAGCAGTGGGGCGATGCAAAATCTCTTGTAAACAAAACAAAAGGCTTAAAATGGGCTTAGAGCCCACCCATTACTTATTATTACTTAACATTGGCTGGCTTCCATGTCACTCTGGTTTCCTTACGGGTCAGCACCTCTACCTTGCCTCGGGCTTCCACAGGAGGCTTTGTGTTTGTGTCTGCAGTGGAGCGTGGACCAAGTACAGTTTCCTGTCTGTGGCCAGTGTCCTTCCATTTTCCACAGGCTCCTGCAGGTACTCTGCTTTTTAAAAAACTTTTTACATACACTCTTATAGAGTGCATGTCTCTGCAGTCCGTCTCCCTCACTCCTGCCCTATTCCCGATGTTGCTCCTCCATCCCTCATGTTGCTTTCCACCGGCTTCCTCACAATTTTTTTTCTTTTTTCTACCACACCTCCTCCTCCTCCATCTGTCGCTTGTTTCGTTACCACCATCCCACCTTCCTCCTGTTGTTGGTAGTTTTTTCCCCACTTTCCTGCATCTGTCTGTTGTTTCTTTCAATCCCATGCTTTCCTCCCACTGTCTGTGCTTGCTTTCCCACCACCCTGCCCTCCTCCCACTGTCTTTGTTTTGTTGTTGCATATTTTATATTGCGCGAATTCGACCCGAAGGTATTGGAGCGCTTTACATGAGCACCGTATTTAGATTACACATTCAGGCACGGGGATTTGCCACCCTCACTCACCCTTCTCCTGCAGTCTTTAGTTAACTCTCCTTTCCTCCTCCCTTTCCCCTCCCACTCCCCTCTTTCATGTTGCTCGCCTTGTTCTCTATTTTCACACATATAGCACATCAGCATGGGCTGATGTGCAACATAGCTTAAAGAAAAACAAAGCACTATGATGCACTCAGTGCTAGCTGCGTCATGGCACTTTGTTTTTCACTGATATACAATATGTCTTTATAACCATTGAAAAAGCCTATAAATCTTGCATAGGTGAAACCTATTGGCTTTTCCAATGCTTGTTAGAGATGGGATAGGTTTGTTCCCAGAGGAATAGAAGCATGCTTGTCTTTAAGAAGTGCTGCATAACCACAACATCAGCACTCTACAGGTCTTCAGTAACATACACAATGTTTTTGTACAGCTAATATTAACTCTGGTGCTCCAAAATCCTGAATCAAATGTGCAATAAAACAAATCCCAGAAAACGCTCCAATTTTTCCTTGGTGTAGCAGGAGGGATATTTTTACATGAGAAATGAAAAAAGTACATGCGCAAATGCAATCTGTGAACAGACTTTAAGATAAAAAATAGGGGAGTTGGACTATGTTAGAAGTCTGCATCTGAAGTACATTTCCAGGGATGCTTGTGTTAGTGTCTGTTACTCTTAAAATTGTGGAAATATATGCAAATAAAAAATTGGAACTTACAAGCATAGATTTCCTCGTTTATTATGAATTGTACCTTGTATTTTTTACAATAAGGTAAGGCAGTGCCCTAGTAAGCAATGATGTACCATGACAAGTCATTAAACTAAAGTCCGTCTTCTTTTTGGAGAATCCATTATAGCAAGTTAATGCATTGACTAATACTGAGCAGTGCCCTCACTCCCAACATTTGCACATTTGAGCAGTTTTGAACTTGTAAAGGCACGATCTATAAGTATTTTTCAAGGCATGTGAGACTGCTTGGATTTGAGCTTTTTGTAGGAAATGCTTCTTTTTATACCAAAAATCAACAGTAAAAACCGACCCAGCAGACCATAAAACAGGCCCAGAAACAGCCCCCCCCCACCCCCCGAAAAAAAACAGCCCCCACACTGACCTGTCAGAGCAGTACATCGGGCACTTCCTGGTTCACATGTCCCTAACAACTATGGTTTGTATTCTATGGGGGCTTCATTAGTGACTAACCTGCCTGCAACGGAGACGTGCAGTCACCTTGCAAGCTGGAAATGTTGTGGCTTTGTAAGTACCACAAGGCTTGTATACTCCATTTCATAGTTCTTGGGTGGCAGTCAAGGCAGAAACGCGCACCACTCTTTCACGCCATGATCAGTGCCCATTTTTGGACCCAGTGCCAACCTTCTGTTATAGAGCTGCTCGTGCTACCCCTGGTCACAGAGGTCATGAAGACTGTATTTTGTACCCCTGGCAGTATCCCTAGCACCTCAGTAACCTATAAGAGGCTGCTGAGGAGCATAGGGTGAGACAGTGGGTTAAACTGGTGATGTCATCTGGTGCAAGATGCCACTGACATTTTTGTAAATGCATGCCCATGATGCCAGATTGTCTTGATCTCCATGCGAGGAGTAGGAAAGTTATGGGCGGACAGTAACGGTGTCAGCCTATGGGCCACATTTGCCTCAGGACTGTTATCTAATTACAATTTTAATTGAGTGAAAGACAATTTAACTGGATGAAAGCTGTAGTTTATGGATCACCTGTTTTGGTCCATCAAAAAGTTGTTGATCTTGACTTCCTTTATTTTAGGCAGTATTTTCCTCTTGGCTCTGAAATATGCTTATTGTTACTCAACGCAATGGAGCTCATTTTAGCGACTTTGGAAGAGTGAAAGGCTGAGAGGGCACCTTGGATTCAAGCCTGTGGCCATGAGGTCAAACAGAGATTCCTTGAGTGGATACATTACTACACTGAGCCACCACACAGAGCCAGGTACGAATAAAGGCACAACTGAATCAATCGGTGGTCATTTGATCCTGTTATGTTATTTAATATGCAATTAGGAACACCTTGCCAACAAACTATTCAGTGTTAAGAAATCTTGAGGTGATGGAGGGTAGAGGAAGGAGAGAAGATGAGGTGTATACATAAAGCCCTGTTTCAAGGCACATCAGTTCCATGTAATAATATTTTTTGAATGTTCTGTGAAACAGACCAGAGTTTGCCTCCATGATAGGAGCGATATGAAGTGCGCTACACAGATTGATTACTTCTTTTTTTTTTTTTTGAAAACCTTTATTTCACAGTTTCAACCAGATACAAACACGGGCCTACAACCCCCAGGGCTGGCCGCTAAGCAATTGCAACACAATACAACGATAAAAACTTCAGACCCAGCCTCTCGGGTAGCATAGTTGCTACATCCACAATGCGGACTGGTTGGAAGACATATCAAATTGGGAACAGGATACAAAAGGTTTCATTTTATAATATAAGATGAAGGATCAGGTGCCTTACAATATATCAAGCTATGAAGAGGGGGCGAGCAAAACAGCAGTGTGTCCACAGTTAATTCGTTTTCATGTAAGTCAGTGGCGTTGAAGCAGACGACACCCGGATAAACAAGCATACTATTACGGTTCGCGCCAACATTTATGCCCGCCCCTTGGCCCCGAAACATCGCGAGAGTTGAGGCACAGATGTAAAAGCAGAGATGGACCAAACAATGAACCCATTACACTGACCCTGAAAAAGAGAAAAGAAAAGCCCAAAGAAAGATAAAAGAGAAAAAAGGCCATAGAAACAAAGAAAAAACAAAACACCCATCCCCCAGCCCCCACCCTGCACCCCTGCAGATGACTACGGCCTACCCCCCTAGCAGCGTGCCTGTCGCCCAAAAACCAAAACCTGAAATATAGAAGAAACAAGGAAAAAAGGAAAAGAAAGTAAACCCCACCCAAAGAAGGGAAATGGAGGAGAGCTTTATTCAACGCACTCCCGGTCTCTCGCCCCCGTCCTAACCAACCCCGCCCCGGACTCCGTTAATTCAATAAAACAATCCAGTTAACCGAATACCACAATGAACAACCCAGTCAACAATCTCAGCCTTTGCCCCGTCTATTAAATTTGCTGAGTCCGTCAGGGGAAGAAAGCCCCGTCCTCAAAATGTCAAAAGGTACACAGAAGTTGGCAGAACATGGGTCCACAGATGAAAAAAGAACGGCAGGTCCCAAATTAGTCGGCTGGTACCAACGATGCCCCTCCCCGTCTCCGAAGCCAGGCTTTATCCCATCCGCCATCTTGATAGACCGACTGGGGAGGGGGGTCGACACAGTCCAAAACAGTTCACAGTACCAATTAAAAGGAACCAAAGTAGGGACAGCATGTAAATGTTCGACAGTTCCAAAACCGGGGATTCCAACGGATTAATTGAGTCACCAAGCCCAGTACTTTCAGGTAGCTCCACTGTAATAGGGGCAAATACAGCTTCCAGCGTCGGGTCCAAGCACGCCACCGGGGCGACAATCGAAAGGCGAGCTGGCCGCCGGGCCTCGGGCGTCAAGTCAGGATCCGGTCTCAATCCTTCGATTCCATCCGCCGCCAACAACAGGCTGCATGTCCGAGCTTTAACAGTCTCCTGAAGTGCCACAAGGGCATCCAGCACCGTCCGCAATGACGGGCCACTTTGAGCCTGCTCCGTCAGCCTCCGTTTCCCTTCAGGCATGGTGTTCCCCACGGAGGGAAGATTAGGCGGAGCAGGAATGAGCCATGAGGGACAGGCTGTTAGCGTGCAGTAGCGCGTAGTGAGATTCCGATCCAAGGGGCACCGGCGATATGAATGCCGAACCCCCGGTCCGGGACCCCCGCAACACAGCACCGTGCGTCACTCGTCACCTCACCTCCTATAGAGCACCAGGCAGCAGATGGTAGCAGAGCATTCCCAAAATTCCGAATGTTCCAGAGACCGGACCCAACCGCATTCAACAGTCTGTTGTTGTTCAACTCGGACCTGGCTAGGCCAGCACTAAAGACCCCGGCTTCTCGGCTGGGTTAGGCCTCAAATCGGTCCTCGACGTTACTCCGCTCCACGATGTCGGAGAAACTCCGGGATCACTTCATCGGAGTGCAAATCGGGTCACACACACGGATCCGGTGCAGGAAATCAGGATAGGCGACAGGATAGTAGAGCGTAGGACGGAGGTCAGCGGAGCCGGGAGACTATGCGGCCATCTTGGTTGGTGTCGTAGCACCTCCCCCAGATTGATTACTTCTTTGTTCAAGGACCTTCCCCCCAGACCTCGTTTTCTTGGAGTAGGTAGGACACATGAAAGGTGGAGAGATGGACCTAACATCATATTCTGCATTCTATTTACTGAAAGTGATGGAGAGTACATGTTAAAGTGCACCTCCATAGTAACACATTTTAACCACACATGAGACAACTGCCCTTATCTGCATTTTCACATTCTTCTAAACACCTTCAGTCATATCATCTAAAATGGTGCATGTTCTCATTCTACACAGGAGCATTCTTATTGGGTACATCCCACATAGACTGTGCACCCTCCTGGATCAGGAGTGGAATTGCCCATACTGTGGCAACAGTGAAACTCAAGCCAGCAATGTGAAAACTCAGGGTCACTGCAGGATGACCAGACCAATTGTGAAGAAGTGGGCTGAAATTCTCCACGGCAGGTGAAGTGTTTAAGGGCATGTGCCATACAGTGCTTAATTTGTAAATGAATAAATGTCTGAACCCAAAGTTTTGCTCAGAAGCCCACGGAAAGCACTATCAAACGTTGAATAACAAGGCTGCGTAATGTCGATTCCACCTCACCCACTAGACATTTCCTGCCTCTTTATCTCATTCTTGCATGTTGAGTTTCACCCCTGTTTTCTCCCTTTATCACAATTTTTTTGTCTCTGTCTTCCACATTCTATCCCTCTTTTGTGTTTTTCTCTCTCTTCGTCAGGATCAAAGTCTGTTGAGAAAAAATAAGAGCCAATCACCTGCAGCCACCGGCTCAAATTAAGCACTGCTGCCTTCAGGAATGCCAGCGGAAACCCAAGGACCCCAGGTACCCTTCCAAGAAGTGCAGTCTTCCAAGGTAGCATACAATTAGTACTTCTCCTGCAAGCATACACGTCCCTCCAACAATGTCAGTAATATTTCAAAGGAGCAGAAGTAAGGAGTTCCCCCAGTTAAGAATAAGATGGCAACTTACTTCCAGGGCATTATGGACAATGTTCCCATGCCTGAAGTGTTGTGTGCTCACCTAATGTATTCTGGATGTTGCTTTGTTTTCATTAAAGTAGACTAACACACCTGTAAATAAATATTTGTAGGTGAAAAGTTCAGGACTGGAGACAGAGGAGCAAAGTGGTCACCTTAATTTCATGGGACAATACATCAGGCAAATGAAGGCACACCCCATTGTGATTGCACAGGTGCAAAACATGCCAGGCAATTGATGTTACAGAAGGAGCCTCAGAAGAACAACAACTACGTCCTCTTCTGTTGTATAAGAAATGCCGCTGGCAAGCAGAAAATGGATGCCAACACCTGCTGCATCCATGGGACTTCTGTGATACTGCCTTTGATTCCATTTTGAGGCTCTGTATACAATAGGAAATAAACTTCCAGTTGAAAAAAGAGCAAGAAGTCCTCCATTTCCTTTGCCTTCACTCTGTGTCACAGAAACAAACAAGCCTCTCTCCTGCCTCATCTCGGAGTGTAAATTAAATGTGACTGGTGGCAGCAGAGACTGCCACTTCCTCTGCAGCTAAGTGTAAAGTCTTATAATTTGTAAATGAAAAAGGTTTTCTAAATATTTGGCATAAAAAAAACCTTTGAATTTCTGTATAGCTTTAAAGGTAGGCTTACCAGATAATCATATAGTTTAGTTTGGTCCTGGGACCCATCTGTGCATGATCTGAACTCCCCCTCTGCCCCTCTGCCCTTCCCCCAATTATCTTTGTGAATTGAATGTAAATTGGGCAGTCCTTAAACCATGTAGTCTATCACTTTGCACACTGTAAGAAATTCAAGGTTGTATAGGTGGAAATCTCCCTTCTCTGCCTCCCGGTATTCAGACAGAATATCGAGTTGGAAATGTCGACTTACACAAATATCGAGTTGGAAATATATTCACACAGAAATATTGGCAGCAAGAATATTGTTGTGAAGAATATCGAGTTTGAGGTAAGAAATATTGTTTTCAAAAATATAGAAGGCATTAATATCGTTTGCAAAAATATATATTTTTTCAAATATCGATTTTGTATTTGGTGTTATGCATTTTTGTTTATATTTGTGATGTATGTGTTTTGTATAAGTATTGTTTATGTTTTTAATATATGTGTTACATTCTTAGTAGTTATCAATTTTATTTTAAGAACATTTTGCGTTTTTTAGTTCCATAGTGTTGAAATGATGAATGGTAGTCACAAGGTAAACCAAAGTAGAGGTTTATTGGTAAGTCACAGGATGGTAGTTACAAGTAGATACGTTATTACAAACTGATTCATGGCCCCACCAGGAGCGGCATCTTTGCTGCTCAGCCCACTCTCTCTAACTGTCATTCCTCCTTTCGACCAGGCACACCAACATTCCACTCAGTCATAAGGCACCCACACTCATGCATACTGGCTGAGCAGCAGTAAATCTAAGTACAACACATAGCTTGTGAGTTGTGGGTTTATAGGGGAATATGGTGGGAATTAATGTAGTTGTAAATAGTTATTAATTAGTTGTTAATTAATTCATTGGTAATTAATTATGGTAATAGTGTATTTTTGTTTCAGTTGCGTGTTGTGGGGTTTATAGTGGTAAAGGGTGGGATGTAATTTTTGATTAATTAATAATTTGTTGTTAATTTATATTAATTCATTGATTTAAAATTAACTATGGAAATTGTGTAAATAATTTTAGGTGCAGGTTGTGGGATTTATAGGGGTAAATGGTGGGAAGTCATTTACGTTTAATTAATTAATAATTAGTTGATCATTAATATTAATTCATTAATTCAAAATTAAATATGGAAATTGTTTAATTAATTTTGAGTGTGGGTTGTATTGTTTATAAGGATTAAGGGTGGGAAGTAATTATGTTTACTAATTAATAATTAGTTGATCATAATATTAATTAATTAATTGATATTTAATTAGGGTATTTGTTTATTTTTTTATGTATGGGTTTTACTTTTATAGGGGTACAGTGTGGGGAATAGATTAATTTTACTTACTTTATAATTAGATTTCTAAGTATTATTAGTTGTTTTAATTGGAAATACGTTTTGATTGTGTAATTAACCATTTACAGTTTAATTTTAGCTGTGGGTTGGGGGAATTATAGGGGTAAAGTGTGGGAAGGTAATTCATTTTTATGAGTTTTATTTTTTTTTAATTATTAATATTTCTTTAAATGGTAATTAATTATGTTAATTAAGGAAGTATTTTTTTACATTTAGATGTGGGTTGTGAATTGTGTGGTGTTATAGGGTAGGAAATAAAAAAGTTAATTTATGTAATTAATGTTTTGGTTCTAAATCATTTCTAATTAAAAATATTTATTTGTTAGAAATGTGTTTTTTATTTTATTTAATATAATATTTGTAGGTATTTGCCAAATGTATTTACCATTATAATATGTTTTTTAAAATATGTTTAGTATTAAATATAT
Organism: Lissotriton vulgaris; assembly: GCF_964263255.1. Taxonomy (NCBI): domain Eukaryota; kingdom Metazoa; phylum Chordata; class Amphibia; order Caudata; family Salamandridae; genus Lissotriton; species Lissotriton vulgaris. The sequence goes on along the minus strand of NC_141698.1, from coordinate 780,188,018 downwards.
TTGTATTTTAATTTTTAACATATTTATATAGTTTTCGAATGTAATTTGTTTATGAAATATTTTTGTTGTTTGTAATTTTGAACTGACTGGATTGAGAATATTAATTTTTGCCCCTCCGCCATCCAACACTTTCCCTACTGTTGCACTCACTGGTGTGGGAACAGTAATGTTTACCCCTTTGCTATCCAACACTTTCCCTACTGTTGCACTCACGGAAGTAGGAATAGTAATTGTTACCCCTCCGCTACCCAACACTTTTTCTACTGTTACACTCACTGGAGTGGGAATAGTAATTTTTACCCCTCCGCTAGCCAAAACTTTCCCTACTGTTGCACTCACTGGAGTGGTAATAGTAGTCTTTACCCCTCGGCTATCCAACACTTTTCCTACTGTTGCACTCACTGGTGTGAGAATAGTAATTTCTACCCCTCTGCTATCCAACACGTTCCCTACTGTTGCACTGACTGGAGTGGGAAATTTAAGTTTGACGATTTTTAAATAGTTTAATGTTTTAATTTAGAATAGAATGTGTTTTATTATGTTAGTGTACAAATATATATGTATTTATATATACATACAATAGATGCAGTCATCCGTAAGGTCAATGCTATGCCTAGGGAGATAGCCCTGCAACCCAGGAGATCTATAAATAAAGAGACAGATAATACTGATCAACCTGTTAGATTAGTATTAACTTTTAGTCGTCAATTTCAGGCATTAAGTAAAATCATTTCCAAAAACTGGAATCTCATTAAGTCTGATCCAGTGATTGGTCATGTAATGCCAGCCAGACCTGATATCTCGTGCAGGTAAGCTTATTCCCTTAGCGAAGCATTGGTCAGATCCAGTCCTGAGGTTGTGATATCAACACCCTGGTTCAAGGCCATCAAAGGTTTCAAGAAATGTTTGACCTGCAAGGATTGCAGGCATGGCATGAAAATGACTGAGTATTTAACCCCTTTTTTTGATGTTCCCCGGCTTATCACCAAGCAATTAACGTGCAAAACAGAGTTCACAGTGTATGTGCTGTAGTGTCCGTGTGCCCTGCGTTACGTGGGTAGCACCAAGTTGCAGGTGCACAAAAGGATACTCCAGCACATTAGGGCCATCAACACTGAGGACCCCACCTACCCGGTGGCATGTCATTTTAAGGAACATCATGGTAAACAGAGCCATTTGTTGAAATATTTTGCCATTGACTTGGTCCCTCCTCTTCGCAGAGGCGGCAACCGTGAAGCTATCCTAAGGGCTCTTGAGACCAAATATATTCTTAATCTCGATACCAAGATACCTCATGGTTTAAACATCAGTGTGGATTTCTATACTCATCTTTAGATTCCATATGGCCTTTCTATTGATATCCTTACACATAATTTCTGCAAATCTGTATTAATATTTGTATGTTGATATCTTAATGGTATCCAAAATGTTGATAATGCTGCCACAAAAACTCCCCTGCCATGGGCGTCCAGGGGGGGGCAACATTCTAACTTCGTCACTCGCCTTCCAGGGGGGGGCAAAATTGTAACTTCATCACTCGCCTTCAAGGCAAGTTAAAGGCAGACGGCCCATTGTCATTCTTTATGTGGTGATCAGCAGCAGACAGAATGACAATGGGCCTGTCCAAAGACTGCTCGAGGTCGGGGAGGGGCTGCTGCAGCCTCCAGAGTTCAAAGAGAACTGCGAGAGGCCCCAAGTGAGAGAACATTTAAACTCCTGGGGCTTCTCGCAGGGGAACAGCCTGCTGTAATCTGGAACATTAAGGATAAAAGGAATGAGACCGGCGATCCAGGGGGGGGCAAGCGCACCCCCTTGCCCTCCCCTGCGTACGCCCATGTCCCCTGCATTGCTACAAGATTCAAGATGATGACTTGATCATACTCCCATTCATCCATCAAGGGAGGTGTTTTAATGTTACTTTTTTACTTTGTGTCATCACTATTCACGACACCCTTTGCTTTATGTTCTCTTGGTTTTCACATTATGGTTGACATGGTTATAATTTGACTATGATTTTCGGCTTTCTGCCGTAACACATTTCGTGGTTAAAATAACTATCCAACATGACCCGTTACACTCACCCACTGGGGTTATATTACATTAACAAATGCCACTTGGATCTAATGTTGTGAAATATGGGCAACATGAATTAGATTGGAAAAGTGTACATTGTTACGATTCCTACTAGTTGCCATTTATTTCATTTGTGACAAGATTCACCAATATTAGCCCTTTTTAAATAAATAGAGGTTATTTTTACATGTGGAATGAAATAATGTATATAAATTCCATTTTGGCCTTTGTACATATGTAAATCTGTTTTTTAACATTGTTTAAACATTGTACATGTATTGGATTTTTAAACGTGGTCATTGAAATGTTTTCTATGTTTACTACCATGCATTACAGTTCAACCAATCATGTGTTACCATAACCATGCACTTGCTTTTTAAAAACAGTCTGTCCCACCTCTAGCGTCATGTGACCAAGGCCTCTGAGTAGGCCGAAACGTTATGCTGGTGGCGATGCAACAAAATTAAATAAAAATATTTTCTTCACCTGAAGACTGGGTCAGCTTTCGTTTGTCTGGATCGGCGGTCCCCCGGGACATTGGGGTTTGCTGATTTTTGCTGAACGAGTGCAGTTCGGTATATATATACATATATATTTGTAAATTTCTATATAATTAAAAAAATATATGAAAATTAATAGTTTATTAATTTTGTTAAAGTTAATATATATTAATAATTATGTATGTGTGTTTAACTTTTTAAATTAAGTGTATTTGTTATATTTGCTACAATGTATATGAAATTTACTTTATTTTTTATATTAATGTTATTATTTAACATATTTAATATTGATTAATTTATTTTATATATGTAAAAAATCTGTATTTTGTACAATTATATTTTTTAGATCGATATTTTTTTGCAATATTTTTGTACTTACTTGTTTAAGTATGGGGAGTCAATATTTTTGCATTCTATATTTTTTCATCTATATTTTTTACTTCAAAAATGTTTACATCGATATTCTGTCAGTGAACCATGCCTGCCTGGCCAGTAGAGGACCATATTGCAAATGACAGAGTCACTGTGATCCTCAGCAAAGAGTCTCCCTTATTTAATTATCCACCTTGTTTGTTGCCACGGTCAGAAGAAGTTGATATGGAAGCTAACATAATGATGTCAAATTAGTCACAAATTGAGCGAAACCTATGTCAATCAACCAACTGCTCAACGCAGCAGTGAATATTCACACCACGTATGAGGGGTTAAGTACAGGATCTTCACTGCACTTTGGGAGCTGGGCACGAGGGGCTGATTTGGTGAGATATCTGGTACAACCGCAAGGATTTTCCCCATTGGTACTTGATTGAGAAAATCCAGCTCCGTGTTGGCATAACAAACTGATTCAAACAAGAGAGAGAGGTGCATCCTTACATACTCATTCAAAAGCTCTGATTGTGGTTATAAAAGGGCTATGCGTCGCTGAACATTTCGCTGATCGTGACAAAAGAGATCCTGTAGATAGCAACCAAGATACTAAATCCTTTATGATGTAAGGAAGCAAGAATATTTTGTGATCACCACCTTAAGAAACTACAAGGTGATGCTCTAGAGCCCCACTGACAGACATATTTACCCTTAAATTTCAAACCAGAGACCTGTGATTTGACACATTTGTTTGATGGTGCAAGGATGCTCCTGAGACATTATGGCCCTCATTACGGGGGACCGGTTAAATGCGATATGTACAGTAACTGCTGGGGCCTCACATACCACAATTATGAGTTTTGGGATAAATATCGGCAGGTGAAATTTACCAATATTTATGGGGGGAAATGCCCTGCATTTACCAGAACATGAGGATTTTGGTGCAATGAGGCCCAAAATCCGCATCTTATTCCCCATAAATGAATACCTGGATGGTATTTAGTGCACGCGATAAATTCCATCTCAGAGGAGTCGGATTTTTTTAGGTGTGATAAATATCACACCCATCACCAGGCCACCAGTAAAGGTGGGCCTATGTGGTCACAGTCCCAATGAATTCTTTATGTCACAACAGCCAAAATGTTTATCATGTCAGTAACTTCTGAGTGGTGAAACAGGCACAGTCAGTAATACACAAATCCAAACTTAGCAAAAAGGAAAATGGATCTGAACAAGATGTAGCTGGGCAGTTCCACGCGGGCCTTTATTTAGAGCGGGTCATTATCTAGAGATGGTTCGCCTACCAGAATTATTCCTCCCTTCCAAGCTCTGTGCGGGTAATTCATGCAGGAGCAGACAGCCTTCCGTGTTCTCTTCAGGACAGGCGGTGTTCGCTGATGGAGCACGTCACGTTAACTCACCCGAGACACATGGCAGGCAGCTCACTTTGTGTCAGTTTCTGATATGATCCGCCATGAACGAAATGTCTCACATTTTATTGCGTGTCTATTTTCTAAGGACAGGTCGCAACAAGAGAAAGCTGTGCAGTTGGCAAGATGCCAATGGCTTCCATGAACCAACAGTTACCTTGGCTGGCAGTTTACTATAAAGCGTGTGGAATGCAGGTTTAGTGCTGAGCAGTCAATGGTATTTTTAACAAGGGCTTTCTTCTTGGTGTGATTCGGTAAATCAGCATTTAAAAGAAAAAACTATAAAGGGAAGCACGGAAGGGTGAGTCACGTGCACAATTCCTGTAATGCATTGAGATTTCTGAGAAGTGCGACCGAGAGAATGAAAAATGAGGCCCCATCAAAAGGTACATCAGGATAACGACCGTGTTAAAATGGACAAAGTAAGTGGAGATAAAAAGGTATTTAATCTTAAGGTAAGAAATGCCTTCTTGTGCCAATAGAGCATGGTGGTAATATATAATCTAAAATGTGCGGCACTAAAGAATATCCGAATTCAACTTCATTCAATTTAAAACGGTGGGACCAGATATTTGCATTGAGGCCAGCCTCGTTTGACTGAGTTTTGGGTAAATATAAAGGTAAAAGGTCTCGTAAAACATATACAGGTAGATTCATCAAGCCGAAATCGGCTCGCAAAGGGCCAGATTCTGAGAATCTGGCCCTTTGCGAGCGCTATTTTTGCATTTGGGATTCATCATCCCAAATGCAAAAATCGCAATTCTAGAAATCGCTAAATTGCGATGAATTGCATTTAAGGAATCTCAATTTGAGATTCCTTAAATGCAATTCATGAACCATTTTAAAATTGCGAATTCGCAATCTGGGGCCGCTATTTACCGCGAAGTCTAACTACGTGGTAAATAGCAAAAACTTAGAAAAATGCACTTTAGTGCATTTTTCTAAGTTGTAGGTTACACATACACATGTTCTTTGGACATGTGTGTGCGCAACACCAGTGTACATTACCATTTCAGGGGTGCTACAGGGTGTTCTTTGGACACCCTGGCACCTTGAAATTGCTTCCTTATTTGCGATTCACTAATTGCGAATCGCAAATAAGGAATGACTCCCCATTCATTCCTCTGGGCCTTTAGGCCCAGAGGAATGAATGGGACAGCCATTCCTTATTTGCGATTCGCAATTAGCGAATCGCAAATAAGGAAGCAGTAGAAATCGCATAAAATATTGGGACTTCTACATGCATCCCGTTTTGCGAGTCTTTAATAGCGATTCCTTAAAATTTGCTAATAAGGACTTGCAAAACGTTACTTTGATGACTCTGGGGGTAAATGAATAAAACTGCAACGCATGAATGCTATCCAGTGTGATGTTTTGCACACCTGCCACTGCTGCATGCCGAAGATTTCAGTCACACCTGGTAGATTCCTCCTGGCCCCTGGACTGTGCAGGTTTACCCACCTGCTGTGCGGAACAAAGAAAACGGACAGGTGTCCCATGACCCCTCCCTCATATCATACCTCATGCAGAGTCCACTTTGGGACAGACAATCATCCCAGCCAGGGAGTGGCATAGCGCAGAAATATGCCCCCGCCCCGCAGAATGTGATGAGGGGCCCCTGAGTTTCACATATCTCACAAATATTCATTTGCCTTGGGAGTAATGGGACCCCAAGAAGGGATGAGGGATCCCCTAAAGTGCTGGGGACTCCCTGCACGCAGAGGTTGCAGGGGCCTGCTTTATGCCCCTGCTGCCAGGGTATACCAGGTTTTTGGTGAGTTCCACTCAGACTGTCACTCATGTGAGTGCACGCTTGGAAACATGCGAGTTTGATTGCTAAAGGCTTCGAGCCCGACTCCCAGAGGCCCTCCGCTGGCATAGGCCCGCCAGTCGTGGTGGCACTTCTGAACTGCAGTTTCTCATTCAGGAAGTCCCCCCTATGAGTGGGGGACCCCACCAATACTGCGGGGCTTCCGCCACCAGTGTAAAGGCCCTTTGTGAATCGGGCCCTTTTAGCATATGCCAGCCCAGCACAAAAAGCATGTAGAACAATGGCTAGAATATCACAAGTCGAACTCACAAATATGAACGAGAAATTAAAATAATGTTGTATAACTTCCTACATAGAATAGTCCTAATTAATAGCAGCAAGAGAATCTTCCATAACGAGAGATGGAATAAAGAACCCTTCTACCTTAGGTCGATAAAACCCACATTCTGTAGCATACAGTGTCTAAGGGCAGATGCCAGTGCTCTTGGAGAGCCTTCTCCCCTGGTAGGTACATCTGCTCGGCCCGAGGCAGGGCACACTAGTCTGTTTGTATCAGTTCACACCGGGATGCTTGAGAAAGATTTTCTGATTACTAGGAGAGAGATGTGGCGCAGGGGCCAGAGCGGCTGACTCCGGAGCGTGAGGCTCACAGTTCACTCCCTGGCACTGGCAGCAGCTCAGCTCAGCATCAGGTGAATCTGTGCAATAGCTCATGTAATCTCCCCAGTGGCCTCCCCAATGTCTGAATACCCTTAAGGGTGAAAGGTTTGCGCTTTGCAAATGTGGAATTATTATTAGTTGCTAAGATGTTCATTGGGGACAGTTGTTAGCAAAAATGTATAACATACAAGAAAGTTATTTGAAGGCACTCTTAAAAGGTAATGATGGTCACTACTAAAATGTATGCAATATGTAACAAATGGTACGCTGGCATAGCTAATAATGATAAAAAAGACAATCATATCACCATAGCAACTTGCTTAGCAATATGCAAACCAATGATATTCCTCTAAGCTTGTGAGCAACAGTATAGAGCCCACATGCGTCTAACAATTTAGAAAATAATTATATACGTTCCAAACCACTTACTTTACTATAAAAGAATGTACAATAAAGCATTAACTAAATGCAATTCACAGAACACAAAGTATTGTACCTTATTTAAATAATTTGCAAATTCCAACATTTCAGATTTGGGAGTAAGTTCTGCAAGGAGAAACAGGCACAGTGATATTCAAATCCAATTATTTCAGACACGTGAGTGATTTCTGCAACGTGAAACATGCAATTGAAATCGAAATTCTGGAAACTGACGATTCAATTAAAATAAGGGGCCGGGTCGTGGCCCTCAGAAAATGAGATCGTGTTACAAATTAAATAAATGCTATGGGCTAAAGAAATGACTCAAGGTAGCATTTAATAAAAGAAATGTCATCTTACATCTCATATGCTGGATAGATATTTAAACTCACAACCCCAACAAAAATGTTACAGCTATCTTCCACTGAACACACTCATTAACTTCTGGATGTGGTCCTCAATGACAAGACTGATGAAGAGCATTTCCACATATGACCTGTGTCCCTAAGGTCTATGCAGATCAGGGCGAGCCATAAAGAAGGTAGAAGTACACATTAGTGGATCAGTTGCCCCTCACCTGTTTTCCCTGAGAGTTGACATTACAGAAGGAAGGAAAGAAAACACAGGTGAACGCTGTCATGTCCGCTTGCCTCTTGCATAGTTAGCCAACAGATACCTGGAGAAAGGAGAACACTTCGGGTTTAACCTTTGTCCAACTCCCCCCAATTCTTTAGATGCCTGTTTGATTAGGGGAAAGTATCTGCCAGTGACGGCTGGTGTCAGGGTAGAGAGGTGAGGCGAGGGGACAGCGGACAATGGAGGATGACAAAAATAAAAAAATAAAAAAATACAAATAAGAACTTACCTGCCGCATCGCCGCTCTTCCGTACTTCAGCCTCCCCGGCAGGCAGCACAGGCTCCCAGACAAACTCCCCTGCTGCCAATCCTGATGCTGCTCTTTAGTTATGAGCCCAGCGTCAGGATTGCCCTGAGCAACCACGGTTTGCGCTCCCAGGGAGTCTGGGAGCCGGTGCTTGTTGTCTCCAACCCAGCAACACAGCTTGGGCTGAAGATCGCTTTAGTGCGCATGACGGTTTGGCTGGCCTAAGATGGCCAGCCAAACCGCCATGCGCACTGATAACAGTGCCCACCAATCCCCCTGCGTTGGCCCGCTCACGATAGCTCCACCCCAAGCCTCAACCCCGAGAGCAAAAATAAAACCATAAAAGCACATTTTATTATTGTTTTATTTTATACCTGTTTGAGGCGTCTGACGGAGGGTGGGGGGGGGGCGCTCATCCACCATAGCTGCTTGCATCTGCATGGCATCCTATAACTACTGTGAGCAGGGAAAAGTCATTGAATGTTTTTGTGATGGCTTAAAACAGCACAAGGCTACCCAGCAAGTTCCTTGAGATCTGTACATCAACAAATGATGCACAATTTGAGATATATCTAGCAAAATTCACAAAGTAGCCTACATACAGTAGCGTGACTGAAGGTTAGAAATACATTACTGAACCCTATACCGGGTGATTGAGAATTCTTTTAAATACTTTTCTGTTTCATCTCCAGAAAGTAACCAGGCTGGTACATAATGTTTATTATGTTAGTGTGATCTTGCGTAAACCTTGGACAACCCATTGCTTGCATAATATTTCAGATTTCCTTAAGCCTATGCATTTATTGCATGACCTACAGAAACCGGAGGAAGATAAAGTGATGCCAATATCTTGTGAACCTTCTAGACACAAGTGCATATTATTTTCCTTAGGACTGACTGGACAGTGAACAGTCCTATAGGAAAGCTATGGGCGGTCTTATGTACTGATGTACATATGGTGATAACGGGGATCTAGCAACAAAAAGCATCAATCCAGGTTTTCACACATACATCAGCTCTTCTTTCACACACATAAAACCTTCAGTTCTTGCAAGACATATGTATACTATCCAGTAAAAAAGATACCTTACTTCCACCACCCTTAAACCTACTGTCATTTAACTGAGTTCAGCTAAGCTACATATGTTCCCTCCAGGGAACAGGAGCTGCGCCAAAGAACAGCAAATGCATTGTCAATCTCACTTCAATTGTTGCCTGTTTTCCAATTTGACTTATCGTCTCATATTCAACTGTAATACAATTGGCTGTGTCATGGCCTAAATATGTGAATTAGAATTATTAGCACAACGTAATTTGCCATGCCAAGTGTTTCACACAGCGGGATTCAATATACAGAATCATGCAGATGCACATTGGAAAACTATCTTGCATGAGTACAATACAAACAGGGCCGGAGTGGCCTTAGTGGGCACCAGGCGTTTTCCCAGTGGGCCGGAAGGGTGGGAGACGGTTTTTGAGTGGTGAGTGCTGTTTATGCTACTGTGCTGCAATATCGGCCCTCTGCAACAAAAACACAACCAGTGCTTCTCACTAGCAGCCCCCCGTTCCTCCCCCCAGGGCAGGTACAAGAGAATTGCCAGGGCTGGTTTGTGTTCCCATTCCGGCCCTGAATACAATCATATGCACACAGTATGTTAATGTGTTTCAGGCAAACACTCAGGGGATGATTCAGAAAAACAGGAGTAAATCTGCACTGGATGGGCATGCTTGACAACGGTAAGTTGGCATGTAGATCCACTCACATGTAGACCTACTCCTACACCCAGGTGTAAACTTTGTGTTTTTCCTATTTAACATTTGTTAGTGCAAATTTAAGAGTCTCACCCCAATTCCAGTGGGGAGTGGCATAGCCAGCAACTACATTTATGAATGTAACAGTACTACAAGTAATTTTACAACTGCATTTCATGCTCTTCCTATTTGGTGTGGATGTGCACCTTCGAGGTGGAGACCTTCGCCAGCGAGGTGGAGATCTCTGCCACCCTAATAGAAATGAATACGAGCTGCTGTTTGGAGTTTGGATCAACACATCGCTGTCCTTCTTCGTAAGTGAAAGGATAGCTGTATGTCTACTGTCACACATCCGTATATCACCCATATTTACATTTTATTTATTTATTGACTGATATCCTTTGTAATTTTATTTAATGTTATGGCATAATATTGCAATATCAGCATAATAACACCATTCCACGGTACCATCATAATGTATGTTATTGGATGCCTTACTACTCTGTATATCCCTATCTTGGCAGCTACAGTGAGACAACATCCCCTGATGCTTACATTTCTGCCAGCACCACAGAGGAGATCAGGGGACAGGCCGGCATCACCGATTGAGCCCTCAACTATCCATCAATCACATACGTCTGTGAACATCTGAGATCTGCCACTGCATCCCATCATATGTACATTTGCAGCTTCTTTAGTACGTTGTTTCAAATCTCTGCTTTTTTATTTGTTATGGATTATTGTTCGGCTTTCATGTAATCTCACTGTATTGGAATCATATGTGCAAAATACCACGGCTATGCTTTGACTCAGAGCTCTTTAACTCAGATTTCAAATGAATGTTTTCCCCAGCAGATGGATCAGAGGAAACCTTTCTGGCAGCATCTGAGCGGTCAGTGGTTCATCTGCTGACAGCAAAAGGTCCATTTACAAAGGAGATATCCATGGCTGAGGAGTATGCATTGCCATGGAATATATATTGTAATTCCCTGCATGTTTCAACAATTACATCCATATATTTTAAGGAGGCTCTCATATCAATACGTTGAAGTGCGACTTTTTTTCGAAAATATATTGAGAAAGGACAAACAAGTCTAGTGTAATGTTGAGCACAAACTTCACTTCATGTATTTTAACATTTGTCATCGTCCCTCCGCAGGTACTGTGGGCCCTGACCATGACAATGATGCTCCATCAACCACAAGTGGAGATGGTAAGCAGAAAATCCAATACTCCTCTAAACAGCTGGCTGCCACTGGGGAAGAAGAAGAGGAGGAGGAGGACCAAGAGGTTGTTAGGGAGGAAGAGGAGAAGAAGGAGGAAAAGGAAATATTGTTTTCCCTATACAGAAGCCATCAGCTAAGACAACCTCATGGTTGGCAGCAGCCTTCTTCCAGGTGTTTCTCCTGAGTATTGTATAGTCCATATCTACAGATAAGTAGCAATGGATACTTGTCCCAGCCACGCAGGACTCTGCTCCACACAGACCTCAACCTAGAGGTACCTCCTCTAAGTCCCTCACACACTGTGCCGATGCTGGTGCATCTCTGATCTTCTCTTTGTTAAGGAGAGGACAGACCTGGTCAGGAGGACCCCAACCCCTTTATGAATCTACTTCCCACAACCTCCCAGATGGCAATGTTCACCATGATGGACACACTTCTGACCATTTCAGATGGCCATGCATGGGGCAGGGAATGGCCAAATCCTATCCTCTTGCATGATAACATTTTCCAAAAGCAGTTGACTGAGGGGGAATATACCTGAACTGAGGGTGACAAACCTGAACCTTGTATAATGTAAATTGTCATCGAGACCTGGCAAAGATGCACTGTGAACATTTTCATTTTTTTGCAGGAAGAGAGTGTAAGGTAACATGCCTTGGCCATAAAAATGATAGAGGCAGTTACAAATGCCAATGACAATTTGCAAGGTCAACAGATGCATTGGATTCAGCTGAGACATCACATTATAAGAGCCCACCACCAGTTGCAAAATCCCATTGCAATACCCACAAACTCATCACCTCCAACTCAAGTACCCCAAATACAACCAGAAACACCATCAGTATTGCATAACCAGAGACTTGGATGACCCCCCCATCACCCCTGAGGCCATTGAAATCATACCCTGATTGACTTTACTGTTCTCCTAACATCTTATTCCCTCAAATACACATTTAAATCTACTTGTGTTTGCACTAGTCAGAAATCTAGATTTGTAAAAATATAAAGTGTGAGCACTTTTGAAAACAAAACTTTATACAGTAACAATGAGAGAAACCTAGGACAGGTGTGGAAAATTAATATGGTTTGGTAAACATTATCTGCGTCATCTTGCCCTTTTCCCCCGAATGCCACACTTTTTGTCGTGCACACCCGCCATTTTAGGTGCCTTGGTCAGAACCACACTCTGCACGACGCTGACCCCTAGCACGGCTCTTCACCCTCACAAGCACACCCCCCCGCATGCTGCCAGCCCCCGCTCTCACATGCCTTAGGTCATAAACCCCTCTTCCACGCAGCCCTGCCTCGGAACCCCATCCTGTTCCCAGCGCGACACTTCCCTCCATCCCTTTCATGGTCCCGGATCCCTTGATAACACCCCTCTTTCCTTTGTGCCCGTTTGTTTCACTCGTTCCCAAGCCGCCACCTGGCCCTGCGGGTACTGTCATTGCCCCCTTCCTCCTGTACAGTAGGAAACACCCCCCCCATCAAAGGATCCTTGAGTTAATCAAAGCCCCCACCCCATGAGATCCGATCAACCTCACACATTCCGTGAATCGGCGGAATGTCCAGCTGCGCGATAATCATCATCCGTTGTGACCGGGGTGGGGACTTCAACTGTAAATGTGTGTGGGTACGGGCCTGAAGCGGGGATTCTGAGGATGTCTTTTCGTACATCAAAGGGTTGACAGAGATGTGTTTTATGCAATAAAGTAATAAAACCTGTGTATAAGAGGCCAGGCCTCGGAGATGCAGTTAGAGCACCTCGTGACGATACTTGCTGTCCGAACTGATGTGTTTCTCCTCCGGAGAGAATAAAACTTCTGTTTCCTGCCTTCCAAGTCTCCAGCGCCTGCCTCTTTGTTTGGTAAACTTAAGTGGGTATAGAGGCGGCTAACGCCGGGCAACTTCGGAAAAGGTCTTCTGCCTGTACCTTTTTCAACAATTGGCGTCCCAAACGTGGGGCCCATCAGCGACACGTGGATCCAGTGAGAGAGGTCCTGACGACAGAGTGAACGACTGCAACGATCGGGAGAGCTCCTGCCCAATAGACCCTCGTCTGGCAGCCGATCAACCGAACTTCATTGGTTCCGATCAGACCTCTCTCGAGTGATCTACGGTCCTCACTGGGAACCATCAGGAGTGCCGCGAGGAATACGAAGAAAAGAGGACGATCGGGCGCTGGATTTGGAAGACAAGAAACTGACCATGCGGTCCGGGTAAGGTCGTGTAAACACGACAAATTGCGAAATGATTGTTTGATTGTTTGGAAAATACTAGTATTACTCTTTGCTGATTTGTTTGGAGGCTCGCTGTCTGCAAACGGAGAAACAACCGGCTCTCTCTTTGCAAGCAGTGAAGGATAGGTAACTCAGCCGTTGTGCCTATCTTTCTCCCCCACTGATTGATTGTTTGAACTCGAACTACGGTTCGTGGATTGTTTTCGGGAGATTTCCCTCTCCCACACTGATTAATTGATTGAACCCGAACTACTGTTCGCGGATTGTTTTCTGGAGATTCTCTGTCTACAAACAGGAAAGAACAGATTCCCTCTTTGTAGATAGTGAAAGGGTAGGTGACGCAGACCTTTGCGGGCCTACTTATTCTCCCCACTGATTGTTTTAATTGGCCGAACATTTTGATATTGGTTCTTGAGATATTCACTGCCTGCAAACAACGTAGAATAGAAATATTCTGTCTAGTCTTTGCACGCAGTGATGAGATAGGTAGTGCTGACTTTTGACCCCATTGTGATCCGTCATGTCTATCTTCTCCTCACTGATTGGTAGCTGGTTCAACCCGGACCGTTTATTAGAGGTGGACCATCTAGCTCCGCTGGAAGGCACCCCTAATAAAGACATGTTCACAAAATATGGATTAGTTACCATAGCTTATAGTAAGCTATGGCACAAGTATACCAAAGTAAATCAAGAGAAACAGTGGCCACTGATAGGATCCTTCGACCTTGATAAAATAGAAACGGTAGAAATAGCCCTTTGTAGTAGTAAGACAACGCCTATTATGCTCGACAGTCTCGGTATGTGGCGCAAAGAAGCAATGCTACGAAAAGAAAGAGACGAGGTCAGAGTAGGTAAAGAAACGTGACAGACAACCTTCCAAGCATCTGAAAGGCCAAAGGAAGGGATAGCGGCGACACGGTTCCAAGGAGTAAACACAGGAAGGGAACGGTGTAAAGGGATGTACCGACAGGACAACCCCAAGACACGACGACCCGAACGTAATCCTCCGACATTACGCGCAGGGCGAACAGACTTAGGACAAAATCAATGTGCTTTTTGTAAATATTCCGGGCACTGGAAAGCCCAATGCCCGACTCTACTGAACACAGGTAAGAGCAGAGAGCCGACAGAGATAACAGGCCGGCAGAAAGGGAAAAAGCGTGAGACGAAGATGAATCAGACTGATACAGACAGGCCGGATAGAACCACCACGTTTGATTACGCCCGATGGCACAGATTTCGCCAGACCGATTTCAGCGACATGTTTGAGTTCTCATAGATCGAACAGCGCTAAGACGGGAAACCCAGTCAAGCTCTAGGTTACCCGGTGACGAACCCCGTACTACCGCTACTGTTCCCGAACACAAAAGCCACCCTTTCGGATAAACATACAGAAACAACACACAGAGTAGTTTCGGACAGATTAGTACACATTCCATTAAAGAACTCAAACTTTGAGCGCAACGAGACTGATTACCCTCTGCTGCCCCCACTCTGTGGACAAAAGCAATTACAGGCCTACATAGACAACCCCCCGTTCAGGAAAACTGTTCTTGTGGACACCCCACCCCCCCATTACCCAGGCATAAATACCTACCCCCACTGCAGTGAGGTTCTCGTAGTAAAAAGATTCAAGGAAGCCAAGTCTCTGTCAATATAAGTTAAGATTTAATTCCAGTAAAGTAAAACCATACTAATAGGAGCAATACAATACATATTACGCCCACTCCGGAAGTTCCCAAAATGCAACAGGTCACCGGTCACGCCCATCCGGAAGGTGAAACACTCAGCACGTGTGGGGCGGGGTCCTGCCGACAGCCAGCAATCACGGAGGTCGCCGGTGGGATGCCCAGAAGGCACCATGGGCCCGGCATGTCCCATCCTCTTCTCCCATATGGTCTAGCGGTTAGGATTCCTGGTTTTCACCGCCGCGGTCCGGGCCACGAGTAGGGAGGGGGCGGATGCAGATGACCCCCTCCCTCGTATCTTCTGGTCCGGCCATCACGAATACCTCCGCTGAAAATTGGTGCAGGGTGGGCTGGGAGAGGGAGGCGACGCGAACGAGCCTCCCTCGCCTCCCCAGGTGGAGGTTTCCCAGCCCCGGCCCGGCGCAGAAATCCTCCAGCCGGGCGGCCACCCTACTTGCGCAGCACAGAACATGGAATGGCTGGCCACCCTACTTGCGCAGCACAGAACATGGAATGGCTGGCCACCCTACTTGCGCAGCACCGGACACAGAATGGCCCGCAACCATACTTGCGCAGCACAAGACATATGATGGCTCTCAAGTGTACTGGTGGAGGCACCACAGCTGCACCCTAGCGCCCCAAGCCGAATGTCCTGCTCCAACAGCACAGTTCCGTTTTTTCGCCCTAAGAAGTCTATGTAACTAGGACGCTTGCCCCCCTGGGCACGAGTCCCCACCTCCGACAGCATCTCCACGACCTTGAAGATTCTACAAGAGTCCCAGGCGCCCTCGGCCCCTACAGGCTTCCGGTGGGGAACAACTGCGTTGATCACTAACGACGTAGCCACAAGATGGTGGTGCTCTCGTGTCAGCGCCAGCTTCAGTCTGAACCATCCAGAAAGATTGTGGGCTAACAAATTCGAGCAAGTTCCGGCTGAACCTCAACGTGACCCGGTAGGGGAAATTTTGCTTCCCTCCCCACCCCTTTTTTTTGATTGATGGTCCACATTGCCTGCCCCTTCTGTTAGCACAAGTCTTTTTGAACTACCGAAAGGAACTCTGGTCCAACCGCCGGTTGTTGGAGACATTTTGTCCCTGATGCTGCTTCCGGACTAACCCGGCCTCGCCCAAAATGGCGCCGGTATCAACAGGAACTAACGAACACCTCGTGGTGTTTTTAGCTAATAAGACTTGATGTTCTGAAATATGTATATGATCCTTTGTACACTTGACGAAAAGGAGGGAGGGTTCACTTGGCGAACATGTAAAATGATCCCGTTAAAATGTTGGTTTCAATGTACGATTTATTATGATATTATTGCAACTGATACATAACGTCGCTTATGACACACGCCCACGGTATGCATCTAGGAAATTTGATTGCAACTAGTCTAACTATGCTTCCAATTACGAAACGAATGCCCCCTGATCCCTCAACTATTGATTGACGTGTTTATTCTCCTGCAAAATGACAAAACAAACCCTTTTTACACGTTTTTATTAATGCTGCAAAATAGCCCCCTACTGTACGTGCTTCAACCAACACCGTGTCCGGCCAAATACGATTGCACTCTCATATTTTACATGCTGATCAAATCATGTTAATAAAGGTTTTTCAAACTATGAACAGGTATTGCATACTTTTGTAAATGTGGGATCAGCGGGAAGGTTTTTCTGTGCAATCTGCTTTGTTCTCTTTTTAAGGTTATTAGAAAATGGTTACCCAGCCCTGGATTAACGATCGAATCTAAGGCACGTTACGTTGCCTCCAAATGTGCGACTGACCCAGGAACAAACGCATGAAGAAGGACCTCGACTTCTGAGAACGGGTAAAGTGACACGGTGTAAATGATAAAATGTTATAAAGGCATGGTACTCACAGGTACTAAGGAACAGGGTTGGCGGAAGAGCCGATATGCCTTAGGACATCACCACATGGGGAATGATTTAAGGATCCCGATAGCTGGATACATCTACAAACTAGATACCTCGCACTAAGCGCCTCTGATTTTTAACGTTTCCCTACACATGACCTATAAATGCCACACTCGGACCGTCTCCCTAATGAACAACCTATTGCTTGCCATCCTTACCACACTGCCTGCGTCCCTGGCTTCAGAAACCAAGACCCCAGGGATTGTATCCTGGGGGGGGGATAAGACGAGTATGTGGTAAGTAAAGAATTTTCGTGCCCGTACATTTGATCTGCTCGAATGTTGTCCCCCCTCCCTTCCCCTCTTTTCCTCCCACTACAGGTTACATTGGAATCACGACTGGGGTATAGTGAAGATCCGAAGCCACGCCATGTCTGATACATGAAGCAGACGAACACAGCAAGGTGGCACCTAAAGACACCCACACACTGCTCTTGTAACGAAAGAGCCAATCATTGTATGATATGATGAGACGCGATCACCCCTAACCTGTGTTGCGTGAATGAGCCCATGTCACGTATGTCTGAAACTATGAGAAAAGGTTTTCTGTGCGACTGAAGCATTGACTTAACTAGGCAAAGGACCGAGAGTGCGAGAAGCGCAACACAATGGTGCTTTTTACTCAATGCATGTCCCTCAGTACTAGACCTAATGCTCGTCCGTCCCAAACTGCATGCTTTCCATATTCTAACACAGATCTGTAATGTCTCATGTTGTGTAACGCGCTGAATGGCCTATCTTAGTACACGGCCACTCTCCATGTTGCACGTGTACTATTTAGTCTATTGTTGCATATCTCTCTCTCTCTCTCTCTCTCTCCCTTTTTCTCTCTCTCTCTCTTCCACACTCCCACTCTTCCTAACGACTGGCACCTAATTGGCGAACCACCATCCCTGGTGCACCACCCAATTGGCTCCAAATACCGCAAGTATTTGCACAAATTTGCCTTAACTAAAATTACATTGATACCATGTTACTACCTCTCCTTTCTGCTAAATATTGATGTGATCTAGATTGGCCAAGAAGGAAAGGACAGGTAAGACGACTGAGGTTCCCTAATCTGACCCGTAATAAGGGAACTACATGTCAGTGGCTTCTATGATAAAAATGCCTCAGGTAACGCGACCTTCCCCGTCCCGAATTGTCTCAATGTCCAGACAGTAAAAATGATCAAAGCATCCCCGTCTTCCCAGAACGCCCCCAGTCTTGTATCAGCTGCCCCGGACGAGAGTTTGAAAAATGTGGCTCACCCCTGGTCGTAAGAGATGGGTCGACTTACGGCTGACCCAGGCCAACCGTTGTTCCTAGAAATGATTTTTTGATGAACAAGCTACAAAATTTAGAATTTAAGAAATGTCCCTGAACGCTTACCAACTGAACTGTGGCCTTCTGCTAGATAACGCCCTTGCGACTCAAAACAAGACGATAGTCCCTCACCCCAGTTTGCTATGTTCCTAGTTGTTTTTCATAAAACCCCGGTCACCCCAAAGATGAGTCGAATAGTTATCGCAGGCCCCCCCCGTTTCTATGAAGTAGCCAGGTTGAAAGAGATTATGTAGAAATTAGAATGATGTTTGCAAAGTTAAGATTAGATTGAAATGAAGAAAATGTTGCAGTAAACCCTGTTGAGAGTAAAATGTTTAGCTGAAAGATAGGATGCATCGATATAATGGAAAATTGTTTAGCCCATGTTCATTTCTCAGAAAGATATCCATCAGGCCATGGTGATAGCACGTTGCACTTTTTCGTAAAATACACAGCCCTGAAGAACGGTATAGCTCTGTAAGACTCGTACTAGAAAAGTGGGTCTCTGCCAGTAGAGCTGACGTGACTGTAATAAACGAATGCAATGAATAGGTATCAGACCTCGTACCACGGCAATGAATGTAATACTGACAAATGCCAAAGAAATAGTTACGATGGAAAGTTGTAGAGAATCCAGCAAACCTATCATCAATTATTTATACGTTGGTCGTAAACCCCAATGTAACGGATGTTTCCCCAGTTGCTTGGAGTTGGGAGAGAAATAGACTTATGTGATTACCTTCCTCTGCCAATTCTCTAAAGACTGTCTTTTCAAAACTCATTTAAGGGTACCCCTGTCGGAGGAGAGAGAGACCGGATGTGGGAGCATGCGGCCTGACTACAGATCGCGGAACACCTGCGACATCGACCAAGGCGGGACTGCAACAGTAAGGAGTCGCAGGACAAGGCACTGTTTCCGACAAAATGAAAGGAAAGGGCTGACCTGATGCCCCTGCTCGATGATCAACATGTGCCGAAAGGTCCCCGCCCTCTGAGCCCGGTCATGGGCCCACCTACCTGAAATTTTCCGTCCCCTTGGTCTGTTCCCGATCTGGCCCTGCTCCATCCCCTCTTCCCCCGACCTACCACAAGGACTACCCACACACCCCCTTCTTCCACCTGAACTCTTTGACAATCGACTCGAAAAAGAGCAAAAAAACTGCAGTCCGATTGACTAGGGTTTTGTTGCAAACTAAAATGAAACTTGGGTGCCCTGTCTAAGGTACCCATGAAAGAACAGTGAGGACACAGGGCGAAAAAGGACCTTTTTGACCAGAAAAACGAGGAAAAGGTCATGCCCTGCAACGCAGGACCCGGAATAGAGCTGAACGCATAGCTCCACCGCCGGTGCTCAACAGTGCCAACAGAAGACGACAAAGAATGCTGAGAACTCACTGATAATGGTCCACGACAATAAAACACTGGAAAAAGCAACACCCCTCCTCTTCGAACGGTGACACCCCTGATTATCGCTTTTACTACGTCTCATTTCTCTCCCAGCCACCATTGTATTGATTATGCTCCAACCAAGTATGAAATGAACTTACATATGTAATAACCTATCAGTTCATATTCCGAATGACTATAAGCATCTATGAAATGTACCCAACGCTATCACTACAGGATCATTTTTTGTTCGACATTTCATTACTATGACTTTCCTGCAACAAGCTCAACGATGGGCCCGCCTCCTAAGATGAAAGATTTTAAATGTAATGTTTATGCTCAGCTTCTTTGCCTGAATTTCTACTTCTTTACTTATGACTGCCACAGTAGACATGGATGGGAAATAGGCCAGCAAGATGTCTTGTGAATGTTAAAGGGAGGACTGTGGAAAATTAATACGGTTTGGTAAACATTATCTGCGTCATCTTGCCCTTTTCCCCTGAATGCCACACTTTTTGTCGTGCACACCCGCCATTTTAGGTGCCTTGGTCAGAACCACACTCTGCACGCCGCTGACCCCTAGCACGGCTCTTCACCCTCACAAGCACACCCCCCCGCATGCTGCCAGCCCCCGCTCTCACATGTCTTAGGTCATAAACCCCTCTTCCACGCAGCCCTGCCTCGGAACCCCATCCTGTTCCCAGCGCGACACTTCCCTCCATCCCTTTCATGGTCCCGGATCCCTTGATAACACCCCTCTTTCCTTTGTGCCCGTTTGTCTCACTCGTTCCCAAGCCGCCACCTGGCCCTGCGGGTACTGTCATTGCCCCCTTCCTCCTGTACAGTAGGAAACACCCCCCCCCCATCAAAGGATCCTTGAGTTAATCAAAGCCCCCACCCCATGAGATCCGATCAACCTCACACATTCTGTGAATCGGCAGAATGTCCAGCTGCGCGATAATCATCATCCGTTGTGACCGGGGTGGGGACTTCAACTGTAAATGTGTGTGGGAACGGGCCTGAAGCAGGGATTCTGAGGATGTCTTTCCGTACATCAAAGGGTTGACAGAGATGTGTTTTATGCAATAAAGTAATAAAACCTGTGTATAAGAGGCCAGGCCTCGGAGATGCAGTTAGAGCACCTCGTGACGATACTTGCTGTCCGAACTGATGTGTTTCTCCTCCGGAGAGAATAAAACTTCTGTTTCCTGCCTTCCAAGTCTCCAGCGCCTGCCTCTTTGTTTGGTAAACTTAAGTGGGTATAGAGGCGGCTAACGCCGGGCAACTTCGGAAAAGGTCTTCTGTCTGTACCCTTTTCAACACAGGACTTACCTGAAACGCCAGTCATAGCTCTCTCCTGGATGCAACCTGGAAGAGCAATAAAGGAGAGTGAGAGAGAAAGGGAAAAGATAAAGAAAAACACAAAAAAGACTTCAGTTTCCTCTCCAAGGACGGAACCACAAGGAGAAAGAGAGGAGGAGGAACAGGAAGCAGTGTAGGAAGAAGGAGGGAGAGAAGAGAGAAACACAAACGCAGAGAGAGAAGTCCAGTCTACTTCCGGGACACATGCTGGAGAGAAATTTGAGTGGAGACAGTGGGACGCGAGAAGGCTGTCGTCTTGACCAGAGAGGCCCTCTGCCACGCTCCCACAGGAACATGGCTTACCTAGGTTGGTGCCCATCTATGGGGATGGCAGTAGGGGGAAGGGAGTGAAAGGGAGGGACACAAATAAATGTGACCAGTTCAGTTGCAATGTGGATATTAATTAAGAAACAGGGAGTTTTTTTCCTTAATTCATTTTGTTTGTCAGGTTAATTCCCTGTGGCAAAAACAACCATACTCGAGAAGACTTCTTTGGATTATAGGGTTTTCAATATAGAGGCATATGGCTCTTTTTTGTTGTTTATGTGAATGAGTCAAAAGGAATAACTGCAGAAGGGCCAAGGACAAATTAGGCTATCAGAGCCCACAAGAGTAACCATTAAACCACTGAGAAATAGGCCAAGGTCAATTGATAAGTGAAAGGAAGACGACAACAGGTATTTCTGAAGGTTCCTTTATTCACGTCCAGCAGAGCAGTCATCCTGACAGCAGCTGCCGTAACTGTACATTCTCAGTTCCATGCAGGGAACACAAGTAGCAGAATGTCACGAGAATGCCCTTGTGGCAAAGACAAGAAAGCTTCCAACACATCCCTGCACCCTTGCTGGAATCGGTATTTACCGAATTGGTAAATACCGATTCGGTAATGCTCATTGATTCCTATGGGCTTCAATGCCCATAGGAATCAATGGGCATTACCGAATCGGTATTTACAGAATCGGTAAATACCGAATCTTAACGATTCGGTATTTACCGATTCTGTAATACCTACATCCCCCCCCTTCTATTTTACCACTTCTTAAATACCGAATCAGTAAAATTCGGTATTTAAGAAGTGGTAAAATAAAATTACCTACATCTAGCCCCTAGTTCTTAATAGACTCCGTCAAGAAACAGCATTTTTGTTTGGTACAGAATTATTAGGATTGGTAATCCCAGTAGGCAGAGTCGAACAAGGAGTGCTTACTCCAAATGTATTTTTCACAAACTCAACCTTTGAATCAGGCACTACCGAGATAACAGACTTGCTCCAAACTTTCCCATTCTCCAGCACAACAACATGATCTCTCACTTCCTTGACTCTAGCAGGAGCTGAAAACCGAGAAAAACCCTGGCAAACAAGCACAGGTTTCTTGATCCTTACCCAGTCTCCTTGACACACAGGAGACACTCTGATGCTATCAGATGCATACTTGGCTTGAGCCGCAGCTCTGACATCAGCCACCTTGCCTATTTTTTGTAAATTGACTTCCTTCCTCGACATCCGGTCTTTATTAAGCTTGGAACCTGCTACTCTACCTCTAAGCAAAGTGAAAGGAGACATACCCGTACTCGAGTGGGGAGTAACTCTCATTGCCCCTAGCATGTCAGAGATTGCTTCCTTCC
Source organism: Lissotriton vulgaris (assembly GCF_964263255.1). Classification (NCBI taxonomy): domain Eukaryota; kingdom Metazoa; phylum Chordata; class Amphibia; order Caudata; family Salamandridae; genus Lissotriton; species Lissotriton vulgaris. Next base: position 780,165,397 of record NC_141698.1, on the reverse strand, counting down.
AGTGAAAACCACCATTTATTGAGGCCAACTGTAATTGATCCTTTACTACCTGTTGAGGCGTTCAACTAGGCCGTTGCTGCATGGATGGTAAAGGGAAGCGAGGATATGTTTGTTGCCATGTACTTTAAGGAAATCCTGCATCTCAACAGGCACGAGCTGGGTGCCGTTGTGGGTTACCAATTGCTCCGGGAATCCTTCCCGAAGAAAAACATATTTTAAAAAATGTATAACGGTAGCAGAATTGATTCCTTCCACAAACCTAACTTCTGGCCATTTTGACATATAGTCAACTAAGACTAAGGCATATTTGGGAGAACTGCCCAGGCCACTAAATGGACCCGCCACATCAAACGTTAGTTTGCACCAAGGTAATTCTTTGACTGGAATGGGAGTGATGGGCGATGGACAGGTCACTTGGGTTTTGTCACTTAAGACACATGCACCACAATCACAAACACAGTGTTCAATAGACCTATCAACGCCCGGCCACCAAAAATCCTCCCTTACCCTCCGCTTCATGGCAATAATGCCTAAATGGCCTTCATGGGCTAAGTCCAAAACTTTTTTACGTATGGGTAAAGGAACAACCAGTAATCCGCCCCCGCAAAATCCCATCCACTAGGGACATCTCATCACTCATCCTCCTTAAAGGAACTAACTCGGAAGGAAGAACAGTATCATTAGGCCAGCCCTGGGCTACAAAGTCTATCACCTTACTAATCTCAACATCCTCAGAGATGGCAAGCTCCAGTATTGGCTACAGTGCTTACACCACACCATTTCTTGATGATCACTTTCAGGTTCGAACACATTCTCAGTAAGGGGCAACCTAGATAAGCAATCAGCCACACAATTTTTTGCACCTGCCATATACTCTAGACCAGCGGTCTTCAATCTGTGGGGCGTGACCCCCAGGGGGGTCGTGGAGTCCTGGGAAGGGGGTCACAGATTCTGCAGAATGCAGTTCCTGGCTTGTGCTGATCGAGGGTGCTCACAGCGGAGGCCTAATTCACACCGAGGTGTGAAAAACATCAATGCCTCATTAATAAGTAAAAGGTCTTTTAAAGACCTTTCAAGTACTTGGGTGTGACTGTGTGTGTGTCCCTGAAGCTGTTTCAGCCGGGCTCACATACACGCGCTGGGGGCAGCTTGAGGTGGGGGGTGGGCGGGGGGCTGGGGGAGTGGCTGTAGTTTAGCCCTTTGAGTTCAATGGATGTTGTGCACCTGGAGCTGTGGGTCCCGTGACACGTCCCCCGCCCCCAGCAGGGAGGCACAGAGATGCCCTCCCGTGAGCGGGAAAGAAGAAGGACGACGACGCAGAGAGATACTGATCCCCCCCCCTATGAGAGGCACAGAAAAGGTGGGTGGATGAATGATGGGTGGATGGATGGATGTAAGGCTGAAAGATGGATGGATGTGGATGGATGGATGTGGATGGATGAAAGGCTGAAGGATGGATGGATGTGTGAAAAGGTGGGTGGATGAATGAGGAGTGGATGGATGAATGAAAGGGTGGATGGATGAATGATGGATGTATGGATGGAAGGAAGGATGAAAGGGTGGATGGATGAAGGATAGATTGGTGAAGGATAGATGTATGGATGGAAGAATGAAAGGGTGGACGGATGAAGGATGGATGGATGGATGAAGGATGGACGGATGAAGGATGGACGGATGAAGGATGGACGGATGAAAGGGTGGATGGATGAATGATGGATGGATGGATGTGTAAAAAGATGGGTGGATGAATGATGGGTGAATGGATGGATGAAAGGGTGGATGGATGAATGATGGATGTATGGATGGAAGGGTAAAAGGGTGGATGGATGAAGGATGGATGTATGGATCAGAGGATGGAAGGGTGGATGGATGTATGCAGGGCACAAGTCCTAAAAAAAAGAAGTGGGGGGACGCTAATGTCACGACAGGAAGTGATGTCACGAAAGGTGGATTGCACAATCAGACTCATTGCCTCCCCTCGCTCACCCCTTAGATGCGATTACATCAGAGAAGCCAGCGCGTGAGCAGCGTTCTGAATGAGCTCCGATCTCGCCCCAGAGAGGCCAAAGAGTGAATGTGTGGCTCCATTTTTTCCAGTTATCGAGCTCCCGGTAAAATAAGTGGGGGGACGCCGTCCACCCGCGTGGTACCCCGACTCGAGCCCTGGATGTATGAATGGATAAAAGGTTGCATGGATGAATGATGGATGTGTGAAAAGGTGGGTGGATGAATGATTGGTGGATGGAAGGAAGGGTGGATGGGTAAAGGATGGGTGAATGGATGGATGAAAGGGTGGATGGGTAAAGGATGGGTGTATGGATGGATGAATGTGTGAAAAGGTGGGTGGATGAATGATGAGTGAATGGATGAATGAAAGGGTGGATGGATGAATGATGGATGGAAGGATGAAAGGGTGGATGGATGAAGGATAGATTGGTGAAGTATAGATGTATGGATGGAAGAATGAAAGGGTGGACGGATGAAGGATGGATGGATGAAAGGGTGGATGGATGAATGATGGATGGATGGATGTGTAAAAAGATGGGTGGATGAATGATGGTTGAATGGATGGATGAAAGGGTGGATGGATGAATGATGGATGGAAGGATGGAAGGATGAAAGGGTGGATGGATGAAGGATAGATTGGTGAAGGATAGATGTATGGATGGAAGGATGAAAGGGTGGACGGATGAAGGATGTATGGATGGATGTGTGAAAAGGTGGGGGGATGAATGATGGGTAGATGGATGGATGAAAGGGTGGGTGGATGGATGTATGGATGAAAGGGTGGATGGATGATGGATGGGAGGATGAAAGAGTGGATGGATGAAGGATGGATGTATGGATGGGAAGATGAAAGGGTGGATGGATGTATGAATCCCTAGTTATATCGAGGATCGAATATGGTTGCTCCACATTAGCTGGCCTACCTAAAACATCCACAGCACCACTAAAAGCCTGTCTCAACGCAGCGGCAAGACTCATCACAGGATCTAGGAAATTTGATCATATATCTCCTCACTTGAAAGCACTAAACTGGCTTCGTTATGAGGCCAGAATTCAAATGAAGTTAGCATGTATTACCCACAAAGCGGTGCACTATAACACGCCAAGATACCTAGCCAAGAAAATCAAGCTATCGGGAGGAAACAGACCAACTAGAAGCGCCAAGGAGCTGCTGTTGCGGCCAGCCATCTTCCGAAAGAAAAAGTCTTATGACTGAACATTCTCTGGAGCTGCCCCCAGAGTCTGGAATTCACTCCCTCCAAGTGTGAGGAAGATTCAAAATATTGTAACATTCAAACGGGAATTGAAGAGTCTTATGTTGAGTAAATACCTTGCATAGGGAAGCTGGCGGATCGTGGGTTTGAATACTTATGTCAGCTGAAGGATGCCCCTTTCAAGAATATTATTCAAGAATGTTATCATTGATAAGGGACTAACTCCTCACACAAGCCCTGACTGTGTCCTTAACGCTACCACAGTCCTAGGCGAACTTATAATTGTTTTCTAAAGCCAAAACTATATAACCTCTACCTCACCTTAGTTGTCGATATAAACATGGATATAAGCTAAGCCTCACCTACCTTCATTGCTAATTGCACATGCGTTTGGAATAGTTAGATTTAGGCACCCCCTCATAGCCACAGTTTCCTCTACCTCATATATGTTTGTTTGTATAAATGATTCTGTATTGCCAATGTGTAATCTACCTCGATGTTAAGCGCTCTGATACCCACGGGTCTTGTTCGCGCTATACAAAACACTATAATAAATAAATAAATAAAAGGTTGCATGGATGAATGATGATGGATGTGTGAAAAGGTGGGTGGACGAATGATGGGTGGATGGAAGGAAGGGTGGATGGGTAAAGGATGGATGTATGGATGGAAGGATGAAAGGGTGGATGGATGAAGGATGGATGTATGGATGGAAGGATGAAAGGGTGGATGGATGGATGTGTGAAAGTGTGGGTGGATGAATGATGGAGGGATGTGAGGAGGTCTAACAGGCACATTTATGGTTGTCAGAAGTTGATGATGAGGAGTACCAGTTTCTAGAAACTTTTGTCGGAAGGGGGTCCTTACGCCTAAAAAGGTTTTACAAGGGGGTCTCGGCATCAAAAAGTTTGAAGACCTCTGCTCTAGACGGTAGTTGAATTCATTTAGTCGGTACTGCCATTTCGCAATGCGAGGTGTGGCCCTTCCACCACCCTTAGTGGTAAAAAGATCCACCAAAGGTTTGTGGTTAGAACTAAGAACAAAATCATTGCCCCACAAAAAATTTCTGAAATATTGCACACCCCACCATAAAGCTAATGCTTTCTTTCCAATTGTGGAATAGGTCCCTTCGGCACCCCAGAGTGTTCTGGAGGCAAAAGCAATGATCTCCTCCCTATTATCATATCTTTTCTGCATAAGAACAGCGCCAAGACCCACATTGCTAGCATCAGTGGTGACAATGCATCGATCATTAATTAAAAAGGGAGTTGGTGCTATTACTCCATCCATTTGGTGACCTTGCTTGGGTGAGTTGCTGCCCCAAAAAGGCACAATTAAATGTTGAATTATAAGTCACAAAGCGTATCCCTAAATTATGCGTATCACCGAACCACAATAAAGAAACAATGCAGTGTTGAATCAGAGTGACACGTGCCGATATGCGCGTCGAATATCACAATGAATGGATCTTTATTACGTTACTCTAATGATGAGGTATTAAATAATTTCATTCAGTGTTGTGCTTGCCAAAGTGCCAATTGCCAATTAAGCATTAAACACACCGAAACTGCACTTAATGGTTATAACGACGCACAGCAGCCTAGAACACACTGTGCGCGCCGATAGCTATGGCCGTAATATCTTCATGGCGTTGCGCAGACTGATGCATACGCGGTTGTTATGACGACTCTGGTCGATGCACGTGCCGAAAACTGCTAAGGAAAGCTTGCGCGTCAATGCAGACTGATGCATACACAGTTGTTGTGACAATGCGCTTCGATTCACGCGCTGAAAGCCGCAGGAGAAAGCTTGCGCGCCAAAGGAAAATGGCAAGAGTTAAGCAAGGACAATAAGTTGAAATTGTCTCACCAGATGAAGATCCTCAGAAGAGTCCAGAGCACGTATCAACACTAACCTCCGATGACTTTAACTTCCGATAACTTCAGAGCTTTTGCGAGCTCAATCGCAAAGCATCGAAATTTCTTTTGTTGCCTGGAAGTGGAACAGCTTACCACGACGTCAAGCAACTTTCGAAGAGGGAGACTGGATACTGGACAAGCCCGTTGCCAGTGAAAGGAAGACGGCAATAGGTATTTCTGAAGGTTCCTTTATTCACGTCCAGCAGAGCAGTCATCCCGGCAGCAACTGCCGTAATTGTAGGAAACAAATGTGGGATCACACTGCTTCACCTCCCAGCAGGGCCACCCCTAGGCATCATGGTAAATGCAGTTCGCCAAGTATGTTTACTTGCAAAGTCTCTCGAGTGTTTCACCAGGTAGGTGCAGATAGATTAGTGCTGCCATCTCTAGACACATATTTCCGGATTGTTATCCGTCATCAGTAGAGATTAGGCAATTCGAATGTATGGGGTTGCTGAGCAGGCTGCCAAAGTATTCTCAGGTCACAGTACCTCTCCAGGCGCGCAGGTGACTCTCCACGAGCTCGTCAGCTCAAATGGCTCGAGGGAGCCTTTTAAATAGGAAACAAATGTGGGATCACACTGCTTCACCTCCCAGCAAGTTTGCGCCTAGGCATCATGGTAAATGCAGTTTGCCAAGTGTGTGTACTTGCAAAGTCTCTCAAGTGTTTCACCAGGTAGGTGCAGATTAGTGCTGGCCATCTCTAGACACGTGTTTCTGGATTGTTATCCGTCATCAGTAGAGATTAGGCCAGTCGAATCTATGGGGTTGCTGAGCAGGCTGCCAAAGTATTCTCAGGTCACAGTACCTCTCCAGACGCGCAGGTGCCTCTCCACGAGCTCATCAGCTCAAATGGCTCGAGGGAGCCCTTTAAACAGGAAACAAATGTGGGATCACACTGCTTCACCTCCCAGCAGGTTCGCCGTAATTGCACATTCTCAGTTCCATGCAAGGAACACAAGTAGCAGAATGTCACAAGAATGCCCTTGTGGCAAAGACAAGAAAGTTCCCAACAATAAGCAAGTTGCCTGAGGAAAGGCAGCTTCCACAAAAGAAAGTAAATGGGTGACAAAAACGAAAGATAGAAAGTATTAGGATGGAACTACAGCTGGGGAACTCATTAAGGGGAAGTTACGCAAGGAGTATTCCTAGTGTACTTACCTGTATCACATCTTCTTCTCCGATGGGCTCGGGTCGGAATTGAGGATACCTGTGGGAAAAAACAAGAACTTAGGCAAGTCCTTGAAAAACCCAAGAGACATTATGGACTCTATATATCCCAATTGAGATATACTCCCTTCCAGAAGCTGAAAATAAGCCAGAAGAAGTGTAACATAAAATTGAACGTTTGTATTTTTCCCCCCAAAAAACCCTATCCAACTCAATTCCATGTTCACCCTAGCCTAAAGTCATTTGGGTTTTAATGTGTTTGTTTCCATGTTAAAAGTTATGAAGTGATAACAACAACTATATAGCTATACCCTTCACAATCATGTCAGACAATTGCATATAAAACCTAAGAAATGGGAAAACATAGTTAAAAAGTCCTAAAAACTCAAATGTTTAAATGAAAGTAAATAGTATAAATCACTCCCATAAACAAAATGGGGTTTCAGGAAAAAGACCTGGTTTAGGGAACGCGTTTCTGATGTCCTCAGGTTGCTTTTGACCACCACAACATTAAGCAGATGTGGCTGGTGGTGGCAGGACTGAATACACTCTGACAAAGACAATACAACAAGGTAGACGGTTGTGGAGCTAGAGGAGGTGTAAGGGCTACAACTAAGGAGCTCAGGGTAGATGCATGGCCAGATGATGATCATGAGGCCTGATTTTGGGACACCACTTAGATGTCTTGTCCAGAAGGAGCCCACTTCTCCATATTCTCCTGGCTGGTGTTTTCCAAGTCCTCCAATCCATAGTGGCCACTATGTGCTCAGAAGCCTCTTCTCAGAGTCTGGTGGTTGAGTGAGCTTGTCTTCAGGCACATGCACTCGCCCTGCTCTTTCATGGTTCCTCCACATCACTTGTGGTAGAAAGTAGTTAGACCATCTTGCAGCAAAAGATTTGTGGTTCTTTGTTCCAGATGCTGCTCAGCTGTTGGTTGACCACTCTGTGTGCTGGGAAGGATTGAAGACAAAGTAATTGATAAGCACGTCTGTCCACTATTTCAGCCATAAAAATACTTTTCCACGAAGTTACAGTATTAAATGCCAGAAAGACTGATATTGTGAAGATTGACACAGTAACATCAAAGGCAAGACTCCAATGTCAAAGACAAACCTCCAATGTTAAATACAAACCTCCAATTTATCACAGTTATGCCTCATATTTTTCAAAATTGTCAGCCATGGTTAAAAAAACTTTAAACCAGGCCTTCTATGCAGGACAACTTTCTTGACACTGAGACACGTATGTAGGACCGGGTCATGGCAAATAATCCTAGTCAAGTAACTGCCCCTCAGCATGCTGCCTTCCATGAAACTGATTTAGTTGTAGAATTGCCAATAGAGGTTTGGTTGTATATAAGAAACTTAACAGATATATTCTAAAAGAAAACTATTAGACCCATAAAAATGTTTTCAAAGCTCATTGAACTTTAAAAATAAGGATTTTATGTGGGACAGTGAGTACAAGTCTCACACTGTCAGCCTTACATACACTTCGTATGCAGGCAAAAAGAAATGTAGCATGAATCAATGTTCAAACTGTGATACTGTGGGATATGCACTCACTACATGAAGGTCAAAATATTTGTCCATTAGGCTCGTTCCTACTTAATATTACCTTTTAAAAATAAATGATTTTATAAACAAAGAATATGTAAGCAAAAAACAATCATTCACTCAAAATGTTCAGACCACACAACAGTTTCACACAGATATGAACTTATATTATTATACATATCACTAACCGCCTCTGGGATGCTCAAATGCTTCCAGCTGAGCATAGAAGGTTGGCCAGGGAGCTATCAGGACCCTCCTGTGCACTGTTGTCAGTCGTAGCTGCTGTATATGTGGCAGGGAGAACAGACTAAGCACATCTTTGCCTCAATGCTTGACTCATGCCAAAGGTTCGCCCATTGCTTTTGACATTGCTTCGTTCTATGGGTGTCGACACACCCACTGCACTGCAGCACATGCCAAACTCTCTCCAAATTGGACGAATGCTGCAATGCTCAGCTGGGCCCCTGGACCCCCAAACATCAGTATGCACATTTGGAGGACACCCTTGCAAATAATGTTTAGATTTTTATCTGTAAAGCTATGTGCTCACTGATCCTGTCCCTCCGTCATTGTGGGGGTTCCAGGTGCATAATGGAGAAGCAGAATGGAGGAGGATGGTGTAGTGATGAGATGATGGCTCAGAATTACTAAAAAATTGGCAACATACTTTTCCTATATGTTATTTCTTTGTTGTAGTGGAAGGGTAGAGATTTCTGCCCTAGGAATGATGGTTCTGGCCCACACACGCAGGTCTCTACCCTGCAGATGTCTCCATAAACATAAGGGAGTTGGTTACATCTTAAAGGGACAAGGTTTTTATTAAGAGAAACAACATTTAAAAGAGAAACACGTATGTGTGTGAAATATGTGAATATTTCTACTTTTTGTGAGTATATAAATATGATAGAATAATTGTGACATGTTTTATGGTGACATTATTGTTGTACAAGAGTATTTTCTCTGGGTGGCATATGTGGATGGTGTATTAGTCCACCATTCATCATTGACTGTACACTGCCCACCAAAATTGTGCTGCACAAACTAACAGCTCACGTGAATAAAAATGCAATCAGTCAATGACTCACCTGTAGACCCTGATACCTGTTCTGTGTCCCACGTCAGGAACCTTAATAAGGACATAGTTCACTGGTGATGTATATATGTAAGGCCTGTAGCATGACAATGTTGTGCAACATGTAACAGGCTACTACTATCTTGCACATAACTTCAGGGGAGGACAGCAACAACTCAAGCTCAATTTAAGGATACAAAAACTGCTTTCAGTGTTGGCTCATCTATATATGTGTGCACTAGTGTACCTCTGTCATGGTTGTGTGGTTGGACATTGGAAGAAAATCAGGAGATTGGAAGAGAAAGCATAACTGGTATTACCTCCAACAACGAAATGAGATACTTCTTAAAATGTTGTTCTATTCTAAATGTGCTACATGATCAATAAATGCATGCAGTCATGTTTTTTTAAAAATCTTTATTTTCAGTTTTACACATACATGCCAATACGCAATGCTCACAGCGGTACATAGCGAGTGCGTCTTCATACACAAGTGGAACGCAATATATGTTACACATTATATCCATGGCAACAATAAGCAATTGAACAAGAATGCAGGACAAGTCACATCACCACCCAACCTGCAGGCCTTTACCAGCATCTATCACAGTCATGCCATCCCACACCAGACCTCGCCCCTCATCATGGTGGCATGCACACAGAGCACAGAGGAACAGTCATGTCGTATAAATACAATTTGTTACATTCCGTCCTAACCAACTCCTTCGGGGACAATTCCATTTGCGACCTGTGTGTTCGCCTCACTACGTTTCTTGGTAATGTATGCTCTGTACGGGCCCCATATATCCACAGGTCTCGAGGAACTGGGCACTAGAGTAGCATATTCCTCGCAGTTCACATTACAAAATGCTAAACTGCGAAGCCATGCCTGTAAAGTAGGGCCTACCTACTACCCCATAATAACGCCACCTCCTGCTTGGCCAACAGTAATCCAAGAGCTGCAAACTTTCTGACCTTCTTGGGGAAATTAACCATGTATCCCAACAGAGCAATTTCAGGTGTAGGAACCAGCGTCATAGAAAGCATGTCTCCCAGAGTGGTGTGTATCTGAACCCAGTAATGTTGTAACTTTGGACAGGTCCATGAGAGATGAGCAAAGTCAGCATGTGAAGCAGAACATTTCTGGCATTGGTGAGGCCTAGAAGGATCGATCTTGTGGGACCATGCCGGAGTGTGGTACATCCTGCGGAGAAATTTGAAATGTAGCAGCTTATGTCTACTATTCAGGGACACCTCCCTCGTGACCCTGTAGCAATGCTCCCATTGATCATCAGTTATAGGTCGACCCATATCTTGTTCCCATGCTGTGCAAATTTTGACGTCGGAGAAGGGGCGTTCCATCACACATTGTTTATACAATTTGGAAATCAAATGCACGCCAGTTGGACTTTCTATAATTAATGTCAGAGGAGCAGCCTGTTCAGGAGCTACCGGAAAAGAAGGGAAGGTAGCCCGTAATATGAAATGCATACGACGCAGCACAAAGACATCCATAAAGGAGCAATCTTGGAATTGGGACTCCTCCGAGACTGAGAAAATGTGGTTGTCAGGGAAAAGGTCACCTATTGGGTGAATTTGAAATTTCGCCAGTGTGCGCTGCACTAAAATCTCACCTGTGATTGGGAGCAACGTGAGATTTGGAAGTGGCAATGGCAGGGAATACAAGAGGTCTAATCCCAACCATCTACGTAACTTCTCCCATGCCCAGCAAGTGGTATATACCATTTGAGTGTCCTGCGGGTCTCTCGGGATTCCTTTAGGTAAAACTGAAGACAATTTCTGCGGAAGCACCAAATCTGCCTCTGGCTTCAGATAGGGGACACGTGCGTCTGGGTGGTACCAGGCGCAGGAATAGCAAAACTGCGCAGTCAAATAGTATAAATACATGTCAGGAACTCCAAACCCGCCAGGCTCATATGGCAGTGTCAAAATCTGCCAGCTCACCCTTGGTTCTTGTCACCCCATACTAGTCGTAACAGAAGTTGCAGCAGCTGGAAATAAAATGCCTAGGTGAGAGGGATAGGAATGTTGTTAAAAAAATATAAAAATATCTGGAGTACCACCATTTTAATAATGGCCACTCTAACCTCCATTGACAAAGGCAGCCGCAACCACCTCTCTACTTGTGATTCCAGCGAGCTAATTGCGCGACCATAGCTTAATCTAATGATAGTAGCTGCATCCAAGTGTACATAAACCCTGAGATATTTAACAGCAACACAGCACCACTCCAGAGGAAACTCACAGTCCCATGCAGCTGTACTGTTTGTTAACGGAAAAATCACAGATTTGTGCCAGTTACTACTCAGACTAGAGAACCTGCTAAATTGAATAATTTCCCTAATAAGGGGTTGCATGCAGTCATGTTTAGCAAAATAAGAGTCTATTGAGGTGTAGTGAGTAAGGAATGAGTATATTTGAGATACCACCCCCAGATGCAGCCTCGGTGAGAGATGATACAACTTACCAATGAACAGTGTATCACCAAAATCTCCAGATAACAGACAACATGGAAGAGATGACTGATGGAATATATAGAAGTAACATGTACTTCCAGCAAGGGCAGCATACACATCAATGAAGCAACCCCTGGAATTGCATTAATCTTGTACACTGATAGCGTGCTAGCAGAGTCTGTTGTGGCAATGGTGTTCCCCATGGTGAGATGGCTTAAGTGCTACTTGGGTGCAACTGATGGCACCTAATACAAGAGGAAAGTAAGAAGAGACATTAACATTCCTTGGTTCCCCTTGCATTACCTCTAGTGACTCTGGCATACCAATACATAGATGCCCTCTGCTGCTAATGCACCTCACTAGTTTGTACAAGAATCAAGAGTGGCTAGCATATAAGATGCCTACATTGTCAGAAATTACGCTGTGGAAAGACCCAGTGGCCATGATATGGAGCAAAGCCAATACTTTGACAAGGGCAGGGAGCTGGCTGTAGGTGAATCAAGCTCTTGTGTCCAGGCTGCAACCACGCCAAGGATCAGTTCAGGCGAGAAGAGGTGTCTGGCAATGGCTGCTTCCTTGGACATGCCTAAGATGTTAAGCCAATGCTTGTAAGTCCTCTGTCACACCCCCTAAAATAATTTTTACTCAAAATGAGGGGCAGTGTTTCAAAAATATTCTCCAGCACAGTGAACCCAAAAGCATGCTTGGTGTGTGACTTAATTTCTTATGTGTCCAGTGATTGGTTGATGTTGTAATGAGTTTCGCCTGCAGATTGGTGGTGGTGTCAGGACTTTCTTCTCTTGCAATAGCCGGTGTATTCCATGTGGTGGGAGTCTTGTTGTAGTGTTCTTTTAAGAAATATCCAAGGAAAGGCAAAGTCTGTAAATATTTGTAATTAAGTCTTTACATTAGACTATATATATTTTGGTAAATGGTAAAGCCTTAAACATATGTTCCATTTATTTTTTTATTTTTTCCTCATGGTATTTTCTGCCGCCATTGATTTCTATGAGAGTATGTTGCAGTACCAGTGATTAACCATGCCTGGTGCTTGACTTACTCAAAGTTCTGAATGGAAAACATTTGACCCTCTTCTGTCGCTAATAGAGCTGTAGTGTATTTTGTGAATAGCAATTGTCTTACTCATTTGAAGGTGCGTTTTAGTATTTATTTGTCTCTCCCTTCACCCTTCTGCAATTTACATTAATCCCACAGATTTTGTAGCAATTATTTCCCATTTTCCAGCTACTCTCTCATGCCCCTTCTATATTTATTAATAAACTCCATACCTAAATGTACAGAGATCTCCATATATGTGACGGAGATCGGTTTATGTATATCGCTGTACAGAAAAGATAGGAGAGATAGAGGCATAGCTTTTCTGCTGGATGTTTGTGAATTGCATTTTATAGTACATTAATAATATTATTGGGGAACTGATCTATGTACTTCAAAATGCTTTTTCTGTTTTGGGTCCATAGTAGTACTCCAATAAAAAGGTTCAGAATTAGCATGTTTTGCTATGTGCAGCACAAAGATTGCCCACTCTTTACATGTCAGAATTGTCACAGGTATTTAAGAAATACTTGATATGTAAGTGCACTTAGCCCATGATTCATGTATGAGTTAACGAAATAATGTAAATGTTGCATTTGACAGTTATTAAAGAGTGCCTTCACTGTAGTATTAGAGACCGTACATAAATGTTTTGCCATAAATAAGAGTGATTAATAAAGAATCATCTTCATTTAGTAGAAAATGTACTCCCCACAGAAATGAAATGTGACTTTATAAATACGTGTGCTACTTCACTTGAATAACATTTAAAGAATTGGCACTGTGATCAAACACTTTCTCATATATGTAGAAAGTAATCCTACTAGAAAGAACAATGAATTTATGTAGTGTGTGCATTATTATTTCATATATTTGATTTAAATGTAGTTCTCAGTTATACGTATCATTGAATTTTATGATCACTTAATAAATATTACATGTAGTGTGAAACCTAATGCATTAGAAATGTATATTAGGGGACTTATTTAAAAGTAACTTTTTGACACAACGCCAGTGCTGCATCTGCTCCATATTTACATGGATGCAGATGTGTCACTTTTTGATAGGCTGTGTCGGTTTTCACCTGCGTGAAAATTGCCTGCGCTGCCTCAGATTTTAATTCATGCAAGGTAGGCATTCCGTTGGAAACGTCTACCTTGGAACTGACGCAGTAATATTTACCACTTTTTTTGAGTCGCTGCCTGCCACTGCGCAGCCAATGCATCACAATCCCTATACCTGCCAAATCCAGGCGTAAGGATGACGCATTGGCTGTGCCCTAGGGACCACACCAGCTGTAGTGACTTGATTGCAATATGCACTCAAGTCATAAGGTAAGTGGGCCACCTAAGATAAGTATATGCTCATAATGTAACAATTTGTGGCATTACGTGCTGATGTCACACATACAAGTGGCCACTATGCCCACTTGTATGCGTCACATCCAGCACCAATATTTTTTAGCACAATTTTTCACGCTCAAACACATTGGTTCCCATTCAGTAGGCGATGCGTCAGTTAAAACTGAAGCATCGCCTCTGGATTTTGACGCATTGCTGGAGTTGTGTCGGTTTTCACTACAACTTCAGCAATGCGCCAAAAAATCCTGCGCCATAGTGCTCCGTATTATGTATACGGTGCATCCATAGTGCTCCAAGGGTTTCTCAAGGCGCAAGAAAACTGAGACATCTCGAAATTTTCATTATCTGACCATTTCTTAATAGCTTTCAGCCTAAGATCCACTCCCTTAGTCGAGGCTAAATATTTCTTCCAGGCGCCTGGTTTTTAATTCAATGCTCTAAACAGTAGTTCAGCAACCAACTGGCTCTGTTCAATTAAAAAAGAGACATCTAATTCTACAAAATATTTATATAGCATGCTATATGAATTTACCAAAATAAAATCATTTGAGATCAACTGTGACATTTCAGCTATTGTCACCCAATTCCCATTTCTCCAATAGTCCGAAACTTTGGTAAACCCAACCGCTGCCCATTTTGAGGCCAGATATAAAGGCTGTCTTACCCCTGCCAAAGGCAGGATTCCTTCTACCAATGTGGCTGAATTAATTGCAGGAATAGAGTACTTTTTAGGAAAGGCCTGTCTTATTTTAAAAAGCCAGTGAAGGCACTTATAACGCACCAGTTTCGGGGATCTAACAATCAACAAGGGGGAGTGAATTTGACTGTCTTTACAAATTAGGTTCATAAAATCATTACAAAAAAGGTTTGGTTGCGGTGAGAGTTTGAATCTAGATCAGTATTGTGCAAAATAAGCATCATAGTATTCCCTTAGGTTTAGAAGGGCTAATCCTCCCTAATCCAAATCCTCATATAAAGTGCTGAGTGTGATTCGAGGGGGTTTCTTTGTCCAGAGGAATGCTGTAAACATAGACTCTACCTGAGGGAAAAAAGGAACCTAATAAAGTGCATGGTATTGAGGAAAACAGAAAATTAAATAACGGAAGAACAGACATTTTGATTAAGGCCACTCGCCCCAAAATAGAAAGGGGGAGCATGCTTCACTGAGAAAACAAGCCCTGCACTTTCTTGAGAAGAGGAACAAAATTCAATTGAAATAAATCGTTGACAGATTCGGAAAAAAAAACAGATATCTCTTTCGGCTGATATTTACAGAATTACGAATGTCAGGATGAAGATCTAAAATTACCCTCCCACATTGAAATACTTCGTTCTTCTCTTTATTTATATGATAACCACCTAATGCCTCAAAGTCTTCAAACAACTGGGAGACTTTTGCTTGGATCTCAATTGTTGGTTCGATTATGAGCATGATGTTATCTGCATAAAGTTTTAATTTTGACATTGATGGAATTGGGGGGCAGATATCAGCACAGTTCCGAATAGCTATTGCCAAGGGCTCGATGAAAAAGGCAAACAGAACTGGTGATAAAGGGCACCCCTGCCTTGTACCTCGTTTAATTTTCAACGACCCTGCCACAGCCGTATTGATAACTACATTGGCTACGGCGTCAGCATACAGATTACGGATTAAAAATATAATCTGAGATGGAATACCAAAATGCTGCAAAATTGTGAACAGTGTCTCCCAAACCACGAGATCAAAAGCCTTCTCGGCATTCAATAGTAAAACTCAGGCGGGTATCTTCTGTATATAAAATTAATCTAAAGCCTCTGTCAAAAAGTGGGTATTCGTAGCTAATTGTCTGCCAGCGATAAACCCGTTTTGATACAGATGGATCAAATCCGCAGCATACTTATTAAACCTAAGTGATAAGAGTTTGGTGACGATTTTATAGTCAGTATTAAGTAGCGTTTTTGGGCAATAGGAATTGGGATTCCTCCTGTTCTTATTCTTTTTCACAAAACTCACAATATTCCCCTGTCTAAAAGATTCAGGTACTACCCCTCCTTCTAACATAGAATTTATCAACTGAAGATAAAATTCTGAAAATGAATAAAAAAAACTTTAAAAAATTCAGATGGAAGACCATCCGGGCCACAAGCCTTCCCTTGTGGTAGGCTTTTCACAACTTCCTACAGCTCTTTCAAGGAAAAAGGGTTAACCATAGATGATTTCTCGGATTCTGAAAGTATAGGGGCGAATTATCATGAAATTATTTTTCTAATAAATGATCATCCACCGTCTGAAGCTTGCTATAAATGGCCTTATAATGATTAAGCAGTATGTCCCCTATTTTAACTAGATCCTCTGTACATACGGCAGTCAAGGGGCAAGTTAGTGATTTAATTTGGTTCGCTACTGCCTGCTCCCTGGCCTGCCACGCCAGGAGTCTACCAGTGAAGTTGCTTTCCTCATGTCTTCTGACGAAGCTGTTGAAAAATAGTTTCGCTTTGAGTATAATACACAGAGCAAAGCTCACGCTTGGCCTGATCAAGCTGGATTTTTATGGGAGCTGAGGGATTATGTAAAAATTACTCATGGAGTGCTTGGAGCTTATCTTCCAAATCTTCTTTGTCTAGCCTAGCTTTTTTGGAATTTGTTGCGTCCTTTCCAATTATTAAGCCCCCAACAAAAGCTTTGAGTGAGTCCCAAACTACATTTATTGCAGCAGACTTGATGTTCTGAATTAAGAATTCTTCAATCTCCGCCCCCATAAGCTTCACCCAATCCTCATCGTTAAAGTATTGTTTATTTAAAATCCAACGCTTCGGGTGTCTCGTACCTCCCCCCAGATTGATTTCTAGTGCCAGCATTGCATGATCAGAAAAACCATTATAGAAATTTTTTTGCTGGAAGAAATTAAGACCCTGAGATATCCAAAAGAAATCAATACAAGATGAGGAGCAAAACCGACCCGACTAGCACGTGGTGTTCGAGGGAAACCCTGCTCGCCAGGGGTCACCTAGATCTAAAATTACTCCATAGTTTTGCAAGACCTTAATAGACTTAGGTTTTGTCTGTCTTTTCCCCTGTACAGAGAAATCTAGTTGAGGATTCATCAAAATATTAAAATCCCCCCCACAATTATATCACCAGGTTCCCGAGTCAGCGATTTGAGGAAAAGCAGCCAGTTACTGTTGAATGCCCAGGCTGTTGGCGCAAAGGCGCCTCTAATTTCCCATAGCAAATAGTTACCAAATAAAGAGACAGGCGCTGGAAGCTGGAACGCACGAACTGGGTTTATTTCTCATGAGGAGAGCCTGTCATTTCGGACACGCACACAGAATGTCTTCGGGAGGTGCTCTAACCACATCTCTGAGGCCTGGCCTCTTATACACAGGTTTATTGCTTTACTACACGTGACACATTCTTGTTAAGACTTTGATGTACGGAAAGACATCCTTGGAATCCCCACTTCAAGCTCGTTCCCACACATCTCTACAGAAAGTGATGGCTATTCCACAGCAGGATACTCTGTCGATTCCCGGAACGGGTGTATCTGATCGGATCGCACAGGGTGGGAGGCCTTTGATTAGTCGGAGATCCTTTGAATCGGGGCAACTGCTTACAGGAAGGGGGCCAATAAATGGCAGCTGCAGGGCCAGGTGGTGGCTTGGGAGCGGGGCAGGGCAGAGGAAGGGGGTTCATCAAAGGCCGGGGAGGTGTTGGCCGGGGGGGGGGTTTCGCTTCCGAGGTCGGGTCACGCTGGGGAGGGGTGTAAGGTCAATGCACGAGAGAGCGGGGGTGGTCAGAGAGTGCGGGGGGCGTTCGCAGCGCCAGGGGGACGCGCTGGTGATCGGCGAGGGGCAGAGGGGCCATGGCGCTTTCAAAATGGCTGCTGCTTACTAGAGCGTACGGGCTTGAGTGGGGACAAGGTGGCGCCGATTATGTTGACATCGCAAACCAGATTTTAACAGTCCTCCCTTTTCAACATATTCTAGCCAGCTTGTCTAGCCGACATCCACCTTCGTTAAATTCTTAACCTCGACATCGTAAATGATTTCAGGCGTTCTCTCTTCACAGTACAGAGTCTTAGGACAGACAGAAATAATCTGACAGAATTGTACATAATTACATGTAGTTGATGTGATAGGCGAGGAGGTAGTGCATACAAAATTACATCAGCTGCGTCATATGTCAGACCCGGAGATAGGAGGAGGGAGGCTCGCTTGAACACAAACATGATATCATAAAAACGGTCTGGCAGAACAAGGGATATTACGTACATTACTTAAGGTCTAGACTTCGTGTGGATCAAACTAGACAGTATATTCATGTACACGGCTGATGCTATACAATTGTCATTATACAAAGTTAATGTTTCTTAACCGTCAGTGTACAGTTGGAAGTGACCGATGTAATATCTCAAAAACTCGATTGGAAGATAGTCAATACGAAAGTGGTTGGGAGAGGAATTCAACTCAACATGAGTTACAGTCAGAGGGGGGGGGGGTAATGTCCAAAAGGGAGTTCTTCTTTCCAGTGTCCTATTACAGCGAGCCATCACTGGTAGGCTCTCATTGTTCTTCTTCTTTCGTTGGCACTGTTGAGCACCGGCGGTGGAGCTAAGGTCCAGCCCGAATCCAGGTTTTCACGTTGCAGGGTGTGACCATTCTTTGCTCTTGGATCACAGTCCTGTTTTATCCTGTTCTCTAACTAATCTTATCATAGGTACCTTTAGACGGGGTACCTGTATTTCGTTCTTCTTTCGTCAAGTCAAGTTCAAAATCCCACATGAAAAAGGGGGGGGATAGGGGCGTGCTTAGGGAGGCCGAGGGAAAAGGGGGTGGAGTGGGATCGGATCAAAAGCGGACCAAGGAGAGCAGAATCTTTTAGCAATGAGCCCATCAATCAGGCTCGACGGGCTGGGACTTCAGGCACGAGCTGATCAATGAGCAGGGGGCTTCTGGATAGCCTTTCTTTCTATCACTTTCCATGCTGAGAATGGTGCCTCGTCCCGCATCTCTTTGCTCCGTGGCTCCCCCTTGGTCGAGGCCATAGATGTTCCATGATCCGCAGCCAGGCTGTGCGTCACGTCCGACCCCTCTCCTCCGATGACCGCATGTTATCTTTGAATAAGTACAAAAAACAAATCTTAGAGAACTGGTAGGGAAGACGTTTACATACTTCATTCTCTCTCCCAACCCCAAGTAGTCGGGGAAACGTTTATCGGTCACTCTATGGTGGATGTCTATTAACTCTTACATCGGTGTATGCTACTAACTCATAAATCATTGCTGTGGTGCAGGTTTGCGAGTGTTCCTGCAAATTTCCATCATCAGGTCTGCTAGGTGTTGATTCCTGTACCTTACAAACGTCGCAAGAAGTCTAACATCTATCAACTACCTGGCTTATCAAAATTCGAACCGGCTTCTTCGGTAGAGACTCGTCTTTCTAACACAAGTCCTGTTGATTCATATTTTTCTCCAGGGGCTGCTAAGTTTATAAAAAAGTGCGAGGTGCTACTGTCATGGGCTCACAAGTATCTGTTACGGGGAGGAACACAAGCTAAACATTTTTCTTGCTGGAGACAATGGTTAACCTTTATCAGTTTTAGGCGATGCATCTTTAAAATAAAATAAAAAAAACAAGGTCATCGGCTATATTTCTTAAAATATCCAGGGACGGCTAGGACAGAACTGGGACTATTCTGGAAGAACGGGGGTGTTTAGACGTTCTACTTTTGTGCAATGGGCGGGGCGATCTGAGCGATGGAGGTGGGGTCGTTAGAGCCCTAAAACAACAAAAACCACTGACATATAGTTCCCGTTATAAGGGCCAGATTGGGGG
This sequence comes from Lissotriton vulgaris, assembly GCF_964263255.1. Lineage (NCBI taxonomy): Eukaryota > Metazoa > Chordata > Amphibia > Caudata > Salamandridae > Lissotriton > Lissotriton vulgaris. The sequence continues at coordinate 780,145,750 of NC_141698.1, read as the reverse complement.
ACATCAGTCGTCTTACCTGTCCTTTCTTTGTCAGCCAATTAAGTTCCATCATTTTACAGAAAGGAGAGGTAGTAGTGTGGCAAAATACGGTCGTTTTGCTTCTGTTAATTTGCTCGAACACTGTCGTGTTTAGGCCAATTATACATATACCGAGGAGGTACAGTGTCGTAATTTATTCAAAAGAGGACAAGGGAGCCTTCAGCGAGGAAGAAAAAGAGAGAGAGAAAGAGAGAGAGAGAGAGAGAGAGAGAGAGAGAGACGTGCGCATCAAGTAGGCTATTTGGTACACGTACGACATAAAACGAGAGAGAGAGAGAGAGAGAGAGAGAGAGAGAGAGAGAGAGAGAGAGAGACAAACGTGTACGATAATAGGCTACTTGGTGCACACACAACATAGAGCAACACGGGTCAGGTTTACATATAAAAACACAGGCTGAGGGAAAACATAAATTCAACGTTCACGTACACACAAATACCGGATAGGGTGTGACAGTACATACATCAAGCGCAGAAATCTAAGACGAGACACAGAGCTATTTTGGGTAAGGGGACCTTTCTTCTCATTTCCCCTTTTTTTTTCTATGCGTGCTGCGTATTTTCAGTATTTTCCGTAATTCATTTGGGGGGGGGGTCGGACTTTTTACTCCCCTCCCTTTCTGGGCAATTTGTTGGGGGCCTCATTTAAAAAAATACTTACTCCTCTTTTTCCGGTTGAACATTAGTCCAGTCGTGCTTATACTCACGGTGGAGCCTTCCAACCTCTGGGTAGGCGGTGATCCAAACTGAGGCAGAGGAGGAGTATCGGTCGGACGTTCAATTGTACAACTCTTATTTTCTATGTGGATGGAAGAAGAAGTGGTGAATCTAACACACGCCAATATTCCTAACTTCTGTTCTGGGGGGGGGGGGAGTCGTTTCTTCAAACAAGGAGTTAAAATATTCGGGCTTATTTTCCCATTCCCTTGATCGATAAACCAGCATTACAGTCATACAAAGACGTTTTCTCCAAGGACCCAGGCATATGCAATACATACACATTCATACCGTACAATCAGGGCACGTACGCACAGTCATACCATACAATTTTTCACGTTCCCAGTGATGGTCTGCACTCCACGCAATATCTCACAGCGCTTGTCTATGTCTTTCCCTACATGGAGCACGGTGCGGTCCATGTCCACTCCATTCTTCAGTCGGAACTCCGATGTAACCTACAGAGAAGAAAAGAAGGGGTGGGGCAGCATTCAAAGCACATCAGCGCACATAAACACGAAAAAGTTCTACTTACCACGTACCAGACTAGCCGCAGGAACGTATGACACAACAGATCTTGACTATCCCTTTCGCATTACTTTCTGTGTACCATATTCTTCCCTTTTTTATTATACAAAAAATGCTTCATTTTATTTGTCCCTAAATTCGAGTTCCCTCTTCGTGTATTTGTTTCTCAATTAGTCGTATAATATGGGACAAAATACCATACCTTACATTCGGCAGATACCTTAAGCTACAGTCAACCATTTTCTAACAATTCTGGAAAAAGACAGGAGTGACGGATACAAATTTCAATCAATCCAAAATTCAGGCAAAGGGTCTGCATTATCTGTCTTCTATTGTTTGGGAATAACAGCCATTATTCAAAACCTTACCAACCTAGACGATTGTTATGACGCTGATTCCATAATTCCTTCGAAAACCCTTTATTGTAAAAATGTCAGTATACAAATACGGGCCTTCAACCGTATAGGCCGGCCACGGTGCAAGAGGCGTCGAGTATCATGAGCAACACTACTTTAACGCGACAATAAAAAATAATCAATAATAAAAAAGACCAGCATCAATAAGGTTGTTCGCATGCCCAGTCAGTACCCCCCCCGTCATGTGCAAAAAGACCGTGCACATATCCCTTAACATCAGTGCCAAGTAACCGGAACGCCATAAGGAGTTGTGAGTCCCGCCTACATCGGCGCCATTTTGGGGCGAGGTCGGGCGGGTCCAGGGTACAGTCCAAATGTCTCCAATGACTAGTGGTTGGACCAGAACCCCTTTCGGCAGTTTCAAAAATTTCATTAACGCCAACAGAAAAAAACTGACAGCATGAACCGTGACTCAAAGATGGGGAAAGCAAAGTCTTCCCTACCGGGTCACGCTGGGGTTCCGCCGGAACTGATCGAGCTGGTAGTCTACAGTGTCTCCTGGTAATTCAAACAGAGGCTGGCGTCAGCATGAGGGCACCACCATCTCGCAGCAACGCCGTGGTCCTTCCGGAGAGCAGTACAACAGGCGTGTCCTTCTGCCGATGCCCTGAATCAGCCTCTCTCACGGCACCAAATGGGGACAAGGTGGCTGCCGCCCGTGGAAAAGACAAGTCAATGTTGAATGATCGAGCAATAGTGGCGGTTGCCCCCACCGGAAGTCCGCGGGAGTCGAGGGCCAATGACTCCCGTAGAATCTGCAAAGCTGAGAGGACGTCTTCCAGGGTGGGGCCCATGCCCGATCAGGCAAGCTTCCGAGTTCCAAGGTATCCCAGGGCCATCTTAGTGGACCAGGCCCAAATCCGAAGAGCCGGCCACCATTTTGAGAGTCCTGTGGCAGCAGCAGTTCTCCACCACAGCCATCGGAGTGGGTCCTCCGACCAACCAACTGCGGGGGCGTAAACGGCAATCTTGGTGCAGCCGTCCGGCAGGTGAGACGCTAACGGCTGTCCTGCTACAGCTGGTCGGCGAGTGAAACGCTAAGGGTCGCCCCACTGCAGCTGATCGGAGAGTGAAACGCTAAGGGGCGCCCTCTCAGCTGGTCGGCGAGCAAAACGCTAGGGGCCGCCCCACTGCAGCTGAGGAGCCTCCACCTGGGGAGGCGGATGAGGCCTGTTCGCGTCGCCTCCCCCAGGGCACGCCACGCCGTCTTTCGGCGCAGCGCTTTGTGCTGCCTCCGGCCTATTCGCACAACGGTCTTCCACCACTGATGCCACCTCGTGGGCTGATGGATTTTGTAGGCTTTTTATAGCCCAAAGCCGACTAAAAGTAGCCCAAAGCAGCCCAATGTTGCTACTCCGAGGAAGGAGGGACAGGGACAGTGTCAAGCGGACGGTGAATGCTTTGGGATGGATGTTGCAGCAGGCTGCCATGTAAATAGTTGTTTAAAAATGTGTTTTAACGTGTTTACTTTGTTGGAGTGTTGTATATATCTATAAGTTATTAAAGCGTTTTAATCATACTACTTTGTTGGAGTGTTATATATTTGTAATCTGGCAACGAGCACAAAGATGTTACTGCATAACCAGAAAAAGACATAGCCCAATTGTGCGTGATCTAGTCCAATCTGGCGACGCCGATGGTGGGTATCAGCAGACCTCCATTTGTATAGGGTTTGTCGTTTATTGGGCGGGGTGGGTGGTAGGGCAGGCATGCTTAGGCAGCGAGGGCGGCGGAGCCGAGCTACCTCGTGGCCATCTCGACCGCGAGCTTGGCTCCTCCCCCTAGTTTCATACTTTTCGCAAAGGGCTATTTCCTAGTGTTTCTTGTTTTAGCAGGGTCAAAAGGATCCTATCAGTGGCCTACTGATTTTGTTCGATTCCTTTCGTTTTTCTTAGCGATTTTATTTTTTTTTTTGTGCCATAATTTGCTAGGAAGGTACAGCGGCTAATCCGTATTTTATATATATGTCCTCTTTATTAGGGGTGCCCTCCGGTGGGGCCGGACGAGCTACCTCTAATAAATGGTCCGGGTAGAACCAATTACCAATCAGTGGGGAGAAGATAGGCATGACAGATTACAAAAGGGGGACAAAGGTCCGCACTACCTATCTTTTTTACTGCTTGCAAAGACTAGACAGAATATCTCTATTCCACGTTATTTGTGAGCAGAGAATACCTCCGAAGAACCAATATCAAACAACCAGTGTTCGGACAATCAAACAATCAAATGGTGAGAAAGAGATAGGCACGACGGGTTACAACGGGGGACAAAAGTCCGCGTTACCTACCCTTCACTACCTGCAAAGGAAGAGAGAATCTTTGTATTCTTCTCCGTTTGCAGACAGAGAATCTCCAAAGAGAACCAATGTATCAAGTAGCGACCAAGGCTAGATGAACCAATCAATGAATAATACTAGTATTTTCAAACAATTCCAATACAAACAATCAATCAAATAGTCAATCAGATGGATAAAACCATCCTACCAATCAGACGTATAAAACGTCCTACTTAACCTTACCCGGACCACGTGGACAGTTCTTCGCCTTCCCCTTCCAGCGCCCGATCGTCCTCTTACTCCAGTTTTACCGCAGCACTCCTGTGGGGTCCCAGTCAGGACAGCAGGTCACTCCAGAGAGGTCCGTTCAGAATCGGTGAAGTTCACACGATCGGCAGCCAGACGAGGGTCCTCTCAAGGCAGGTATACTCCAATCGTTTAGACGTTCACCCCGTCGTCAGGACCTCTCTTACTGAACCCACATGTCGCTGATGGGCCCCGCGTTGGGACGCCAATTGAGGAAAAGCAGCCAGTTACTGTCGAATGCCCAGGCTGTTGGCGCAAAGACGCCTCTAATTTCCCATAGCAAATAGTTACCAAATAAAGAGACAGGCGCTGGAAGCTGGAACGCACGAACTGGGTTTATTTCTCATGAGGAGAGCCTGTAATTTCGGACACGCACACAGAATGTCTTCCGGAGGTGCTATAACCACATCTCTGAGGCCTGGCCTCTTATACACAGGTTTATTGCTTTATTACACGTGACACATTCTTGTTAAGACTTTGATGTACGGAAAGACATCCTTGGAATCCCCACTTCAAGCTCGTTCCCACACATCTCTACAGAAAGTGATGGCTATTCCACAGCAGGATACTCTGTCGATTCCCGGAACGGGTGTATCTGATCGGATCGCACAGGGTGGGAGGCCTTTGATTAGTCGGAGATCCTTTGAATCGGGGCAACTGCTTACAGGAAGGGGCCAATAAATGGCAGCTGCAGGGCCAAGTGGTGGCTTGGGAGCGGGGCAGGGCAGAGGAAGGGGGTTCATCAAAGGCCGGGGAGGTGTTGGCCGGGGAGGGGGGGTTTCGCTTCCGAGGTCGGGTCGCGCTGGGGAGGGGTGTAAGGTCAATGCACGAGAGAGCGGGGGTGGTCAGAGAGTGCGGGGGGGGCGTTCGCAGCGCCAGGGGGACGCGCTGGTGATCGGCGAGGGGCAGAGGGGCCATGGCGCTTTCAAAATGGCTGCTGCTTACTAGAGCGTACGGGCCTGAGTGGGGACAAGGTGGCGCCGATTATGTTGACATCGCAAACCAGATTTTAACAGATTGACAAAGCTCCTCAAATACTTTAGGATTATCTTATAACAGTGCATAAAGACTAACACATGTCAATGGTCTGAGTCTTGCTCTAAAAGAACATGTAACCCAACAATACCACCCCTGTTGATCTTTACCTGAATTAATATAGTCGGCGTGTAAGTTTTTGTTTAAAAATATGGCAGTCCCTCTATGAGAAGCTGAGGACGACGAAAATCCCCTATAGGCTGCCCAAGATTTAAACATTGAAAATTCTGAGAGTTTAATAATCGGAATGTGGGTTTCTTGCAAAAGAATCACCCCTGGACTTTCAGTTTTTAGCCACATTTCAATTGCACGCATTTTTCTCTGATTATTCAGACCATTGACATTAAAAGAGACAACTTTCAACATTGACCTGTTAGCCATATGCCAATCAAAATCCATAAACTTAACCCACCCACCCTCTGACCAAATGTGCTTAGAAGTAGATGCAAATAATTAACACAACCTTGAAAAATAACCGGTTACATTTTTCCCCTTTTTGTACTGTGCCCCCCCCAGAAAAGTGGACCTTCCTCCCTCCACCACACCCACCACTTCTCCCTCCCCCAATTCAACTTGGGTGTCGTGTCGTTACACTCTGGTGATCCTGCTCCAGCCTACCCCAGCATGGTGGCCTACCCTTCTACCATAATGCCTTACCAACGACCCTCATGGTTAGACCTAACATGCTGTTTAATTTCACCATTCTGCCCATTCTAGCTTCATAGCAATAAAAAGCCCCACCTCTCCGTTCCTTTCCATCCTAGAATTGTTACCAGCGATCTATATTACCCTTACACCCACAGAAGACATCATTGAAGTTAATGTTTAACTTGTCCAAAGTAGGCCTGTATTTCACTATGCTGCATAAAGTTGATTTAATGTTCCTGCTAAGTCAACATTTATTGCAGGTATTCGCATGCATTGTAGTTTGAAACCGACAGATTAATGTACTAGAGATAGGGTACCAGGAGCCTGAGAAAAAGACATTGACAAAGGTACACAGAGAAACAGTTACCATCTACATATGTTTGAGGGAAAGATGCCATTCCCAAATCCAGTGGTGTGATCGAGGGGGTGTCACCCAATGGACTTTGCATGCCATAATGTACCCTTCTCCTTGGACAGTTACACAGATGCTTTCCTGATTTCTAACCTACATTTGCAGATTATTTGCAGACATCTTCCCTAATTCCCTCCTTCCTTGAGACACTGCTAGCTTAATGGACTTTGAGAGGTTTTACATACCAAAGCTTTTTCTGATTTTTGCTTAAGTGTGGCTTAGGCTGACACTTATGCTTGACCCATAGAAGTCTCTTGACCGTGCTTCTGAGATGCTAACACTTTCCTATTTGACGTTTTTTGATCTGACCTGACTTCCTCAGGGAACTTGTACCGCATTGATTAGGGTGTGTCCAGGCGTTATTTCCACCCACTAGCTCATGCCAGGCATAAATGTGGCATCTGCAGGCACCCACTTCAGAACACTTCTGGAACTGAGCAAGAACAGAAGAGAATTTGACTAGCTGTCTGTGCTCTGAGAGGAGCACTGAAAGGCTAAAATGTCTCCCTTTTCATGGGTGTAAATTCAGGGGGTGTTTGGAGTTTTACACCCCCCTAAACAATAGTTCTATAGAAAATAGTTGGGTACAATCAGTTATGATGATGATTCTGACTGATTTAACATGGGATTTGTACATGCCCACACTGACAAAAACACACACACACTCGCTCTCCTCTCTGTTTTGAAGGCCTTAAAAATGTTGTGTTTTAATTGCCCCTTCTAATCCACCCTCCTCTCTCTCTCCACTGCCCCTCAAGCCCCCCTCATGACCTGCTTCTCAAATAATGTGTTTGAACAAGATACCCCAGCGTGACTGTTGGAAAATCTGAAACTCACACTCCCCCTCAATCTTATTGACCAAGCTACGCCCCAGTCCCTTTTGTTCCCAGGACAAAGAACTGGACTCCACGGTTCAGTTGGCTGACCTCCTTTGAAGCTATAGGGAGACAACAAGATATAAGAGGCCAGCCCTGCAACTGACTACTGGGCAGTGGAAACTGGACCAGGACTGGACCCTTCAGTTGGTTTCTGCCTGACACTGTGTGAGTGTCTAACTGCCCCCCCCCCCCCCAGAGGTCATTGGAGGCTTTAGAAGTGTAATTTTGTGGTGGATTGGGATTTAAAGGACTAAGTCAGGAGGTAAAATCTTAGATCAGGATGAACTTGGTGTATCCAACTTGTGCGCCACTGTGGCCAGCCTCAAATTGCACCTAGTTCACTGCGACTGTTGACTATCAGTAGCACTTTGTGCTTCTTGAATCTATTCCTGTTTAAAACTTTAAACATGTATATCTCCAGTTCTCCTTATTGGATATGTGTTATTTTTGTGTCATTTTGTTTCTTACATTTATACTAATTTGACTTTATCACTCTTTTGATACTTCAGGAAACCTTTACACACTGCCTTAAGTTAACTCTAACTGCTCTGTGGCACAGCTACCAGGAGGTTGGGCTCAGGTTAATTTAGTCACTGACAAGGGTTGAGATTATTCCTTGAGGTGGGTAATCACCTGCCGCAAATAATAAGCTGAATTATTCTTCACTAAGATTTTGCATACTGGAATGAACTATTAACCTTATATGAAAAATATGCTTGATTCTCTCTACCAAAAACTATCTTAATATTTTGACTTCAGCATCTTCCCAGTTTAAAAGTCCACATTCAACTGAGAGGCTGACCCAAAATGGCTCAAAATACCTCTTGCTATGAAGTTGCAGGGGAGAAAATTTGAGAGACATTAGAGGAAACACCAAATGACCTCACACAGAGAATTATTTTAAGCTTATTTGAGATATTACCACCGAGCATAGTCTATTGATTGACAAGCAGTGAAGCCAATAAGTAAATCAAAAGAAGCAGCACATCAGCCAAAGGTATGCCACCTCTAGTGTATCAGGAAGGGGGTTGTCACCTCTAATCTAGATTTTCACTTCCTGGGACCTTCGTGAAATGAGTGCTATACCCAGTCAGTTTAGGGGTGGCTGGCATCTAATTACAGAGGTGGGGCAGGCAAAAATACAGGTGAGATTAAAATCTAAAAAAATGAAAAGCCACTTACCTTCTCACTAGCTGCGCAACGTCACCCGCTCTCGGGTGTCTTCTCTCCTGGAAGCTCTGGACCCAGGAAACTGCACTACCCAATCCTGACACAGCTCTCACAGCATGAGAGAAGCGTCAGGATTCGTGGGAACGGCCTCTCTCAGCACTCTTAAGAGCTCTGGAGGCCTGTGCTTTGTCTAGCGCAGCTGTCTAAGACAGATAGGTTAGAGAAGTTTAAAATGCGCATGTCTGGCCGGCCGTCAAAGGGACATGCGCACTTAAAAAATGTGTGCACAGCTCTCTGATGCCACTCAGCAGCAATTGCCCTGCCCTGTACTGACAGTCTGTTCAGGACAAGAATTGCCCTGCCCTGTACTGACAGTCTGGTTAGGACAAGTTGCTAAGAAATAAAATGTCAAACAAAACTTTATTCACATTTTATTTTTTAAACCAGCAATGGTCAAAGTCGTTTTCTCTCTTTTTCAGAAACAAACGCTGAAAAAATAAAAAGCATGCCAAAGAAAGGTGCCTTACCTGGCATTCTGCTTGTCCAAAAGTGCACCTGTCATGTGTGTCACATCTGAGCCCACAGCCTCTGCCGACCCAGCAGCTTGGAGGGAGGGAGGGCTGTCCCTGCACTTTCTAAATGGCGGCCAAATACGCAACATGCAGGTCTACAACTCCTGTCAATATTAAAAAAATGACATTTTTCTTTCTGGTCAGCCACAAGTTTTCTCACGAGCTGGATTTAACATTTACATGCATCCATTGCAGAGTGACTGAAATATTTTGGTAAACTATAGGAACACTGTTTTCAACATAAATTCCAAAAGGATTTCGCAGCTAAGGTATGATTATTAACATATGCCACCGTACCCCGAGCGGACTCTCTCCTAATCATTCGGCTCAATGGCTTGTGATAATCAATGGCTATTTCGTTCACTTATTCGAACTCTCGCGGCGCCAATGCTTGTGCAGGAAGAGTTCCGAATTTCCCGAAAGGTTTGCTGATTTATGTGCTCATGTGCTAACTGGTGTCAGCAGCATAAGCCTCTCTCTCCAGCGTTTCCACATCATTAGTTTGGGATTGAGGTGCTTCGTGCCTGTTTCTGTCCCATCTGCTTTCTAGCAGGTATCACTGCTTCTCACTTCCGGATCGTACAGTGGAAGCTGAACAGCCTTTAGCCCAAATGCTCTGGCCTCATCTTCAGATTATTTATCGTTTATTCTCACTACTTTCCCTCCTGATTTGTCTCTTCCTTTTCTTACCAAGACACAAAGGGCTCCATTGCGAGTTCCCCATTATCTCCGGGGTAGATACCAGGACCGGAAATTAACTATCCCAGGCGGTACCTCCCTGTGAGATAACAGGGGTTCCAAATCACCAGGAATGGGCAATAGCATGTAGAACCCGTATTCCAAGTTTATTTCTTTATGTTTTACCCTCTTCTGGGGGAAATAATAGTCCCAAATCTACTTGGAGCAGGTGGTAAATGTTATGCGGCTTTTCTTTGCCCCAGGTAGAGGGTGAAATGAATGCAGTTGGTAGTAGGTGGTAAGAATGATTTTTTCTTCAACTGCTGGGAGCCTCTTCTGCTCACCCCATGCTGCAGTCCTCAGAGCTCCGTCGATAGCTCCATGTCTGGTGTCTCAAGGCTGAAATTATCAAATTCGAAGTTGGGGAACGCAATTATCCAGGTACGGATACACCACAAAACCTGTAGTTGCTTAGAGGGGTATCGCGCTGCCGGATACCTCTATGAGCAACTCATGACAGGACACAATGACACACTCACACACATAAACCTATCTTTATACATCAAGAACTAAGCTGTGCATAACAATTCAGGAAAAATGGAGAATATGAATAGGCAATCAGGAGCAGACATCTCTGGTTCAGATGCGCTCATTAAACATACTCTAGGTCTCACAAATGAAACTGGCAAAGGGCTTAGACAGCAGAACTGACCTTCAGGCGGCCAAAATGTTCCCATTTACTGAAAAATCAGAGTCCTCTGTGCTGTTGTGAGAAGGTTTAGAACACGTAGACCACTTTGTTCAATCTGTAACCCTGAGGCCTCAGCAAGCGCTTTCACAATCTTAATTAATAAATGTTTCAATTGGGATGCGAGAATGCAAGTCCCAGGAAACCAGAAGAAAAATAGATAGACAAGCAAGATCCAGAAATGGAGGTCAGAAAGGGGTCTAGCAGAACGGATTGCTGTTTACCAGGGTGGCAGTAAGTGAAAGTTTAGGGTCATACAGTGAGTAGAGGGTTACAAACTGTTGCACAGTTGCCACTCACAGTAGCAACATCAATACCTCCATTACCACCATCACTAGCAGCTAGTATACAATCACCCCCATGATCATAGTTCAGGCGGCAACAGAACTGGAAGGACAAAACCAACCACCCCTGCATGAACATCACTGACATCGGCTTCAATGCAGTTCTGACAGCAGCTCTGCAGGTCTGCATTCTTCAGATGTACTCTGAATTTTAGCGCAAATAGTAACACTGATTAACTGCACACCTACCACTACAAACAGTGAAACGAAATTCCACCAAATTAGGCAGATAGATATTTGTTGGTCCAGAAAGCAGGTTTTTTGCGATTTGTTGTAAATAACATAATGTAACATAACGTGTATTTGTAAAGCACACATTCACCTGTAGGCATCTTGGCACTGAATAGCAGATGTTTATTGTTTCCCAACTCAATGGTACTCATTTTATCGACCTCAAATGGATAAAAGGCGGAGTGGGCCCGCCGGGATTTGAACCTGTGACTATGAGGTCGAACACAAGCCCCTGCAGTGGACACACCAGACCCTGCTGTTCAGTTCAGTAGTTTACTAATAAGCCTGGGACCACCACTTCCCCGGGTCTTCTTTCTAAAAAATGTGGGGGAGGCCCGTACAGCTTCCCCCGCTGCCCTGGGGACCACCATCTCCCTGGGGCAATTAAGTTATAGAAATGTGGGGGCCTTCATGATCCCTCATCCACAGCCCCGGGGACCGCCACATCCCCCGGGCTCAATTAATATAATAGAGGTGGTCCATTGTGGCCCCCCCGGGAGCCATACATTGCCCTGGGGACTACCATCCCCCAAAGCCGGCTCCTGCTATGTTCAGGGGTGCCAACCCCCACTACGTAGCTGTGTGCTAGGGTTTTGCGGGAGAAATATGGCTCCCGCAAAGCTATAGCAAACTCTGCTCCACTTTCAGCAATGAGAGCATTAAGAATGCTCTCACTTGCTGAAAGCAGAGCAGAACTGATTTTTGGAGAGAGGGAGCTGCAAGTGCACCCAATAGCGTATCAAAGGGGGACCTGGGTGTCGGTCTGCCCCGGGCCAAGTGCCTAGCTACGCCATTGCCTGCACAGTATTTTATGTTCAACATTTAACTGTCTGGGGTCCCCCATAAGGCACATTGTACCTTTTTAATAATTTTGCTCTTTAACTAGTCTTTGGCGAATAACCTGGATCACAGGACAAGCAGGAGAAGGGGAAAGCCTAACATGATAGCCCTAGTCAGCACAAGGCACTTTCCACTTTAAAATATGAAGAGCTCTTGGACCACTTTTTGCATGCTGAATATATTTTTAGATGAAGTGTTTACTATGTCTCAAGTTAAGAATGAAGCTTGCATTTATCTTGTTTCAACCAGACGCATGCACTTTATGCTTTTATATCATGAAGAATTATTGGACTATTTCTGCACAATTAATTAATTTTGGATGAAGTGTTTAATATGTCTCATTTTAAGAACGAAACTTGCTATTATCTTGTTTTTTGTCTTTTTCTATTTCAAAATTGATATAGTTTTAAATAACTAAACAATACAATTTTCTGTCTGTCTTTCACTGATAGTTGGTTGGGTAATTTTGATTAACTTTTGTTTAGATGATGTCCAGCTGGTCTAAATGTCTTACATTGCTGTACTGTATGGTGTTAAAATAATATAGACAATAAATAATGTAATTGAAGTGAGTTATAGAAGACTACTGAGAAATGTTACCATGGCAACTACAAATTCATGGTTGTTGGATACCTTCATCTTGGACCCTAGCAGATCAGTGTTCAGAGCCTAGGGTCTGCACTGCCCTATACTGTCACCCATTGAAGATCTGAAATCAGGAAATGCACATACTTAACACCAACCTCTATAAATGGAAATCATTGAACCATGTTATGAATCTCACTGGCAGCTGTAGGAACATCTGTATCAAAGTCAACTTGAGGAGTAAAACAAAAGGAGTAGATTGTGTCCTTCCCAAATAGCTGGTGAACCGTAACTCACATTCACCACAGCCAGACGTACCTCCCCATTACTAACCAGCCATTAAAGAATGAGCCACAGCCGTAATCTTAAGTTTCCCGATATTTTCAGTCATCCTTCCAAACTTGCGCAAAGCAGGACTAAGATGACCTGGGAAATCATGGCACTACAATGAATTCACTACCAAGCTATTTTGACATACATGGCCACTCCTCTGCTCAAGACGCAGTGGGGTAATTGTGTTAAAATATCAACTAATCTATTGAAGATCATTTCTCTTCCTTGATCACACTTACAAAGAGTTAGGAGTGAATATGACATTTGATTTTCCTTTCTCTTTTCCCTATGAGTTTACCCTCTCAGATGGTTGCTAAACAAAGCTGCTATACTCTCCCACCTCTGTGCAATCCACATGCTCCTAAGCCCTAAGACGTTTTGCTAATGCCCTTTCTACAAATGTTTATTTTGAGTATTAAGTTCCTTGCTCTTGCACTGACAAGTGTGTTACCTTTCCTTGTTAGGTATTGGTTTTGAAAGCACTGCTGTCATCAGACCTAATTCTTTCAATAAATATGCTGTTGGCTTTGGGTTTGCCCCCTTTACCACTGGATCTTTTGACCAGGCAGTTTGCCTTTTTGTCTGCTTTGACTGACAATCTTCAATGTGCCTTGCCCTGTCCCTCTTCCTGCTACTCATCATCCCCAGACCACCACCCTATCTTGTTCCTCCATGTCACCCATCCCTTCTTTGACTCTGAGCACCTAATTCATACCACTGCTATCCTTTTATATTTCCCTCGATCCTTCTCTCCTTCCCCTGAGCACTCCTCATTCCCCTGCCTGCCACCCTCCAGTACATCTCTCCTGCCCTCCTTCTTTCCCGAAGTATTCCTCATTCACCTACTTAGTATCCTCTTATTTTTTCTCAGGGAACTTAAATGTACATTAATGTCTTTTTCTCTGCACTTTAATTCACTTGTGTATATTGACTTAGAGCTATTGCAACTAAAACTAAATTATTATGATGTGTTAAAGTGTGTTTTTATTGCGTCGATTGAACCATGCCTCAGTTATGCCTCAATGCCATCTTGTTCAAAATTGATGCCATATCATTAGGTTCATTCTGTGTTTATATTTCTTGCCTGACACTTCATGCAGCAAGATGTGGATTGTTTGGCGATCACGGGGCAAGATGGTGGCCGAGTGAAATCGACCGTAGGTGGCTCCCTGGGTGACGGTGTGATTCTGCTAAATAAAGGATGCAGAGGACTTGAATGGCGTGCCTTCAAGTGAGAAATAACGTTCTAAATGACCGGGCAGAGACTGAGCAGGTCTTACCAGGATTGAAGTGTTGGGCATCGGCACTGGCAGGGATAGCGGAACAGCTGATCGTTGGCTGCCAAAGCTTCAAGCAGTAGTTACCCCGGATATCGAGGTGGAGCAGCGGGTGCGGATCAGGCCCTGGTGCGGTCATTATGTGCCCTAAAACAGGCCCGAAAGACAAAGGTGGACCCTCGCAACCGGCCCCCCTGGAATCCCTGCAGGGGAGTACGGCAGATTCGGAGATGGCACCCGCCTCCAGTGCGGCTCAAGGACACCAGAAGAGGGTCTGGCTGGAGAACCCCCCAGATGGAAAGGGGAGGGGCGTGGGCATGCAGCCTCAGCCGCCTCGGACCACCACAATAATCGACTTGTTCCGGGGGACAGGAACTGGATCAGCCTCCGGCTCTCAAGGTCATGGCCAGTAAAGCGAGCAACCTGGCGTCCCGGTCCCGGTCCCGGTTAAGGAAACCGAGCAGAAACTAACTGGTAAGCCACCGCTGGGCCTGGGGGAGATTGTAGAGCAGGGTGAACCTAGGAACATTGAGATATTAAAGACACATGCACCAGGGCCCAAGGGGGATATGGTGGGACAGATACTGCAGGGGGGGCGATCCCATGTTACTGTACCGATCGCTCATGCTGGTGAGAGTACGGGAGACCAGGCTAGTACCTTAGTGCACAGAAGCCAAGGGGAAGCTGAAAGAACCAATGGGGGCCCCAAGGCCTTACAGGACACCGCAGGATGGTACGAAGAGGGACATTGACTCGGAAGCAAATGACTACTACTCTCTTTCAGATGCCACCTGGTCAGGTCTGGGCTCAGACCCCGGGTTTAATACAAAATCTAGTGAGGAAGAGAGAAATACCTGGTACTAGTATTAGAGGCAGGGAAACGATCACCACCACACGGAAACCAGTCCCCAGAATGGGGAGAACTCTGAACCCTAAGCACACAGGTGGGATTGTTCTACGGGAGATAAATTGGTGGGAAATAGCGACCAGTCTACCTTCGATGAAGCTGTGGTGGGGTCCCCTGCGCTATCCCCTACTTTAGAGTCTCTATTGCAGTGTGTAAAGGCAGACAGGTAAGAAGCTCGGTTGGAAAGTAAACGCTCCCAGAATGCCACTCGGAAACTTTAGGGGTCTGTAAGAAAAGTTGCAAGAACATGTAATGATATTAGTGATCGGATGACAGAGCTAGAAACAAGGACAGTTTCATGGGAAATGGACATAGCTGGATCGAAAGGGCACATTGAAGCACATGAGGAACAACTTACGGACATTCAGTGGAAACTAGAAGAAGGCGAAAATCGCCAAAGGAGGAATAACTTGCACTTTCTTGGTATACCGGAGGGGAAGGAGGGGTCTGATGCACCTCTTTTTATGGTTCAGCTACTGTATAAATCCTTCCCAGAATTGGAAGGTTGGAACTGGCCCCAGGAAATTCAAAGGGCACACCGAGTTCCGTTTAACATTCGGCAGCCAGCCCGCCCAGATGCCAAACCTCAGGCCTTTTTGGTGTATTTTGGCAACTATTTGCTGAGACAAAATGTGTTTGAGAAGGCTAGACCTGAAGCACAACGGGAAGCAGATAGAATTACATTTTTTACTAGACCAGACTTCTGTCACACTACGGTGGAACAAAAATGGCGTTTGTGTCAAATGATCACCCAGTTTCAGGAGAAGGCAGGCCTTCCTCCTTAACTCGGCTCGACTGAAAGTAATTTGGAAGGATCAAACCAGATTTTTTACATCAGAGATCAAGACCAAGGAGTTTCTAAATGCTGGGGGGAGATGACTCTCTTTTTTCCTCCTGCTAGCGTCATGTTCTTTAGGTTAGGGTTAATATTCGGAAAAATGCCTTTCGAATAACCAGGGCTAAAAAGGCATTAGCATTTTGTTCCTTGATTGATCTTTGATTATACTGGTCTAGAATTCTCACATGGGAGGCTTAAAAAGTCACAAATTGTATTAATATGTCACCTTAAGGGAGGGAACCACCACTCATCACACACAGACCCAGGCAGGTCTGTTGGGAAAAACTGAATAAATGATGGACCCTACCTGAAGTAAGCACCTGACTACCTTTCCCCCGTGAGGTATCTTAACCCTTCAGTTTAATCAAGGGGGTTGTGTGCACACTGAATGGCACCCATCATCACCGTGCCTATTCCCTAGGGAATTCTAATTTAGAACAAACAGCAGCAAAGGTGCACCACAAAACATCAAACAATGAGTGTAAACGACGTTTTAGCAAAATAAGAAGATATTCCTCAGAGATGTTGGAGTTCTTCTGTGAATCTTTATTTTCAAACGGTAATAAAACACATACAGCCGACGCGTTTCGTCCCAAACTGGGACTTCTTCAGGGCTGTCGGTAAAAAAAACATATATACATACAATCAATCTTAATGTACAAAACTCATCTTACAATTAAAAGACATTAACAGTGACGAAACATATTAAAAGCATTGCTAACATAGACGTGGAGCCTATACATGCATTTGATGTTGGGGCTATGGCCCATCATCCATTTTTTGCAGGGGAATACAGGGTGGCCTTTTTTACAATTTTTACAAATCAGATATGTGAAGTAATATTACAAATCTACATAGTCGGAGATTCCATATACATCTTGCAGGTTACAAAAAAAGGGAAGCGGAAATGTATACATGGCATAAGGCCCATGTTACTGACCATAACACTAAGTGAGAGGTGAATTGGTAAAAAAGAAACTGGTAGAAGTTTAATATGAATTTAAAGAGATACAAGGGAGCTTAGAACAGGCAGCCCATTTTGTGGAAAAAATAAAGAATAAATCCATGAGGGCAGTTTGGTGTATATGGAAAAAGCTAACACAAAGACCGTCTTAAATGATGTGGGACCAAGTAAGGTGTATTAACCTAATTTTGCCTGACAGGTCATACCAATGGTCCAATGCCCATTTACCTTTTAAGTCAGTTGGACGTCGCATGTGTGGAAGAACATGTGTGGAAGCGGGGTCCAGGGGTCACCTTCCCGGCTAATGTAATCCTGTTCTATAGTTGTTCTCTCAGAGGCTGATTATACAAAACGAATTCTTGACTGGAGTATGAAAAAGAAGTGGAATGTTTATTTAACAACACCATACTATGTTGGTGTGTTTGATAGACAACAGGTTGACAAAGTCTAATGACCCTATCATCAGTCCAGTTCAATATGGGAAATAATTACTTACTATAAGTTTGTTACCGGTTAACAGTGGAAGAAGTGTCTTTGGAATATTTGGGTGGTCTGGAGATTCATGTCACCTCGCTCACAATATTTGCTCAGTCCGTATGCTAAAATGATATAAAAGCGCGAAGAGCCAGCTTATAACCTGTGCTGGGAATGGTAATATTGCTGTATACAGACATTGTAGAGCAAGTGGTCAAAGAACACATGCAAATGAGTAAATAACTGCCCCATAGTGGTTACCTGAGTCAAAAAAGGAACTGGTGTAGGACTGGAAGTCCTGTTAGTCCAGTGGAAGAGGGAGTGGGCACTGTATCCCAGTAGGCCTGTTAAATAAAAAGTGAAATGGAATTCTGTTTAGGAGAAGAGTCTGCCTCCAAGATTATAATTAACCAAAGTTCTGTACTGTTTTCTATGGATAGATTCTATGAGTAGGTATGACCAGTAAGAGCATGGTCCCAAATGTCTACTGCCCCGGGTTTGGAGTCTAGGTTACAGGAGCCCCAAACTAAACTTTAAGAGCTTTAGTACGCTATTGATGGTTAAAAGTATCTTAAATGTGAGAGTGTTCTGGATGGTAATTGCCAATAGCTAAAAAACGCTATCATTCAAACAAGGCTGATATGCCCTACCCCTGACCTCATCTGTGGGCCAATAACAATTCTGGCATACCAGAAAGGGTCCACTAGTTACTGGCAGGCAAAAAACACACACACTCACCGATCTTGATAAACCGGCCGGCACCCATCCACAGCCCTCGACCTGATGACACACTCGTGGCGACGTCGTGTTCAAGTGTTGTGAGCCCTTGCTGCTCATTTTATAGCTAGAGTTAATTGGTTTAGAATCTACACCTGTCAAATTTCCCGCCGGCGCGAGCGAGCGCTGTGCCTAGGGACAGGGGCTGAACGCGATGCCAACTTGTGTAAAACAGGCGGCCATCTTGGAACGTCTAAAGAGCGCATTGGTCTCTCTATTCCTCCTAGCGCGCTGCCTAAAGTACTCTTGTATTCACGTCCTCCATGTCGTCCACAGTGATTTAATAAGGGATTAAAGAATTCCTTAGCGTAATGACCGCGTTAGTTTGAGAAACCGAAGAATGAACGGTGTCTCGGATGACTGTTGGTTTCCGTCGTACGTGTAATTCAGTCCTTCGTTTGGTACAGAAACGGATCAGAAACCCGTTTTTTAAGTGAACAAAGGTAATCGTCAACTGTGGAGACGGGGGCTTCTAATTATGTTACGTGGTCTGTCTATGCAAAGTAATGGCAGCCATCTTATAGTGTCCAAGATGGGTGCGTTATCCGAGCCATTGAGCCCGATTTGAAGCGAATATAAGTCATACCCATTACCCCCAGTATTATGCTGGGAAATCCGGTAAGCCTTAATTATTATATTCCTTAAAATGATAACGAACAGGATCGAAGGTGGTATTTGGGAAATAAAAATTAAATAATATGTCAAACAATTGTCCTTTTAGTTGCCAAAGTGTTCGGCGGTTTAAGCCAGAGGATAAAGCATATAAAAGCTATCAGCAGTCTCTACGGAGCGTATGGTTATGCTCTTATAAGATTTAACACAAACCACGTGGTCCAATCTATGAAGGACGTGATGTGAAGGCGGCGGCCATCTTTGTGTATCGGATTAAAAGGGGGAGCAAATGGAAAATTGGGTTTAATGCTGCGGGGCTGCACTGAACAGAAAAGACCTATGAATTATATCAGGGGAGTATTGTTCCATAGAACGGGCGAGGGTGAGTGGTCAAACGGAACCATGGTATAGAGTGCTTCATGGGCGTCTGCAACCTGCGTTTAAGGGGTCCTAGTGTTAAACTAAGGGTGCAGTTTTTTTTTTTTTTTTTGTTTTTTTTTTTTTTCCCCCATAGTCACACCATTGTTTTCAGAGGGGAGACAGAAATATATACGGTACATGGTTTAGATACCAGCAAAACACTATTTAGCAGACAAACAAGTATAAAGACGTACAATACTCAGTGTGATTCTAGTGTTGGGTGGAGCAAGAGAAGAAGTCCATGAGGTGCCAAGGTGTTCAATACCTCATGGACACTTGCAATATTTGTTTAAAGGCTCCAGATGAGACGCAGATATTTAAAATAAATAACACAAATGACTGCACAGATAATTTAGGAAAGGACAGGAATAAATACAAAATCACAGTTTATACATGTGCACACCACTATTTTGTTGTCAAACACGTATGAAAGAAGGGTCATGCTAAACATGATTTTTAATCTTAAGCATGTTTCTAATCTTAGGTGGTCTGTGTGGTGGAACCAGAACAGCACAAGGCTTGGAGTGAACAATTACAGCGGGTTACTCAAGGAAATAATGTAACTCATCTTCGGTGTTATGGCCGAGTTCTATACAGCGTAGTCTACATATCCAGCCCGCCTCCCGTTGCCTTAACGCCAGTTCTCTATTGCCTCCCCTTGGGTGTGTAGGTTGGTGATCAATGCCCAAGAACCATAAGTTGTCCGTCTCTTTATGGTGTTCCTGCATATGGAAGGTCAAGGGATATCTCATATCTCCATTCCGTCTTGCACGGACATGTTCCTGGATGCGAGTTTTTAAAGCTCTCTTGGTACTTCCAACATAGATCTTGTTGCAATCGCAACCCAAAATGTACACAACGTATTTTGTGTTACAGTTGATCAAGTGATCTATTGTATAGGTTTTGTTGGTGTTATAACGGAATTCTTTGGTTCTGTTTTTGCCCAGTGCGCACATGTTGCAATCGCTGCATGTAAAGAAGCCTTTAGTGGGGGTGGTTAGCCAATTGGTCCGTTTTTTGGACTCCACATAGCTGGGGCAGAGGATATTCCGAAGATTTCTGCCTCTTCTATAACATACTTTGGGTGTCCTGGTAACCGAATCTTGGAGGCTCGGTATATCCGCAATCAGATGCCAATGCTTTCTTATGATGTTAAAAATTGTGCTGCTTTGATCGGAGTATTGTGTAGTAAATGATAGGGGTCTGCTAGTGTTTGAGGGCCTGCTTTTCGGAATCAAGGTGCTTGTTCTAGACACATTTTGGACCTTTTTATTGGCTTTCTCAAGGGTCTTTCTCGGGTAGCCCCTTTCAAGGAAACGTTTTTCCGTTTCCTGTATGTTGTGTTGAAAAGAGTCATCCGTGCTACAATTCCTGCGCATCCGGATCATTTCCCCATATGGAATATTCTCGATGACATGTCGGGGATGGGCACTCTCATAATGTAGGATGCTATTGCAGGCTGTCGCCTTGCGATGGGTACAACTCTGAATTTTGTTGTTTTCTACAAAAGATTAACATCCAGAAAGTCAATTGCTTTCTGGTTGTGTGTCATGGTGAAGCGAACATTAAACGGATTGTCATTGAGGTAGCCAAAGTAATCCAAAAGGTCCAGGGTAGGTCCATCCCAGATCATGATCACATCATCGATGTACCTACCCCAGAAGATGATATTATTCATCCAAGCGGCCGCGTGGCGGCCCCATGCATGCTCCCGCTCGAACCAGCCCATGAAAAGGCCGGCGTAAGCGGGAGCAAATTTGGAGCCCATGGCGGTCCCCTGTATTTGGTGATACCACATGGAATCATGTAGGAAGTAGTTTTTAGACAGTATGATTTCTGTCATCTCAAGGAGGACACCATTGTGTGACAAGTGGTCTGCTGTACGTTTATCTAGAAAGGTTTCCAGGGCCCTTAGTCCAAATTCTTTTTTAATACAGGTGTAAAGCCCTACTACAGGCAGGTCTGTTGCTTCACAAAGCTGGGAGGGGGGGAGAGGATGGGTGGAGGGATGGGTGGGAGAGAGGTGAAGGGGTGGAGGCTTGAGAAGGGGGGATGCAGAAAATCCAGGAATGCAGTGTATGGTTGCAAAAAAAGAGATGTACCAGAAGGAGTTTAAGGGTGTGGTTTAAAGGGCAATTTAAGAACCAAGGAAGCCGCAATTATGGGTAGGCTGACTATTTGTGCAATTAATATTGGAGGGCTGAACGATAGAGGTAAGAAAGGCAGGGCTGGGGAGGTGCTGCGAGCACTAGGAGCTGACATTATTTGCCAACAAGAGACTCATATCCCTTGGCAGAAAAGAGGGCTCAATAGTATCCCAGGGTATTCCCAGGTAATATGTTCATCTCAGTCCACCAATACTAGAAGGGTGGCAATACATGTTTCTAACCGGATCTTACCCATTAAGCGAACAAAGTCGGATAAATGGGGTAGGTGGGCTATTGCCTTAATTCCAGACCACTTTACTATCTGCACACTATATGGATCAAATATAGATGATGCAGATTTGTTTTCAGAATTAGAAATTGAATTGGCTTCCTCGCAAACGCCCCTGATTATTTGCAGCGATTTTAATATTCATTTGGATAGATGTGGCCCTGTTAGGAGAGGGTATAAGGGGAGTAAGCCACAAGTTTTTAAAGCATTAAAGGCCCTTACGGACAGTCATGGGCTGGTAGATATGTGGGCATGTAAAAAAGCAGGGGCCCCGGGTTCACATATTTCTCATGTCCACATAGGAAATTCGTTAGGCTTGATTATTTTTTCGTTTCAGCCTCTTTTTTGGAGGGAGCACAGGTTAGGAGATTGCCTAAGGTCCTGTCGGACCACAACCCTCTGGTGTTGGATATTGAGGCCCCGGGGTATGCAAAAGCATTTACAAAGTGGACCTTTGATAAGAAACTATTAGCCACAGAATGATTCATAGCACACATCAGGGGATGAACCCGACAGTTTTTTTGATATAAATAGGTTCAGCACATCGAGGGAAAACGTTTGGGACACATTTAAAGCAGGGCTCAGGGGAGAAATAATAAGGTTTGGTGGATTTCATAGGAAAAAACAGGGGTGAAATATACGCACTTATAGAGCAGCTGAGCAACTATGAGGAACAGCATATGAGAGCCATAGTTCAAAAACAGACAGAGCTGCAAACACACTTAGAGTTAAATGTAATTAGGACCAAGGCCAAAATAAATGGAATTTTCATAAAAAAGTGGCCGAAAGGTTCCAAATAGTACGCGGGATAACTACGAATATGGAGAGATGACGGGAAAACATTTGGCACTTCGACTAAAACAAAGCGCAACAGCAAACAACATTTTAAAGTTAAGAGGGAAGGAAGGTAAGATAGCTACAGTCCTCCCAGACATATTAAGAATACTTATGGATTTTTACCAAGATTTGTATCGCTCCGGGTATTCTGGACCAATAATAGATGCAGCAACAGGGAATTTGCCCCCTCAGCTGTCGGAACTATAAGAAGACATCTCTTTGAATGAGGTCCTCGAGGCACTGCAGGTGATGGCTTCGGGCAAGGCATCAGGCCCAGATGTAATCCCGATGGAGATTTATAAAGCCTTACATGCAGAATTGTCCCCTCTTCTGCTAGATTTATTCTTAGCGGTACAACAGAAGGGGGTCCTGCCCCAATCTTGGCAGGAAACTAATATAGTGATCTTTTTTAAGAAGGGAAAGGATGCTGAGGACCTTGCCTCATATCGACGAATATCCTTAATTAATACTGATGAGAAAATATACTATAAGATTATTGCTATCAGACTTTCAAAGATAATTGTGTCACTAGTGAGCCCATGGCAACATGGCTTTATTCTGCACAGACGAACATCGGACCATGTACGAAGGGTAATCTCTTTATTTGATATAGCCGAAGTCACATGCATACAGATGTCTCTGACACTGTTTGATGCGCAAAAAGCATTTGACCAAGTAGAATGGGCATATCTGTGGCAAAATTTAAGATCTAATGGCTTCCACCCATGAATTTTAACTGCCATTCAAGCTATATATGTTCAAGCAATGCAAAAATACAGCTAATGGGGAGGGAGTCCGGTAGGATCAAGATCACTCGTGGCACGAGGCAGGGCTCCCCCTGCTCCCCCTATTCTATTTGCGCTTCATATAGTCCCCTTAATTAGATCTTTGATGAACGATCAAGCAATCAACCCAATAGTGGTCTGGGGCTACAACACCAAGGTAATAGCCTACGCCAAAGACATTGCGGTTGTTACCCCCGATCCACTAGGCGCAATAGCTAGGATCGAAATTCTGGCCTCAGAATTTGGAAGGCAGTCAGGCTATAGCCTAAACACTGATAAAACACAAATTGTCTGTGCTAGGACCATGAAATGTCAGGACCCTCAAAGGACAGAGGCAGCCATGTATTTAGGGATAACTATTGCGGTGGAAGTTGGAACAATATGGGAAATAAACTTGGCTCCTTTTTAAAAAAAATCGGGGGAGATTTGAAGAGAATGGATAATTTACATCTATCCATTATGGGAAGAGCTAATGTCATAAAGATGACAATGTTTCCTAAATTTTTCTATCTACTCCGTTGCATACCTTTGGAACCTGCACATTCGGTATTCAAAAAGGTAGAGGGGCTGTTTTCTCAATTTATATAGGGATACAAGAAGATTAGGAGGTCGCTGAAATTATTGACTTTATCGAGGGGGGCTGGCAGTCCCTAATCTTCTTTAATATTATTGGGCTGTAATGTTGCGGCAAATTACTATCTTATTCAGGTCAAAAACTTGGGACCAGGCTATTGTAGTAGGTTTGGGCAGCGAGACCCCGATATTCATTTATGAACTAGCCATTAGAAATCTAGCACCAGGGTTAACCTTGAGGCAGCTGGAGGGAAGCTACTATAAGAAAACACATTTCAAAATCCTGAGAGCAGCCCGCAATGTTTGGCGGAAGGTTAGTAAAACTATAAAAATCCCCAAAATCCAGAGATATGTGTCTTTATGGCGCCACTCAGTCTTTCCGGCTACACTTTATGATAATACTAGCAGCCCGTCCCAACGTTGTATGGAGAAGTGTGGCTCACCGATTAGAGCGGCAGACCCGGAGGCAGAGGTCTGGCCCGGGACCAGGGTTCAATTCCCGATGCGGCAGGGGCTTGGGCTCAATGTCCACGGACTCGATAATTCTCGCCTAGGTGCCTACTCTAATCATGGGTCCCACTCTGCAACTCTGGGCAATAGCTTGCTTAATCTCCACAACGGCCCGAAAGCGCTAGGATGCCTGGCCTCACCTTGGAGGTGCCCAGTAAGGGGCATGTCACAGGGAAAGCCAGGAAGGGATCCACAGCGCCAAGATACCTTCTAGGTGATAGTGCGCTTTACAAGTATACACACATTTACATTTACATGAATTGCTGCCGGCCAGTAGTATATTGTTTTGTAGGATTTTGTTTTGATAGCATTTCTTATCTGTGACAGGCATGTGAAACGCTCCGATTCACAGTGCACTGCTGATGCACTTAAGAGTGCGCGTTCAGTAGTGTGTGAACTCGGGTTTCCCTACTTTATTTTTCCTTGCAATATTATATAGCGCGAACTCGACGACATGGCATGAGCACAATTTACATTACAGAAGTACACATTCATTTGTGGTAGGCACGGGGAGACAAAGCGATTTGCCTGGAATCACAGGATGTTGAGCTGATGCCGAGATTCGAACGTAGCTCCCCAGCTCTAAAGTTCGCAATTCTAGAACTTGTGGCAGGAGGTGTGTTTAAAAGTGTATGTCGGTGCTGGCCATCAATGAGAGAGACCTGTGCATTTTTCAAATGGGTGGTGAAAAAATACGAGTATGTTGCTGGAGATGTGGGCCGCCGTGCCACCAATGTACTTACCGGGGGAGGGTAAGCACCCATTATTCCGCAACTTTCTTTCCGCATACCATCACTCCGCATACTTTCATTACGAAAGTACCATGACTCCGCAATGCCATTATAACGCTTGGCATTACATTTTATATGCTTTTACCACGCATACATTTACAACGAAATTCGTTGTAAATGCATGAATGGTAAAAGCATGGTTTTTTTTACTGTTTGGATAAGGTAAGTATGGGTACAGGGGGTACATGATTTGGGGTACTTAGGTATATGGTTTGGGGTGTTTGGGTATTTTAAGGGTTCAGATATAGTTTTGGGTTATGGGGTACAGGGGTAGTTTTAGGGTTTAGGGATAGGTATGGGTTTTGGGGTACAGGGGTATTTTTAGGCTTCAGGGCTAGGTTTGGGTTTTGGGGTATAGGGGTATTTTAGGGTTCAGGGGTAGGTTTGGGTTTTGGGGTACAGGGGTATTTTAAGGGTTCAGGGCTAGGTTTGGGTTTTAGGGTACAGGGGTATTTTTAGGGTTCAGGGCTAGGTTTGGGTTTTGGGGTACATGGGTATTTTAGGGTTCAGGGGAAGGTTTGGGTTTTGGGGTACAGGGTTATTTTTGGGGTTCAGGGCTAGGTTTGGGTTTTGGGGTACAGGGGTATTTTTAGGGTTCGGGGGTAGGTTTGGGTTTTGGGGTACAGGGTTATTTTTGGGGTTCAGGGCTAGGTTTGGGTTTTGGGGTACAGGGGTATTTTTAGGGTTCAGGGGTAGGTTTGGGTTTTGGGGTACAGGGGTATTTTAAGGGTTCAGGGCTAGGTTTGGGTTTTGGGGTACAGGGGTATTTTAGGGTTCAGGGGTAGGTTTGGGTTTTCGGGTACAGTGGTATTTTTAGGGTTCAGGGGTAGGTTTGAGTTTGGGGGTACAGGGATATTGTAGGGTTCAGGGGTAGGTTTGGGTTTTGAGGTACAGGGGTATTTACTGGGTTCAGGGCTAGGTTTGGGTTTTGGGGTACAGGAGTATTTTTAGGGTTTAGGGATAGGTGTGGGTTTTGGGGTACAGGGTATATTTATAGGGTTTAGATGGGTTAGTGTTTAAGGGTGTTTGGGTATTTTAAGGAGTAAGGGTGGGTTATGATTATGGGGTGCAGGGGTATTTAAAGGGAGCAGGGTGGGATTAGCACACAATATGAGACATGGCATGAAGGGCGGAACGTACCACACGCCCCCGCGTTTGTCACGCCCCGAGCACGCGCCCACAGCACAACGCAGACACGCCCACAAGGGACTACTTTGCTGGCACGGTTCTTTTACCTTTTAAATGTATATTGTGGGTGTCTGCATAGCCTATGTCCTTCTGCTGCAACTGCCCTTTCCAACGCTGTATTGGGTGTTGTGATTGGTGCTGTGGTTCCTGAGATTACCCGCCTCAAAGGTGTGGGCTCTCTCTTTATTATATTAGTATAGATAAGCAGAACTTGGGAACAGGCAGGAGTTAATAATATAGGAGTTGTCACTGACTTGAATGGTGTTGTTTCGTTCGGGGAACTTCAGGAACGATATGGGGTATACCCTAACACAGTTTTTAAATACATACAAGTAAGGGAGATAATCAAATCGGTGGTTTCACAGCCTACATGCCTTGCTCGCATTCCGCTTTTAGACTGCCTAACGAAACAAGTATTTGCAATGCAATAGGTATTGCAATGACATTATTTCGAGCTATTGTCATTGTAAATGGCAATGCCTTTAAAAAAATTAAAAGGCATTGTTATTTACAATATCAAAAGCAACACCTATTGCTTTGCGTAGCGTGGTGTCTTAAAAGGTGGTATTTCACCCAAGAGTGATCGTAAGTGCACCTGCTAATCCGGATGCGAGCAGTCAGTGTCCATTTTAAGGGAAAACTCTTATTATCTGAGCTTGCTGCGAATGAATATACCAGCCGGTAACCTTAATTCTGGCTTTCTGGTATTTCCACTGCAAACGCCGGTCAATTCGTAAGGAGACTAGGCATGGGCGAATTTTGCGAATCTGGCGTTCGCGAATTTTGCGAATTTGCGAACTCGCAATCCGCAAAATCCGCGAATTCTCGCGAATTCGCAGATTTATTTTTTGTGTTCGCAAGGATTTCTGCCAGTTCGCAAGGATTTCTGCCAGTTCGCGAGGGTTTTCTACCAGTTCGCAATTGCGAACTTACATGTCGGCTCGCAACGGTCACGATTATGTTGTTTCTACGTCTGGTTCATCATCACAGGTTCCCAGCACCCTCTGTTTCACCCCTGCCACCCTCTGTTTCACCCATGCCACCCTCTGGTACATCAATGCCACACTCTGGTTCATCATCACTGTAGATTATGGGGGGAAAAATCAAGCACACCTGCCTGCTTCAACTGACATGAATGAATTTGGGGTTGATTTATTAATGTGTCACTGTTTTAAAATTCCAGTCTGGCACCTGCTTCCTTATCTGTAATTTGCTTTCTGTTGCAGTGCAATTTTTTTTCCAGGACCTTTGTGGCCTACTTGTAGCTATTCTATGAGCCTGCTGTGAGGGTCAGAGCAGGGTCATACAATTGTTGCAACTAGCAACTGAACTCTGGAGGGGCCCTTGTCAGGAAGCAGTACAGGGAATGGTTACTAATGATGAGTTTGAACTTTTGAACCTGCTGAATGCTTTCACTATTGCAAAACTCGTTTTTCTGCAGAACAGCATTACAGCAACTGTAATGCCCCAAACAAGCTTATATGAGAAAGTTGATTTCTAATCCAAAAGTTATCCAAAGAAAATCAAAAGGCCTCAAATCCAAAAAAGTGCAGGCAAATGTCAACCTGAAGAGTTATTCTGATAAAAATCATCATTTTCAGAAGGTCTACGCTGCTTGCTAGTAGATTTCTTGTGCAGAATTGCAATTTTTGTAATTTTGCGAGTGCGAGATTGTTTCTGCCCGCCGCACCTACATGTTCGCAATTGCGAACTTACACCGCACGCCACTAAATTGTATCACCAAGAAAAAAAAATCCGCTGCGTGCAAATTTGCGGATTTTCGGTAAATTCGCGAGCGTTCGCGGATTGCGAATTTACCGAAAATCCGCAAAATCCGCGCGCGGAACGGATTTTCCGCCCATGCTTAAAGGAGACCCGTGATGGGGCTGGAGTGGGACCGGTTTTCACGTCACCCGCTATCCATTCACCAGAAAAGCCTCTCAGCCCCGTGTTCTCAGCCTCTTCCACCCTCGGTCAGTGGAGATGAAGCAGAGGTGGTGCAACTGCTGAAGGTCGCAAAGTTAAGAATGCTTGTATCTGACACCAGACGTCTTATCCTCGCATAGCTGTCGGCTGACCCCACACCATGAGAAATATCTTTTCCAGCACTGTTTATACCAAGCAGCGCTTCCCCTGGTGCACAAGTCTCATGATACACGAACACAAGCAGCATCCATCCACTTTTCATTGACGCTACCGCCACGTTCTCTGGCGCGAGACACTGGTGTACCGACAGTGCCACGGGCCTGATTGCTCCCCTTCTGCTGGCTGGACAGTAAACAGGCATCATTTTGGCGCATTGGCCCAGTAACGCTTCTGGGTCTCGATGCCACTGCACCTGCTGCACTACTGATTGCCACTCCCCAGGCGAGAAAGCAGTCTCACTCCCACCCTGACAGAGGCGAACTCAGGGTCCCGCTGTGAGAAAGTAGAACCAGGTAATCTGTGATTTGAATCCTATCGTCATAGTTCTAAATATGACATTTCTTCCCCTACTTAAACTTGCATCAAAAAGTTTTGTCGAGGATTGATATGTCACTGGAGGTTCTGTTACACAGGGTTGCTTTAAGAGCTGTAATGCGCATAGACAGACTGCGTACAATTTACTGCCACAATTATTCTACTTCTTAAAATCAGCTTACCATGGGAAATGCAGACTATTCGCGTTTTCCAAAGGTCATTCCCAAATCCGTCCCGTTTGAACAATATATTGAGAACAAAAGAAGGAAAAAAACAGGCTCGGTGCCAGCACCAGGGGTATGCCTGGAAATGCTTCATTATCCGATTCCTACACTGTACTTCGTAATTATCGGGAGGAGGAATGCTGGATGCAGAGGCAATGTGCCACTCTGGCAGCCAGCCCAGTGTGCTAATTCGATTGGCCTCGGAAGGATGAATGGCTGAATCCAGCAAGACACAGGACTGCTAGTGTCCCAGCTGTGCCTTGGTCTCGGATGTCATGTTGTCGTGTTCTAATCTAGGACCCCGATCAATACTGTGACCTTATGCCCCTATACGGCTATAATCCATTCATACCCCTATAATGGCATAAACGATCAGTGTCAGAATCTCCGGGGCGCGGAGGTACTCTGCTGAGCACAACCGCCGAAAATGAGGCCGACCAACACATCACGCACGGCTCAGGGACTACAAGGTCCAGCATGCTTAGCGCGCTCCCAGAGCACTCGGAAATGCGTATTTAATGCGCACTGGACGGAAGTACCACTGTCGAATATTTTGGTTGCAGGCCCGCCGTCCGTTGTGTTCCGCTGTACCTTGGAGCTCGGGAACACGGAGCGGGGTGCAGTTTCGTCCTTGGAAGAGGTTCCGCAGTACGGAACTCAAGTAACCCGTTACAGGAAGCGAGCGGCTGCTCGTTTCGCATTACAAGCTTGGAGTCCGGGTAGAGCGTTGGTTTTTACGCTCCCGGGACGGACTGGAACAGAGACGCCCGCCAAAGGAGGTGGTTGCTGCGTCTCTGTTTTGGGAAACACTTTAAGAGACACGGACCCCTCGGTGGAGGGCCCGGACGAGCGTTCCCGAGGAGAGAGTCTGGATTGAGAGGACGCATTTATTTATTTATTTATTATTACATTTATTAAGCGCGCAGCTACCCGGAGGTTTCCCGGCGCTAGAGCAAACTGATCGGTGAAAGGAGGGAGGAACATTAGTTGTTAAAAAGCCAGGTTTTTATTCCCTTGCGGAATTTCAGAAAGCACGATTCCGTGCGCAAGGATTGAGGAAGAGAATTCCATAAGGATGGGGCCAACAGAGCAAACGAGCGGCCGCCCATTTTGGCTCTGTTGATGCGCGGAATTTTAAATTTGTTATGCGATGAGGACCTGAGTGTGCGGGGGGGAACATATTGCTGAACTAGAGCAGCAAGATAGCGCGGGGCTCTATCAGTCATGATTTTATACATGTAGCAGAGTGCTTTAAAGTGCACTCTGCTTTCAATGCGCAACCAGTGCAGGTTCCGCCTGTGGTGGGTGACCGAGGATCTGGCAGGAAGGTGACAAATCAGGCGGACTGCCATATTCTGAACCACCTGGTATTTTCTGGTTACCTCTTTGGCAGCACCTAAGAGCAGGATGTTCCCATAGTCCAGGCGTGAGATGACAAGGGCCTGGACGACGGTCCTCAAGGTGTCTGTAGGCCGCATCCATGTGATCTTTCTCAGCCACCTGATGATGGTAGTACAGGTGGCTGCAACTTTCACAACATGATGTTTGAAAGTAAATTGGTTGTCGAAGATCACACCGAGATTGCGAGCAGACACTGATGGAGTGGGTAGAGGACCCATCTCCGGAGGCCAATGGTGTGGGGCCCAGAGAGAGGTGTCGGGGCCAAACAGGAGCAGCTCTGTTTTATCCCCGTTAAGCTTCAGTTTGTGCTTCAACATCCAGTCCGATATATGCTTCAGTCCAATTTGGAGAGAGGAGGAAGGGAGGTTTTTATTAGTAGATAGGGAATAGATGACTTGAGTGTCATCAGCGTAGGAATAAATTGTGAGGCCAGCCTGTTCAGCCAGGAACGCAAGAGGCCTTACGTACAGGTTGAAAAAAAGGGGACTAAGGATAGAACCCTGGGGAACACCGTGAGAGGAAGGGAGGGTGGATGATACAGAAGAGGAGGAAAAAACCTGAAACGTGCGATCAGACAAAAAGTTAGCAATCCAGGCCAGGGCGGTACCACCGACACCAACTGCCTCCAGGGTGGATAATAAGATGGAATGGGAGACGGTGTCAAAAGCGCATGGGCCAGAATACCCCGTCAGTCGTTCTCGAGCGGCTTTTTCGGCCGTTGCTCTGCACAGTGTCCTCTGTTGGCTGGATACCAAGACCGGTGTCTATGCAGAGGACGGTTGGTTCTATGCCCCCTTATTCCCAGGGCTAACGACTGATGGGTAACGTATGCATAGCCTTTACTTTGCGAGACTAAGAATCGCTTGTACTATACTTTTACCTAACCTATGTGTACTTGTGGTATTAAACAAGGACATAGCTGTACACTAGTATCTTGTGTGGTTTTCTTGCTAGACATACTCGATCCTGAGAAACAGAAAGATTACAATCAGAGCCATATTTCAGCCATATTTCTGAAACTCGCCTCTGCAGCTCATTACAGTACATGACACAGCAGAAGCCACTATCTTAGATTCCTAGATTACACTCCGAGTTCTTCAACAAGATAAAACCCAGCAACCTGGGAAAGCCCCGCTTGCTATGTTTTGATTAGTAATAGAACTCTAATGAGCACTGAAAGGACGATCACTTCCTAGTGACATCTTTATTGACGTCTTATGTCCAAAAACTTACGTCAAACAAGGCACCTTTCAGGTATAAATATTACCAACGTTGCCTTAAGCAAACGCGACGACGATAACGATGGTGTGGTGAATACAGGAGCAGAACAGCTGTCCCTTGCAGAGCCCAGCAGATGCAAGCAGCCCACGGACGCTGCCCCTCCTCCTCCTTGACGCGTTGAGAGAGACGCTGTCTTTTGTCTTGCCGAGAAAATCCAGCTCCGGCGTTTCCAGCCTACTCTTGCGAGTGACTGGGATATCGAGTCCTGAAAGGAGATACAAGACCTCCAACATTCTATTCCAGAGGTATGGTGTTGACTAAACCCTTAGAGAGAATTCTTGAAGCAAACCTTGGCAAAACCAACTTAACTTAAAACTGCTACTTACTCCCTCCCAAGTATTAGGCTTAGGTCAGGTACACTGGGGTAGGCGTAGTTAGAAGCACCAGTTGAGTACGTTAGCCTAATGTATATATGAATGTATATATTTTATTCATTTTAACCATTGTATGGCTAAGAAACCATATCAATGCTTTTACAGTATTATTTCGCACTCCTCCTTTTACTGTACGCACTTTTTATAATAACAAGTCTTGCAATTGTGGCAATTCATTTCTCTTGCATGAGAAGAAAGACTGTTCAATAAATAATACCTTTTATTGAAAACGCCCGTCTCTCTATTCTCTGCATCTTGGTGAAAGTAATCTGCACAACTGACTGAGTAAAATAACTGTCTATTGTTTCACACGACTCTAGAGATTGACTCTTATTCTAAGGAGCAAAGTTGTCATGTTTATGCGGTTGTTGGAAAACTGAATCCCTTCTTGTCTGTGCCTGGGAAGCTGATCACTTCCGATTCAGTCAAGAAAGTTTCCAGTGACCTCTGAGCTAGTTGGTACAAACCCAATTAAGTTTAGCATAGTCAGTAGAGACCTGGAAGACCGCACTTCTAGGTCTACACTGCTGTTTATGTTATTCCAATGCGCAGGGCCTATAGGGAAAATAGGAACTACACTACATGGCGCCCAACGTTTGGTAAGGCGATAAAACTAACGCAAGACGTTATAGTAACTCAGTCGTGCATTTTTCACACAAACCCTTTCTCCCGTAAATACTCCAATAGACGTCTGGAGTGGGTGAAAGGCTAAAATCCGCCCAAACTTAGTAGGAAGAGATTCCTATGTAAAGCTCTGGTTTATTCAACGTTGAAGGATACAGTGTTCCAAAATATTGTGCACCTAATCTTTGTCTCCTTGGAGACCTGCTCTGCAAAAACTTACATTTTAAAATGTCAGTAGAAGAGAACGGAACGGTTGATGCCGCAGTAAATGCGACTCAGCAGAGTTCCGATGAAACAGGGATTTACCCACCGGATGCGAAAATCATCCCGGTCAACATAAAAAAAACTATAACGTCAAAACTTATAGAAAACAGACTGACCACACAAGGTGGCACAGTCGTCTTCGTGATAGAGGCACACGAATATCGGCAGACAGAGGTATTCTATTCATGGATAAAATTTCCAGCGGCAAACGCTGCAACACACGAGTTCCACTGTTACAAAATAGGGGATCCACCGGAAGAGTACGCTCCTTTCGAGGTGATTGTAATCCCATTAAAATACCAAGAGCACCTGCTCTGGCTTAAAGGCGCCCTAAAACACAATGATCATGAACAAATGATCATATTACCAGGTTCGGTCCACTAGGTAGACCAGGAGCAACGTGGCCGGTTCTAGCCAGCTACACACCACATCCGGACATTGCAAAAATGTCAAAAGAAGAACTTTTAGCACAGCTAAAAACCTTAATTAAAATACATAGACAATTAGTCCAATATGTAATGCGGACTGCAACAGTCCAAACAGCTGTTAATGTTCCACAGCCTACCCCTCATCAGGGGAACACAAATAAAATTACACCACAGAACATACAATCATGTCTTGGTAAAACACCCATACAACGGGAACAAATTCCTTTCTGGTTAGCGCAGAAAATTACTCAAATAGAGGCAGTATTTCCGAATACTACCCCTGTTGAGAAACACAGAATTCTGACCATCTGCCTTCCAATGGAGGTCGCACCACACGTGGAGGACTGTGACACTTGGGGTACAGTCTTTGCTTCCATTTACACAAAAACACATGGTGTGCAGTCAATGGCGGTAATACCAGAATGAATACGGTCCAGAACCTGCTTTAATTCTTGGTATGAAATTACTGAAAGACTTCGAGCAGGTCTCGGCTATATTATTAGCCAATATAAAAGGAGAAGCAGCATCTGTGGCGATCCGCCAAAAATTGACCCCTCATCAGGGGAACACAAATAAAATTACACCACAGAACATACAATCATGTCTTGGTAAAACACCCATAAAACGGGAACAAATTCCTTTCTGGTTAGCGCAGAAAATTACTCAGAGGCAGTATTTCCGAATACTACCCCTGTTGAGAAACACAGAATTCTGACCATCTGCCTTCCAATGGAGGTCGCACCACACGTGGAGGACTGTGACACTTGCGGTACAGTCTTTGCTTCCATTTACACAAAAACACATGGTGTGCCGTCAATGGCGGTAATACCAGAATGAATACGGTCCAGAACCTGCTTTAATTCTTGGTATGAAATTACTGAAAGACTTCGAGCAGGTCTCGGCTATATTATTAGCCAATATAAAAGGAGAAGCAGCATCTGTGGCGATCCGCCAAAAATTGAAGGAAACAGATATAACAGATCAACCAATTGAGCTTGCCAGAATTATAGAAAAATGTTATGAAGAATTAGGTAGAGACAGCTTGGGTGGAAAACCAGTAAAACCCCAACTACTCGAAAATCCTGAAAATTATTGATTAAAAATAATTCAAACACTCCTAAAAAGAACTGGGATGGAAATAAACAATCCACTCCCAAAGAAAATTTTTTCCAGTCCAGAGGAATATCATTGTATATCATTTAAGACTACATTCACTTAAAAAATGTGGCCCCAGCGCTCGGCTGACGCCCAAACGGTTATAAAAGATCTGCGAGTCTTTATCGGCACATACGCAATTGCCATGTTCCATTCTGACCAGGGTCCTGCTTTTAGCTCTCGAGCTTAGAAGGAGGCCATGGCCAGTATGGGCGTTGGGTTGCGATACTCTTGTCCATCACACCCCGAAGGGAACAGTGTAGTGGAAAGAAAAAACCGAGACATAAAGCAATCTATAACAGCGAAGGTATTAGCTTCGGGTGATGGGTGGGTCAAACATTTAATAAGTGTCCAACTTAGTCTAAACAATTTGCCAAGAAATTCTCTAAAAGGTTTCAGCCCGTACGAACTATTGTTCGGAACTAGAATGCATGTTCATGACCTCGATAGTCAGGCATCAGTGGTAGAAGATAAGAATAAAGACTTTGACATCAAAGATCGTTTGGCTGTTTTACAGGACTTGAATGAAACAAGAAAATCCTTAAGCAACATAAAGTTAAAGCAACAGCCAACTGCCACTGAAGAGGCACCACCAGCCCCAGCAAGACCTGTCTGGATTCCAAAGATTGGGGATCTAGTCAGAGATAAAATAGCGGTGAAGAAGGAATTTGGGACTTCTTACAGAAAAGCAGTACCTGTCTTGGCAATCAACGGAACAAGATCAGTAGTACTACCGCCTCTTGCTGGTAAAAAGGAGAACAGAGTTGTATCAATCGACCTGGTAAAACCACAAGCATGTGGCCTATAATCAACAGTAGGCCCAGTGGACTCCCAAGAAATAACAGAATACCCAAATTTGCAACAATTCAAGAGGTTCAAACTGAAAGACTAATCACATTTGATAAACCTGCAGTGCACAGAGAGGGACTACGCAATAATGCCATGGAATTCGTGCCTCTTGAAACACAGATTGAAACAGTTCGTCATGAAACACCAGTCTACAATGATGTGGCGTCAGAATGTGCTACCAAAAGACAAATTGAAAAAACAATTCCAACTATTGACAGAACTGCCTCTGGCTACTTCATCAACTTCGATACCTTTTCTGAAGATCAAAACGACCCTGAAGTGACGCCAGAAACAAAGACTTTTAAAGAAAAAGCAACAGAACTCTTTCATCAACTCAAGGAAATTTACCTTATTTCTCCATGGTTAGAGTTCTGGTTTGGACTAGGTGTATTTTTCCTCCTGCTTTGGCTCATCATGGTACTTTGTTTGGGAAAATTCATTGAGGGAAAATACAGTTCAATGGACACAGCAAGTCAGAACATCAACTTAGTCCTAAAACCACACAAATCATCCCACGTGAAGAAAAGAGAACTATCAACAGTAAATGTCACAGCCATTCCAATACCCGGAGGGGTAGTATGGGATAAAACTGACTATGAAGTATATGGTCCGGTTGAAATCCTGAAATATCCTCACCAGTTCAAGGTTTCCTTAAGTGACTTTGTAAAACCAAGTACATTTTCTGATGATTGGGATTTTGAAAGTATTAATAATATGATGTCTGATTTAGTGTTGTCAGCAAGATTTACAGAGCATGATTATTTACAAGGTTCGTCTAATTATGAACAGATGTACTGCTTCTCACATTACGGAGATCATTACTTACATAAATCTGCACAACCTAGAAATGTTTTTAAATATAACCAATGGGAACATTGTGCTTTCTCCACCTAAAAGCAGTTCTAAAACATTCTATGAGAAATTCCAGTACTTCTCAGGGTTTACACAAGTGATGCAGAAACATTTTATTATAAACTGTTAGATAAAACAGGATTGAAAACTATGCTGACAAATACTAAATTGATATATTCTGAAGCATTTTATGAAAAAATGATGACATTTGGTTTTGATTTTTGGAAAAATAACATTGAAACAAAAACCATCTGGGGTACAAAAGATTGGCAGGTACACGGCCTAGAAGCATTATTTCGAGCCTGCATGATCCCAGAACAAATAATGTTCTTAAATGACACAATTCACCAAACAACTTGTCTTGGCCTAGCTAAGATTAAAGAACTTACCAAACCGTCTATTCCAAAGCCATTACCTGATAATGCAACCACAGATATTGAAATAGACATATCTAAAATTTTACTTCTAAACAGAACACATCCTGATTGGAAAAAGTGGTTAATCTGGCCTACTGACACGAATAACTGTCAAGATAGATTCCTGAACAAAACACAGGGGTTAACAATGACCAGACCAGACCCTAGATACTCCCAGAGACAACATCCAGGGATAGCAACAACATACAGTGTAGGGAAACTCTGCCTCGAATGGCTAGAAACATCCACACTGTCAGAAATTAAGCAACACTTATCTTTACTTAAAGATGGTGCTGATTTGCGCGATTTCATTCTGGGACCACGCAAACAGCGTCAAAAACGTTTCATAGCGACCAGTATATATGCGGCTTACAACGAGGCTTGGAAAGTAACACAAATTGAAACAGCTGAAAAAATACGAGAAATTGATCGTATTAATTTGGAAAAATCACTTTCTGTTGTGGACAATGGGTTAATGACTGTCCTCCAGAATATATATTCACTGGACAGTATTGTATCATCTGCCATAGATATAATAGACAAAGACTTGCTAATGTTACAACATGGCCAGTCGCAATTGCGTTCTATTGTACAGTTAGGCTGGACGCTGCAAAATCTTCGTTCAGGCTATGTGCCTTGGCGTTTAATCAACACAACGTCATTGTTTTCCATCTTTAACCTTACTGATAAGCAAATCAGCTTGGCACAGAAAGGAGCAGACTATACAATCCTGAGCATTGAAAAACTTGAGAGATTACCATTGACAATGTCAGAATGTCCTGTCATTGAATGGATAATACACGGGATTATCACAATTCCGATAACAACTTTCCGATTTAAAAATTGCCTTGAATACATACCGACTGGCCAGTATGAAAGTTTGGGTAAAGGGTACATTAAGTCAGCATGGAAATTACCATATACACACACATGCTATAGTGACAGCAACAAAAATGTATTTCTTAGTGGTGAAAACTGCAAACATTCACTAAGTGGTATACTTTTGTGCCAAGGTAAAAATTTACACGGGGCCTGTGAAGGAAATTCAAAGAACCTTTCATGCCACCAACATGTCACACCTGCAACACAGATAGAGCCTTTCTTTAAGCAACTCTCGAACGGGAGTTACATTCTAATAACGGATCACAGCTGTTGTGGCCTTATGCCAGGGAAAGCATATCTCGTACAAGTAACTTCCATGGTCAAATGCTGTATGCAAGCATTGTTTCCAAATGGCCCTGGAAACTCAGAGACTCCCATATGGCCTCGTTTGAATGTCTCTTCTATACGAATTGATACTTTAAGCAGAATGAAGTCTGTGCTTTTACAGACAACAGTGCCCATCACGTCATCGAAAGAGACGTATGATCTCCAAGTTGCAAGGACAGCATCGGAGATTCATGACCTTTTATCAACAAATTGCCCCGTGCATTTCACAGAAATGCTTAGCCAAATTCTAAATATGTCAAGTGCCATAGGCATCCCAGGCGTATTTAAGACCATTTTTTCAGGACTGTTAACCCCATTCAAAGCAATTCTGGGAATCATTCCCAATTTTGTCCATTCAGTCTTTGGCGGCATACCCCTGATTTTGGGACTTGTAGCAGGCATTTTATTTTTGACCCTCCTGCTCCGATATGGCAAGCCAAAACACAGACATGACTCCGGCAGGGATGGAAGAAACGATCCTAGCAATACGCTACCGGGACCGCATAACTAGAGTCCTTGGATTGGCCAGGCTGAGAGATCTGAACATGACCTGGTTTCTTTCATTCAGACCTATATGGCAGACCTGCATCTTACCTGTGCTTCGATGTATGCTATTCGGAGATGAATGCGTGTTGGACACCTGTCTTGCACTTCCATCAGCAGTACCAATGGATATCGATACTTTGCTAAGTCCTGTAACGGCTCACGCATTGTGTTGTCCCCAGCGGCTACCAATCCTGATGACGGCATTCGTTGAGACTCCTGTGCTACGACTAGGTGGTGACAGTGGAGCGAAAAATAAAAGCAACATCACCCAGGTACGACCTTCTTTGAGCATTGCTGATCCAGACACCGATGATAGCAATCAATCATTCTCACACCTGCCAAGTTGCAGCATTATCGAACTTGGTCGAACTGTCACCTGATTTTGTAGACCAATTTTTTGAGAGCCTGTCTGATATGATGTTCTCCCCTGAACAGAAACAAGAATTTTTGAAAAGCATTCCGACACACAGCGTTCCCATGAACTCTGAATTCGGCCTTCAGTTTTAATCAACAAAAACTACTGAAAAGCGTTGAAGTCTATTCCCCCGTTCACCATGAAAAGTTTTTTTTTTGGTTTGAACATTTTTCAAAATATTTACCTATTTTCTGGCACAAATTCTTTGCTTAAAGTAGAACTATTCATAAAGAACAGAACTTCTATTTTTAATAAATCTAGAGACTAAATAACCTTACATCAGCCTCTAGCACATTTTACAGCAAATGCATTTATATGTGATGAAATTATCTTGCCCTTCTTTTCTGTATAAAGAGATATTTCATGTTTAATTTTTTCGCAAAATCGTTCACTGATTACATATGCTATAATTTTTGAATGATTTCTATGCTTAAAGACGTACAGTACCTATATTTCCATGTATTTCAAAAACGCCATTTCAAATGCAAATATGTATTTTGGGGTGGGTAATGTTACACATGCATCTTATTGCTTTAGTTTTTAGTAATTTGATGGACATAAATTCGTGGAGTGGGTGTCGTGTTCTAATCTAGGACCCCGATCAATACTGAGACCTTATGCCCCTATACGGCTATAATCCATTCATACCCCTATAATGGCATAAACGATCAGAGCCATATTTCAGCCATATTTCTGAAACTCGCCTCTGCAGCTCATTACAGTACATGACACAGCAGAAGCCACTATCTTAGATTCCTAGATTACACTCCGAGTTCTTCAACAAGATAAAACCCAGCAACCTGGGAAAGCCCCGCTTGCTATGTTTTGATTAGTAATAGAACTCTAATGAGCACTGAAAGGATGATCACTTCCTAGTGACATCTTTATTGACGTCTTATGTCCAAAAACTTACGTCAAACAAGGCACCTTTCAGGTATAAATATTACCAACGTTGCTTTAAGCAAACGCGACGACGATAACGATGGTGTGGTGAATACAGGAGCAGAACAGCTGTCCCTAGCAGAGCCCAGCAGATGCAAGCAGCCCACGGACGCTGCCCCTCCTCCTCCTTGACGCGCTGAGGGAGACGCTGTCTTTTCTTTTGCCGAGAAAATCCAGCTCCGGCGTTTCCAGCCTACTCTTGGGAGTGGCTGGGATATCGAGTCCTGAAAGGAGATACAAGACCTCCAACATTCTATTCCAGAGGTATGGTGTTGACTAAACCCTTAGAGAGAATTCTTGAAGCAAACCTTGGCAAAACCAACTTAACTTAAAACTGCTACTTACTCCCTCCCAAGTATTAGGCTTAGGTCAGTTACACTGGGGTAGGCGTAGTTAGAAGCACCAGTTGAGTACGTTAGCCTAATGTATATATGAATGTATATATTTTATTCATTTTAACCATTGTATGGCTAAGAAACCATATCAATGCTTTTACAGTATTATTTCGCACTCCTCCTTTTACTGTACGCACTTTTTATAATAACAAGACTTGCAATTATGGCAATTCATTTCTCTTGCATGAGAAGAAAGACTGTTCAATAAATAATACCTTTTATTGAAAACGCCCGTCTCTCTATTCTCTGCATCTTGGTGAAAGTAATCTGCACAACTGACTGAGTAAAATAACTGTCTATTGTTTCACACGACTAGAGATTGACTCTTATTCTAAAAGTTGTCATGTTTATGCGGTTGTTGGAAAACTGAATCCCTTCTTGTCTGTGCCTGGGAAGCTGATCACTTCCTATTCAGTCAAGAAAGTTTCCAGTGACCTCTGAGCTAGTTGGTACAAACCCAATTAAGTTTAGCATAGTCAGTAGAGACCTGGAAGACCGCACTTCTACGTCTACACTGCTGTTTATGTTATTCCAATGCGCAGGGCCTATAGGGAAAATAGGAACTACACTACAATGTGCCCCAGTTAGTTATAAGCAGGGCCACTAGAAATATGGGATTGTGCGGCTGCCGCGTTTTGCCCAGCAAAGGCACGGACAATGTCCTCTTCCTTTCTGTGCTGGTAGCTACCCCCCTTCCTATTATTCCCTCTCTTTCTGTCTTGGTACTCACTTACTGAAACTGTCTTGCTCCTCACATTGAAAACCGTGACTTGAAGAAACGGTCCACAATCTCTCTTTCCTTCTTTCATTTAGTTTCTTCCCTGTGAAATGGATCCAAACAAACAATGTGGCACTTTGAGGTTTCGGTTTGCCTATTAGGATTCACCATCGTCTGAATCCCAAAGTGCTTCTCAAATTACTTGAAAACGGGATCTACTGAATACCTTATCTGGAAGTTGAAAACATGAATTGCAGTCAACGGGCAGACTGATTAAGAAGCAGCGCATATTTGACGATACATGCAGCAAGGGTCAGAGCCCCGGGACTCCATGCTAGCTGAGCGGGCTCGGGGAGGGGGCGGCGTGGGAGGTCACAGCCGAGGCTCATCTGTTCTGGAATTCCAGAGGTGGGTGCGAGGGGAGGGGGAAGTGCTCAGAACAGCTGGCCGGCTTCACGGCTGTAGTGAAGAATTCTCGTATCTGCTTGTTAACTAAACAAGCAGATAAGAAAAGTCTTTACGGCGGCCGCAAATCAGGCCATGGTGTCCGGAGAGACTGTCCGAAAAAATGACAGGGTGGCACCCAAAAACCCTCTTTTCCAATGGGAAGCCAGCGTTTACTATAAACACTGATGCTACCCAATGGAAAAGAGGGGCGGGGCTTAGAGTCCCTTTTACAAATCTTGTATTTACAAGATCTATCGGAGAGGCTAGCAGGGCTCTGCCCTGCCACGCCCAGCCGAGACCTAAAAACAGCCCAGAGTTAAGGACCTGTACTTAATGTTGATGGAGGCCAATCCGGATGACATAGCTAGAGTAGAAAGTGGGTGGGCGACTAAATTGTAACAATCCGGATGTAGATTTGTGCAGATCATTAGAACTATCTAAAAAAAGTATTTCTTTCGGCTAACCTTAAAGCCCAAATTTTTAAAACGGTATTTAGACTTTATTTTACACTGGCTAAACTTTGGGCATGGGGGAAAAGGGATAACAAATGCCCAAGGTGTGGACAGGGTCCGGCCGATATGGTCCACATGTTCTCTGACTGCTGCAAACTGGATGCATTGAAGGAGGGGATTTAAACTTTTTTATGTCAAAACCTGGGTCGGGCAGTTTCATTACCTTCTACTATGTTGCTATTTGGTTTTGACGAGAGTTTACAGTTAGAACAGACCCAAGTTCG
This sequence comes from Lissotriton vulgaris, assembly GCF_964263255.1. Classification (NCBI taxonomy): domain Eukaryota; kingdom Metazoa; phylum Chordata; class Amphibia; order Caudata; family Salamandridae; genus Lissotriton; species Lissotriton vulgaris. The sequence goes on along the minus strand of NC_141698.1, from coordinate 780,103,873 downwards.
TCTTTGTTTTATGGTAATAGCTATTTTTCGCATAATGATTGCTACTAAGTCGAAGGACAAGGACCCTCCGACATATCAGCCATGGTATGCCAGGCTTTTTCATGTATTCAATTTGGAGATTGCATTGTATAAATGTAAGGGCAGGAGAGGGAAGGAAAGGGGTTGATTAGTCTTGGGGCCCTTGATGGAACAGTATCTGAAATAGGAGGGTCTCCATTTATACATGTTATTGCCTTTTCTTTTTTTTTTTACATATGTGTTCTTTTGTCATGACGTCTGTCTTTTGTTGATTTTCTCCGGATTTGTGTGTTTTAAAGAATAGAATGTAACTACTGCTTCCTGGAAATAAAAAATAATTTTTTTTAAAAATGTGGATTGTTTATTTTTGTTTGACACTGTCTTGAAAAGCTTCCTTGAGGCAGCCTTTTGCTACATTCTTCAAGGTCCTTCCTGCTTAGACACTGTATTGCATTTGTTAACAGTGGTTCTCTGTTGGTATGAACTAGCTTTGTTCTAACACTTACGGATATTAGGTCAGATGGGATGAATCAATAATCATGTAGTTGGTTTGTGCAAAGGTAATAGGGTTGTGTGCTGTTTGAAAATGTGAAAAATGTGATTTGTTGGAGCAATGATCATGCCATGTGGACCTTGCCGTCCCTATCTTATTCTATGCAAGAAAACTCTATACAAACCCTTGAATTTGGGAGTGAGTCATGATTCCTTTGGCCTCTCCCATGGATGTCATTTGGGGATAGTAAAGGGTCGCAGCTGTGACCTCTAGCTTGTACCCTGCTGCTCCTGGCACTTTCTTTGTGACCCTTGGCCTCATAGGGGAAAAACATTTGCCTCCTCTGAAGCCAAGGGTCACTAAGGAAGTGCCAGGAATAGCAGGGAGCAAGCTAGAGGTCACAGCTGCAAACCCTGACAACTCCCAAATGACGTCCATGGCCTCTCCTAGGGATGCTACCTGATTTCTTACTGATTTTGCTGCTCACTTGAAACTTAACATTTCTCAAGTTTTTTTTACCAATTATGATACTATTCTTTGCTTGATAGCTTTCATGATAAATGGCTTCTATGTAATTCAATGGGGTCACTGCTGCAGTTGCATTTTACTATTTCTGTATGCACCTTTAAATTTTGTAACAAACCTTCTTGGTTTTGCAATTTTTAATCTTTAACTCTCTTTTTAAGTCTTTCCTTTTTAATGACTGTATTTTGCAATGCTGTTTGAATCTTGTCTCCAGGACCACATTGCAACATAGATTTTTATTTTAACACTGTGCCCAATCCACCTAATGTTTGGGAGTGCCTCAGCCATGCAGATTATTTAGGGCCCAGCATTCCCACTTTCTCACACTCCCACCAGTCCCTCCCTCATTCCTCAAGTGTGCTCCATGTTCCCCTTGCTTTCCAGTCCTTCTCTTTGTCCCGACCTCCTTCCCCCTCCCATCGACTTCTCAGATCTGCTGCTGGGTCTGGATTTTTTTTAATCTCAAAGCAATGAAATGCAGACTGTACTGAACACTCTTTCACCTTAAATAATGTCCTCCTTTGGTTTCTAAGTCAGAAAAAGTTCGGATGGCAAGAGAGCCTTCAATAAAGTCCTTCTATATCACAGAGGCAAAAGAAAAGATGTAATGAAGGGTTCATTGCCATCTGACCTTGATTTGATATAGTATCATAAACAGTACTGCCTGGCTTTAACCCTTTTGGGGCGGGCGTCGGTCAGCACACCCTCCACAGTGTGTCTGTCAGCCATTGGCCAACGCTGGGGGGAGGGGGGGGTTAAAGAAAATCCTCTAGTGCTTGCACTGGAGGTTTCTTTCTTTCAAAACAAATGGATGGAAGCGAAATCGCGGTGAGGCATGCTGATGTCACAAATCCCCACCGGCCATGGCTAGGGAGGAGAGAAGCAGGTGAGTTCTGTCCACTGTGTCAAGGTGGATCTTTTTTTTGCTGAAAATAACCTCCCCATATTTCAGGGAGGCATCATTTGAATGAGGAGATATTCTGCAGTTTTGCCGCAATCCACAAGCAAGAAACCTACTAGCACCAGGAATTTCTTGATTGAGGTGGGGTAGGCCCTTTTGGTATATGGGCCGACACTCCTTAGGCCACATAATCTTTTTTGAAAAGTGTTTTTTTACCATGGGAGGGGTGCGCTATCGCACCCACAAGGTAAATAATACTTAAAAAAAAAAAACAGTAAAAGGTTCAGCATACGGGCCTACCCCCTTTAGGCCATAAATATTTGTTTTGAACTGTGTGTTGTGCACTAGGGGGTGATTGCACCCCCCAGGGAATTCACAGATTTAAAAAACATATTTTTAGGGGGTTGGTAACAGGTCTCTTCATCCATTGGTCTGTTGTGTCATTCACATAATTTTTCCACCCATTGCAGCATGGAACAATTAGTCAGGTTACTTCTGCCATTGGTTAACTTCACTGTAAGTAATAGCATTGTGAATTTTCACAAGGAGGACACCTGTGCACAAAGTAGGAGACTTCAGTGTCGGTTGCTACTATGTGAATGTGTGATTCCTGAGTTTAAAGCTAGATTTTTGCCTTGAGTCAATTATTAGTATACTGGTAATGGCCCTGCAGCTCCCAAACAATAAAGGTTTGCATAAGCTATCAGAAAATAAGCATAGACAAATCGATCTGGTAATCCTTGCCAGCCTTTGGTTGTTTAGCTATTTAATTTGCCAATGGGGACACTTATTGCCATGCCCGAGTATACACTTTGGCCCTGTCGGGCTGGTTTTTTTTTTTAGTTGCTTCCCACCTAAAACCCTCTCTGCTGCATTTCAACACAATAATAAATGAACAGTGGCTGGAGTGAGCTCACCCCTTGTACTTTGAAGTATTCAATGGTATTGGATATATGGCAAGGTGAAGAAATACTTTTCTTTTTTTGTGTGTCTTTGGGGAATTTGCAGCTGCATTGATAAGCTAAGTGCTTTTTTGCTTTTTTATTGTCACACACATCTCACAGGTGCACACATCCGCTGACTAATATAGAACCATATCTGTACCATCCCTTCTACGTAGGACAGTGTTTTAGAGGGAAGGTTTTAGACAGTCAACAGAGATGGCATCTCAGTGGATGACTGCTGCCAGGGCCTAACTTGAGAAATGGAGGACAGCTCTGGGCAGGATCAGACACTGAGACAGCATCTGAGGAAGAAGAAAATGGAGCACAACCTGGATTCGTCTCTCTCAGCGTGTCCTCTGTTGGCTGGATACCAAGACCGGTGTCTATGCAGAGGACGGTTGGTTCTATGCCCCCTTATTCCCAGGGCTAACGACTGATGGGGGATGTATGTCAGTACAACGCGATCTTTTAGATTGCGGTATTAGACATCGCGGGCATTACAACGCAAGGCGTTACAACGACTTGCGTTGGAGGGTGCGGATTTTGGAATTTTATAATTTTATATTCCAATACCAGTCCACGAAACAGTAGGGAAGGTGTTGGAATATAAAATTACAACATTCCTTGTCCAACAGCGCCATCCAGAGCAAGTCGTAGTAACGACTTGCGTTGTAATGGCATCGTCGTAAAGGCACTGCGGTGTAAACACCGCGTTGTAAACGATGCTCCCCACTGATGGGTAACGTATGCATAGCCTTTACTTTGCGAGACTAAGAATCGCTTGTACTATACTTTTACCTAACCTATGTGTACTTGTGGTATTAAACAAGGACATAGCTGTACACTAGTATCTTGTGTGGTTTTCTTGCTAGACATACTCGATCCTGAGAAACAGAAAGATTACAATCAGAGCCATATTTCAGCCATATTTCTGAAACTCGCCTCTGCAGCTCATTACAGTACATGACACAGCAGAAGCCACTATCTTAGATTCCTAGATTACACTCCGAGTTCTTCAACAAGATAAAACCCAGCAACCTGGGAAAGCCCTGCTTGCTATGTTTTGATTAGTAATAGAACTCTAATGAGCACTGAAAGGACGATCACTTCCTAGTGACATCTTTATTGACGTCTTATTTCCAAAAACTTACGTCAAACAAGGCACCTTTCAGGTATAAATATTACCAACGTTGCCTTAAGCAAACGCGACGACGATAACGATGGTGTGGTGAATACACAAGCAGAACAGCTGTCCCTTGCAGAGCCCAGCAGATGCAAGCAGCCCACGGACGCTGCCCCTCCTCCTCCTTGACGCGCTGAGAGAGACGCTGTCTTTTGTCTTGCCGAGAAAATCCAGCTCCGGCGTTTCCAGCCTACTCTTGCGAGTGACTGGGATATCGAGTCCTGAAAGGAGATACAAGACCTCCAACATTCTATTCCAGAGGTATGGTGTTGACTAAACCCTTAGAGAGAATTCTTGAAGCAAACCTTGGCAAAACCAACTTAACTTAAAACTGCTACTTACTCCCTCCCAAGTATTAGGCTTAGGTCAGGTACACTGGGGTAGGCGTAGTTAGAAGCACCAGTTGAGTACGTTAGCCTACTGTATATATGAATGTATATATTTTATTCATTTTAACCATTGTATGGCTAAGAAATCATATCAATGCTTTTACAGTATTATTTCGCACTCCTCCTTTTACTGTACGCACTTTTTATAATAACAAGTCTTGCAATTGTGGCAATTCATTTCTCTTGCATGAGAAGAAAGACTGTTCAATAAATAATACCTTTTATTGAAAACGCCCGTCTCTCTATTCTCTGCATCTTGGTGAAAGTAATCTGCACAACTGACTGAGTAAAATAACTGTCTATTGTTTCACACGACTCTAGAGATTGACTCTTATTCTAAGGAGCAAAGTTGTCATGTTTATGCGGTTGTTGGAAAACTGAATCCCTTCTTGTCTGTGCCTGGGAAGCTGATCACTTCCTATTCAGTCAAGAAAGTTTCCAGTGACCTCTGAGCTAGTTGGTACAAACCCAATTAAGTTTAGCATAGTCAGTAGAGACCTGGAAGACCGCACTTCTAGGTCTACACTGCTGTTTATGTTATTCCAATGCGCAGGGCCTATAGGGAAAATAGGAACTACACTACATGGCGCCCAACGTTTGGTAAGGCGATAAAACTAACGCAAGACGTTATAGTAACTCAGTCGTGCATTTTTCACACAAACCCTTTCTCCCGTAAATACTCCAATAGACGTCTGGAGTGGGTGAAAGGCTAAAATCCGCCCAAACTTAGTAGGAAGAGATTCCTATGTAAAGCTCTGGTTTATTCAACGTTGAAGGATACAGTGTTCCAAAATATTGTGCACCTAATCTTTGTCTCCTTGGAGACCTTCTCTGCAAAAACTTACATTTTAAAATGTCAGTAGAAGAGAACGGAACAGTTGATGCCGCAGTAAATGCGACTCAGCAGAGTTCCGATGAAACAGGGATTTACCCACCGGATGCGAAAATCATCCCGGTCAACATAAAAAAAACTATAACGTCAAAACTTATAGAAAACGGACTGACCACACAAGGTGGCACAGTCGTCTTCGTGATAGAGGCACACGAATATCGGCAGACAGAGGTATTCTATTCATGGATAAAATTTCCAGCGGCAAACGCTGCAACACACGAGTTCCACTGTTACAAAATAGGGGATCCACCGGAAGAGTACGCTCCTTTCGAGGAGATTGTAATCCCATTAAAATACCAAGAGCACCTGCTCTGGTTTAAAGGCGCCCTAAAACACAATGATCATGAACAAATGATCATATTACCAGGTTCGGTCCACTAGGTAGACCAGGAGCAACGTGGCCGGTTCTAGCCAGCTACACACCACATCCGGACATTGCAAAAATGTCAAAAGAAGAACTTTTAGCACAGCTAACAACCTTAATTTAAATACATAGACAATTAGTCCAATATGTAATGCGGACTGCAACAGTCCAAACAGCTGTTAATGTTCCACAGCTGACCCCTCATCAGGGGATCACAAATAAAATTACACCACAGAACATACAATCATGTCTTGGTAAAACACCCATAAAACGGGAACAAATTCCTTTCTGGTTAGCGCAGAAAATTACTCAAATAGAGGCAGTATTTCCGAATACTACCCCTGTTGAGAAACACAGAATTCTGACCATCTGCCTTCCAATGGAGGTCGCACCACACGTGGAGGACTGTGACACTTGGGGTACAGTCTTTGCTTCCATTTACACAAAACACATGGTGTGCCGTCAATGGTGGTAATACCAGAATGAATACGGTCCAGAACCTGCTTTAATTCTTGGTATGAAATTACTGAAAGACTTCGAGCAGGTCTCGGCTATATTATTAGCCAATATAAAAGGAGAAGCAGCATCTGTGGCGATCCGCCAAAAATTGACCCCTCATCAGGGGAACACAAATAAAATTACACCACAGAACATACAATCATGTCTTGGTAAAACACCCATAAAACGGGAACAAATTCCTTTCTGGTTAGCGCAGAAAATTACTCAAATAGAGGCAGTATTTCCGAATACTACCCCTGTTGAGAAACACAGAATTCTGACCATCTGCCTTCCAATGGAGGTCGCACCACACGTGGAGGACTGTGACACTTGCGGTACAGTCTTTGCTTCCATTTACACAAAAACACATGGTGTGCCGTCAATGGCGGTAATACCAAAATGAATACGGTCCAGAACCTGCTTTAATTCTTGGTATGAAATTACTGAAAGACTTCGAGCAGGTCTCGGCTATATTATTAGCCAATATAAAAGGAGAAGCAGCATCTGTGGCGATCCGCCAAAAATTGAAGGAAACAGATATAACAGATCAACCAATTGAGCTTGCCAGAATTATAGAAAAATGTTATGAAGAATTAGGTAGAGACAGCTTGGGTGGAAAACCAGTAAAACCCCAACTACTCGAAAATCCTGAAAATTATTTATTAAAAATAATTCAAACACTCCTAAAAAGAACTGGGATGGAAATAAACAATCCACTCCCAAAGAAAATTTTTTCCAGTCCAGAGGAATATCATTGTATATCATTTAAGACTACATTCACTTAAAAAATGTGGCCCCAGCGCTCGGCTGACGCCCAAACGGTTATAAAAGATCTGCGAGTCTTTATCGGCACATACGCAATTGCCATGTTCCATTCTGACCAGGGTCCTGCTTTTAGCTCTCGAGCTTATAAGGAGGCCATGGCCAGTATGGGCGTTGGGTTGCGATACTCTTGTCCATCACACCCCGAAGGGAACAGTGTAGTGGAAAGAAAAAACCGAGACATAAAGCAATCTATAACAGCGAAGGTATTAGCTTCGGGTGATGGGTGGGTCAAACATTTAATAAGTGTCCAACTTAGTCTAAACAATTTGCCAAGAAATTCTCTAAAATGTTTCAGCCCGTACGAACTATTGTTCGGAACTAGAATGCATGTTCATGACCTCGATAGTCAGGCATCAGTGGTAGAAGATAAGAATAAAGACTTTGACATCAAAGATCGTTTGGCTGTTTTACAGGACTTGAATGAAACAAGAAAATCCTTAAGCAACATAAAGTTAAAGCAACAGCCAACTGCCACTGAAGAGGCACCACCAGCCCCAGCAAGACCTGTCTGGATTCCAAAGATTGGGGATCTAGTCAGAGATAAAATAGCGGTGAAGAAGGAATTTGGGCCTTCTTACAGAAAAGCAGTACCTGTCTTGGCAATCAACGGAACAAGATCAGTAGTACTACCGCCTCTTGCTGGTAAAAAGGAGAACAGAGTTGTATCAATCGACCTGGTAAAACCACAAGCATGTGGCCTATAATCAACAGTAGGCCCAGTGGACTCCCAAGAAATAACAGAATACCCAAATTTGCAACAATTCAAGAGGTTCAAACTGAAAGACTAATCACATTTGATAAACCTGCAGTGCACAGAGAGGGACTACGCAATAATGCCATGGAATTCGTGCCTCTTGAAACACAGATTGAAACAGTTCGTCATGAAACACCAGTCTACAATGATGTGGCGTCAGAATGTGCTACCGAAAGACAAATTGAAAAAACAATTCCAACTATTGACAGAACTGCCTCTGGCTACTTCATCAACTTCGATACCTTTTCTGAAGATCAAAACGACCCTGAAGTGACGCCAGAAACAAACACTTTTAAAGAAAAAGCAACAGAACTCTTTCATCAACTCAAGGAAATTTACCTTATTTCTCCATGGTTAGAGTTCTGGTTTGGACTAGGTGTATTTTTCCTCCTGCTTTGGCTCATCATGGTACTTTGTTTGGGAAAATTCATTGAGGGAAAATACAGTTCAATGGACACAGCAAGTCAGAACATCAACTTAGTCCTAAAACCACACAAATCATCCCACGTGAAGAAAAGAGAACTATCAACAGTAAATGTCACAGCCATTCCAATACCCGGAGGGGTAGTATGGGATAAAACTGACTATGAAGTATATGATCCGGTTGAAATCCTGAAATATCCTCACCAGTTCAAGGTTTCCTTAAGTGACTTTGTAAAACCAAGTACATTTTCTGATGATTGGGATTTTGAAAGTATTAATAATATGATGTCTGATTTAGTGTTGTCAGCAAGATTTACAGAGCATGATTATTTACAAGGTTCGTCTAATTATGAACAGATGTACTGCTTCTCACATTAAGGAGATCATTACTTACATAAATCTGCACAACCTAGAAATGTTTTTAAATATAACCAATGGGAACATTGTGCTTTCTCCACCTAAAATCAGTTCTAAAACATTCTATGAGAAATTCCAGTACTTCTCAGGGTTTAACACAAGTGATGCAGAAACATTTTATTATAAACTGTTAGATAAAACAGGATTGAAAACTATGCTGACAAATACTAAATTGATATATTCTGAAGCATTTTATGAAAAAATGATGACATTTGGTTTTGATTTTTGGAAAAATAACATTGAAACAAAAACCATCTGGGGTACAAAAGATTGGCAGGTACAAGGCCTAGAAGCATTATTTCGAGCCTGCATGATCCCAGAACAAATAATGTTCTTAAATGACACAATTAACCAAACAACTTGTCTTGGCCTAGCTAAGATTAAAGAACTTAACAAACTGTCTATTCCAAAGCCATTACCTGATAATGCAACCACAGATATTGAAATAGACATATCTAAAATTTTACATCTAAACAGAACACATCCTGATTGGAAAAAGTGGTTAATCTGGCCTACTGACACGAATAACTGTCAAGATAGATTCCTGAACAAAACACAGGGGTTAACAATGACCAGACCAGACCCTAGATACTCCCAGAGACAACATCCAGGGATAGCAACAACATACAGTGTAGGGAAACTCTGCCTCGAATGGCTAGAAACATCCACACTGGCAGAAATTAAGCAACACTTATCTTTACTTAAAGATGGTGCTGATTTGCGCGATTTCATTCTGGGACCACGCAAACAGCGTCAAAAATGTTTCATAGCGACCAGTATATATGCGGCTTACAACGAGGCTTGGAAAGTAACACAAATTGAAACAGCTGAAAAAATACGAGAAATTGATCGTATTAATTTGGAAAAATCACTTTCTGTTGTGGACAATAGGTTAATGACTCTGTCCTCCAGAATATATTCACTGGACAGTATTGTATCATCTGCCATAGATATAATAGACAAAGACTTGCTAATGTTACAACATGGCCAGTCGCAATTGCGTTCTATTGTACAGTTAGGCTGGACGCTGCAAAATCTTCGTTCAGGCTATGTGCCTTGGCGTTTAATCAACACAACGTCATTGTTTTCCATCTTTAACCTTACTGATAAGCAAATCAGCTTGGCACAGAAAGGAGCAGACTATACAATCCTGAGCATTGAAAAACTTGAGAGATTACCATTGACAATGTCAGAATGTCCTGTCATTGAATGGATAATACACGGGATTATCACAATTCCGATAACAACTTTCCGATTTAAAAATTGCCTTGAATACATACCGACTGGCCAGTATGAAAGTTTGGGTAAAGGGTACATTAAGTCAGCATGGAAATTACCATATACACACACATGCTATAGTGACAGCAACAAAAATGTATTTCTTAGTGGTGAAAACTGCAAACATTCACTAAGCGGTATACTTTTGTGCCAAGGTAAAAATTTACACGGGGCCTGTGAAGGAAATTCAAAGAACCTTTCATGCCACCAACATGTCACACCTGCAACACAGATAGAGCCTTTCTTTAAGCAACTCTCGAACGGGAGTTACATTCTAATAACGGATCACAGCTGTTGTGGCCTTATGCCAGGGAAAGCATATCTCGTACAAGTAACTTCCATGGTCAAATGCTGTATGCAAGCATTGTTTCCAAATGGCCCTGGAAACTCAGAGACTCCCATATGGCCTCGTTTGAATGTCTCTTCTATACGAATTGATACTTTAAGCAGAATGAAGTCTGTGCTCTTACAGACAACAGTGCCCATCACGTCATCGAAAGAGACGTATGATCTCCAAGTTGCAAGGACAGCATCGGAGATTCATGACCTTTTATCAACAAATTGCCCCGTGCATTTCACAGAAATGCTTAGCCAAATTCTAAATATGTCAAGTGCTATAGGCATCCCAGGCGTATTTAAGACCATTTTTTCCGGGACTGTTAACCCCATTCAAAGCAATTCTGGGAATCATTCTCAATTTTGTCCATTCAGTCTTTGGCGGCATACCCCTGATTTTGGGACTTGTAGCAGGCATTTTATTTTTGACCCTCCTGCTCCGATATGGCAAGCCAAAACACAGACATGACTCCGGCAGGGATGGAAGAAACGATCCTAGCAATACGCTACCGGGACCGCATAACTAGAGTCCTTGGATTGGCCAGGCTGAGAGATCTGAACATGACCTGGTTTCTTTCATTCAGACCTATATGGCAGACCTGCATCTTACCTGTGCTTCGATGTATGCTATTCTGAGATGAATGCGTGTTGGACACCTGTCTTGCACTTCCATCAGCAGTACCAATGGATATCGATACTTTGCTAAGTCCTGTAACGGCTCACGCATTGTGTTGTCCCCAGCGGCTACCAATCCTGATGACGGCATTCGTTGAGACTCCTGTGCTACGACTAGGTGGTGACAGTGGAGCGAAAAATAAAAGCAACATCACCCAGGTACGACCTTCTTTGAGCATTGCTGATCCAGACACCGATGATAGCAATCATTCTCACACCTGCCAAGTTACAGCATTATCAAACTTGGTCGAACTGTCACCTGATTTTGTAGACCAATTTTTTGAGAGCCTGTCTGATATGATGTTCTCCCCTGAACAGAAACAAGAATTTTTGAAAAGCATTCTTACACACAGCGTTCCCATGAACTCTGAATTCGGCCTTCAGTTTTAATCAACAAAAACTACTGAAAAGCGTTGAAGTCTATTCCCCCGTTCACCATGAAAAGTTTTTTTTTTTGGTTTGAACATTTTTCAAAATATTTACCTTTTTTCTGGCACAAATTCTTTGCTTAAAGTAGAACTATTCATAAAGAACAGAACTTCTATTTTTAATAAATCTAGAGACTAAATAACCTTACATCAGCCTCTAGCACATTTTACAGCAAATGCATTTATATGTGATGAAATTATCTTGCCCTTCTTTTCTGTATATAGAGATATTTCATGTTTAATTTTTTCGCAAAATCGTTCACTGATTACATATGCTATAATTTTTGAATGATTTCTATGCTTAAAGACGTACAGTACCTATATTTCCATGTATTTCAAAAATGCCATTTCAAATGCAAATATGTATTTTGGGGTGGGTAATGTTACACATGCATCTTATTGCTTTAGTTTTTAGTAATTTGATGGACATAAATTCGTGGAGTGGGTGTCGTGTTCTAATCTAGGACCCCGATCAATACAGAGACCTTATGTCCCTATACGGCTATAATCCATTCATACCCCTATAATGGCATAAACGATCAGAGCCATATTTCAGCCATATTTCTGAAACTCGCCTCTGCAGCTCATTACAGTACATGACACAGCAGAAGCCACTATCTTAGATTCCTAGATTACACTCCGAGTTCTTCAACAAGATAAAACCCAGCAACCTGGGAAAGCCCCGCTTGCTATGTTTTGATTAGTAATAGAACTCTAATGAGCACTGAAAGGATGATCACTTCCTAGTGACATCTTTATTGACGTCTTATGTCCAAAAACTTACGTCAAACAAGGCACCTTTCAGGTAAAAATATTACCTACGTTGCTTTAAGCAAACGCGACGACGATAACAATGGTGTGGTGAATACAGGAGCAGAACAGCTGTCCCTTGCAGAGCCCAGCAGATGCAAGCAGCCCACGGACGCTGCCCCTCCTCCTCCTTGACGCGCTGAGAGAGACGCTGTATTTTCTCTTGCCGAGAAAATCCAGCTCCGACGTTTCCAGCCTACTCTTGGGAGTGGCTGGGATATCGAGTCCTGAAAGGAGATACAAGACCTCCAACATTCTATTCCAGAGGTATGGTGTTGACTAAACCCTTAGAGAGATTTCTTGAAGCAAACCTTGGCAAAACTAACTTAACTTAAAACTGCTACTTACTCCCTCCCAAGTATTAGGCTTAGGTCAGTTACACTGGGGTAGGCGTAGTTAGAAGCACCAGTTGAGTACGTTAGCCTAATGTATATATGAATGTATATATTTTATTCATTTTAACCATTGTATGGCTAAGAAACCATATCAATGCTTTTACAGTATTATTTCGCACTCCTCCTTTTACTGTACGCACTTTTTATAATAACAAGTCTTGCAATTATGGCAATTCATTTCTCTTGCATGAGAAGAAAGACTGTTCAATAAATAATACCTTTTATTGAAAACGCCCGTCTCTCTATTCTCTGCATCTTGGTGAAAGTAATCTGCACAACTGACTGAGTAAAATAACTGTCTATTGTTTCACACGACTCTAGAGATTGACTCTTATTCTAAAAGTTGTCATGTTTATGCGGTTGTTGGAAAACTGAATCCCTTCTTGTCTGTGCCTGGGAAGCTGATCACTTCCTATTCAGTCAAGAAAGTTTCCAGTGACCTCTGAGCTAGTTGGTACAAACCCAATTAAGTTTAGCATAGTCAGTAGAGACCTGGAAGACCGCACTTCTACGTCTACACTGCTGTTTATGTTATTCCAATGCGCAGGGCCTATAGGGAAAATAGGAACTACACTACAATGTGCCCCAGTTAGTTATAAGCAGGGCCACTAGAAATATGGGATTGTGCGGCTGCCGCGTTTTGCCCAGCAAAGGCACGGACAATGTCCTCTTCCTTTCTGTGCTGGTAGCTACCCCCCTTCCTATTATTCCCTCTCTTTCTGTCTTGGTACTCACTTACTGAAACTGTCTTGCTCCTCACATTGAAAACCGTGACTTGAAGAAACGGTCCACAATCTCTCTTTCCTTCTTTCATTTAGTTTCTTCCCTGTGAAATGGATCCAAACAAACAATGTGGCACTTTGAGGTTTCGGTTTGCCTATTAGGATTCACCATCGTCTGAATCCCAAAGTGCTTCTCAAATTACTTGAAAACGGGATCTACTGAATACCTTATCTGGAAGTTGAAAACATGAATTGCAGTCAACGGGCAGACTGATTAAGAAGCAGCGCATATTTGACGATACATGCAGCAAGGGTCAGAGCCCCGGGACTCCATGCTAGCTGAGCGGGCTCGGGGAGGGGGCGGCGTGGGAGGTCACAGCCGAGGCTCATCTGTTCTGGAATTCCAGAGGTGGGTGCGAGGGGAGGGGGAAGTGCTCAGAACAGCTGGCCGGCTTCACGGCTGTAGTGAAGAATTCTCGTATCTGCTTGTTAACTAAACAAGCAGATAAGAAAAGTCTTTACGGCGGCCGCAAATCAGGCCATGGTGTCCGGAGAGACTGTCCGAAAAAATGACAGGGTGGCACCCAAAAACCCTCTTTTCCAATGGGAAGCCAGCGTTTACTATAAACACTGATGCTACCCAATGGAAAAGAGGCTTAGAGTCCCTTTTACAAATCTTGTATTTACAAGATCTATCGGAGAGGCTAGCAGGGCTCTGCCCTGCCACGCCCAGCGGAGACCTAAAAACAGCCCAGAGTTAAGGACCTGTACTTAATGTTGATGGAGGCCAATCCGGATGACATAGCTAGAGTAGAAAGTGGGTGGGCGACTAAATTGTAACAATCCAGATGTAGATTTGTGCAGATCATTAGAACTATCTAAAAAAAGTATTTCTTTCGGCTAACCTTAAAGCCCAAATTTTTAAAACGGTATTTAGACTTTATTTTACACTGGCTAAACTTTGGGCATGGGGGAAAAGGGATAACAAATGCCCAAGGTGTGGACAGGGTCCGGCCGATATGGTCCACATGTTCTCTGACTGCTGCAAACTGGATGCATTGAAGGAGGGGATTGAAACTTTTTTATGTCAAAACCTGGGTCGGGCAGTTTCATTACCTTCTACTATGTTGCTATTTGGTTTTGACGAGAGTTTACAGTTAGAACAGACCCAAGTTCATCTTTGTTTTATGGTAATAGCTATTTTTCGCATAATGATTGCTACTAAGTCGAAGGACAAGGACCCTCCGACATATCAGCCATGGTATGCCAGGCTTTTTCATGTATTCAATTTGGAGATTGCATTGTATAAATGTAAGGGCAGGAGAGGGAAGGAAAGGGGTTGATTAGTCTTGGGGCCCTTGATGGAACAGTGTCTGAAATAGGAGGGTCTCCATTTATACATGTTATTGCCTTTTCTTTTTTTTTTTTACATATGTGTTCTTTTGTCATGACGTCTGTCTTTTGTTGATTTTCTCCGGATTTGTGTGTTTTAAAGAATAGAATGTAACTACTGCTTCCTGGAAATAAAAAATAATTTTTTTAAAAAATGTGGATTGTTTATTTTTGTTTGACACTGTCTTGAAAAGCTTCCTTGAGGCAGCCTTTTGCTACATTCTTCAAGGTTCTTCCTGCTTAGACACTGTATTGCATTTGTTAACAGTGGTTCTCTGCTGGTATGAACTAGCTTTGTTCTAACACTTACGGATATTAGGTCAGATGGGATGAATCAATAATCATGTAGTTGGTTTGTGCAAAGGTAATAGGGTTGTGTGCTGTTTGAAAATGTGAAAAATGTGATTTGTTGGAGCAATGATCATGCCATGTGGACTTTGCCGTACCTATCTTATTCTATGCAAGAAAACTCTATACAAACCCTTGAATTTGGGAGTGAGTCATGATTCCTTTGGCCTCTCCCATGGATGTCATTTGGGGATAGTAAAGGGTCGCAGCTGTGACCTCTAGCTTGTACCCTGCTGCTCCTGGCACTTTCTTTGTGACCCTTGGCCTCATAGGGGAAAAACATTTGCCTCCTCTGAAGCCAAGGGTCACTAAGGAAGTGCCAGGAATAGCAGGGAGCAAGCTAGAGGTCACAGCTGCAAACCCTGACAACTCCCAAATGATGTCCATGGCCTCTCCTAGGGATGCTACCTGATTTCTTACTGATTTTGCTGCTCACTTGAAACTTAACATTTCTCAAGTTTTTTTAACCAATTATTATACTATTCTTTGCTTGATAGCTTTCATGATAAATGGCTTCTATGTAATTCAATGGGGTCACTGCTGCATTTGCATTTTACTATTTCTGTATGCACCTTTAAATTTTGTAACAAACCTTCTTGGTTTTGCAATTTTTAATCTTTAACTCTCTTTTTAAGTCTTTCCGTTTTTAATGACTGTATTTTGCAATGCTGTTTGAATCTTGTCTCCAGGACCACATTGCAACATAGATTTTTATTTTAACACTGTGCCCAATCCACCTAATGTTTGGGAGTGCCTCAGCCATGCAGATTATTTAGGGCCCAGCATTCCCACTTTCACACACTCCCACCAGTCCCTCCCTCATTCCTCAAGTGTGCTCCATGTTCCCCTTGCTTTCCAGTCCTTCTCTTTGTCCCGACCTCCTTCTCCCTCCCATCGACTTCTCAGATCTGCTGCTGGGTCTGGATTTTTTTTAAACTCAAAGCAATGAAATGCAGACTGTACTGAACACTCTTTCACCTTAAATAATGTCCTCCTTTGGTTTCTAAGTCAGAAAAAGTTCGGATGGCAAGAGAGCCTTCAATAAAGTCCTTCTATATCACAGAGGCAAAAGAAAAGATGTAATGAAGGGTTCATTGCCATCTGACCTTGATTTGATATAGTATCATAAACAGTACTGCCTGGCTTTAACCCTTTTGGGGCGGGCGTCGGTCAGCACACCCTCCACAGTGTGTCTGTCAGCCATTGGACAACGCTGGGGATGGTGGGGGGGGTTAAAGAAAATCCTCTAGTGCTTGCACTGGAGGTTTTTTTCTTTCAAAACAAATGGATGGAAGCAAACTCGCGGTGAGGCATGCTGATGTCACAAATCCCCACCGGCCATGGCTAGGGAGGAGAGAAGCAGGTGAGTTCTGTCCACTGTTTCACGGTGGATCTTTTTTTCGCTGAAAAGGACCTCCCCATGTTTCAGGGAGGCATCATTTGAATGAGGAGATATTCTGCAGTTTTGCCGCAATCCACAAGCAAGAAACCTACTAGCACCTTGATTGAGGTGGGGTTGACCCTTTTGGTATATGGGCCGACACTCCTTAGGCCACATCATCTTTTTTGCAGAGTGTTTTTTTGCCATGGGAGGGGTGCGCTATCGCACCCACAAGGGAAATAATACTTTAAAAAAAAGAAAAGTAAAAGGGTCAGCATACGGGCCTAACCCCTTTAGGCCATAAATATTTGTTTTGAACTGTGTGTTGTGCACTAGGGGGTGATTGCACCCCCCAGGGAATTCACAGATTTAAAAAAACATATTTTTAGGGGGTTGGTAACAGCTCTCTTCATCCATTGGTCTGTTGTGTCATTCACATTATTTTTCCACCCATTGCAGCATGGAACAATTAGTCGGGTTACTTCTGCCATTGGCTAACTTCACTGTAAGTAATAGCATTGCGAATTTTCACAAGGAGCACACGTGTGCATAAAGTAGGAGACTTCAGTGTCGGTTGCTACTATGTGAATGTGTGCTTCCTGAGATTAAAGCTAGATTTTTGCCTTGAGTCAATTATTAGTATACTGGCAATGGCCCTGTAGCTCCCAAACAATAAAGGTTTGCATAAGCTATGACAAATTAAGCATAGACAAATAGATCTGGTAATCGTTGCCAGCCTTTGGTTGTTTAGCTATTTGATTTGCCAATGGGGACACTTATTGCCATGTCCAAGTGTAGACTTTGGCCCTGTCGGACTGTTCTATTTTTTAGTTGCTTCCCACCTAAAACTCTCTCTGCTGCATTTTAACATCATAATAAATGAACAGTGGCTGTAGTGAGTTCCGCCTTGTACTTTGAAGTTTTCAGTGGTATTGGATATATGGCAAGGTGAAGAAATACTTTTCTTTTTTTGTGTGTCTTTGGGGAATTTGCAGCTGCATTGATAAGCTAAGGGCTTTTTTGCTTTTTTATTGTCACACACATCTCACACGTGCACACACCCGCTGACTAACTTAGAACCATCCTTTCTACGTAGGACAGTGTTTTAGAGGGAAGGTTTTAGATAGTCAACAGAGATGGCATCTCAGTGGATGAGTGCTGCCCAGGGCCTAACTGGAGTTATGGAGGACAGCTCTGGGCAGGATCAGATACTGAGACAGCATCTGAGGAAGAAGAAAATGGAGCACAACCTGGATTTGATTTCTCGTTTGGCTGAATTCCATCCGATATCTCGTCTTCCTGTGATTCTGGGGAACATGGTCATGGCAGTCTTTTTTTTTTTAATTATTTTTATTGAAGTGACAGGAAGCATACCAATGTACACATTATTTTGGTACCCGTTGTCATTATTTGTACAATTTTACATTCCTGGGCATGTCTACTTTGCCATCCAGCATTTCTGCTTTCCACACTCTGCCTATTGCTATTACGGTGAATCATCCATGGGGTTTACTCTCCTCTGCATCTCTAGCCTCGGCTCTCACACAGATTTTCACGGTATGCATTACACATGCCCCAGATTTGCTCCCATTTCTTAGGGTACCCCCTACTTGTATATATTGTTTTCTCCGCAACCATACACCAATTCAGGTCTCTCTTCCACTCATCTAAGCCCGGCACCTCCTGGGCCCCTCAGTGTCTGGCAATATTTCAATTTGCGATTATGAGTCCCAATATGACCCAGAGCCGCCCCTTCTCACTAAGATCTGTGGGTTACCATACATTGAGAAGACACCAGCTTGAGTTGGTTCATGTCAGTCTTGATTTCCCTTTGTAAGCACAATATGTGAAGTGGAGAGACAGTAGCAGGGTAGACTAGCCCAGAGAACAGGCATGTTCGGTGGCAAGCACAGACTGAGTGCTCTCTTGACAGCCTCCAATTTAGTGCAGCCTCAAATTCCTCCACTTACGGCAGATATTGGATGTAAAGTCAATACAGCAAATGTTTTGCGTATTGACTATGGTCCTCTCTTTTTGGATGTTGACTTCCTTCAGGAAATTGTGCACCAAACAAATTCAAAATATGGCCCATCATGGAACATTTATCTGCCAGGTTTCTAGAGATTTGTACTCTTGAAAACAATATAGCCATTTATGAGTCCTTGATCCTTTACAAACAGAGGTTCCTCTCCAGGAAGTACATACCGAGCAAAAGAGCTCTTCATGGAAACAAAAATGTACATGCTGTGAGAAAGTTCTACTGGCCTTGTTTTCATTCTGAGAGTATATACAAGGAAGACTTAGCTCTAAATCCTGTAGGTATCTCTTCCACCCTAGGAGTCACAGCAAAGGTTGTTTGCGAGCTTGTCCAATCACTTCTTCATAAAGGTTATAACCTTTATGTAGACAACTTCTATGCAGGCGTATACAGTGAGCTGTACAAAGCTGGCACTGTGACATGCAAAGGATTCTCGCAGGAAATTGTTTGTAATAAGCTAAAAAAAATCCCGGAGTACTGCGTTGCGTTCCAACAAACTGATCACAGTCAATTCTCTGATAGGCAGGATGCATGCATGGTCACTACAACCCATGATCAGAGCAATTCCCCAGGTGATGGTTTGGGGTCATATTGCAAAGTTCACAAAACCACTTGTATACTTGATTACAGTAGGCACCTGGACCCCTAGCCTGCCACTTGGCGGTGGCCTCTAGTTCCTGCTTGTTCAAGCCTGATCCAATGCCGCGGCCTGGGTTTTCCCATCTGGGTTTTCTCGCTCAACGTTCTTCCCGCCTACAGAAGCCCTGCCCACCCCAGGACCAACTTAATTCAGGTCGCAACACGACCGTGTTATATGCACGCCGCTGGCACATCATAGGCAATGCCTGGGTCTCACCCAGTGCCAGGATCCCTGGCCCTCCCACCCCCGGATGATACACCATTGCTGAGCGCTACACCCTCGTACCTGTACATTGCAACAAACACTGCCACTGTGCCGACACACACTCCACAGTTAGACCTTTGACCTGTACCCACAGCCACTTTCCCTGCCACATGCAAAAATAACAGATGATGGTTAGAATGCTGCATTAATCAGATATTCGCGCACAGTCACAGATCTGGGTTAAATCCATCGTTTTTTGAATGCCACACCATTCCAGTTTAGACCCAGCCATATGCAAATCAGTCTTGCCCCTGTTCCCCACAGAAACAGTCCAGCCCGAACCGACAGGCCAGGTCTTCCATGGATTAGAAACAAGCATCCTGGGACCAATTTCGGGGTAACACTCTTCATCAGCTAGGCTAGCTTCAATCTGTTGGCATAGCGAGCATGGGACCCATGCCTGGGCATACCCTTCCCACTTAAGGTGACAAATGCAAAAAGAACAGATGATGTATGGAATGCTGAATTAATAAAACATTCAACTCTAGTCACAGATCTGGGTTAAATGCATCGTTTTAAGCATGCAACGCCATTTCAGTTTAAACCCAGGCATATGCAAATCAGTCCTGAACCTGTTCCCCATGAGAACAGTCCAGCCCGAACTGCCAGGTCCGGTCTTCCCTAGACCTGAGACAAGCATCCTGGGACCAGTTTCGGGGTAACACCCCTCATCAGCCAGGCTAGCTTGAATCTGGTGGTGTAGTGAGCATTGGACCCACATCTGGGGATACTCTTCCCACTTAGGGTGACAAATGCAAAAAGAACATATGCTGGCACATCACACTCAACAGCCCACCAGCCTGCCCCACCCCAGGCACACTACAGACACCACCTGAACAAGAATACCAACTCACATGTGCCCTTTTCAACACATGCTCACCATGCAAACATATCACTGAGTTTTGAGATCTCATCTCCACCCTCACACCCTATGTCTTCCTCACTGAGACCTGGCTCAACCCCACTTCCGTGCCTGACATCGCCACCACAATGCCTGAAGAATACACAATTACCCACAACGACCGCATCAACAAGCATAATAATGCACCACCACAAATGACTACATCACCCCAGCCATGGAAGACCATTCTGACACACTTTAAACATACCGGTAAGGCGGATGTTTTGAATGAGATCCTCTTCACGAATGATCTAGGTTTTGCAAACAAACTGTGTCACCCAGAGGTCCCGTTCTCCGCAACCTTTAACGGTAGAGGGTTAACTTCTCTAATTGATTATGTTCTGATGTCTTCTTGCTTTGGGGATAGGGTAGTTAACTACAGTGTACTGGATATCACTTTAAGTGATCATTTTCCCATTAGGGTTGACATTATAGATCCTTGTGCTCCTGTAGACAGTATCCCTAAGTTACTATCTGAAAATATTGAAATTTCAAGACAGAATGGCTATGCCCTAAAATGGTCCAAGGTCATACCTGAAGAGTTTATTGGTAACTTGATTAAGGTGAGAAAAAATTGTTTCGAAACTTGCTTGGACATGGGGTCCGAGGACACTGCAGTTTTCGACACTTTTAAACTTATTATAACAAGCATTAAGGAAGGTCTTTGGGTCAACCTAAGGAATCATGATAATAGAAAGAAGGGATTGTTTGATCTGGAGTGCACTAAGGCACATACTAAACTTAAACGGGCTTTGAATAAACAAGATAGAGATTTTAAACAGATTAGGGAGCTCCGTAAAAATTACAAATTAGCTATTAAACAGAGAAGGGCCAAGATAAAAAATGATGCATGGGTGGCACTTTTAGACGCCTCTGATTCGAAGGACATGACTGCATTCTGGAGGGCAGTCAACGCGCCATTTTTTAAAGATGATTCTAAGGCGCGGCTAGAGATTGCCATTTCAGAGGATGATTGGGTGAAGCACTTCGAGGCACTCTATAGCCCTGTGGAACTTCTAGGGGAACTGCCGGTGCAGGAGGTACCTTCATTGCCAAATTATAAAGAGGGGATGAATCTCTCTTTTACGTTGGATGAGGTAATCAAGGGCATTAACTTAAGCAAGGGGGGCAAGGCACCGGGCCCAGATGGTGTCCCGGTAGAGATTTTTAAAAATAATGTAACATTATGGGCTTCTCTGCTTACTAGATTCCTGAATGCTGCTTGCACGGTGGGCCTTGCTAGTACCTGGTACGAATCTATTATAGTACCCATTTTTAAAAAGGGGGACAAGGCTAGTTGTACTTGTTACCGCCCAATATCTCTGCTTGATTCTACAGTCAAAATTATTATTAGGATCATTTTAGATAGGCTGCAGTCATGGGCCAATGAGTACAAGATTATTAGTGACCTGCAATATGATTTTAGAGAAGGAGTTGGGACTATAGATCAGGGACTTAACCTATTCATACTTGTGGAAAAATATACCAAGGTCAAGGGATGAAGGTTGTTTTTAACTTTTGTGGACTTGACCTCCGCCTTTTATTGTGTTAATCACACTAAATTATGGTAAATTTAATTCATTTGGGTGTTGAGGATAACATTATTTGTTTTTTAAGAGAGCTTTATAATTGAGCAAGGGCTATGATTAGATATGGAATTAAAGGAGAGTGCACTAGAATGTTTAATAACGCGAGGGGGGTAAGACAAGGATGCGTCCTTGCCCCGTTTTTATTCTCTATTTATATTAATGGTTTGGAGAATATTTTACTAAGGGACTGTATTAATATGCCTACAGCATCGCAACGCCGTATCCCAGCACTTATCTATGCAGGCAATGCTGTCTTGATGGCAAGAACCCCCGTGGCAATGCAAACTATGATTACATCGTTTTCCACCTTCATGACCAATTTAGATTTGAAGTTGAACTGCACTAAAACCTTTTCTATGAATTGTGGCGTTAATGTTAAACAGAGGAAAAGAACCATGTTTATTGATAAAAAGCCACTGGATCATGTTTCTAATTTCCCTTATTTAGGTATACTGTTTGACTGCACTGGGCAATGGAAAAGTGCTATCAAAAGTAGAAATATGCTATTCGCCAAGTCTGTTATGGCCCTTAAACTGTTTAGCAAAAAGATGGGAAAGAGACCAGTAAATGAGCTCCTACGTATTTATAAAGCCAGTTGTGTTGCAGTGGCAACTTATGGTGAGGGAATCTGGGGTAATTTTAATGTTTCTAGCCTGCAGCTGACTGAGAACAGCTTTTTGCGATATCTCCTTACTGTTCCGGAGGGTACATCGACCCATAATTGCCACACTGAACTCGGCATGCCCTATTTGGAAGATCCTATTAGGGTGCAACCGGTTCTTCTGTGGTACAGGGTCTGGACCACCGACGAGTGTCATCTAAATCGTTTTATACTGGGGGACGCCCTGAAATTGGAGGGCGTTCACCGAGTGAAATGGTTGAGATACATCAAAACTTTTTGTGATTACATCAATCACCCCGAATTCTATGATGATCCCAAGTCAATGGCAAAAATCCCTAGGAAAGAGCTAAAAAGGTTATGTATTGCTTACCTGGCGAATTTAAGAGATCAAAATGAATTGACTAAAAAAACTGTGATTGCTCACCAGTTGACCTTAACTTCGCAGGCAATACAACCCTACTTAACCTTAAGAATGATGGCACATGAAAGGTTTTTGCTGACAAGATTTAGATTCGGGATTTTATTTAGGTTATTAAGTTTTCCCGCCATTAATGATTGGTCTACTGGTTTATGTAAATGCCCGTGTGATAATACCTCCACTCAATCAGATATTCATATTTTATTTTTTTGTAAATTTTATACTGTACCAAGGCAAAGGTGGATCATGCCCATTTTAAAATATTAGAATTTTAGACAATGTCGACCAGCCTTCCTAGCTATTCAGAAACTTGAAGATATATTTTCAGTGGCATCTGTTTCTGTATTTCTTAGAATGTTTTCACTCAAGACAAGCGATATCTGTTTAAATACAACTCCTTTTAGCTATGAGTCTCTGGTTTTTTAAAATATTTTATATACCGACTGACATATGTGAATTGATTCTGAACTGTGATTTTATGTACTTTTATGGTTGTCAAAGTTTTATAACTGAATAATGTCTTTTTGAATTGAATTGATTTGACTACATCACCCCAGCCATGGAACACCTCAACTTGCAATTCCAAACAGACAGCAAAACCACCATCATGGGCACCCTTGCCTACCTTCCTCCAGGACATGCCCAGACTTCTGCAACTTCATCTTCGACTTCATCACCCCCCTAGCTATAGACTTCTAAACCTACATTTTCCTTGGTGGCCTCTACTTCCATCTCAATTGCCACAATGACATCAACACTACCAACCTCCTTGACAGCATGAACAACATCGGACTCACCCAACTTATCCACGACCCCACACACACCGTAGTCCACATGCTAGACCCCATCTTCACCTCCAGCACCGCATCAAGTATAGCCACACCACGGAACTCACCTGGACCGACCACTCCAGCGTTCACTTCAACATCATGAGCTCAGAGACCTCCACCCCCAGTCTGCCCAATGCCCCCGCCATAGCTGGACAAAGTCTCAAATGACACATGGATCAAGCCCTTCA
Organism: Lissotriton vulgaris; assembly: GCF_964263255.1. NCBI lineage: Eukaryota > Metazoa > Chordata > Amphibia > Caudata > Salamandridae > Lissotriton > Lissotriton vulgaris. The sequence goes on along the minus strand of NC_141698.1, from coordinate 780,079,992 downwards.
ACACCAGCCACCCCTTCTCCTCCAGCAGCCTAGACCAGAATGTCAAAAACTTCAGCAAGTAGATAGCCAACTGCGCTAACAGCAACACTCCCACTGGCAACAACACCCACAGAAGGTCCATCATGCGGGCTAGCTGGTACATTGCAGACCTCAGAACCACTAAACAAGATTGTAAACAACTGGCAAGGATACGCGCACCAGCAAGGACACGACCAACAAAACCGCCTTCAAGACAGCTCTCAACCTCTAGCACAGTCAATTGAGATAATCGAAGAAAAAGGCCTTAGCCTCACATATCTTATCAAGCTTTAATAACAGCAACAAACTCTTCAACATCGTCAAAGAATTCTCCAAACCCCCCCAGCCACAACAAACATTGCCCCCTCACACGAACTATGCGACAACCTTGCAAACTTCTTCCACAACAAGATCACCAACATCTGCAGAAACTTCAAACACCATTCCAAGACCACCGACTTCTTTGAGCAACACAATGACCTGCTAGCACCATAGACATCTGACTAACTAAATGGAGCCAGCTCACCCCAAAGGACATCATGAACTCGGTCTAATTAAGAGCCCCAACTGACCCATTCCCTCACCACATCTTCAACCTAGGCGAAGCCAGAATCAGCCATATACTCACCACCTTGTTCAGCCCCTCAATTTTCCCTGGCCACCTTCTCCAAGGACTGGAAGCACGCAGAAGTCAACGCCATACTGAAGAAATTATTGGCAGACCCCAGTGAACTCAACAACTACCAACTGGTCTACCTGCTCCAGTTCCCAGCAAAGCATTAGAAAAAGTCACCAACAAACAACTCTCCTCACATCTGGAACAGAACCTCCTATTCACCTTGTCCCAAACCGGATTTTGCAGCAACCACAGTACCGAGAAAGCTCTCCTCGCACCCACGATGACATCTGATTGCCTCATCAGTTAATGGGTCAATATGCTCATTTTGTATGTTTAATTATATGCTGATTATTATTTTATTTTGTCGCCTGTTTTCTAAATTGTCCCCATGGCCATTAGAGATGACGTCCATATTTTTAAGCTCTACAGTGGAGTATTAGATTCTCCTGCCTTTCGTTACATTTGAAGTATATCCCTGTTCATAAAGCACTTTGACTACTGCCCACTCACCACCACGTGTTTCCTCACTTAAGTGAGGTGTAAAATTCAGATGCTGAATTTAACTCCCACCAATTCCACCAGATTTTATCTGGTGAAAATCTTGTGGAGGAGTGTTGGAAATGGGGGTTGCCCAAGTCTCAAAGGGGGTAGCATGGCATCAAGCGGGCAGGCCAAACTTCGAGGACATGTGAAGCATTCACGCAGTACCCTCAGTCAACACACCAGGCACACTACAAAAGAGGCAGGACACCAATTTGAGTTGGAAAATTAAGCAGTTTAGTATCTCCAACCTGCAAGGCAAAAATGCATTAACAGTGTCATCATAACACGGCGCCAACTGGCACCAGAGCCAAGTACTTCAGAGGGGGATTATTTACAGGGGATAAAAAGGGTTGAGTCCAAAGTCCATGCTGTAAGGGAAAAAGGATGGGTTAAAATTGTCATTAGATCTGGAGCCCAATCTGGCGGGGCCAACTCAGACTCTCATCCTACAGGGAAGGCTGTAATTGCAAAATACCACATTAGCATAGATATATATATCATGCACAATCACGCCAACCCAACCCCTGTAAAAGAAAACATCAGGGCATCATAGTACCTCATAAATAGGAGCACCTGTAATAAAAAGGCACAATCACCTGCACGGTGGCACAGAAGCATGCAATTAACCATTAGATAGGAAAGTGGCCTCACCACAAACGTATAAACAGTAACCTAAGAGCCAGGCCTAACCTCAGGGACCATCTGGCAACAGGTAACAATGGCATTCCATTAGGCAGGTCACCGGGCTAGGTGTATCAAACATCAGGCAGAACATACATCGCCTAGCATTAACATCAGGTAGGGGCCCTCCTCATAGATAAGGAACACCTGTACAGAAACGGGTAGGCTCCCTCTACCATCAACCTAGGGCAACCCTCCTCGGGGCATACTTATAGAAGTGGGAGGTCAGGTCTAAAACACTTCAGGGAAAATTAGGCAACAAGCAAGAAGATGCATTCCAATGGGCCTCTCACTTGGCTGTGCATGACAACCCTTTCCCTGGGGACCACTACAACCTTCTACCTCCCTCCTGTGATCCTTAGGATGAGCAGGGGCTTCTATAAGCAGTTCAGTACGCCTCCCTGGTATCCTGGGGCTCTGAGGCAGCAGTCACCAACAGCCTTTATTTGGTTTCTAGGCACTTGGGCCCCACTTAGTCAATTGAGGCAGGGTAGAAGGCGGACACCGACCCTGTGTCCCGTTGCCCTTTCTACCCCCCACACCGTATACAGTTGCCCACACTCACCGGGCTGTCCAGGGCCTCCTTCGCGGTAGGGCAGGCACCGACAATGTGCCTCGAGGCCCGGGCTTCGCTGACCCCCACGGGGCTCCCTCATGGCTACTGTCCTTCTCCCCTTCGGTCTCCTCGGACCGGCACGGTGCTAGGGGCTCTCCTCTGTGGAGGGACAGGCATCGATAGAGTGCCTTTCTGCCCCCTCCTTCCTCACAGGGGGCCCGGGACTCACATGCAGCCTCCGCGTGGTGCTAGGCCCAGACGGGGCTCCCTCCTTCCTCACGGGAGCCTCAGATCAGGAGGCGGGGCTGGCACCGACAGTGTGCCCCGGCCCCGCCTACCTCACCGGCCCCTCGCGTGGGGGGCACAGACCGGCGGGGTGGCCTCCCGCTCCGGGTGCTTCTCTCGGGGCTCCCACCTTGGCACGGGGGCCCCGCAACAAAGCTTCACCCGGGTCCCCCTCCTACCTCACGGGGACCCGGGGCTCCGACTCGACCTCTTCCTGCCTTTCCGGCCGCCCGGGCCGGCAACCAATCCCTTCGCGGCGTTGGCAGGGGCGGGCCAATGACGCGGCCGGGCGCCCCCGTCACATGACGTGAGTGCCGCGGCCTCAGGGCCTAGCGCGGCCCCTCCCTTACTTCGGCGGCCCTCTCCTGGTACCGGGGGCCGCCGCAACGACGCCGAACACGGCGGGGGTCTCTTTGGCGGCGCCGGGCTGCGGCGGTGACGGTGGCATCAATAAGGGGTAGGCTCCCTTCTAAGTAATTATTTATATAGCGACAGAAGCGCGCCTCCTCAAACAGCGCTATTCACAGCACACTGCTCCTTGCCACAGTCTCCTCAGGAAACAGCGTTTTCCACCGCGCACTACTACTCAAACCACAGCGCTATTCACAGCGCACTGCTCCTTGCGCCCACACGGCAGTTCTGGGGCAGATTAGCGCTTCCAGATTATAGCGCTTCCTAGGGGGACACAGCAGGCCCTCAGAACAACGCGTTCTTCTTCCCACAGCGCTGGGTAGGCAGTCCAGGGCTTCTAAGGACACGCAGCTCCTCCCAGTCCAACGCCTAAGGCAATGCAGCAGCAGCACTTCCAAAGGGGGGCCACAGCTTCCTGGGGGCACCAACCTCCCCAAACAGCGTCTGACAGGCGCACCTCACGGAGGGGGGTGAACAGTTCCACAGCCAGCCCCAGGGGCACTCTCCTCACCTCCTGGGGGGGTCAAGCCCACAGCATTCCTCCTCAGGTGGGCACCTCTTTCCCTCAGCGCTGGAGTAACTCCCGGTTCCCACAGTGTCAGGGACCTGGGTAGGGGCCCTCCCTTGTCAGGGGCCCATGGGGACAGCAGCGGGGGGGTTTATAGGGGTGCAGGGCCCAGCTCACAGGCCCATGTGGCGGTAGCACCTCACAGCAGGTCCCCTCTCTTCTTTGTCCCTGCGCTGACTGACTCTCTGGTGACACTTCTCCCTTTTTATACCCTCCTCCCAGGCAGTGCCAGGACCTTCTAGAATGTTGGCAAATCTGGCCTAATCTGGTTCTAGGGGAGGGGGTGAGCACCCTGGGTGCCAGGCTTTCCCTCCAAAAGCTAGGGGTAGCTGGGTAATATTATCTAGACCGCTGACCTATGTCAGTCCAGTGGCAAAACCCATGGCCATGGCATCCATTTTAAAAGCAATACATTTCAGTCAGGTGCAGTTTTAAAATGGGGGTTTTTTACAAGTGCTCACATTATGTCAGGTAATTACATTTTTCAAAAGGGGTCTCACACCACTCATGGCCTATACAGGTTTAATCCCATGGGGGAGACAATCCAGATAAGGGGGTCAAAAGCGAAAAATTTTTGGGGGAAAAGGCCAAGTCCAACACGACTCCCCCCCAGCCAAAAGCCAGGGTAGACATATCAATGCCTTGATGGGCTTCCCTGCTTGGGGCGGAAAAAGTTGGACGCAGGCCTGCAACTACAGGAGCACCTGCAGTCTCTCCTTCACTCTGGAACCCAATGGTTCTCTTTCGCAACCCTCCCTTCACCAACAAAACCACCCCACTGGTGTTCCCTAGTGGGATGTTTCTCCTTCCTAGAGTGGGAGGCTCTAGCCTCAGGCTTGTGATACTCTGGAACCACTCTCTTCTCTCCAAATTGCCACTGGTCCACCCACCTGGGGTCTACACCCTCAGGCTGACCAGCCCTTAGGGGCGAGGCTCCCCTCCCCCTACTTCTCCTCCTTGGGTTCCTCCATCTCCTACGCCTGGGGACACCCTCACACAACCACTCTCTCCCCAACCTGGAGTCGAAACCCACAGGCTGAACCGGTGACAGGGGCGAGTCCTTCCTCTCCCTGCACCCCCTCCCAGAATTCTGCACCCTCCTACCCAGAGAAGTACCCCTGGGAGTCACTTCCGGGGGGTCTCTGATTACAGAGGTCCCTCCCACCAGGGCAGGCAACTCCTGTCCCTGGCCACCCAACCCGGGATCTGCGCCCTGTGGCTGAGCTGGTGACAGAGAAGAGACCTTCCTCCCTCTGCACCCCCTCCCAGAGTTCTGCACCCTCCCACTGGAAGTGGTACCCCTGGGAATCAATTTGGTAGGGACCTGCTTTACAGGAACCCCACCTTCCAGGTCAGGCAACCCCTGAACCTGGAACCCCAGTCCAAGATCTAGACCCTGTGACTGGTCAGACCCCCGAACCACCGAAGCTCTGATTAATGATGCTCCGGGTTCTCCTGACATAAGGGGATCCCTCCCTCTGGATGACACATCGGGGCAGCCTAGCCTCCCAAGCTGGGGTTCTCTTAAAGAACACTCCAGGCCTGGTGGCCGCAGCTGGGGTACCTTGGGACACCTCCCCGTCTCACTCCCTTCAGGATCACTCCCCTCAGCCTTCCCAGACGCTCTGGCACTTACCCAGAGGTCTGCCTCCCGTGCAAGTTCCCTGGGGTCTGAGAACCCGCACTGCAACAGATGGTGACGCAGTCTTGGGAAACAACTCCTCAGCATGTGCTCCCGGATAACGGCATGGCACAGCCCTTCCCAATCCTCCACTGCTCTCCTCACCACCCAATCCTCCAGTACAGTCCAACACTCCTCCTCAAACTCTCCCCAGGACTGATGGGACAGCTTTCCCCTGCCCCTCAACACTAACCCGTCCTCCTCCTCCGGGGAATCAGGCACAGTCTCCTGGGCTTCGGGAGTGGGACACCTTGCACTGGACCTACACTCGCTGCCACCACTGCATCCCACCCACCTCGGTGAATTCAGACTCCTGAAACCCCTCTCAGGGGTCAACCTACCCACCTGAGCTGATCTCTCTCTGGCGAAGGCCCTCTCCGCCTCCGCCATCCTCTCCAGCGCTAGGACTTTTTCAGTCTCCAGTCGCTGCTCTTCTACCCTCAGCTGCGCTAAGCCCTCGGCATGCCTGAGCTTTGCCAGCGCCAGCTGATACTCCCTCTCTTCCCTCCTATCTACCCACTCTTCTGGGGACAGGGAAAGGGATGGGGCAGTGCCCCCGGGGCTGGACCCAGTGCGAGACTCCCTATCTTCGGTGTCCTCCACAGCTACTGGCGTCTCCGCCCTCTCAAACTCTTCCTCCTCATCAGAATAACTACCTCCCAGGGTTCTGGATGGGGAGCCCTCTCTCTGGTCTCTAACCCACTGACCCTTTAAAACCTCGGGGGGGTAGTCAGACAAGTCCCCATCAATCTCTAAGGGCTCTCCCCTCTTGAGGGCCTCATAGAGAAACAGGTTCCTCCTAATGTTCCCTACTGGGGGTATCCCTCTCTCCAGGAGGAAGTCTATCACCTCCTGTTCGGTGTACTCCATCAGTTCCACTTCCTGGTAGATCAACCCCATCGTGGCGAGGTACACCCGGGACACACCCTCCCAGTGGAACAAGGGGACAATTCAGAACACTCTTCAGGAGGAAGCAATAAAAAAAACACAATAATCCCCACAACAAGGCTCGGATTACATCCAAAGCTCTATTTGCAGTGTAACCCGTGGCCGCTGTGGTACTGCGCAAACACAAGTCCTATCCCACCGCTTGCCACCAAATGTTGGAAATGGGGGTTGCCCAAGTCTCAAAGGGGGTAGCATGGCATCAAGCGGGCAGGCCAAACTTCGAGGACATGTGAAGCATTCACGCAGTACCCTCAGTCAACACACCAGGCACACTACAAAAGAGGCAGGACACCAATTTGAGTTGGAAAATTAAGCAGTTTAGTATCTCCAACCTGCAAGGCAAAAATGCATTAACAGTGTCATCATAACACGGCGCCAACTGGCACCAGAGCCAAGTACTTCAGAGGGGGATTATTTACAGGGGATAAAAAGGGTTGAGTCCAAAGTCCATGCTGTAAGGGAAAAAGGATGGGTTAAAATTGTCATTAGATCTGGAGCCCAATCTGGCGGGGCCAACTCAGACTCTCATCCTACAGGGAAGGCTGTAATTGCAAAATACCACATTAGCATAGATATATATATCATGCACAATCACGCCAACCCAACCCCTGTAAAAGAAAACATCAGGGCATCATAGTACCTCATAAATAGGAGCACCTGTAATAAAAAGGCACAATCACCTGCACGGTGGCACAGAAGCATGCAATTAACCATTAGATAGGAAAGTGGCCTCACCACAAACGTATAAACAGTAACCTAAGAGCCAGGCCTAACCTCAGGGACCATCTGGCAACAGGTAACAATGGCATTCCATTAGGCAGGTCACCGGGCTAGGTGTATCAAACATCAGGCAGAACATACATCGCCTAGCATTAACATCAGGTAGGGGCCCTCCTCATAGATAAGGAACACCTGTACAGAAACGGGTAGGCTCCCTCTACCATCAACCTAGGGCAACCCTCCTCGGGGCATACTTATAGAAGTGGGAGGTCAGGTCTAAAACACTTCAGGGAAAATTAGGCAACAAGCAAGAAGATGCATTCCAATGGGCCTCTCACTTGGCTGTGCATGACAACCCTTTCCCTGGGGACCACTACAACCTTCTACCTCCCTCCTGTGATCCTTAGGATGAGCAGGGGCTTCTATAAGCAGTTCAGTACGCCTCCCTGGTATCCTGGGGCTCTGAGGCAGCAGTCACCAACAGCCTTTATTTGGTTTCTAGGCACTTGGGCCCCACTTAGTCAATTGAGGCAGGGTAGAAGGCGGACACCGACCCTGTGTCCCGTTGCCCTTTCTACCCCCCACACCGTATACAGTTGCCCACACTCACCGGGCTGTCCAGGGCCTCCTTCGCGGTAGGGCAGGCACCGACAATGTGCCTCGAGGCCCGGGCTTCGCTGACCCCCACGGGGCTCCCTCGTGGCTACTGTCCTTCTCCCCTTCGGTCTCCTCGGACCGGCACGGTGCTAGGGGCTCTCCTCTGTGGAGGGACAGGCATCGATAGAGTGCCTTTCTGCCCCCTCCTTCCTCACAGGGGGCCCGGGACTCACGTGCAGCCTCCGCGTGGTGCTAGGCCCAGACGGGGCTCCCTCCTTCCTCACGGGAGCCTCAGATCAGGAGGCGGGGCTGGCACCGACAGTGTGCCCCGGCCCCGCCTACCTCACCGGCCCCTCGCGTGGGGGGCACAGACCGGCGGGGTGGCCTCCCGCTCCGGGTGCTTCTCTCGGGGCTCCCACCTTGGCACGGGGGCCCCGCAACAAAGCTTCACCCGGGTCCCCCTCCTACCTCACGGGGACCCGGGGCTCCGACTCGACCTCTTCCTGCCTTTCCGGCCGCCCGGGCCGGCAACCAATCCCTTCGCGGCGTTGGCGGGGGCGGGCCAATGACGCGGCCGGGCTCCCCCGTCACATGACGTGAGTGCCGCGGCCTCAGGGCCTAGCGCGGCCCCTTCCTTACTTCGGCGGCCCTCTCCTGGTACCGGGGGCCGCCGCAACAACGCCGAACACGGCGGGGGTCTCTTTGGCGGCGCCGGGCTGCGGCGGTGACGGTGGCATCAATAAGGGGTAGGCTCCCTTCTAATTAATTATTTATATAGCGACAGAAGCGCGCCTCCTCAAACAGCGCTATTCACAGCACACTGCTCCTTGCCACAGTCTCCTCAGGAAACAGCGTTTTCCACTGCGCACTACTACTCAAACCACAGCGCTATTCACAGCGCACTGCTCCTTGCGCCCACACGGCAGTTCTGGGGCAGATTAGCGCTTCCAGATTATAGCGCTTCCTAGGGGGACACAGCAGGCCCTCAGAACAACGCGTTCTTCTTCCCACAGCGCTGGGTAGGCAGTCCAGGGCTTCTAAGGACACGCAGCTCCTCCCAGTCCAACGCCTAAGGCAATGCAGCAGCAGCACTTCCAAAGGGGGGCCACAGCTTCCTGGGGGCACCAACCTCCCCAAACAGCGTCTGACAGGCGCACCTCACGGAGGGGGGTGAACAGTTCCACAGCCAGCCCCAGGGGCACTCTCCTCACCTCCTGGGGGGGTCAAGCCCACAGCATTCCTCCTCAGGTGGGCACCTCTTTCCCTCAGCGCTGGAGTAACTCCCGGTTCCCACAGTGTCAGGGACCTGGGTAGGGGCCCTCCCTTGTCAGGGGCCCATGGGGACAGCAGCGGGGGGGTTTATAGGGGTGCAGGGCCCAGCTCACAGGCCCATGTGGCGGTAGCACCTCACAGCAGGTCCCCTCTCTTCTTTGTCCCTGCGCTGACTGACTCTCTGGTGACACTTCTCCCTTTTTATACCCTCCTCCCAGGCAGTGCCAGGACCTTCTAGAATGTTGGCAAATCTGGCCTAATCTGGTTCTAGGGGAGGGGGTGAGCACCCTGGGTGCCAGGCTTTCCCTCCAAAAGCTAGGGGTAGCTGGGTAATATTATCTAGACCGCTGACCTATGTCAGTCCAGTGGCAAAACCCATGGCCATGGCATCCATTTTAAAAGCAATACATTTCAGTCAGGTGCAGTTTTAAAATGGTTTTTTTTTACAAGTGCTCACATTATGTCAGGTAATTACATTTTTCAAAAGGGGTCTCACACCACTCATGGCCTATACAGGTTTAATCCCATGGGGGAGACAATCCAGATAAGGGGGTCAAAAGCAAAAAATTTTGGGGGGAAAAGGCCAAGTCCAACACGACTCCCCCCCAGCCAAAAGCCAGGGTAGACATATCAATGCCTTGATGGGCTTCCCTGCTTGGGGCGGAAAAAGGTGGACGCAGGCCTGCAACTACAGGAGCACCTGCAGTCTCTCCTCCACTCTGGAACCCAATGGTTCTCTTTCGCAACCCTCCCTTCACCAACAAAACCACCCCACTGGTGTTCCCTAGTGGGATGTTTCTCCTTCCTAGAGTGGGAGGCTCTAGCCTCAGGCTTGTGATACTCTGGAACCACTCTCTTCTCTCCAAATTGCCACTGGTCCACCCACCTGGGGTCTACACCCTCAGGCTGACCAGCCCTTAGGGGCGAGGCTCCCCTCCCCCTACTTCTCCTCCTTGGGTTCCTGGTACATTGTGTTTGAAATGATCACATATCTTGAAATACTGATTGAAATGAGGGCCGTGAACACAAATGTTTTGCACTGCTCAGCCTCCTCCACAGTTCAATACATTCCACAAACATGTTGACTGAGAATGTCTCCAGCTATTTCCAGATTTGCTCATCAGAGTGGAAGCAATCTGTCTGTGGGATGGGCGTTTAACAGTGTATCATCAGAAACGTTCTTCTAAACCCAAGAAGCTCCATATATGAAAATAATGTATACACTGAAGCAAAATCGTCAGTGTCCAGATACCTGTCACGTTATACAAAAGTGAATAACACCATCATTATATGTTTCATTATAAAAAATATCTGACATTGATGATGGGGAAGTATTAAAAGTCACTTTCACACTTTAATGCTCTGAAAAGACACCACTTCTTTGCATATTGTGATGGTTAGATCAAAGTTCACCACTCTTGCTGGGAGACTAGCCTAGAAAATTCCAGGCTTCTCAGGTGACAGGTCCTCGGGGCCCTTACTTAAGGGAAGGCTGTTCTAATTAAAAGGATTCTCACGCATGGCCAGGTCGTTTAAGCACGAGTAATGACCAGGGGGGCGACGAGGAGGGGGGACTTCACAGCCACGCTCCACTTCAGGTGCAGAGTTGGCAAAATGTCTTAATTAAAAAGGGTGACACGTTCTAATGAAGGAAACACTTTTTTTTCCATTCCTAGAAGGATTTTAACACAATAGCAAAGCTAAATGCCTCAAAATGTGTGGGTTTTTTCAGAAAAAAACATTTAGCAAAAAACACGTACATTGATAAACAATGTTGGATCTTTTTCAGCATTGTCATAATAAAGAGTCTACTTCATTTTTTAAGTGTTCTATGGCTATTTAGACCTTTCCACAATATATGTGCAAAATATTCCCCGGTGCAAGTTTAATTCGAAATGGAACTCATATTTGTTGAGAGTTAAATGATGTTGGCTCTGCTTTGAACTTGCAAACTGAACAACAGTGTGTGGGTGTATGTGTGTGGGGTTTGCTCTTCATGTTTTTGCTCATTTTTAGTAGTTTTATGCTGGCTGCGCACCAACAAAGTTTGCGTCGAGCCACATTCCTTTCCTTGTTGTCACAGAGTACGGATTGTAAGTTTTCTTTGCATTGGACCTCCATTCTCTTCATGTATTGTTTTGTAAAAAAAAAAAAAGAAAACTGTGCAGTTTAGAAGCAAAATTACAGAGGCTCAGCAAGTTGTATTATACAAGACAAGGGGGAGCACTGTAAGGGGTTCTCTTGATTTAGGGCCATATGTATCAAGCAAATTAGAATTTCGGCCTTTGCGAATGCTAATTTGCTAAATGGAATGTATGAAACATTTTCGCAGCAAAATAAGTAATCGCAAAAATTTGCCATTCCTTACTTTGCGATTGCACTAAAGGAATTGCAAATTTAGCGATTCCTTAAATGCAATGTATCAAATAAAAATTAATGCAAAAATGCCCATAAGGAATCGCAAATTACCACCAACTTCTAGTTGCTGGTAAGTTGCAAATTCTTTTGAAAAAGCAATTTATTTAAAATCCAAAGGTGGCATTTGACGCTCATACATGCCCTTAGGGCATGTATGTGCGCCATATGCCCACATAAGGGCATGTATGTGCGCCATATGCCCACACATGTCATTTTCAGGGGTGCAGCAGGGTGTTCTTGTGACACCCCTGCACCCCTGAAAATATTCCTAAATTGCGATTAGCAAATTGCTAATCGCAAATTTCCCCTTCATTCCTATGGGCCTCCTGGAAATTTGCGATTAGCAATTTGCTAATCGCAATTTAGGAATGTTAAGGAATCGCTAAAAAGAAGCGATTTCCAACATACATACCATTTTGCAATTTCTAAATAGCGATCCCTTAAAAATCACTATTTAGAAATCGCAAATTGGCATGATGATACATATGGCCCTTACTGTTTTTCTATGCATGTTCGAATGCTAAATTGCATATTTCATATGAATAAGCTTTAAGGCAGCACCTCTTTCCGGACTGGAGTTGCCACCGGTTTGAGTTCCTACAGTAGGCTGCTTTGGCAGTCAATGGGATTTTCGAATGCGGTATCTGCTTCAGAACAGATCGATGATTGAAGCTCAGAAAAAACCGAGCCAGCAGCCAACGCTATAATGGCATCCCCAGCAGGGCGGCTGGGAACACCTTTTGACAACGTCCTTGTCATCAGGAGTGGCTGCTCTGGATAACACCAACCATGGCTCAAGCAGCGGTTGAAGTGCATGATAAAAGAATTGGAACTGTGATCCTGAGCGCAGTGGGCACGGGGTCAGTGAGTTTGGGGGTGGGATCAAAGCCCAGGTTTTAAAAAATATATATATATCCTTTAACCATGTTGTTGGTCTTTCACCTTCAAGTAACTGCATATAAAATAACACCCACGGTAAATGAGAAACACAAGTTAAACTGATCGGTGAGAGCTGCACTATTTACGTTGTGAAACCTTTATTGGTTCATGCTATCACTGCAGATAACTGTGTGTGTAACAAAGAGCCATAGAATTGTATTCTGGTTGGTGCAGTGGTGAATACAGTGCTGGCTTTAGGGCAGTGTGACCAGTGTGGATGCACTGGGCACTCACCTGTGGTGGGGTCGCTGACCTCAGGAGAGGGTGCTGTGTTTAACATTAACTTATGATTGGAGAGATGATGGGTACTTTTTCCCGGTGGTAGTGAGAGAATCTTATGGCCTGGTATTGCCTAAGTGTCCTTTTACTTTTGGACCCAGACCGACCCACCCTTGGATGGATGGGGATTTCCTCCCTCCTCCAAGGCAAGCATTTTACACCAAACAATTTTTTGGATTATGGGGTGTGACCCCTCGGCCGTATTTATTATGAAATTAAAAAACATTGATTAATATTGGCATTATGTACAATTACGCAGAAAGTCCATATACATTGTTAGACACATGATGTCACTTGACTAACTTTAACATGCTCTAATAACGAGACCACTCCTACCGTAATTTATTTTATTTTATAGCACTTATAAGGCGCGCAGCTACCCACAAAGGGTTTCCCGGCGCCAAGATAACAGAGCCCAAAACACAACAGGAGAGGAGACAGTCAGCAGCCAACTATTTGTCAAACAGCCAAGTTTTAACACTTATTCTAAATCTCAGATGATTTTCTTCTTTGCGTATGTGGGGGGGGAGTGTGTTCCAGAGGGTGGGCCCTAGGTAGGAAAAGGATCTCCCACCCATTCTGGCCAGTTTGTACCTGGGAACAGCAAAATTTGCTGCTGTACACGAGCGAAGGTTGCGGTTGGGGAAATAGGGCTTGGCAAGATCTTGTAAGTACCTGGGGGCAGTGCCAGCTTTGATTTTAAACATAGTTCAGGGCTTTGAATTGAATCTGATTTTCCACCCTTAGCCAGTGCAGATCCCTAAGATGTTTTGTGATCCTAGCAGATCTAGGGATTCTGCATAGCAGTCTAGCAGCAGAGTTTTGCACAAGCTGCAGGCGTCTTATCACTGCTTTGTTGGAGCCCAGGTAGAGGATGTTCCCGTAGTCAAGCCGAGATGTAACTAAGGCATTGACTACGGTCTTCTGGGTAATAGGCGGTAACATCCAGACAATTTTGCGTAGCCATCTAAGAATAGTGAAGCACATGCCTGCCACTTTGTTGACTTGCTGCGTCATAGATAGTCCATCATCTATGATAACCCCAAGGTTTCTAACCTGGGTGGCTGGTGGCGGGAGCCTACCCAACGACGTCGGCCAATGGGGATCACTCCAGAGATCCTTGCTTTTCCCTAAGAGGAGGATCTCCGTTTTCTCCCCATTAAGTTTTAATTGGTTATCCGACATCCAGTTAAAAACTTCGTGAAGGCCTGTTTTGAGTGCAGATGGGGCAGACGGATCAGATTTGGAAAGTGAGAAAAGGATTTGCGAGTCGTCTGCATAGGTCATTAAAGCAAGACCATAACTCTCTGCAAGGTCAGCAAGTGGACGGAGGTACAAGTTGAAAAATAGAGTGTGAGAAGTTGGCCTGATATGTAGTGTTTCCAATTCTGGAACCACTTGGTATCAGTCCAAACAAACCCCAAAGATGTCTGGTTGTAAGTCAACCTTGTTAGACAAGCTATCCTAGTGGTAGCATGGACTAAGCAGCCTTAAAGGCTTAACTTAAGAGGTCGTGTTAAGCGAGCTGTTTTACCACATACGATCCTGTAATCAAATGAAAGGACACCACACAAGTATATATTATAAAAATATATGTGTTTATTTCTAGATTAATCCCCAGTACTCTTTATGAGGAAAGGGGCACAAGCGTTAAATCAAAAGCACAGTAGAACATACAAAGTTGCACAATTATGGATGAGGGCGGGTGGCCACTCAAACCATATACTAAAAAAATGGTATAAGAGATACCAATCGAACAGTGGTTAGGCCTACGGCCTAGAGAATCGCTGGGAGCAGTCAGGACTAGCAATGCTGAAGTCGGGAGTAGCCCACGGAATTCGGGTGCAGCACGGAAAGTGCGGCTTACACCAATGCAATGTCAATGGTGCGTAAAAGTTACACAAAGTGAGTTTAAAGATACTTCCGCTGAACCTAGAGGAACAAAACTTAAGACACAGACCCTAGAGGTGTGGACCAGTGTAGGAACACCGGCGTTGCAATGTTACCTCACCCACAGGAAGTGGGTGCACAGGGTCGAAGTGGCGTCGGGTTTTGACACGCAGGTTCTTGGCGCTTGAAGCTGAAGATGCTGCAGGCGATGTGAAGGAGAAGTGTCCGGTGGATCCTAGGGTGGATCTGAAGTGGTGAAGACCTGAAAGCAGAGGGGACAATGTTCAAAGTCACTGACCAGTGACCACCGTGGAACCAGATTGGAACCAGGCAAAGTCGGGTGCAAACAGGTGCTGAGGTGTTGCTTCTCTCTGCAGCCACGTGGACACGAAGAGGTCAAAGATGTCCAGGAGTCGATCACGAGCTGTCCCTTGAAGGCTCTAGCTGATGGCGGTGTTGACAACTCGATTGAAGCAAACAAGCCTTGGTTAATGCAAGCCAGGGGAAAAATGAAAAAGGCTTATTACTCGGACCAGCAAGGTCAGAGCGGGTACTCCTTTCTACAGGAGCGAGGGCAAGTCTGAGGCAACCAGACCCACAGTGTAAATTGTAGGTTTCGTCGCCAAGATGGCCGCTGACCACGTGACAAGCAGCCGGAATGACGAGTCAAGTGGCACAAAACAAAAGGGCCCCACGCAGATCGTGGAGATGCTGGAGAGCTGATCTTTGGTGCAAATGCTGCTCCGTTGTGGGGCTTCTTAAACCCCAAAGCACAGAGTCGAGGGTGCCTCGGGTGCTGCGTAGTCAGCGTCTCGGGGGTCTTTCAAGATGTCCGCTCCCACGTCTCTCGGTGCCTCCACGGGTCCCTTCTTTGCAGGGACTGTGGATCGGGCTGGGAAAAGTCTAGGAAGCTGGGTCTCGTCAGGCTCTGCACTCGGGCTCCGGCGGGAGGCAGCGGCAAAGCAGACGTCAAGGTGCTGGGTGATGCCTGTGTTCACAGGGTGGCCCCTCCTAGGCCACAAGGGAGATGCTCTTCAGTCTTCTATTCATCAGAAAGTCGAAGTCCAGTCGTCTTCTTAGTTTAAAGGTGATTTCAGGATGATCTGAGTTGCATTGGCACTGCTCCCACTCTTATTCCAATCTGAGGGGTGGATCTCCTGCTAGGTCCCTCCCCTATGGGTGGGACCAGGAAGGGGGGTGGTTACACCCCCTTTCCTTTGTCCAGGTCTCACTGGAGCTGGGGCTGGGCTGCCCCAGAACCGGTTTGACCGGATTATGCAAGGGGAAGCCTTGTGCTCCCCAGGCACTGTCTGGTTTCATTCAAACCTCCCTGCTACAATCCACTATCTCCTGTCTGGGGTGGTGTGACACCTCCCTGTGACAGGAAAGCCTTTGTCCAGGCCTCCTCTGCTGAGTTTCGGTCAGCAGCAGGAGGTCAGACATGTGTCTGTGGCAGAAGCATCCATTTTGTGGATCTGAGGCTCTTTTAAAAATCAACTGCGTTTTAGCAAAAGTAACATGTCGTCCCCTCTAGAGGGGTGGAATGCTACCCCCGTCGCCAGGACTGGCGAGGGGGTAGTATTCCAAATCGGATGACACCTTACACGACATGTTTTGATAAAGCCAAACCAAAGTTGACATATAACCGCGAGGATTATAATGCACTTAATAGTATATGGTTTGGCATTATCCCGGAACAGCTAAGGGAATTGGTCCCGACAGCTGCAGACAGGCTCAGCTCATGCTAGAGCACCATCTCACATTAAACCACGCACTCTGCCTTCAGGATTGTTAAGGCCTGCCATAGGAGTGGCTCACAGGTTTATATGTGTCCAGATAGGTTTAGATATAGGCATACTTGTTGGAAGTAGAGAAGTACTGAGAACACAGGATACAGGACACAGGACACAGACGAGGTAAGTACAACTCGTTTAATGGTCATCCAACTCTCCTCACTGAAGAGCACTTCAACATTCCACAGTAAGCTTCACAGTGGGAGGACCCACACGGGTCTAGGAGGAGGGGAGTACGGAACGTACCAACTAGGTTCTAACACATCTCCCTTCCTCATAATGTTTTTTTTTTTTTTTTTTCTTTTCAAACATGGCAGGAACCTGTAGAGAAAAAGGTTATGGCAGTACTTTAACAATATTGTCACAACTCCACCATTGACCATTCTCAAACTGAACAACATTTTTTAACACTTTGACGATTTTGCTGGGGGCATGGAACTTGCTCTTGTCAGTTCCCAATTTAGTATTCTTTCTGGCCTGCGCCATGTCTCCCACTTCCCACCTTTGCAACTTCACACCATGTTTCTTGTCATACCATTGTTTGTATTCAGATTGATGTTGTTTGACTTTCTCTCCTGCTTCCTCCCTGTCTACATTCCTGACTTCCCCCCCATTTAACCAACAGGGGTTATACTTGGTGCTTGGTTCCTTCCCGCGTAAAGAAACAAAGGGAGAGATCCCAGTTATTCTGTTGGGCGAGGTGTGGTAAGCCCATAAGCATTCCCTCAAACAATCCTCAACATCACTACCATTTATGGTGGCCAGCTGGATATTTTCCTTGATTACCCTATTTGCCCTCTCCACCATGCCATTGGCCTTAGGGCAATAGAGCGCTGTGGTCTCATGTTTGATGCCGGACATTTCCAAAAATTTCTGCATTTCCTCAGAAGTGAATTGTACCCCATTGTCAGTGATTAAAGTGGAGGGAATGCCCTCTACACAAAACACTTCTTTTAGGAATTGAACTACTGCTTTGGTGTTGATAGTGTGTACAAATTTCTGCTTCACCCAGTGGGAGGTATAATCAATTAGAACTAACATGAACCTCTTTTGCACCCCAAGATCTTGCATGGGTCCAATGATATCTAATGCTAGTTTATTCCATGGCTTGGTTGGAACCTCCACTGGAGACAAAGGCGACTTGTGTACCACTTTTGTCTTGTCGCTTCTGGCACATGCTCCGCACTCTTTTACAGATTCCTCCGTCATGTTGTCCATTTTTGGGAACCAAAAGTTCGTTCTCAGTCTTCCTTTGGTGGCACTGCGCCCAAGGTGACCTTCGTGCGCCAGGTCTATTACTCTTTTCCGTAATCCCTTTGGCGGAATTACCCTGTTGTTGCGGTAGACCTTCCCATTGATGACGCTCAATTCATTCCGAACCTCCCAGAAACCTTCCAATTCTGCTTCCACGTCTCTCTTGGTTATTGGCCATCCTTTCTGTAACCGCTCCATCAGAATTTTAAGTTCACTATCTTCCTTCATATTCTCTTCCCACTCTTTCTCCGTGATGGCAGGAAAATCCATCATCATTATGGGGCTGTCCAATGCTTCCTCATGTCCTTTCTCCTCAGGTAGTGGCGATCTTGACAGGAAGTCGGCTATGACATTTTCCTTTCCCGGTACATGCTCAACTCTGAAGTTGTAATGTTCAAGACCCAAGATCCACCTGCTGATGCGTGGGGTGCAGTTCTCTAATCCCTTAACAGAGAACACATACATGAGGGGCTTGTGATCCGTCTGTATCGTAAATCTTATTCCCCAAAGAAAGAATTTGAAGTGCCGGACCGCCCAAAAACACGCCAGGGCTTCTCTTTCTATTACAGAGTAATTTTTCTCTGGTGGAGTAAGGCTCCTGGACGCGTAGGCAATCACTTTTTCTTCCCCTCCATCCTTCTGGATTAGGGTGGCCCCCAACCCATAATTTGAGGCATCCGTTGCCAGGATGGTCCTCTTGGTTGGATCAAAAGTTCCTAGTGCGGGTGAGTTGATTAGATCCTTTTTTAGAGTCTTAGCAACGGCCTCCAGCTCCTCACTCCACACAAATTCTTTGTCCTTTTTCAGCAACTCTCTCATGGGCTCACACTTGGTTGCGAAGCTTTCCACATACTTCGACATGTACTCCATGAGTCCCAAAAAAGATTTGAGTTCCTCTTTGTTGCGTGGACTAGGCGCTTCCTCCACTGCGCGGATCAAACTTCCTCTCCGTGATGGCAAGAAAATCCATCATCATTATGGGGCACCGTGCGCAGCCCATGCACTACTGGTTTAGCATTTTGTTTTAGCTTGATCCTATGTTGGAAATTGTGCAAACATCCTAGTTCTTCTTTAAACAACTGGTTGAACTCCTCACATATATTATCACTCCCCAGGAACTTTTCTGTAAGCAACACCTGTTCCGCACTGTTAGGATCCAGTATAATCCCCAACTCTTTTTGATGAACCCATCCCAACAGGTTAGAACCCGACTTGACCACATAAATAGATCCATGTGTTTTCCTATCTTTGAATTGTATCTGTACCTCCTTCATCCCCAGTAGGGGTATACTGCCTCTATTGTAACCTGCAGGAGAGATATCAGGATTCTTAAGGTCGCTAATCCTATTTTCCCCATGGACACATAGTCATCTTTACTTATCAAGGTGAATGGAGAACAGGAATCAGCAAACATTTCAATGCGCTTATCATCAATTAGTACTTCACACTTAGGATATATGGAATTTACAATGTCATCACCATCTTTAACTTGTAAAACAAACTTCCCCATATTTTGTTTAATGCACTTTACCTCTCTATTTGCACCTCTTTCAGATCCTCTTTCATTCTCCCTAGGATGTAATTCTCCATCCCGGCACACCCTGGCAAAATGCCCCCTTCTATTACATTTCTTGCAGGGGACATATCTGGCTGGGCATTGGAAAAAAGTGGCAAAATGATTGTTACTGCCACAACGGTAGCACTTAGGCCCTTTCTCCCTATGCTCTACTTTAGTACTAGCATTTTCCCTAGGTCTCATCTTGTACACTTCTACTCTCTCTTCATCATCATTTATGGAGGCTACTAACTCCCCCTCAGGTTTCATTTCCTTGACACATCTAGCGGTATGTTCCACTGACTTAGCTAACTCAACAGCTTCCTTTAGCCCTGGATTCTTGGCTAACAGTTTCTCCTGGATGCGTGGATTGTTCGTACATCTTACCAATTGGTCTCGTATTAAGGAGTCAGTGCTAATCCATTGTGCTTTGCACGCGTGGGTTCGAATCCCATCCTCGTCGCCAGTGTTGGAAGTAGAGAAGTACTGAGAACACAGGATACAGGACACAGGACACAGACGAGGCAAGTACAACTCGTTTAATGGTCATCCAACTCTCCTCACTGAAGAGCACTTCAACATTCCACAGTAAGCTTCACAGTGGGAGGACCCACACGGGTCTAGGAGGAGGGGAGTACGGAACGTACCAACTAGGTTCTAACAATACTATATCTAAGCAAGGGGTGATTACACCACCTTGCCCCAGCTGAGTGATCAGCCAGTTGTGTCAATTTTAGATAGCCAGCCAGGGGTGGCAAAAGATATGCTGCAGCCCCTGGTAGGCCTTGGATGCACCTATGCCCGGGGCACCTATAGTACTCTGTACAGGGGCTGATAAGGTGACCCAAGCCAATCTAGTTATGCACCTAGGGTACATGGAATCCATTTTACAGAGAGAGCAGATAGCCTGGGACCCTGATTAGCAGGGAACCAGGCCAACTAAGTCGAAAACCAGCTAAACACAAGGCAAAAAATCTGGGGTAACCATAGTCAGGTAGCCACCTTCCTACACAACCCCCCCCCCCCAAACGAAAGGAGATAAGGCTATCCTTGGCCAGGTAAGCCTATATTGCCTGAGTGGCCATATAAGGAAGTACCTGCACTAGCATGGGTACCCCCTGTCTCATGGTCCACTAAGCAGTCCCTCACCATAGGGGTATTAGAGGGTCTCCACCATAGGGAATCACTACCTTGGGTGTGTTTATGCAAAGTTAAAGGCTGGTTTGGATATGGAGTATTGAAGTGAGGCTCCACTAATTTTGGGCTCAACTTCCTCCAATTATCTTCCACCATGTGTGCCTTTCTTTCTTCAACTGAGTTGCACTGAGCTCTCAGGGTCAACCTCTGGCTACCTAAAGCTGGAGGCTGGGTCCCTCTGTGTGGCTTGCTGGAGGGACAGTTCAGGTTTGGGCCCTTTGGGTCCCAGGTTTGGCTGTGCCCAACAGAATCCATCTGTGGGAGGTCCCTAACTGTTTTTAAGGGGGCTCCCTCAGGAGTTTTTAAAGTTTTCACCTTACTAGGCCTACTAGTTTTGGTGCCCCTAATCTGTTGATGGGGGTGCTTTATTTGACAGGGGGCCCTCTGGGTCTCACTGTCCTTCTTGTCCTCTGCAGCCCTGGGCTGACTGAGGCAAGGTAGAGAGGGGCAGGTTATCTGCTCCAGACTGGGTCCCACCTGAGAAGGGTCCACTGCCATCAGAGGCTCTGTCAGGCCAGGCCTAACAACCTCTGGGGCAGTTCCTTCATCAGGGGTAAGATCAGTTCCCTGAGGAGGCTGATCCTGTCCTAATGTCTGGTGAGGCGGAGATTTCTCTTCCTCCTCCATGCTCTCAGTTTGGGTGGAGTGATCCATCATTTCAGGCTTCACAACACACATATCTGGTTGAGATTGGGCTGTGGCCATCACAGCCCCACCAACTTTTTCAGGAGGAGACTCAGTTTGGGTTTCTGCTGTTATCATAACAGCTTTGCTATTCTGTTTTGGAAGAGTTTCTGTTAAAGATGGGGCAGAGAGTTGCTCAGCCCTACCAACCTTTTCAGGAAGGACATCTTGGGTTGGGGCTATAGCCAGTACAGCCCCACTAACCTTTCCATTGGAGTTTACCATTCTAGAATGGATTTCCTGTTCAACCTCAGCCCAGGCTGAGATTTCTAAATCATTACCAGGTAGGCAGTCTACAGGCAAGTTTGGTGACACTGCCACTCTCTTTGGGCCAGTGACACCTCCCCAGCTGAAACTTACTACTGCCATGGGATGATTTGTTTGGATACCATCAATGTTTGTTACCTGGTATGTGGCACCTGGTAAAAGTTGCTTAGAGGGGACTATACAGTCAGCCACAATGGTGATGCTAGCCCCTGTGTCTCTAAAGGCTTCAACTTTCAAACCATTGATGATGGGTTCTTGTCTATATTTGCTCAAGGTATTTGGGCAAACAGAGAAGTTGGCAAACCCCATGCCAGTCTCATGAACAAGATCATTGGGTGATGGGGACCTGGATAGGCCAGGGTCCCCCTGGGCTCCAAAAGTAAATCCACCCAGATTCCTGGGTGTGCTCCCACTTCCTGGGGGATTACTGCTGACAGTAACAGGAGGTGTTGGAGATGGCTTTGGAGGTATATTCTCTTTATTGCCATTCTTGGGACAACAGTTGTCTGTTTCGTAATGCCCAACCTGTTTACAGGCATGACAATAAGGCTTTTTCTCTGTTGAAGAAGTGTCGAGGGGCCCACCCTTTTCATTGGAATTTTGGGGCCCTGGGGAAGTCTTTTCTTTACTTTTATCCCCACCCTTATCTTGAGGCTTGGTAGACTCCTTCTTCTGGTTATTGTCCTGATTCTTAGGCCTAATCCTGGTTCTGACCCATTTATCTGCCCTCTTTCCCAATTCTTGGGGAGAGGTCAAATCTGAGTCCACCAGGTGCTGGTGTAAGAGCTGGTTCTGACAATTACTTAGGATCTGCTCCCTCATTATCAAATTATACAATCCTGTGAAGTCATGTACTTTGCTGCCATTTAGCCAACCTTCCAGAGCCTTAGTTGCACAATCAACAAAATCAGTCCAGTCCTGAGTCTGTGTCTTCTGGGTGTCTCTGAACTTTAACCTGTATTGCTCAGTGGTTAAGCCAAACCCATCTATCAAAACACTCTTCAGGACTTTGTAATTGTTGGCATCCTCATGTCTGAGAGTGAGGAGCCTATCTCTCCCTTTCTCTGAAAAGGAGTACCATAAGATTGCTGCCCACTGTTCCTCGGGAACCTGCTGTACCATGCAGGCTCTCTCAAGAGCAGTCATCCATTTGTGGATGTCATCCCCTTCCTTGTAGGGGGGCACAATCTTTGTCAGGTTTCTACTATCATAGGACCTGGGTTTCTCTTTAGGAATATTGCTGCCACCAGTGGAATCTAATCCACACATTTTTCTTTCTCTTGCTAAAGCAAGTTTAGCTTGAGCCAAGGCTATCTCTTCCCTCTCTATCTGGAGTTGGACAGCCCTCATCCTGGCCCTATGCTCTTTCCTCTGGGGGGAAGTCATTCCCCTTTGAGATTCTCTTGAGACACTAGAAACATGAGAGTCCCCTGATGGAGATCTCACCCTCCTGTTGCCTGGGAGAATTAGGTTATGGGATCTGGGGAGGTGCTGGCCCTCTCCACCCCCATGTAGGTCTAGATTGGCTTGGTTAAGCCTGCCAACCTGTACCTGGGTTACCCTCTGATCCTGATCTTCAGGCTCTTCTACATCTGAGCCTTCCTCTTCCTCTTCCTCCTCCTCATCTTCTGGAAGATCCTCATTCTCAGGGGAGTTCTGTCCTTCTCCTGACTCTAAGGGAGCCTGGCTCACCTTATCTAAGTCATCCTTTTCCAGGATGGCTATCAGGGAAGGAATGGTAGGGCCTCTGCCCCTTTTTAGCCCTCTTGCTGTGCACAAGGCACTCAAGTCTTTGTGGCTAAGGTTGTCATATCTGGTAGTTGCCTTGGTGGGGTCAACTATCACAGGGGTAGAACCTGAGGCTCCTCCTGTGTCAGACATGGCTACTAGTGAGGTGTAAGTGGTGCACTTACCTACACTAAGTGTTTTCCTACTGTACCTTGCTAATGAGTTGTAGTCAGGGTGTGCTAATCCCTTTAATCTACAACTACTAAGTTCAGTAGAACCTAATATGCTAAGCTTTTGATTTATATGTACCTAAGGTACTTGATGTGATCTTTCAATTTGATATAAAGATTGCAATGGTAAAACAACAGCAAGCTCAAATCCGCACCGCTGCGCACCAATGTGAGAAGTTGGCCTGATATGTAGTGTTTCCAATTCTGGAACCACTTGGTATCAGTCCAAACAAACCCCAAAGATGTCTGGTTGTAAGTCAACCTTGTTAGACAAGCTATCCTAGTGGTAGCATGGACTAAGCAGCCTTAAAGGCTTAACTTAAGAGGTCGTGTTAAGCAAGCTGTTTTACCACATACGATCCTGTAATCAAATGAAAGGACACCACACAAGTATATATTATAAAAATATATGTGTTTATTTCTAGATTAATCCCCAGTACTCTTTATGAGGAAAGGGGCACAAGCGTTAAATCAAAAGCACAGTAGAACATACAAAGTTGCACAATTATGGATGAGGGCGGGTGGCCACTCAAACCATATACTAAAAAAATGGTATAAGAGATACCAATCGAACAGTGGTTAGGCCTAGGGCCTAGAGAATCGCTGGGAGCAGTCAGGACTAGCAATGCTGAAGTCGGGAGTAGCCCACGGAATTCGGGTGCAGCACGGAAAGTGCGGCTTACACCAATGCAATGTCAATGGTGCGTAAAAGTTACACAAAGTGAGTTTAAAGATACTTCCGCTGAACCTAGAGGAACAAAACTTAAGACACAATCCCTAGAGGTGTGGACCAGTGTAGGAACACCGGCGTTGCAATGTTACCTCACCCACAGGAAGTGGGTGCACAGGGTCGAAGTGGCGTCGGGTTTTGACACGCAGGTTCTTGGCGCTTGAAGCTGAAGATGCTGCAGGCGATGTGAAGGAGAAGTGTCCGGTGGATCCAAGGGTGGATCTGAAGTGGTGAAGACCTGAAAGCAGAGGGGACAATGTTCAAAGTCACTGACCAGTGACCACCGTGGAACCAGATTGGAACCAGGCAAAGTCGGGTACAAACAGGTGATGAGGTGTTGCTTCTCTCTGCAGCCACGTGGACACGAAGAGGTCAAGGACGTCCAGGAGTCGATCACAAGCTGTCCCTTGAAGGCTCTAGCTGATGGCGGTGTCGGCAACTCGATTGAAGCAAACAAGCCTTGGATAATGCAAGCCAGGGGGAAAATGAAAAAGGCTTATTACTCGGACAAGCAAAGTCAGAGCGGGTACTCCTTTCTACAGGAGCGAGGGCAGGTCTGAGGCAACCAGACCCATAGTGTAAATTGTAGGTTTCGTTGCCAAGATGGCCGCTGACCACGTGACAATCGGCCGGAATGGCGAGTCAAGTGGCACAAAACAAAAGGGCCCCACGCAGATCGTGGAGATGCTGGAGGGCTGATCTTTGGAGCAAATGCTGCTCGGTTGTGGGGCTTCTTAAACCCTAAAGCACATAGTAGAGGGTGCCTCGGGTGCTGCGCAGTCAGCGTCTCGGGGGTCTTTCAAGATGTCCGCTCCCATGTCTCTCGGTGCCTCCACGGGTCCCTTCTTTGCAGGGACTGTGGATCGGGCTGGGAAAAGTCTGGGAAGCTGGGTCTTGTCAGGCTCTGCACTCGGGCTCCGGCGGGAGGCGGCGGCAAAGCAGACGTCGAGGTGCTGGGTGATGCCTGTGTTCACAGGGTGGCCCCTCCTAGGCCACAAGGGAGATGCTCTTCAGTCTTCTATTCATCAGAAAGTCGAAGTCCAGTCGTCTTCTTAGTTTAAAGGTGATTTCAGGATGATCTGAGTTGCATTGGCACTGCACCCACTCTTATTCCAATCTGAGGGGTGGATCTCCAGCTAGGTCCCTCCCCTATGGGTGGGACCAGGAAGGGGGGTGGTTACACCCCCTTTCCTTTGTCCAGGTCTCACTGGAGATGGGGCTGGGCTGCCCCAGAACCGGTTTGACCGGATTATGCAAGGGGAAGCCTTGTGCTCCCCAGGCACTGTCTGGTTTCATTCAAACCTCCCTGCTACAATCCACTATCTCCTGTCTGGGGTGGTGTGACACCTCCCTGTGACAGGAAAGCCTTTGTCCAGGCCTCCTCTGCTGAGTTTCGGTCAGCAGCAGGAGGTCAGACATGTGTCTGTGGCAGAAGCATCCATTTTGTGGATCTGAGGCTCTTTTAAAAATCAACCGCGTTTTAGCAAAAGTAACATGTCGTCCCCTCTAGAGGGGTGGAATGCTACCCCCGTTGCCAGGACTGGCGAGGGGGTAGTATTCCAAATCGTATGACACCTTACACGACATGTTTTGATAAAGCCAAACCAAAGTTGACATATAACCGCGAGGATTATAATGCACTTAATAGTATATGGTTTGGCATTATCCCGGAACAGCTAAGGGAATTGATCCCGACAGCTGCAGACAGGCTCAGCTCATGCTAGAGCACCATCTCACATTAAACCACGCACTCTGCCTTCAGGATTGTTAAGGCCTGCCATAGGAGTGGCTCACAGGTTTATATGTGTCCAGATAGGTATACATATAGGCATACTATATCTAAGCAAGGGGTGATTACACCACCTTGCCCCAGCTGAGTGATCAGCCAGTTTGTCAATTTTAGATAGCCAGCCAGAGGTGGCAAAAGATATGCTGCAGCCCCTGGTAGGCCTTGGATGCACCTATGCCCTGGGCACCTATAGTGCTCTGTACAGGGGCTGATAAGGTGACCCAAGCCAATCTAGTTATGCACCTAGGGTACATGGAATCTATTTTACAGAGAGAGCAGATAGCCTGGGGCCCTGATTAGCAGGGAACCAGGCCAACTAAGTCGAAAACCAGCTAAACACAAGGCAAAAAATCTGGGGTAACCATAGTCAGGTAGCCATCTTCCTACATAGAGGACTCAAGATTGAGCCCTGTGGCACACCGTGGGGGGAGTAGAGCACATCAGAACATGCCAAGGAAGAGGAGATCTGAAAGGTACGAAGGGATAGGTAAGACCTGATCCAATTCAGTGCCGTGCCACCGACACCATTCTCCTCCAGCCTGACAAGCAGTCTGGAGTGAGAGATGGTGTCAAACGCCGCACTAAGGTCCAGCAGAACCAATGCGACCGTTTGGCCGTCATCCATTAGATCCCTGATCTTTTCTGTGACCCCAAGAAGGGCAGTTTCTGTGGAATATCCAGTCCTAAAACCGGACTGGGAAGAATGAAGCAGATCATTATTTTCCACGTAGATTGAGAGGGCACTATGGATGTGCTTCTCCAAAATTTTAGAGAAAGCAGGAAGTAACGATATTGGACGATAATTGGCCAGTATCGTGGGGTCGGCCGCCGGCTTTTAACCATAGCGTGTTTCCATAGCGCTGGAACTGTGGCCTGTTCTATGGAGGAGTTAAGTGTCTCAGCTATGATGGTCAAAGCAAAGTCCTCCAACTGGCAGATGATGCTAATAGGAATAGGGTCTCGTGGGGAACCCGACTTAATGGATTTTGACAATTCCTTCAGTTTATCCAGAGTAATGGGAGGCCAAGTTTCAAGGCGGTAATCTCCTCTGGGGGCTTGGGGGGTGTCGTCCTGCTTGTATGTATCGGTACAATTTTTGGTTAATGTTGGAGATGATAGTCTCAATCTTTCCAACGAAAAAAGACGCCAGATCCTGGCACTGCTGAGTGTTAAGAGGGTTCACCTCAGCTCTCGATTTCTCCCCAGCCAGATCTTTTACGGTATTAAAAAGAGTCTGGGATTTATTTACAGCCGTGTTGATGGAGGTTGTAACCTAACATGCTTTGGCTTTCATGCAGGCCGAGTGGTAAATGTTTCTGGCCCTGCGATAAACCTCTTTTTGGTTCAACTCATATTTCTTGCGCCACTGCCTCTCCAGAGCCTTGCATGTGGATTTTTCCTTCCTGAGGGCCTCAGTATACCAGGGGGTAGGGGGGCGGTGCACTTTCCCTTTACAACGAGAAAGAGGCAAGCAGGCATCAACTGCGTTTTTAAGCCATTTATGTGTAGCGTCCGCTATACTTTCCATATCCCCAACTAAGCATGGGGGATCGTTCCTCAGTACGTTATGTAGCTCCTCCCTGTTAAGGGTTTTCCAGTTCCTCCTGAAAGTTTCGGAGGGAGTCACGGAAGGCAGTGTAGAATGTTTAAGTGAAATGCCAAAACGTGTGAGGAAATGGTCCGACCAGCAGATGGGAATGGTATTCAACCATGTAAGTTCTCTCATATTAGAAATGATGGGATCTAACAAATGGCCAGCTTTATGGGTGGGGCCCTTGTTGCGCAGCGTCATGTCTAAGGCCGCAAAGTCATCAATGAGATTTATACAGGCAGTATTGTTATTGTCTTCTAAGTGAAGATTTAGGTCCCCTAGTACTGTGAAAGTTTGGGCATTAAGATGGTATGGTAGAATGTAGTTAACCAAATTTTCTGACCATAAAGAATTGTTCCCTGGCGAGCGGTAGATCAATAGGCCAGAGAAAGTAAAATTGGGGCTAAGGGTAATCTTAAACGATGCCGCCTCACAGCTGGGAATATCTGCAGGTTCAAGGTTGCAAGGTTGTAATCTAACATACATATATTTACTTTCTGCGTACCTGCTGTAGAGCCTATGGCAAAGTAAATGACTGGCAGCCGCCAAGTCCCAGTAAACTACAAATACTCCACCGGAGTAAGCTTGCGCAGGGGGTACGGCTTATCGGATGGATACTTTCCCCCAGGCCCCCCCCCAACGCCCTAAGCCTTAAACTACATAATGGGGGCTTAAAAATGTGTATACGCTCACCCTTATGCGCATGCATGTGCGAGGGTGGCCACAGGCCCACTGGAAAGAGTGACTCCCCAGGCACCCGCACCCCAACAGCCTACTTACCGGCTGTTACTGCCCCTGGAGTCACATGGTTCTGACCGCTAAGGACTGAAGACTATGCTTACCAATCATGACCTTACCGCCTGACAGGAGACACACAACTAAATAGGACAATATTGCATGAAACAATATATCATCTACTGACACTTTTATTAAATGTTATGCCAACTTCCTTAACTTTATATCAACATACTGTAACTGAAAACAACATATATTCACACTTTTATTACAAAATTACTAAACTTCATGACATTTACATATGATCATAGCTCCTGAGATACCTGCAATGAAAATTTTAGGAGAACCAAGCAAGATTACCTTACTGACACACACATATGAACTGCCTGCCTTAGGGGTTGTGGGTGTGGAAAAAAAGAGTTACGGGCCGCTGGTGGCCCGGGTGCCATTCTGTTGGGGAGCAAAGGAACAAGAGACTGTTCCCAATCCCTGCACACCCTTTTAAAAGGGGGGGCACTGGGCATGCCAGTCTAAACCGGTCTGCACCTATGTTGCAGGATCATGTGAACCGGAAGCACTAAAGTGCTTCTGGTTCATACCCAAAACCTGCCCCCATTGGCTGCGCAGCAGAAGTGGGGGTTGTCGCGTCATCACCTGGCGCGGCGTTCTCCCCACCTCCCCCAGGTCACCAGGAACCGGCCCAACTGCCATAATGGCGCCCCGCGTTATGCAGTGCTCAGCCTTGCCCAGAGGAGGCGGTCATGGAGTGTGGGGGCGCCAAAAGTGATTGTCGCACTGGGTACCACCAGGGCTAAAGCAGGCCCTGGGTAAATTGTGACATGTGTTTTAGCTTTACATGGTCCCAGCCTGTGATAGAACTCTGAATATGCACGTCATGATTTTAACAGTATAAAAAGGATGCTGCAAAGTGCACTAAAAAAGTTTGGTTTAGGATAAAAAGAGCTTCCTAAATGTAGATCTGAGTAAGATGAAAATTGTACCTGGTGCAAAAAAAAATTCTAACTGTCCTTTGAAAGCATGCACTCCATGGCAATCAGGTAACCTTACAAAACTTCTCAAAAAGAACACTCTTAAAGGGACTCCATTGGTTAAAGCCAATACCAACTTCCAAGAGGCCTTTACATTTGCAGGTCACCCAAATGTGCACATTTGCACTTCTTTCAGGGAGCAGACAAACTGGCAAGAAGGCTTGTTTCTTCTTTAGCAGTCAGTCATCCCTCGGCAAAGGAAACTTTCACCCTTTCACTACAGCCGAGGCATTGCAACTGCCAAATTAACCGTACCTGGATGGTCGCCTTTCAACATGACGCAGTGGAACTGATGTTGCCAAATAAAAAAATTAAGGGCATGTCGAGCTTCTCAGATCCTGCCCACTTTGGCCACATCGGTCAAGGGCCACCAGGCCAGCAGGGCATACATAATGCACCATGCCCAGACAAAGGCCAAAAGATAAAAGAATACTCATTTTTAAGGTGTCTAAAAAGACAAAGGTGGTCATTAGGATGGCGGGCGGACTTTGGCCGCCCGACACCCTCACGGGGATTGGGACCGCCCGCCAAAAGGGCGGGGTCCCGTGGTAGGGATTAGGATTCGCCCGCCACAGTGGCAGGCGCATCCCTAATTTTTAACATTGTGGCGGGCGGTGATCTCTGCACCGCCCGCCACAATGCTAAAAATGCATGTATGCATTTGCATACACGAAGCGGCAGGCACCACACGGTGCCTGCCGCTTCGTGTATGCAAATGCTGGGGGGTCCCACAGGTACCCCCATGTGCACTCCCACCTCTCCTTCACTCTGGGGGCCCGCAGGGGGCCCCCAGAGTGAAGACCGCATGCCGCCATGGAAAGGCATCTAACTGAGCCCATTGTAATATGGCTGGAGGTGTCTAATAGACACCGCCACCATATTAATCCTTTTCCGCCCCGGCCGCAAGGCGACCAGGGCGAAAAAGCAGCGGACGGTCTTTCCGTCCACCGCGGTCCTCCCCGCCATACTAATATGGCGGGGGGAATATAGGTGTGGGTGGCGGGCGGATTGCCCCCGACAGGCCGGCAGTGGCTACCGTCCAGACATGAATAATAACTGGCCGATTAAGGCATTTTTTATGTAATTTAATGTTTCGCGTGAATGAAAGTGATTTTAAAGAATTGTCAAATAATGACTATTTAGATATGGAAAAAAAGGAATATTTCAACGTATTTAATAATAGGGGCATATTACTAGGTTCTTCACTTGGCTGGCCCCTGTTTCCATCCTCCCCACTGTCTCCCCCCTTCGACCGCAGAGACCGAGGTCACATACCTTATGCTTTGTAAATTCGCCAAATTAATCTTTCTCACATGTTCTGATGGCAATTTTCTCCTAATAATGCCATCTTACAGCTAAAATTGTGCATGTGGCACTAATTGTGAAATCTGCTGAGTTCTATTTCTTTTTTAACTGCAGCATCAACACTGGTGCTGATGAGTTGCAGCTCTTGGAGGTGAAGGAGTCCGAATATGACCTTATTCTAGTGAGGCAGGTAAGACAGGGCTGTGCTTTGCAAATTCTACAGATGATGAAATTGTTCTTTTAGGCGCTGTGGATTAAACTGTTTGACTCCCTTTATCGCCAGGTTCCCTCTGCTCATTGCTTACACTGAACGTCCCTGTCTTCTTTGCTCCCCATGTCCCTTTGCCTGCAGGGACCTGCCCATTTTGATGGGCACTATAGAGATCATGTGACCTTGTCCCTATCCTATAAAATCCCTCCTGCCAGGGGATGCAGCCCAGACTTCTACGTAAAGGGCAACAGACTAAGTGTGTCTTTCAGCAGTGTCTTCCCTATTTGGGTCTGTTAGGGCCTGGAATGATTCTAGGTCGGTACTACCAGCACTATTTCTAGGTGCTAACAATGTACTAATCCCTTCTGGGACAAAACTCACACTCTCTCAATTCGTAAATTGTTACCAATGACCTATGACAGCTCAGAGGTTCCTCTAGGTTAATACCACATATGTTAGCCTGTATCACACAGACTACTGCAAGAGCTAACTCAGCCTGTGGGTTTAACCCATTTACTACTTCTAGAAATCATATGGACCACTGTGGCAACCATCTCCCTCTAACCAAAACAGACCAGAGCTTGATTTTCTGACACAGCATTGGATCTATACAACTATCATATCAAGGCAACCTGCCTGTGCTTTCAGGCATCCACCATCAAGCTACAGCCCAGGTCCACACTACTCATTACCAATGAGCACATCCAATGCAGGAAGAGATCTGCCACATAGCAGCTATCACCTTTAAAATTGTATTGTATTGTAATTGCATTCATATAGTGCTTACTATCCCAGACGAGGCTTCAAAGTGCTTTTTCGGTGAGTAGCATGCTATTCCAGGACCCATAGAGGATTAGTGTTGAATTAGTATAGTGAAACATGCAAGTACATTTCAAGTGGTGGTATAATCCATCCCTGAAGGCACCGCCCTCATCCCTCACCCGCTTCAAGACTGGACACTCTAAAGCATTCTACATTGTTCTTGTAGAACAACAACTTGCATGAGGGATGACTGTAATGTAGACCATACTGGTACATCTTTGGATCTTTTCACCAGATCCTACAAAATTTCAATAGTGGCTGTCTTATTTGTTGTATCCTGCACAGGACATGGGTTAAAGGCTTAGAGGGTCAATAACATAGTGGGTGTACTTTGTCCGCCCGCCATACCCCCGGGAAATGGGACCGCCTGCAATGCATGCGGCGGTCCCGCACATGCCATTAGGATGCGCCGGCCACACTGAATTTCTGACATTACGGCGGGCGGTGCTGAAAGCACCGCCCGCCACAATGCCAGAAGTGCAAGTTGTGTATTTGACAGTACAACGTGGCAGGCACCACGTGGTGCCTGCCACGTTGTACTGTCAAATGCAGGTTGCACCCCCAACCCCCAGAATCCCTGGGGGCCCGCTACGGGCCCCAATGGCGAGAACCACCTGCCTTTCCGTGGTTGCAAAACCCCTAATGCATCATAATATGGATGGCGGTGTCTACTAGACACCGCCACCATATTAACGGCTTTTCCGGCCGGTAGGCAATTGGGCGGATTGCCTACCGGCAGAAAACCGGCGGACAGACTTTCCGTCCACCGGGGATCCCCTGCCATAGTAATATGGCGGGGGGAATTGGCATTCGGGTGGGCACAAATGTCGGGTGGATCGCCATCGCCATGTGGGCGGTGGTGATCCGCCCGACATGCTAATGGGCCCCTTAGTATTCACCAAAATCTCCATAAGGGACCTACGAAGTAGCTCAAAGCAGTGGACTAATGCAAGGAGCACATCCTGCATCTCTCAGTCATCATTCCACATCACACTGTTAGATGCTATATCTACCCCCCAAGGTAGCATAACAGCACTACTTTCATCTCTAACACACAACATCAAAACTCTTACTACATAGGCCTGGTTACAAGTACAACACCCTTTCAATCAAGCACTCCCACAAAGTGTATCTGCTACATGGAGGTGCACAGCTCGAGCAAAATATATAATCCCCCTTTTGAGACAGAACGCGGCCTGGACTCAACTTTTGCCTGACAGAGTGAGACGCATGAGATGGAAAAAACAAAGCAGTAGGCCTTTTCTATCTGATGAACCCAGGATCTAGAACAATATTTTCATATCCATCAGGACCATTCTAACACTGCTCTGATTTAGGAGAGAGTTGTAGATGCAGCTCTACAAAGATCACCACCTTACAATGCATTACCATTCCAATGACCAGCGACCTCTCCTATCACTCGTTGACTGTGTGCTTGCCTTTGACCCCGTACAGTTTTCCATTAGTTGTTGTCTAGGTTCATGCTACAAGAATATCACATACATGCAAATACTTTTAATAAGAAGCCACAGCTTTTTCAAAAGGCTCTGAGGGGACAATCATGAAATATTTCAAAAAGCGAGGATTCCTTTCAATGGCTATTAGCCGTCGTGTGGCTTTGTTATCCTTTCTCTCTAGGTCACTGTGTCCCTATAACTCAGTCTTCACCAGTGGCGGTTCGTCCATTGGGGGCGTTGGGGCGTAGCCCCACTAGCCATGGACGACCGTCACTGCTGTCACTGGTCTGACACACTGCACACAGCACACTGCGCAAAAAGTAAAAAGTATAAAGTACAATTATGAGCGCGCACAGAATAAACGACAGTGCAGTCATAATTGAGGCCGGAGTCACAACGTGACATCATCGCGATCGTGGGGGGCGGGCCTGCGGCAGTGCAGCGTGTGACTCACTGTGAATATCAGCGTCTGTGGCAGGCAGCAGTGTGCGCATTTAGGACACGTCATTATTATGACTTGCCCACGCATGCGCACACAGGCAATAGCCCCTTCCCTCCTCCTCCTCCCTTAGCTGTCACACAGACAGAGACCCGGGGGAGCCGGGTCTCATTATGGGCAGTTTTAGCCCTGCACTTTAGCCAATCCTGGCGCAGTGGCGATGTTATGCTGCGCCAGGATTGGCTGAGTTAACGAGGATGATGGTGCTGCCGTGCGTGGGTTGGAGGCTGACTGCCCGATCTCTGGTGAACAGAAGGCAACGCGAGGATAGGAGAGATCTTTTGAGGCTCCAATGTTCGTGACCAATCACTGCAGGGCTTTAATATGATGCCTTGCAGTGATGGACCCCTACTCCTGTTGCCGCGCTGGAGTTTAAATCTACTTCCAGCTCCTGCGTATATTTGCCTCCAGGACGACGAAGATCGAAGTGTGGATGGTGCAGGTGCAGTTGAGACGAGTGGTGGTATTTATTCCTCATTCCCAATCTGACCACCACCATGTCACTCGTCATCTCTCTGACTACATGCCACGCTCAGGCCCGGGCCTGGCCTCACAGCAAGCCCGCAGCAAGGCAGCACTGTCAGTGTTGGCCTAATGGCCTCAGAGACGCTGAAGCAGGCAGCCGCCCGTGTGTAAAAATAGAAGGTAAAAAAACCACATCAAAAGTGTACTGTTTACCGTTTCAAATCCCTGTTGGGTGGGATTGGGCTGTAATGCTGTTTACTTTGCACTATAAAAATTGCTGTAATAAGGGTATATAAATATGTGTACTGTACGTGGTTAAACTTCTGCCGCCCTTGGAGCTGGCCTGACGTTCAAACTGTCTGTGCCGATTCCTTCGTTCATGACAGCTGATGTTCCTTCCCCATACCTGTGCAGCTGTCTCCGGTCACACTCCCTTCTTACTACCAAACACCTCTGGGAGGCCAGACCATGAAGAGACTAGAGTGCGCGTGGGCAACACTAGGTTTGAATTCCTCTCGTGCCACACTTGCAGCGGAGTTCCTATGATTTTTGCCCCAGCAATTTGTCCGTTAGTGCAATTTTCATGATAGTGTTTCCTTACTGAGAATATGGCAGAAAACAGGTATTTCTATTTTTTAAGTATATTCTCAGTTAGGAACCGTTTGAAATGTTAACTAACTGATGAAAAGGTAATCTGCACACCAGCGCTGATCATAAAAAAGGGTTTGTGATTAGAGCATAAATCACATAAATGCACCTGCAGAAAACTGTTTTTGCACAGGCTCGCATTGTTCAGGATACAACCCTTGTTTGCTCTCTCGCCCCCTCTAATATTGCTTTCTCACCCGCACAGTCTTACAGCGCAGTTAATTAGAACTACTGCAGCGGTAAACTCATTGCTCGCTCGTGTCTTTTATTTGCTCTGAACATGGTTCCCGTGCTGCAGGTGCTCTTCGCCATTCTGGCCCAGGAGATCAAGGTGCTGCAGGACACCTTGATATGCTTGGTGCACTGGGAGTTGGGGTCATACTGTGCCACAGGTGTGTGGAAGTTAAATGTACAAATCAGAGAGCTTATTAGTTCCGTTTCTTTTGCGAGTGGAATGTAAACAAAACTGCACAGTTACACAAACCTGCACGCAAGGACTTGTTCTAAAATACCACAGAGAGAATTATTTAAAAATTAACATGGTGTTGTCACATGGTTTGTTTTCCCTCAATGATTCTAGTTTATGCAGATTATTGAACTTTAAGAGGTGGGGTGTGCGTGTGCAGCCTTGGTAAGGACCCAGCTGTGTGATGTCACTGGTAGTGACATGTTCTGCGAGGTGCTCGGATGCTATGGACTGGAGTCGTACCCTTTAAATTAGCATTTTAGTGTTTCTTTCATGGTTGGTAAATTCATTAATTTCGTTCATGAATGTCTTTATTACTGTTTTTTGTTTATTCAGGCACTGCTCTCTTCATCTGCTACTAATTTTGCATGTGTACTACATTATTGCTGCATCCATGCTGGGTGGTGTTCTTGGGTCACATAGGATGCCTTGGGGCTTGTTCCCTGCATATGTTGCCTGTTTTCAGGCTGTCAATCGCCCCCATTCCTTTTGATGTTACCCACAGTGGCCAAATACCTCACATGTGCATGCATTGTGTGTCTATCCATTACCGTGTGCGCTTCGGTAGTCAGGGCACCATCTCTGTGCAGTGTTCACCATTGTCACCTGGAGTTTTTTCAGATATTACACATCGGCTTAATCAGCATCTGAATACTGATAGGCTGGGTTAGCTTAGCTCTGGGGATAGTCAGTTTGATTACAAAAATGGCGAGAAGGACCCCACAAACCCACCTTATGGCAGTCAGACTCACTCACTAGGCTCACTCGCCACCGAGCACTCACCTCAAACTTTTACGCCCCACTACTTTCAAATGTCACCAGCCGCCACTGAGCACAGGTGGTCACAAGCCACATTCGCAGCTATGCAGACCTCCTCAGCAACATGCAGTAGGTCCCCATGGCACCAAATTTTGCCCCCACAGGTCTTCAAAAATCACCAGATCCCCGGCTCGAGGTTTGCAATCACTCACCAATGTGATGCTGAGCTAGAATACTGCAGTACGCCGAGTCGCAAAGATACAGCTTAGTATAAAGGTATCCACAGATAGGGTTTTCTAGTATAAAGGGAAACTTGCGCTCCGCTGGATATCTGTCTGTCTGGTCAACATGCGTTTAAGTAATATGGTGCTAACAGGCAAGGGGTGATCCTAATAACCCCTCAACTAATGTTTGGAACTCCAAACCTGTACAACATTTACCAAGTACCTGTGCACACATAAAATTACAACATATAATATGTATATATACTGGGCAGATAGACAAAAAAGAAAATTTGCCACGTCTTTTCTTATTGTTTTAATGCTAGTTTGCATCAACACCAGCCAACACGTGTTTCGTCAGAGTACAGTCAACTCTGACTCTTCAGGGCTGGAAATGGAACAAAACAAGCTCACTCAGTAAGTCAGAAGTCAGTAAGTCAGAAATTACAAAGTACCATCTTTTAGGAGAATTATGATTACTGGTTTTAAGGTACAAATCGCCACTGTGGAAACCCAAGAGAAAAAGGGGGGGGGGGCAGTTTTCATGCAAAGCAAAACCGTAACAGCAGACAAGGGTGGTTGGACCAGCAGTGTATCAAAAGTGACACTTGAAATTAGTTAAACCATTACAGGAATTAACGCACTAGTTTGTAATTCTCATCAAACAGCAATTTTTGTAGAAATCACATTCTATAACAATTTCTCCATTTTTGTGTGCAACGAAGCGCATGCTTATTGTGCAGAGAAAAAAAAAATAAACAATTGAAAGATGTGCTGATACACCCAAAACTCATTGGTGCCACCTTAGAAAAGAGAAAGAAAAGGAGAGAGACTAATCGTGTCAAAAGTCGAACGATGTTCCAGACACATACCCGAGTCCTAATGGACGGCTACGATAATCTATAAAGAAAAGGAATAAGCAATTGAATAATCAGTTTATGAGAACCTAAATTGGACTGACTGAAAAAACTCTAGAGTTGGTAAAAACCACTCAAGACCAACTTCCCCCTGAACCGGTGATAATTCCAACCCGGTTGGGATCTGAAGTAGTTGAAATAGTAATCTTCAGTGCAAAGGAATTGGCGGTGCTCTGCCAGGAAAGGATAAAGGGGAGGAAGGGAAGCCATTAGAAAGATTAATAAAATTTTTTATAAAAAACATAGTCATCGAAAGGGTGGACTTGTGTGATAATAATAATAATAATAGATGGAAAATAACCAAAATCCGTGAAAATCCAAGGATGAATTCGGATCCGAATTCAAAAAGTGAGTCTAGCTATCCACAATCAAAACATCACGTAAATTGGCTCAATCTGTAAAGTATGGAAAAATAGAAAGTGGTAAACAGGTCTAGTATTATAAAATACCTGAGTCTAAAATCTCACAGCCCTAAAGATGTGAGAAAGGGGTGGATACACTATACATCCCACCATTAATGAACCCACCTGTTTTATAATCAGTGGGCATTTGAAACGCCGAACACGGGCTCGAGAAGGACGGGTACAACTTGTCTCTAGTCTAAAATAGTAACGTTTTGATTCAACTATAAAAATCAATGATATCAATAACTTTCAATCGAGTACACTCTCTTCAGAACAGAGCAGGCATTACATCACTCACATTCGGGATCTGTAGCGAAGATATCAACCCTTCGTGTCATGTACATGGATTCCAATCCTGTGAAGGAGACCATATTAAGTAAGACTCTCGTAAATGCCATGTAATCTACACAGACACAGACTGCTGGCCAAAATTAATCTAAACGATTGCGACACCTCGAGAGTACTTACGTTTGCTGTATTATGGACCCCGCGTCTCGGCGTTCATTCTGGCTGCCCGAGTACTGTGTGGCTCGAACAACCGGAAATGAGGTGACACAGGTTATAAAAGGAGGAGATGAGGCCGTAGAAACACCAGAACGCGTATGGTGTTTCCGGGAACTCTAACAATGGAGAGACCCAGAAGTGCTGCTCCCACAAATCTGTTACTGCAGGAGATACCTAATCAAGTAATTGTGTTAGCTGAATTGGTTTGAGAAGAAATCCAAACACCTCCGTGATATCACAGGTGCTTGGATAAAGTATTCTGATGTCTCTGGCGTGTGTAGGTATCTCCTGCAGTAACAGATTTGTGGGAGCGGCACTTCAATCAATCAATCAATCACAGCATTTATATAGCGCACTACTCACCCAGAGGGTCTCAAGGCGCTAGGGGAGGGGGGTCCGCTACTGCTCGAACAGCCAGGTCTTGAGTTGCTTCCTGAAGGCGAGGTGGTCCTGGGTCAGGCGGAGGTGGGTCGGTAGGGAGTTCCATGTCTTGGTGGCGAGTCAGGAGAAGAACCGTCCCCCTGTGGTGGCTCTTCGGATGCGGAGGACGGCGGCGAGGGCGTGGCCGGTCGATCGAAGCTGGCGTTTGGGAGCGTAGAAGTTGAGGCGGCTGTTGAGGTATCCTGGGCCTTGGTTGTGTAGGGCTTTGTGTGTGTGGGTGAGGAGTCGGAAGGTGATTCTCTTGTTGACCGGGAGCCAGTGCAGGTCTCTCAGGTGTCCGGAGATGTGGCTGCGACGGGGGATGTCCAGGATGAGGCATGCTGAGGCGTTCTGGATCCGCTGGAGTCTCTTCTGGAGTTTGGCGGTGGTTCCGGCGTAGAGGGAGTTGCCGTAGTCCAGACGGCTGGTGACGAGGGCCTGGGTGACCGTCTTCCTGGTCTCGGTGGGGATCCACCGGAAGATCTTACG
Organism: Lissotriton vulgaris; assembly: GCF_964263255.1. Lineage (NCBI taxonomy): Eukaryota > Metazoa > Chordata > Amphibia > Caudata > Salamandridae > Lissotriton > Lissotriton vulgaris. The sequence goes on along the minus strand of NC_141698.1, from coordinate 780,041,378 downwards.
TAGCATGCGCAGGATGTTGAAGCACGATGAGGAGACGGCGTTGACTTGTCTGGTCATGGAGAGGGAGGAGTCCAGGATGAAGCCCAGGTTGCGTGCGTGGTCTGTTGGTTTGGGTGCGCTGCCTAGGGCGGGGGGCCACCAGTAGTCGTCCCAGGCGGAGGGTGAGGATCCCAGGATGAGGACTTCCGTCTTGTCCGAGTTTAGTTTCAGGCGGCTGTTCTTCATCCATTCGGCTACCTCTTTCATCCCTTCGTGAAGGTTGGCTCTGGCGGTGGCAGGGTCGTTGGTGAGGGAGAGGATCAGCTGGGTGTCGTCGGCGTAGGAGATGATGTTGAGGTTGTGCTGGCGTGCGATGTCTGCGAGGGGTCTCATGTAGATGTTGAAGAGGGTTGGGCTGAGCGAGGAGCCTTGAGGAACGCTGCAGATAACTTCGGTGGCTTCAGATCTGAACGGAGGGAGGCGGACTCTCTGTGTCCTTCCGGCGAGGAAGGAGATGATCCACTCCAGTGCCTTCTCCTGGACTCCGACGTTGCTGAGGCGCTGTACTAGGGTACGGTGGCAGACAGTGTCGAAGGCCGCGGAGAGGTCTAGGAGGATGAGGGCCGCTGTTTCTCCGTCGTCGAGCAGAGCTCGTATGTCATCGGTGGCTGCGATCAGGGCGGTCTCGGTGCTGTGGTTGGCCCGGAAGCCAAACTGCGAGGGGTCGAGGGATCTGTTCGTCTCGAGGAAGGCGGCCAGCTGCTTGTTGACGGTCTTCTCGATGACTTTTGCAGGAAACGGGAGCAGCGAGATGGTGCGGTAGTTCTTGAGGTCGGTGGGGTCGGCTGATGGCTTCTTGAGTAGGGCGCTGAGTTCGGCGTGCTTCCAGCTCTCCGGGAAGGTAGCGGTGTCGAAGGAGGTGTTGATGATGTCCCGCAGGTGGGGTGCGATGACAGCGTCGGCCTTGTTGAAGACGTGGTGAGGGCAGGGGTCGGTCGGAGATCCGGAGTGGATGGAGTTCATCGTGCGGACGGTGTCTTCGGTGCTGATGGGAGTCCAGGCGCGGAGGGTGGTGGTGGGGGGCCGTGGTTCGGTCGTGGCGTGCGTCGGTTGAGTGCTGAAGCTGTTGTGTATGTCCGCGATCTTGTTGTGGAAGTAGGAGGCGACGGAGTTGCAGAGGTCTTGCGAAGGGGTGATGTCGTTGTTTCCGGCGTTGGGGTTGGAGAGCTCTTTAACGATGTTGAAGAGTTCCTTGCTGTTGTGTGCATTGTTGTCCAGTCGTTCCTTGAATGCGGTTTTCTTGGTGGCGTGGATGAGTTGGTGGTGCTTTCGGGTGGCAAGCTTGAGGGCAGCCATGTTGTCCGGAGTTGGGTCTCTGCGCCAGGTTCTCTCGAGGGCTCGGCAGTTCTTCTTGGAGCTCTTGAGTTCGTCAGTGAACCATGGGGTTTTCTTGCTACCGGGTCTGCTAGGCGGGGTCCTCAGGGGGGCGAGGTCGTCTGCGCAGTCGCTGATCCACTTCGTGAGGTTGGTGGCCGCCTGACTTGGGTTCGTTGTGCTGGTGGGAGGGTTTATGCTCAGGGAGGTCGCGAGCTGGTCGGCTGTGATCTTGTTCCAGCTTCTGCGTGCAACCTGTTGCTAGTGGTGGTGGATCGTGATCCTTCCGAAGCTGAAGTGGACGCAGCTGTGGTCCATCCAGTTGAGTCCGGTGGCGTGGCTGAAGGCGATGTCCTTGCTGGATGAGAAGATGGGGTCCAGTGTGTGTCCGGCGTAGTGGGTGGGGGTGGTGACCAGCTGCTTGAGTACCAGGTTTGGGAGGTTGTCCAGCAGGGTGGTGGTGTTGCGGTCGCTGTTGTTCTCCAGGTGGATGTTGAGGTCCCCGAGGAGGATGTAGTCAGCGGAGCAGAGGGCGTGCGGGCTGATGAAGTCGGCAATGTCTTGTGTGCGTTGTCCCGGGGGTCTGTAGATGAGGGTGCCTCTGAGGGTGGTCTTGGGGTTGATGTGGACCTGGAAGTGAAGGTGTTCGGCGGTTGTCAGGGTGTCGTCGGTGTTGGTCGTGATACGGATGGTGTTCCTGTGGATGATGGCGATGCCTCCTCTGGTCTGGTTGATGCGGTCCCTTCGGATGATCTTGTAGCCGTCTGGGATGGCGATGGCGATGTCGGGCGCTGAAGAGGCGTTCATCCAGGTTTCCGTGAGGAAGGCGACGTGTGGGGCTGTGGTGTCGAGCAGGTTCCAAAGCTCGACGGCGTGTCTGTGGACGGAGCGGGTGTTGAGCAGGATGCATTTCAGGTGGCTGCTGCTGTTGCTCGTCTTGGTCTTTGTTGGTGCTGGAGTAGTGCAGGTCCGGATGCAGGTGAACTTGCAGGAGGTGCAGCAGAAGGGTCCGTGGGCAGTGGCGGCTGGTGACATTTGAAAGTAGTGGGGCGTAAAAGTTTGAGGTGAGTGCTCGGTGGCGAGTGAGCCTAGTGAGTGAGTCTGACTGCCATAAGGTGGGTTTGTGGGGTCCTTCTCGCCATTTTTGTAATCAAACTGACTATCCCCAGAGCTAAGCTAACCCAGCCTATCAGTATTCAGATGCTGATTAAGCCGATGTGTAATATCTGAAAAAACTCCAGGTGACAATGGTGAACACTGCACAGAGATGGTGCCCTGACTACCGAAGCGCACACGGTAATGGATAGACACACAATGCATGCACATGTGAGGTATTTGGCCACTGTGGGTAACATCAAAAGGAATGGGGGCGATTGACAGCCTGAAAACAGGCAACATATGCAGGGAACAAGCCCCAAGGCATCCTATGTGACCCAAGAACACCACCCAGCATGGATGCAGCAATAATGTAGTACACATGCAAAATTAGTAGCAGATGAAGAGAGCAGTGCCTGAATAAACAAAAAACAGTAATAAAGACATTCATGAACGAAATTAATGAATTTACCAACCATGAAAGAAACACTAAAATGCTAATTTAAAGGGTACGACTCCAGTCCATAGCATCCGAGCACCTCGCAGAACATGTCACTACCAGTGACATCACACAGCTGGGTCCTTACCAAGGCTGCACACGCACACCCCACCTCTTAAAGTTCAATAATCTGCATAAACTAGAATCATTGAGGGAAAACAAACCATGTGACAACACCATGTTAATTTTTAAATAATTCTCTCTGTGGTATTTTAGAACAAGTCCTTGCGTGCAGGTTTGTGTAACTGTGCAGTTTTGTTTACATTCCACTCGCAAAAGAAACGGAACTAATAAGCTCTCTGATTTGTACATTTAACTTCCACACACCTGTGGCACAGTATGACCCCAACTCCCAGTGCACCAAGCATATCAAGGTGTCCTGCAGCACCTTGATCTCCTGGGCCAGAATGGCGAAGAGCACCTGCAGCACGGGAACCATGTTCAGAGCAAATAAAAGACACGAGCGAGCAATGAGTTTACCGCTGCAGTAGTTCTAATTAACTGCGCTGTAAGACTGTGCGGGTGAGAAAGCAATATTAGAGGGGGCGAGAGAGCAAACAAGGGTTGTATCCTGAACAATGCGAGCCTGTGCAAAAACAGTTTTCTGCAGGTGCATTTATGTGATTTATGCTCTAATCACAAACCCTTTTTTATGATCAGCGCTGGTGTGCAGATTACCTTTTCATCAGTTAGTTAACATTTCAAACGGTTCCTAACTGAGAATATACTTAAAAAATAGAAATACCTGTTTTCTGCCATATTCTCAGTAAGGAAACACTATCATGAAAATTGCACTAACGGACAAATTGCTGGGGCAAAAATCATAGGAACTCCGCTGCAAGTGTGGCACGAGAGGAATTCAAACCTAGTGTTGCCCACGCGCACTCTAGTCTCTTCATGGTCTGGCCTCCCAGAGGTGTTTGGTAGTAAGAAGGGAGTGTGACCGGAGACAGCTGCACAGGTATGGGGAAGGAACATCAGCTGTCATGAACGAAGGAATCGGCACAGACAGTTTGAACGTCAGGCCAGCTCCAAGGGCGGCAGAAGTTTAACCACGTACAGTACACATATTTATATACCCTTATTACAGCAATTTTTATAGTGCAAAGTAAACAGCATTACAGCCCAATCCCACCCAACAGGGATTTGAAACGGTAAACAGTACACTTTTGATGTGGTTTTTTTACCTTCTATTTTTACACACGGGCGGCTGCCTGCTTCAGCGTCTCTGAGGCCATTAGGCCAACACTGACAGTGCTGCCTTGCTGCGGGCTTGCTGTGAGGCCAGGCCCGGGCCTGAGCGTGGCATGTAGTCAGAGAGATGACGAGTGACATGGTGGTGGTCAGATTGGGAATGAGGAATAAATACCACCACTCGTCTCAACTGCACCTGCACCATCCACACTTCGATCTTCGTCGTCCTGGAGGCAAATATACGCAGGAGCTGGAAGTAGATTTAAACTCCAGCGCGGCAACAGGAGTAGGGGTCCATCACTGCAAGGCATCATATTAAAGCCCTGCAGTGATTGGTCACGAACATTGGAGCCTCAAAAGATCTCTCCTATCCTCGCGTTGCCTTCTGTTCACCAGAGATCGGGCAGTCAGCCTCCAACCCACGCACGGCAGCACCATCATCCTCGTTAACTCAGCCAATCCTGGCGCAGCATAACATCGCCACTGCGCCAGGATTGGCTAAAGTGCAGGGCTAAAACTGCCCATAATGAGACCCGGCTCCCCCGGGTCTCTGTCTGTGTGACAGCTAAGGGAGGAGGAGGAGGGAAGGGGCTATTGCCTGTGTGCGCATGCGTGGGCAAGTCATAATAATGACGTGTCCTAAATGCGCACACTGCTGCCTGCCACAGACGCTGATATTCACAGTGAGTCACACGCTGCACTGCCGCAGGCCCGCCCCCCACGATCGCGATGATGTCACGTTGTGACTCCGGCCTCAATTATGACTGCACTGTCGTTTATTCTGTGCGCGCTCATAATTGTACTTTATACTTTTTACTTTTTGCGCAGTGTGCTGTGTGCAGTGTGTCAGACCAGTGACAGCAGTGACGGTCGTCCATGGCTAGTGGGGCTACGCCCCAACGCCCCCAATGGACGAACCGCCACTGTCCGTGGGTGCGTCTCGGGGTGGCTCGGTAGCAGCCCGGGAATCGGCCTCTCCATTGTTAGAATCAAGTTCATGGGGTATTGCAGTTGTTGCTGCCTACCAGCCCTGAACTCTTAACCAAACACAAGCAATAGCAAATGTCAGAAGCTGGGAAATGATGCGATAAATCACTACAATTCTTGCAGCTGGTAAAAAACATACGTCCATGGAGAGTATTGATATGGCCCAATGAACATCTTCTGAGCTGGTTAAGGGTTAGACTTTTAAAGATTGATTAAGAAGCCTAGCTGCATTGGAACCCTGGTCACCATCTCCATTCCTTTTTGAGCCTTGAGAAAAAGGAAAGCACAGAACAATCAGTCATCAAGAAACAGGAAAATCATAATACCACACAATTGAAAGTGTGCTACAACAGTTGTGTGTGCTTTGGTGAACACCCTTGGTGATGTGGCCAGCCTGAAACTGGAAATGCTGGTCCCCAAGCTCAAATCACGGAAACCTCTGTCTGGAACGGTGAATCGTGATGTAAAAGTATACATCCTGAAGATCCAAGTTGAGTAGAAAATTATTCTGTGATAGGGAATGTTTTTTAGAGAAATAATCCTGAAAGTCTCTATGGACAGATACCAATTCAGGCTTTTTAAGTATATAACAGGTCCCAACCGACTATCCACCAAGAAGAGGGAATAATAATATCCCTCTACCTACTGATTCAAAGGAATGGGGATCCCCACTTTCTTCTCCACAAAGCTTGAATTCCCACTTGCATTGCTTGAACCTTTGAACTTTCATTTGGTAATGGTGTTGGATTGAAATGATGATGAGTTGCTTCTTGGTCAGAAGTTATTTTGTGTCACTTCTTTACCACTTGAAGTGCCCAACGGTCTGTGACATACTCTGTCCACTAAAAAAAGAAGAGTTTTAATCTTGCTCCGTCTGCCAGATAGTCATTTACTTGCCTCTTCTTGGCCACTGAGAATATTATGTCAGGTTTGTTACCAAGTGCGGCCCCCTCTCCAAATGCTCGCCACCAGAAGGAAAAGTGCTTTTCCTGCAAATTCTTAGAAGGGCGTTTGAATTCAATTAAAAGGTGGCACAACCTTTTTTCTCTTCTGCTGGCCTTTTACCATTCCATCCAGATCAGACCCAAACAATTTGGGACCTGTGAATGGCAATTTTTAGATCAGAGTCCTCTGTGTGGGCTCTAGTTTTCTAGATTTCATCCACAGTAGCCAGCGGCCAGCTACTGTGGTTCCAAAAGAGAGTGAAACTGCCCACAAGCTATCAAATGAAGCATCTGATAGAAATTCTGCCACCACCTCCATCTTACTCAGGAGACCATACAGTTCCTCATTCTCCTGAATACAACCAGCTTGGACATCTTTCAAAAGCACCTTCCTATCCACAACATCGGGTGAGTGGAATCCTTTGAGGCAAGAGTAGAGGTAGATGTCATTGATGCAACCATTGATGCAAGAACGGAATTAATCTTGGGAGTTTGAGGAAAGTGTTTGAGTAAGTACAATTTTTTAGAAATCATGGAACCGAGCCCTCATCCGGATCTTTCGTCTCCTTAGACACTGAATTCTTTATAACATCATGAAAAGGCAGGTAATCTGCATCCTCCCTGGTTTATACAGTAAAGTCATTCCTCCTGACTGAACTTAGCCTCAAACCCCAGTGTCTCTCCAAAGTGGACTTGGAGATCACGTAGCTGGGCACTTTGTACATATTCTCCATTTTGATTCTCCTCAGGATCCTCTTCCTTGTCTCTAGGGTGCTTCGTCCTAGGCTCATGCAGTCCAGAATCGAGTGCCTCTTTAATTAGGGATTGAAGATCAGACCTAAAGATCTGTACCACCTCCTCTCCATCCTCGAGTGGCAGCTCTACATGATGCTGCTTTTCCTGAGCCTTCCGGAGCCTTTCTTCCCTCCATTGTAAACAAAGAAGCAACAGTGCAGTTTCTTGGCAACGACCTCCTGCAAGTCGCAACAGCTCATTGCATATCACTTAGTGCTTCCTTCCATAGTGTATACTCGCAAAGCTGCGCAACCAGTACTACTCAGGATACCACAGCGCCCCTCCCGAAAACAATGCTCCTTAGCCCAGCATATGGACGAGGAGAGCATCAACGATTGATGCACAGGAAACACCGACAGCAGAAAAAGGTACAAACATTCATCAAATTGAATGCATAAATATATAAAAGCGACATGGCTTACCTCCTTCATCGAAGGGAGGAAAAAAGTGGGAGGGGAGGAATATTATGATAGAAGGAAAAGAAGAAAGATTCAGAACCTTCACACTTTTTTGTGTGGAATAACATCCTGTAAGAGGCAGAAACACCTCATAATGTTGGGTATGCGATGAGGAGGATGTAGAATGAGGGGGAAAATTACAAGTAAACAAAATAATCTCAAAGTCCAAGGCTTTCTCCAATGCTACTTAGATTTGAGTGGTAATAGTAAATCTATTAACCTCAAATCTAAAGCTTTTGCCAATGTGACTTAGATTGGAACACGAAGGAGGACTTATTGGTGGTAGCCGCAGAGGCCACACCCATTTATAACCTGCAGAGCAGCCAGTACTTAGTAAAGGTCTGTTATTTGTGCCCCATTTCCTGCAAGACTTGGTAGAGGTCAAAGTTTCTTTATTAAAACTTTTTAGGACAAGAATACATAAATTACATTTTGCTGGATAAGAACTGAAACTTGAAAGCAGTACCTAGGGACTCCTTCGGTCCAAACACAGTAGACATGTCCTCTCACTTGGTCATTTTTGAGAAGAAGGTGCCTGGGAATTTCGATTGTATATATCACCAAAAAAGATATTTCAGGACCAATTTAGTCGCTGACGAACAGAAAGCTTTACAAGAACTCTTCCAGAACAAATCAATTACAATCAAGCCAGCAGACAAAGGGGGTGGGATTGTTATTAGGGACTGTGACTCATATGACAGAGACAACACAGAATATTTCCGTAAGTAGTGGCACATAACCCTGCTGTTGAATTGAGAAACCTGATTTGTTAAATAACTACGGAGGTTCCGGATAATTTATGGATTACTAATCGCGCATTTGAATTGTAAATAAAAATGATCCCAGGATCCCGGAATAGCTTCCGAAAATGCACTAGAATTTGACTGATCATTTCCTGATAAATGTATTTGTTTTTTTTTCTAAAGCTCCACATGCATCAAAGTTAGGAATGGTAATTCCTAAATTGCGATTTTTTTTTAGAAATTGCAATTTAGGAAGCGCAATTCCTTATGCATGTAGAAATCGCAAAAAAATGCAATTCCTACACATGCCTTATTTGTGACTCGCAAATTGTGAATCGCAAATATGGAATTTGGTTCCCATTTATTCCTATGGGCCTAGAGGACTATAGGAATCAATGGGAATTGCATGCAAGTACCAAATAGGTACTCACAAATTGCGCATGCAATTTCAAAGGTGCCAAAAGGACACCCTGGTGCACCCCTGAAATTACGATTTATTCCTCGCAAATTAGCATCAACTTTGATTTGATGGACATTTGCGTACTTAAATGCAAAATCGCAATTTTTTTGTTGCATTGCATTTAGGGAATCGCAATTTTGTGATTCCCTAAATGCAATAGCAATTTAAGTAATCGCAAATTTAGCGATGATGCATCCCAAATGCAAAAATTGCGACCACAATTTCCAATGATGCATGTGCCCCTTCTCTCTCGAGCTTGCATACAGGATTAAATGAACTTCATCAGAAACTTGGAGGGAATGGATTTTGATATTACCTCTGTGTTTTTATAGACTTGGGAAATAGACTTGCTGTACACCAACATTCAATAAAATGAGGCAATTTTAATCATGGGAACATGTTGGACAGACAGACAGAGCCGCACACAGTGTCCACTGAATTCTTAGTAAAATTGGCAAATCTTTGTCTGAAGAAGAATGATTTCATTTTCAAACAGGATTTATTCTTACAAACAAAAGGAGTTGCGATGGAATACACATTTGCTCCCAAAATACATTTTTTATTGTCATTTTTTGAAGAAAAATAGATATTTGTAAGTACGTAACCCTTCACACACAATAATCAAATGGTCTTGGCAAGCTACCAGACTGGGAGACTCTCCTGCATTTTTCTCGTAATAATCTGATACCACTCAAAGAGAATTTGCCATATGGGCAATTTTTAAGAATCCGCAGACACTGCAGCAATACAGAGGAATACTTAAAAAAAAAAAGTGAAATCCTCTGTGGGAAACGTATGCCCTGAGGTATCCCAAAAAACTTGTTTGGAACTTCATGGAAAGAGCATTATTTACCCCAAGAGAAACCCTTCTTACCCCTCGGAATAAAGAGACAACTTTACGCTTTACATACAACTCCAATGCATATAGAATCAAAAAGATCCTTAAATCTAAATGGTAATTGCACTGTGGTGCTGACCTTCCTGATCCCTTGTTTTCTTTCAAAAAAAGATAAGAAAGAGGCGTGGCCAAGATGGCGATCACGTAAGACGTCCTTTTGTTCATCTCCCCGCTCACATCCGCCCACCGCAACGGCCGCCAAGATTTCAACAGTGCAAATTGCCCCATAGCACGGTGCATTAAAACGACTCCTGGAGGTAACAGTGAGGGGCGCATATCCCTTTGAGTCATCCTACATCGCCCCAAAAGCAGTGGACTACAGAACGCAAGATGGCAGCGGCTTCCTGGAGCCGAATGCTGATGCTGGAACAATAGCCGAGTGCCTGAGAAGCTAAATTCTACGGCGACGTCCTTGGAGAGCTGTCCATGAGGGAAGCAGGCAAGCCGTGTAAAGGACGGAGAAGATCTCATCAGCGAGACCCCGTCAGCGTGACCCAGAGGTGAGGTGGGCAGCTGAGGAGCGGGCGGAGGCCAGGGCGAAGCAGACGTGAGACAAGGATAATGCGTGTGGCTCCGATCAGGGACGCTCCCAAAGGCATCACTAACCTCGGTGCCCAGGATGGGGGCGATCAAGCATCGGAGCATCTCAGATGAAGAATGTGGAGATTAAAGATCCTAGCCCCTTGGAGCACTATTCCCAGGACAAACAAGCAAGTGGCCCGACGTCGAGAGAAGAGGGTCGCGCATTGACATCCAGGCCAAGGTGAGAAGGTAGCTGATGGCCTTGGTGTGCGCGCTCACTCTGCTTGGCACTTGGCCTGCAGGGGTGACCCGCAGGGTGGGGCGCTTGGAGCAGTGATGCAGCTACTGGAGCCGGGCCCGGGGCCAGATAAGCATGGCAAACATAGCGCTGCCACACAGGAGCAGGAAAGAAGTTGAAGCGGGCTTGGGACCATATATACGGCGCCTCTTATGTCACATTATGCTCCCCAACTAACTTGTTTTACAGTGACACGCGGACTCGACCTGCGGGTCATGGACTGAATGGAGTTTTCTTTCATTTCCAGTTGGGGTTAGGGAGTGTTTGGTTGGGGACCACTACTTATAAAAATGAGCCGATAGAAGTAACACACTTTCAACGCAGGGGAGGATTGAAGGTTCGGAGTAGATGGGGATGCGAAAGTTGCGGCCCTCTGACAGCTCGGCATAGTCACAGATAATTACCAATTTAACATGTCAAATTAAATACTGAAGGTCCTCACTCTCAATGTGAAAGACCTTAACAGCCCCATTACGAGGCGTGCCATCCTTTCGTATTTAGAAACTTCTGAAGCAGATATCTGCCTCATCCAGGACACCTATCTCTTATCAAAGACAGGCACCGCCTACGGCCGGGGGCCTTCCCCCAATAATTCTTCTCTTCCAAGATAAGAAAGCTTGAGTTGCTATCCTGATTGCTAAGCGCTTTGGAGGGGAGGTGGGTGGCAAGGTTGCGGAAATAAAAGGTAGATTACTAGTTTACACACTTCATGTACGGGCCATCCCATCGTGATTGGGTCTATATACGCACCTAACTCTGGACAAAAGCACTTTCTGCAGGCAATATTATCAGACGTCACGATTACTCAAATGCGTGTGACACTGGTGGGGGTACCTGATTGTAACCTTATAGGAGGACAAGGATAGATCAAGCAGTCGCTTGACCCAGACTGGAGTGTTCTCATCGGGAGGGGGTAAATGGTTCCAAGAAATGGGATTAGTGGATCTGTGGAGAGAGGAGCATCCCCAGTCGACACAATACTCTTTCTTCTCCCATGCCCATAAAACATATGTAGGCCTCGACTACTTATTAGGAGTGAAAAAAATAGGTAGTGTTGTGAGAGATGTCAAAATAGAACGAGCGGTGTGCACAGATCATGATGCAGTGATTCTCACCTTACAACTGCCACCACAGAAGATACATTTCAGGTCCTGGCAGTTGAGAGAAAGCATGCTCCACAAACCGACAGTGACACAACAACTCACAAAAAGTATGCAGGATTACTTAGATGAAAATGATACCTCAGATATTACTGTTACTACACTGTGGGAGGCACTGAAGGCAGTGGTGAGAGTGGAGCTCAAAGCTATATCCACAGCGTAAAACACGTAAAGAGGGAACAGTTGATGGCACAGGTTAAAGAACTTGAGATGGTGCATAGTCGTCCAAGGGAACCCAGGGTCTGGCTCCAGCTGCGAGAGCACAATTAGCGGAACTCGACTTAGATAGAGCTGAGTACACTGTGTTACGATTAAAACATTCATATTACAAAGGGGAGACAAGACAGGGTATCTTCTAGCAAGCAAGCTGAGAGCCAGTTGACAGTAAACAAAGATGCAATCCCTTTCAGGGCGTAGAGTGGAGGAACTTATAGATGACAAACTCATAGCATAAGAATTTCTGGACTTTTACATGGAACTATATAAGGGAGACGCCTTAGCAGAACAACACATAGCATCATACTTAGAAGGGGCACACACCCCCAGATTAACTAATTCATTTGATTCTCCCATACGAATCGAAGAGGTTATAGTAGCGATATCTCGCCCCAGGTCTCTCAAATCTCCGGGTACAGACGGATTCTCTGCGGGCTTCTATAGGACGTTCTGGCAACTCTTAGCTCCTATTCTAACAAGATTATTCAACTCTTTTGGGGGCCCTGGCTCAATTCCCTCTAATATGCTAACAGTGGCCATTGTGGTCCTACCCAAGCCTGGAAAAGATACAAAATGATACGGTTTCTAATGCCCTATATCCCTTCTCAATGTGGACCTGAAGTTGTTCACGAGTATCCTGGCTTTGAGACTAGGTCCATTGAGGCTGGCTATCATAGATATGGATAAAGTGGGATTTACCAAAAATCGTCAAAGCAGTGACACTACCAAACGGATTCTTCATTTAATCCATAAGGCCCATCATACAATTCTAGATGCACTCTTGTTGACGGTCAACGCTGAGAAGGCATTTATTAGATTCGATTGGGGATATTTATAATGGACTTTGCCTCATTTCGGCATGGGGGATCGATTTAGGGCCTGGGTGGTGAGTTGCTATAACTCCCCTACAACTTCAGTTAGGGCCAATGGTAGCTCCTCTCATCCCTTTTCCATCCAACAGGGGGCCAGACAGAGGTGCCCTTTGTCACCCCTTTTGTTTGCCCTTTATATTGAACCACTGGATCAGCAGATTAGAGATAATCCAGACATTTAAGGCATTCCATTTGGAAAGGAGGAGCACTAAATGAACTTATACACGAATGATATATTAGCATCACTCGAGACGTCGCTCCCAGCTTTTCTAGAGGAGCCAGAGACATTTAGTCAGGCCTCTGGATTCCAGGTAAATGTTGGTAAAACCCAGATCCCCAGTCTATCCAAGACACTCGAAGGCCTGATGGCAATGGTTTCCCAGTGACCCAGGCAGTCTGATCTATTCCATACCTGGGGATTGAACTGGCCCGACAATCATGTGCACAGTCACATTGAATTATGCCACACTATCCTGACAAATTAGAGAGGATTTAAACAATTGGAAACGCTTTCACCAGTCGCTCTTTGGGCGCATCGTATCATAGCCATTAAAATGTCAATTCTACTTAAAGTTTTGTACCTGTTTCAAAAACTACTGGTCTCCCCTCCAGGGGAACCCTCGCTTCAAATCAAAAGGAAATACTCCACGTTGTGTGGGCGGTAACTCGACCGCGCATGCATTGGGTATTGGGTTTTCTGAGTTCGGACGACAGAGAGTTGTGGGTCTCAAATCTACTAGATTACTTTTGAGCGGCTCAAATGCGATACCTGGTAGAATGGAGCAGAGATGAGTCAGAAAAATACTGGTTGTTCCAGGACAGGGCGATAGAAAGGCTCCCCCTGTAGAAGGTACCCTTTTTAAAGAAATCAGTTAGGCCACTGAGTCTCCAGAAGTCCCCCATTACAAAAACGGTGATGGAGGTATGGAATGGGGTGGCCACTCGAAGGGAACTCACTACATTTCCCTCTCCTATAATGCCATTATTCGAGAAAAGAGGGTAAAGCATTCAAAGCGAGGCATGCTTCGGCATGCACAGCAGCAGGACACATGTTTGATGTTGAGGGCATTATTCCTTTTCTACAACTAAGAAAAAAGTACACTACCAGAATCAGAATGGTTATGCTACCTGCGGAAAAGACACTGGCTGCTTCACCCCACTCTACTTTTAATTGCCGATTAACGAAATACGAAAAGTGGTTGGTCACAAAACACAATAAGAGATTGATTTCCAAACTCTATGCCATGCTCCGCCAGCCAGCTCCCCTGCAACCCACACCTAGCCAAAAGCGGTGGGCAAAAAGAAATAGGGAGGGACATATTGGGTGAGGAATGGGGATAAATGTATTATAGGGCCAAACACACAGCACGCAATATGCCCAGTATACAAACTGCTACCAAAATAGCCACGTATTGGTACCTGATACCTGTGCACCTCAGCAGGGAAAACCCGGATCGTAGTTCAACTTGCTGGCATGGATGTGGGGCAGATGACACCTTTTTACACCTGCTTTGGAAAATTACCCTGTTTTGACTTCTTACTGGTCCAGTATCTTGGATTAAATAGATCAGCAATTTGATACACAGATCCCAAGGATTCCAGCATACATAGTTCTGGGATTGCCTAACCCCTTAACAGTCCCACTCAAATCTCTTAGGGGAAGACAGATGGGACTGGCTCTGGGGGCCGCACTTCAAAATATCTTGACACACAGGGGGACGCAAACAATACTCATATACTTAGCCTGGCTCCATAGACTACGGTACATCCTAGGCATGGAACGAATAAACACCACTCTTGCAAACTCTGAGTCTGCATTTAAAGAAATGCGGAAACCACTCCTCACCATCTTGTCCACGGAATTCAGAGAAGTTGCCTGCCCAAAATATCTCCGCATTCTCCGACTAACAGACGCAGAATAGTTTCCCCTCATTATAATATAACTTAGCTTAGTCATACCTCAAAATAATGGACTCACATATAGTTTGTAACGAAAATACCGAGTAGGGGGAAGGGTGTTGGGGGGAGATGGGGAAATGTTAGTATTTTTCTTTGCTTTGTTTTTTCTTTTTCATATATTTTGGATGAGCACCGCATCATGTTTACCATACTGCTCATCATTGAATGTAACTGCACTAAAAGATGGGAGTAGCCTGTGTAAAAGATGATTTTGCAAAAGTGATGAACTCATTGCTCATAGCAATATTGAACGTAACAATAATAACAAAAAGATTTAAACCATAAAAAAAGATAAGAACATCAGATAAAATCTAGTACTTGCAGCACGCACAATACCATGTAGGGATCTACACGGGTAATTGGGTTTACCAACCTTACAAGGTCACTATGGGTGCAATGGATGCACAGCATGTCAGTTTACCAACAATTCGAAAGAATTACACATTAATGGAATCAGTATTGTACAAATTGCAACTCGAAAAATGTTGGTTATTCCACGATGTGTCGGCAAGGCTGATTCAGCTGTGCTGCCACAGATTGCACAGGCTCGGAGGAGCTGCCCCAGCATGCATCCTTCATGTTACGTGACTTGATCTGCCCTTTTTAAACATGTTCAACATTTATTTATTAATCACATTAATTTTTTTTATAAGAAATTATAATCTATTTTCTATTGTTTTCTATGGGGTTTGAGTCTTTTATATGTTTCTCTTGGAAGAGGCGTGGCGTCGCGGCCAGGGCGACTGACTCCGGAATCTGGGGATCACGGGTTGATCCCTGGCTCTGGCAGCAGATTAGCCCAGCACCAATTGACTCTGGGCAACAGATTGCTTAATCTTCCCGATGGCCCTCAGCACCTAGAGACCCTTACGGGTGATTGTTCGCGCTTTACAAATTTGGATTATTATTATTATTTCTTTCCAGGCCATTTCTTTACATCTTTATTTATTGATTTGTAGTCTATCTTCATTATTTTGGGCTAGTCCTGCATCTATTCAGTCACAATTCCCAGTTCCTGTTCTCCGGTTAAGGTAAGACAGTTTTGTATTACTTTTGGAGGTTTTAGTACTGTGTCTGTTTAGTGTTAGAACTGCGTTGTATTTGTGGTAGTCGAGCTCAGTAGGCCTCATTGTAATGTAGTTATAGGTTTATTGTTTTTCTAATTTATGTCTTTATTTTATGTGTTTTTTAATTGTATATTGTATTTTAGTGTTTATGAGGTCTATGTGTTGAGCAGGTGAGTATTTTGTGATTCTTTTACTTGTTTTCTTTTGAGTTGTTGGAAATTAGTTTGGATACTTTTTTTAAGGAAATACATTTGGTTGCTTTTTTAACCAATGTTATTTTTAACGAGGTTTCAGTTTTCTTGGAGCTTTTCCTCAACCTTTACTTTTTTATGGTTTTGGATGGCTGCCCAGATTGTTATCATGTTTGAAATTAAATTTTTGACTTTGATATTTTTGCATTTTGTGTTTTTTTGTTGAATTTTTACTATGGATTATTTTTATGCTGTGGAATATTATAGAGTGTCATTCATTCAGATACGAAACGAAGTATTTCTTTTATTATTTAAACAGTGAGATATGTTATTGTATATTGCAGTACTATATGTTCTTTATTGTTAATCGTGTTTGTATTCTATGTGTATTTTATACTGCTTGGAAATTGGCTAGGTGATTTATGGATTGTTAATTTATGTATTCACTGTTATTTCAGTATTTTTTAGTATTCAATTTTGTTGGGTACCTTTTATATTTTTATTTTTAATTCATTATAGAATAGTAAAAGTATTAAAATATTATTAATAAAATAAATGAAACGTTTAGTTGTTGATAAGATTTGTTAGGGTTGTTGCTGGTGGGGTTTTATTCAATTGATTGGTAAAACCCTCAAAAGTTCTTACTATAGTGTCTAGATATTTAAGTCTGTGGCTGTTGGCAAATAGTTGCACTTTATATTGTGATATGTTGTGCATTTCTTTAGTTTGTTTTGATATTTTAGTGATTGCTTCATTCTCAGTTCTTAGTAGCATTTCTTTCCTTTTTCAAATTTCTAAAAATTGGTATGGTGCAGGGTGCTTTGTCCTAGGATTCCTTGGAAGTAATTGTGCAAAAGTTCCACTGTGTTGTTTATCTTTGTTTGTTGTGCCATGATACTGTCGTGAACCTTCCACATCTGTTAGCAGAATGGTGTAGTCTGCCAGTCCAAGTTTTGTCAAAATACTCAATTAGGGAAGTTAATTTTTGGTCATGTCTTTGATAATGAGGTGATTTTATTTATAAGTTCTAATGTTTTGCTATTTTGGTTGCAGAGAGATATGCTTGTACAACTCGCGTTTTAATTTCTTCTTTTATTTAATTTTTAGTCTGTTGCAAACAATATTTGATTAATTTACCTATTTACTTTTTTGTTTAGTTTCATTTTTTTAAGTTAAAATAATGTTGTCATCTATAATTTAGTTCTTGATATTATAGTTATGTTTCATTGTGGTAATGATATGTAGTGTTTCTATACTATGCTTATGATAATTGAGAATTTTAGATATTTTTGATGGCAATATTTTTGTAGTTGATATAATTGTTTTTTTTTAGAATAGGATCATGATATTAAGGTAAATAATATATGTTTGGGAAATATTTGTAAAAGTTGTTTTCCTAGATATTATGTCATATAGCTGTTTAAAATAAATAATGCGTTTGGCAAATGTTTGATTTTTCCTACAATGTATTTTTAGAATCTAAAGTTTATGCTGAACATCAAGTTATGGGTTTTATTACATGAGTTTTAGTTCTTCCTGAGAAATTTATTTTTAAAATGCCATCTTAACACTTAGGGCTTATAAGATGTCGGTCGGAGGTGCCTCCAAACGACATCATCTCGGACTCTGGACCGACCGACCTGAGGTCGGCGGTTCCGACCGCCTGATTACAATGCGACCGAACACTGTTCGTGCGGATTCCCACAGTTCTCTATGGGAGCTTGTGTTACGGAATTAAAGCAGCGGTAATACAGGCTCCTATAGAGAAATGGGGGGGGGTGTAAAAGCTAGAACCCTGTGGCAGGCACCCAGGGCCAGACTGACTACCAGGCGTTTTGGAATGCTGCCGAGCTGGGGGCTGATTTCACTGCGGTGGGGGCTGATTTAGTTGATGGAGACCTGCTTATGCTGTGAAATAAACAAAGCAAAACGAATTTCGTTCAGCACACACAGGTCCCCATCAACGAAATCAGCCCCCAGCTCAGCAGCATTCCAAAACACCCAGTAGCCAGTCTGGTGCATGCCACCCAGTGCAGGGTTTTACAGGGGGGTACCCTAGGTACCCCCTCGACCACCGACCAGAGACCACAGAGGCAGCAGGAAGAGTCTGAGAGCTGGTTGGAATGAGTCAGAATGACCAGGTGGCTTATGTTCTGACTGCAGACATTGTAATCGGTCGGTCTGACCGCAAACTGATTGAGTTGGTCAGAAAGCCTTCGACCGTGGTCGGTGAGCTTCCAACTAGTGGTCGGAGACTTTCTGACATCGTAATTGGCCCCAAAAAAGTATAGATAGAAGTCAATGAGTACCACTAGTGTTAAGCCTATACAACTGCTACATACTTTTAATTACAGTAAAATCTTTATTAAATCAACCAATGTGTATGTGGGACTGCCAGTCAAGGGAGTGCTTGACAAGTGAGAGGAGAGTTGGTTGAGTGCAGGACCTGTAACAGATGAAGCAAGGCTGCACTGAAAGAGAAACCTCTCTAAAGACAGATTTAACAAAATATAAGGAATCTAGAGGAACAGCATAATGGAGGAAAGAGTCAGTAGTCAGAGGCTCCTGCTATTTGACTTTTCAGTTAAAAAGAAAAGTGTTCAGCGTGAGGTGACTAGGGACTTGATAAAACTCTGATAATGAAATTACAAGAGTGCAGAAGCTATTATGTAATGGTATTCAGGCAGGTAAAGGTCAGAAAATATCAAAAAGTCAAATTCAAATGCTACCACCAAACATAAGCACATTCAGTTTACATTTCTCAAACTTGATTGCTCAAATATCTAAAGAGTGACAGGTTAATCTGCACAACACTTTAATTATGGAGACGGTGTTAACTTCATTAACTGTAAAGCACCCAAAAATGTCTTTGTTTCCTAGGTACAGTAGTGGTAAGGGCATGTGTACTTCAATGGCAAGAGCTAAGGAATTCATTGACTGGAAGCGAAGACGCTGCCTAATTATTAAGACATTTAATCAACAGGGAGGGATGAGGAATAAATGTGTCCGTTTCTTTCCCCGGGGTAAGAACTGGATTTAACCAAGAGTGAAAATGGACACTTGTAACACTTCTCAACCTTTGGTTCAGGGAGATTAGGAAACCCTCAAAAACTCAATGTTATTTGGAATGCGGTATATATGTTTCCTCCGCCCCACATTGAAGAAACGGTCTGCGGAGCTTTCGTCTGCCACCGGGGGCAGAGTCAGCACAAGGCCGATGTGAAGTCACCACGCGGCTCTGCGCTTAAAATAAGTGGAACCCTGTTGGAAGAACCTAGCTCTCCATATAGAGATTTTGGAGAGTGGAATTCGCTTAGAAGTAAAACTTTGGAGAAATAATACCGCACAAGTTGTGTGAGTAACATTATATGTTTGTAAGTCCTGACGAAAGCTCCACAGACCCCTAGGGCCTAAGGAGCTGAAACATGTCGACAACCTTCTATTTATTAATACTACAGGACCTGGTAACTCGGTCCATTTAGAGTATAACCTCGTTTTATACCAGTGGAAACTCACCCCCTAATAAAGTACCTGGGTGTCCTTTCCCCTTTTTTAAATTTACCTATGAGTGTTAATTGTCTATACCTTACTTGTGGGGAAAACCCTCTATCTCCGGACACTGCACTCGAGACCAGAGGTGCCTCTGAATGAGGCTGGCTGCCAACACATCTAGGAATACCCTATGATAACTGCCAGAACTTCAATGTGGGGCGGAGGAAACATATATACCGCATTCCAAATAACATTGAGTTTTTGAGGGTTTCCTAATCTCCCTGAACCAAAGGTTGAGAAGTGTTACAAGTGTCCATTTTCACTCTTAATTATTTTAAGAGTCAGTGCCAAGTCAAACTAAAGGAAAGAATCCAGTATTTTTTAATGAAAGACTGGAAAGGTGTAAATGTCTTTACTAAAGAGTTGTGCACTAGCAGAACAAGTTCTTATTTAAAAAACAGCTTTAAACACATGCTTTTCCCATAATCTTGGAAATGAATAGTAGGAGGCAAAAGACATACTTATATGTTAAATATTACAGGAAGAGAGTACATAAGTAATGCGTTTATTTGATGGGGTGGCGTTGCAGTACCGATGGTGCAGGACCCATGGTTGGCCATTGGTGGTGCTGGAATTACTACTACTTTGAGATTAGTAATTTAAACTAATAAATTTGACTTCATCCCCTTTTTCAGAAGGTAGTGACATCCATGTTACACTTTTGAGCAACTTTGCACACACATTGTGCGAACAATCAAAATGTAGTAAACGTACCAAAAGTGTAAATTACTCCTAAGTGTATGTCAATATTGTGAATCAGCCCCATTACAAATAAATGCATTGAAATATACACCACACATATCAATAAAACACGACCTAAAAGAAGCATATTAAATAGCACGTAGTAATGAACGTAGTAATGCAAAGCATAAGCTAAAATAAACACAATTGAAAACAACAATCCCAACCAATAATGAAAGGATTCACAAAAATGTCCATATTTACAATTTTTACTGGTGAACGTTTGATTTGCTCTGCATTCCGTCCATCATCTGTGTGTCTTTTGCATATTTACAATTTTGACCCTAATTAGGATGTCAGTCGGTAAGCCTCCAACTGCTCGTCGGATGCTTACTGACCGAAATCCCTGGTTTGAATTCCGACCACCGTATTACGATTACGACGGTCAGAATTCAAATCGCCGGTCAATCTGACTTGCTTCTGACGGGCTCAAGGAGCATGATGGCCAGTCAGAACCACCACCATAATCCCATACAGACCGTGTTTCCGCCGTCGGGATAATGATGTTGGTTTCTGACAGGCTTTCGATGTTGGACGCCCGACTTGGAAAGCCTGTCAGAAAGCGACTTTGTGGGCCCACAGCTTGGCCCCCTTTTTCAGTGGCCTCCGGTTAGGGGCCGAGAGGGTGCCTATGGTGCCCCCTTTAAATCCCTGCACTGCCACTCGGTGCAGAGATTTACAGTGACTCCCATTTCTCTATGGGAGCTTGTGCTGCAGCCGGTTTTCGACCGCACCATGGGGCATATTTACAAAGAAGTGGCCTATCGTGTTGTTAGCCTCCTTTGCTTAACGACATGCTCTGCCACATCTGAAACGCAGTTAAACAACATGAGTTTGGCTTCAGCGCAGTAAGGCTACGCCTCTAAAGTGATCAACAAAACAAAATGCCAGTACTGCTCAATATTTGTTTTAATTTGGCAAGGCGAAGAGAAGCACAACTGTCCTGCATGGACAACTCTTTCAGTCCAGATTTAATCTCAAAAAATATTTTATTTTTTATATTTAAATTTCTTCTAAAAAAATCAGATGCGTTTGACAATTATTTATAATCAAACAATTAGAACCATAATTTTACAAGGAGAACTCCTATTTACAAAATATGTGTGAAAGTATGTACAAGAATTAGTGAAAGAAACATTATTTAATACCACAAAAGACAAGACGTACATTCAATATCAATCCATACCACTAGCATACTGTGTCTCATTCATAAAAAACATGTATAGTACAAATGTGAAAAAGAAAAGAAGGAAAGCGGAAAAATCAGTGTGTAAGTGTCCCTAGCCTATTGATTTTCTTTGTTTGTGCAGGCGGGGCAACTAACAGAGAATTAATTAATCAATATATTTAATTATCAAACATTAGACCATCATATATGCTTTTCAGATTACCATTTTATCAAAAACTTTTTTTTAAAAAAGATTGGCCTAGAGAAAAGTTAAACAAACAAAGGGTCGACGCGTTTCAAATCCCGAAAGATAGGGGAATTCTCTTCAGGACCACATGGAGAATAAATCTGTCAGTCTTTGAAATCCATTTTCTGTGGTGGATTTGTTAGACTAGGGAAGGAGCATGCGGTGGAATGCCCACAGCAACACCCATTGCCCTCCCCTTTCAAGCTAAGTGTAGCATAAAAGGGGGCCTTATTTACAAGGCAGCGTTAAGCCACGTTAAGTGGTTTAACGCTGCCTTGTAAATAAGGTGAAGCCCCTATCGCCACAACAACGTCACTAAAAGTAATGTTGTGGTGGCGATAGGAGCTGATAAATATACCCCATGTGCGGTTGCATTGTAATTGCAGTTTTGGACTGCTGAGTCGAGGTCGGTCTGTTTCTAAACTGCAGGCATGTCGGTCGAAGGCAACTCCAACCAACATCCTAATTAGGAGCTAAGCAGCAGGCGTCCTCCATTCACAGTAGAATATGAATAGTAAAAATAATAACACCCCCCTCCACCCAAAATAAATAGATCCCAAAGTCAATGTAAAAATAAATTAGGCAAAATAGTGAAATCCATTCAATTAGGCAAAGGGCATCCACAAAAATAAGAGAAATAAAACAAGCATTGGCATAGCCAATAGGTCTCGCTCTTGGGACCTTCTAAGTATTTAGTTATGCAGCACCATATTCTTGGTGCAACAACAACTGATGCATGGTTAAACACTTAAAAGGTCCCAAAGGCGAGACTTATTGGCTATGCCAATGCTCGTTTATTTTAAGAGGGAGAGTGCCTGCGCTTCTCAAGAGAGATGTAATACTTTTAATTGGAGAGTACCGGCACTTCTCAGAAACGAGCAGGTACTTTGGTACAGGGTAAACCCAGATCTGTGACTGGGGGTGAATGTTTTGCCATTGTGCAACATTCCGTCCATCATCTTGTGTGTTTTGCTGTTCACCCTATGTGGGAAGGGTATGCCCAGACGTGGGTCCCTAGCTCAATAAGCCACTGGAGTCAAGCTAGCCTGGCTGAAGACTGCTGATAGCCAGAAACCAGTCCTAGGATTCTTGATTCCGGTCCAGGGAAGACATGGCTTGGCAGTTCGGGCTGGACTATTCCCATGAGGCACGGGGTCAAGACTGATTTGCATATAGCCGTGTCTGAACTGGGGTGGTTTGGTGAGCAAAATAACGATGGATTAAACCCAGATCTGTGACTGGGGGTGAATGTTTTGCCATTGTGTAACATTCCGTCCATCATCTTGTGTGTTTTACTTTGGTACAGGGTACCTGCACTTCTAATTTTCCATTTCAAGCACTGAGCAAGATCCTCATGCGATTTCACCAGACGGATTTCATAACAGGTATAATCAGTCCCTTTATGCCCGCACGCGGGACGGGTAGGGAAACAGTTGGCCAGTTAATAATATTAAGGCATCAGTGGTATGCGCTCCGCCCAACCTGAAATTAGGACCTTGGTTGGACCGCATTTGATTACCAATGTTGACCTGAATTTGGTATTTCTAAAAAAGTGCAAGCACTCCTCAAACTGGGGGTGATAAGTGATAGCCCCTGGAATATTTTTATTTTTTTTATTTTATTTAAACTTCTAAAGCGCGCAGCTACCCGCAGTGGGTTTCCCGGCGCTCAGGGACAGACTGAAGAAGAAAGACTAGCGAGATGATTTTACAGAGCTACGAATTACTGCTGGAAGTCCCTTACGGAAACAAAAAAGACTGGTTTCTGTCTTTAGGGTCACAGGAAGAGTGTTCCAGAATTTAGGACCTAGATGGGCAAAAGAACGGCCTCCCATTTTTGCCAGCCTAAATCTGGGAACAGAGAAGTCACCATGTAGTGATGATCTTAAAGTTCGACTGGGTTTGTAGGCCTGGATAAGGCCCTGAAGGTATTTTGGGGCTGAGCAGTGTTTGATTTTAAAAACGTGACAGAGGGCTTTGAATTTAATTCTGCTTGGGATTTTTAGCCAATGAAGGTCACGAAGTGCTGTAGAAGCAGATGTTCTCCTAGGAACGTTGCAGAGTAGTCGGGCAGCAGCGTTCTGCACAACCTGAAATTTTTTTATGGTTGTTAGGTCGGCTCCAATATATAGGACGTTGCCATAGTCCAGGCGGGAAACAACCAACGCCTGGACTACCGTTCTTTGTGTGGAAAGGGGCAACATCCACAAGATCTTCTGTAGCCATCTCAAGGTGGCAAAACAAATGGAGGCCACCTTTACAGCCTGCTGTCTCATTGTAAGTTTCTCATCAATGAGAAACCCGAGATTGCGAACTGCGGTTACCGGTTGCGGGGTGGGTCCCATATAGTTGGGCCAATGGTGGGGGCCCCAGAGATCCTTGTTCTTGCCCAGTATCACAACCTCGGTCTTGTCACCATTAAGCTTCAAGAAATTACTCTTCATCCATTTAGAGACACAGATCAGACCTTCTTTCAGAGCAGAGGTGTTGTTGCACTCTTTATTAGAGAGAGAAAAAATTATCTGTGAGTCGTCGGCGTAGGAGTACAGTGTGAGACCCGCCTGCTCCACAATAGTGGCTAGGGGTCTTACATAAATGTTAAATAATAAGGGACTGAGTATCGACCCCTGGGGAACACCATATCTCGAAGGATAAGTTGTGGAAGAAGCAGAAGCAGAAGCAGAAAACACCTGAAAAGTGCGGTCTTTTAAAAAAGAGGCTATCCAGGCTAGAGCCGCACCTTCTACTCCCAGGGACCGGAGAGTAGCAAGGAGGATGGAATGAGACACAGTGTTGAACGCCGCACTTACATCGAGAAGGATAAGGGCGGATGTTTCTCCGCGATCGACACTGTGTCGCAGACTCTCTGTGACTCCTAGAAGTGTGGTTTCAGTCGAATGGTGCGCTCTAAGCCTGATTGGGACGGATGTAAGAAACCCGAGCTCTCCACCAGATGTGTTAATTGTGTATTGATGTGCCTTTCCAGGATCTTTGATAGAATGGAAAGCAATGAAATTGGTCTGAAGTTAGATAGGTTGGTAATGTCCGCTCCAGCCTTTTTAAATAAAGGAATAATCATTGCATGCTTCCACTCCTGTGGGACATATGACTCAGATAATGAAGAGTTGAGAAGTTGCATTAGCACTTGACGTGGGCTGAGTTCAAGTAGTTTTAAGATCTTGGCGGGTATCGATCTCGTGGGGATCCAGACTTAATGCTATTAAGGCAAAGGGAAAAAGAGGCATCATCAAAGGGTAACCAGTTTGCCAGTTTCGTCCTCGTAAGGAGTGAAACATCTGGAGTCAGGGTAGGATCTGGCAGAGGCATATCATTAGGTGTAGAGGGACTTAATAAGTCATAGATGCGCTCTACTTTAGATATGAAAAAATTTGCAACAGTGTTGCATTGAGTCTCATCCAGGGCGGGAGGGGCTGGTACTACATCTGCTCCAGTTAATTTCTTCACAACCGAAAAGAGAGTGCGGGGGCAATTTTGGGTACTAGTTACTGTATTTGAAACATAGGCAGCTCTAGCCATTTTACAGTGGTGATGGTAGTCCCTAAGGGCTTCCTTATAGGCTATTTTACGGGAAGCAGAATAAGAGCGTCTCCATTTTCTCTCAGAAGCCTTACAACTAGATCTCATGCGTTTTAGATCTTCAGAAAACTAGGGTGCAGGGGGTCGGTGAGATGAAGAGTTTTTGAGTGTTAAGGGAAGGAGTTCATCAATGGCTGAATTCAGCCATTTGAGTACTTCGGAGTTTAATACAGATGTGGATGTGTTGGTATTGGGAAGATAAGCGTGCATTAAGATCAGTAAGTTTATGCCAACGGCGTATAAACACATCCTGGCTGCTGCTGTTATTATTTTGGATTTTAGTCTGAGATAAGGCAAAATGAACAGCATAATGGTCTGACCATTCCAATGGACGGGCAGGAAGGGAGCATTCAAAAGGGAGATTCGAAAGGACAGGGTCCAATAAGTGCCTAGCAGAATGTGTAGGCCCAGAATTGCATAATAGGATATTTAAGGCTTCCAGTTCAGATAAAAACAATTTGCTGACATTACATTGACCATCTTCCAGATGGAGATTCAGGTCGCCAAGAATGGAAAAATTGGCCGCTCTCAGGGAAAGAGGAGCAATAATGTCTGCAAGGGAAGTTGTCCAGGTGGTAGCATTACCGGGGGGGGCGATAGATCAGGAGACCAGACAAAGTGAACTGGGGGCTGATAGTAAGCTTAAAAAGTCCGGCTTCACATCCAAGCATAGGGAGAGCATCAAGAGTGCATGTGTAGTTAGATTTAAAAATTATCGCAATCCCACCTCCTTTACCAGTGTCTCTGTCTTTTTTAACCAGTTTATAGCCGTCAGGAATTGCTATGGCAATATCAGGCCCGAGCTTTCATGAAGCCAGGTTTCTGTAAGGAACATGGCATCAGGATTTTCGTTTACTACAAAGTCGTAAATATTGGTCTTATATTTTGGAAGTGATCTACAGTTCACACTCCAAAACTGCAGTTAAATGATAACATTTAAATTACAGTCTATAAGCTTCAGAAAACAAATACTTTTACTGCCTTCTTATCTGCACCTCTGGGTCTGTGCCCAGACAAGCAGTACATTAGGCTGTCGGAGCGATGGAATGAGGTTGCTCTACTTGAAAAATCTCTGGCGCGCGCATTCCAGTTGAACACATCAGAAAAGGCGTTTTTTGACCTCAGTCAAGTTACAGAGTGAGTTCTGGTCAAGACTTTTCACGCGCATGGCAAGACCTGAGTGAGGGGACTGTTTTTATGATTCGTTCAGACCATCTTCAGACATGGACTGCACGAGCCCTCTACTACCTTTTGTAAAGCGTCATCTGAAGGCAGAGAAGTCAGGACAGACTGCAATGGCAGCCGCACACAACGCGCAGGCAGGACAGGACGAGGAACGGGTGAGCACAGCTTGATAGACAATCATAAATTACTGATTGCTATTTTCACACAGTAACGCATGGAATATGACGTGTAACAACGATCATTGAACCATCAGTACAAAAGTGATGACAATTAAAAAAAAGCATTGTCATCTGCGAGCATGGATCTTTGCCACATAATCAGAATTGTTTGACGATAACACCCAGACAGCAAAACAGACAAGTAACAGAAACATAAAGCTAGCAAAACTGTTCCGGCATACATACGTCCGAAGTTCAGAAAAAGAAAGCACAGGAACAAATCCTAAAACAAGAATCCTAAGGCTGCAAAAGTGAAAGTGATCATGATTGCATGCCGACTGCGCGTGTGCACGCTTGCGTGCACGCAAGCTCGAGGCCACCAAAAGCTTGTGGTGGCACTTTCAAAAGCTCCTTACAAAATGTCTCGCACAGTAGCGCATGAGCTGGCTCAGTGAGACCTAAAAAAAGCTGGTAAAGAATCCCCCCCCCCAAAAAGAAAAACAACACCAAAAAAAAAATGGTTTCCACAATGATAAAAAAATCTATAAAAGAAAACACAGAAACAAACCCTTGAAAAAAAAGCCAAGGCATAAAAGATTACAAAATAACTTATATAATAATATAACATACACACCTAAAATATTCACACATATCAAACATTGTACTAATAGGTCTAACTCCCGCTTAATATTAAGTGACAGAAAAGTTGTAAACAAACTAAATTAAACTGTAAAACTCTACTAATCTAAAATAATTGACTGAATAAACAACTGACACTCCCACAAATATACTTCAGTACCGTATAGGTTTGTTAGAAAAGGGCCTTACCATCACAAGCAAACCGCTACAAAGAACTGCCAGTTTGGAGACCCAACACGGAACTACAAATCACCTTGTATAAAAGTGGCAAAAAAATTGATCACAAAAGGCGGATTGCACAATCAGACTCATTGCCTCCCCTCGCTCACCCCTTAGATGCGATTGCATCAATGAAGCCAGCGCGTGAGCAGCGTTCTGAATGAGCTCCGATCTCGCCCTAGAGAGGCCAAAGAGTGAATGTGTGGCTCATTTGCTCCAGTTATCGAGCTCCCGGTAAAATAAGTGGGGGGACGTCGTCCACCCGCGAGGTACCCCGACTCGAGCCCTGCTATATATACTACTAAATACATTAAGCCTAAAATAGCTAGAGTATTTATCATGTATGATAAAAATAGAAACAATGAAAACGTATTAAAATATATTACTAAATTATGGGAAAAGGATGTTACTAATACAATGTTCAGAAAATTGTATGACTATGAAAATGAAACTTTATAAGTATATAATGATGATCTTTTTTAAGGTATACAAAGTAAAACAAAACCATTGATTACAATAAAAAATGTGTAAATAAAAATTATTTACATATACTATGTCCAACAGCGGTCTAACCATCCTATTACAACGAGGGCGGTCGGACCACCATTGCACAACTGCAACAGAAGGGATCAGAAATCCCTGGCGGTGACGCAGTGGTCTGGGGGCCGCCAAATGACTGGTAGTGCCCTGAGGCACAGCCAACATTTTACGACTTTCCTCGCCGCCAACGGTCTCACAGAGGTTCTTCCTCCATGAAACTGCTGATGAAGAGGAAAGAAAGGGGGCCCTGTGGCCCCTTTGCATGGGGGTGCGTTCATGGGGGCACATATTGTGTCCCCCTTTAATTTGAAATCTTAGTTGCTGCATGGGAAGGAATGCATGACATGGTGCATTCCTTCCCATACAGGAATGTGCACTGGCAGTCCCGCAGCAGTGCAGTTTAAGGCTCGCTATGAGCCTTTAACTACACCACCATGGGACCACCATGCCACCCGCGCACCAGACCACACAAATACTTGTAATATGCTGAGTTTTGGCGGTGCGGGAGTATGGCGGGACCATGCTACCCGCTCCCGCACCACCATAACTAGCCACATTGAGGAAAGTGTTGGACTCTGATGATTGTCAAACTTATTAGTCCCACTCCAATCCTAGGGACTGATTATGACTTTGGAAGTATTCTTTTTTTAAATTCTTTTTATTGTAAGAAAAAACAATCATGCATAGTACATTGACACAAATGTAGGCCAGAACTCTTTGCCATATATCCCTCCTGCATGAGGCCTTCCTTACCCCCTCTCTCTTTTGGATGTCTTCATTCTATAGTTATCAACAACTGTTCTTACAATGCATTCAACAAATCGCTGTTGTGCCCTTCTTAATGTACATAATGTGTTAGCATTTCATGATTACAATCCTCTATATTTAGCCCACGCTCTTCATATTTTGTCTCATTTTCGCGGGCAGCCCCGCCCTTGGTAAAAAGAAATTCTCTGCTGCACAGCACCAGTCAAGATCTTGCTCCCAATCCATCACCGTTTGTGATTTGTGGCTTCCCCCATGCTCTGGCAATATTTCTTTAGCAAACTATGTCTGTTAGCATCAACCAAAGTCTGGTATGCTATGGCCAAGCAGTTTCTACTGTAACACAGAGAAGGTGCCATCTGACCTCCTTTGGAACCTCCTGCCCCATCACTCTAGACATTACAGTTATCACTACCCCCCAGAATATCTGCAATCTTGGGCAGGTCCATATTGTGTGGAAAAAGGTGCCTATCTCACCACAACCCCTCACAGATTAGTTGGAGTCACATTTACCCATTATATAAAGTAGCAATCTGGTGGTATAGGATCTGTGTATTATTCTGAGTTTTATCAGTCTGAAGTGTGCCATATTAGTAGCTTCTTCTCAAGGGCTCTGTATAACTTCCATCCAATTATCGTCCTCTAGTATCCCAACATCTGTTTCCCATTTTTCTTTAAGGGTTTGCAATGGGTTCTGAGCATTGTTCAACATTTTTTTATATATTAGGGACGTTACTTTATTCGATAGTGGGTCTGCCAGTATCCTGTCTTCAAAAGGAGCTGCCGCTGGTATTTGTTCTTCCTGGCTTACGTGCGTCCGCAGCGCATGTCTAAGCTGTATATAGCGGAGGTTTTCGGTGTCTGCCATCTGGTATTCTAATTGCATTTCCTGAAAGTCCACCATTTTATGTTTTTTCCAGATGTCCCCAAGGTACTCGATACCCAGGAGTGCCCATGTGCGGTATCCTTTTAGGTCACGCACTGCTTTTAGAAGATCATAGTCTACCCTCCCAGCCTAAACATTTTGTCGCCTCCCTCGACACCATCACTGTTGTCTGTGTGTGCGCTGGCAGCCTGCCTAATGTTTTTTTAACATATAAAGATTCAAGGTAGCCCTCGGTCCCATCATCCAGTGATCTACATGGTATGCCTTCTCATTCCTTCCCGCAAAAACCCAGTCAATGAAGCGCAACTAATTGAGCAGCCCAGTAATATTTACTTATGTCGGGGATGGCAATTCCCCAGCTGTATGGCCCTCTCTGTAGTTTGTTTAGTGGTATTCTGGGGCTACCTCCATCCCAAAGCAACATTCGTAACTCTGCATCTATCTTTTGGAAGTATCCCGATGGTATCGTATACGGTGTGATCTGCAGGACATACAGTAGACGTGGTACCTCCATCATCATAAAAATGGCTGCTTGCCCCATCAGTGAGAGTGGTAATTTTCTCCAGTGTGCAACATCGCTCCGCAATCCGCGGAGCTGGGGAGCTAAATTGTCATTGTTGAACTCGTTCTCTGTCTGAGAATTTATCATTTTTAGGTACTTGAATTTAGTTTTGAGCAGTAGTGCTTCCCCTATGCTTGTGAGTGTAGGCGCCACCCCCGTCAGTACAAATATTAAGGGCTTGTCCCAATTTATTTGATACCCTGAGTAGCTGCTGAACAATTGAAATATGTGCAGCTTCCGAATTATCGTAGAAAGAGGCCTGGTGGCGTATAGAAGTATGTCATCAGCATAGAGTGAGATTCCACTCCCCCCCAATTGGTATGCCCCTTATCAACAGGTTGGTCCTAATCCACGACACCAGTGGTTCCAGTGCTAGCGCGAACAGCATAGGCGAGAGCGAGCATCCCTGCCTCGTAACCTTATGCAGCTTCACCTGCCTCAAGACTATTCCATTGACCATTATCCTGGCCAGTGGGTCTGTATATAGCAATTTAATCCATCCCAGGAAATTGGGGCTGAAGCCAAAGCACTCCAGCACCGCAAATAAATATTGCCATTCTATACTGTCAAACTCGATCCGGGCGTCGAGCGACAGCAGAACTGCATCTTCCTTCCATGGGTCCTAGCTACGTGCTGCTCCGCATAGAGGCGCCATAAATTCAGCCTAGTGCTTCTCCTGGGCATGAAACCAGATTGATCCGGATGGATCAATCCCGTTATTAGTTTGGTAAGCCTGGTTCCCACTATCTTGGCCAGTACCTTCACCTCCACGTTTAACAAGGAGATAGGTCTATACGAAGAGCAATCCTCCAAAGGTTTACTCTGTTTTGGAATAACCACTATTGGAGCCACTCTCTGATCTTCTCGCAGACCGTCATGTTGTAACGCCTCCTCATACATGTTGAGCATGTGTGGGGCCACCAATGTCGTTACTCCTTTACATAATTCGATCTGTATGCCGTTCGGCCCCGGGGCCTTACCCGACTCTAGTGCACCTAATGCCCCACAAACCTTCTCCACAGAGAAATCACTGTCAAGATCCTCATGGTCCTTCTGCGTGAGGATTGAGAGAGGTATGTCAGTTAGGAGCTCTATACATTCACTCTCCGTACTTGACATCGTGGATTTATATAACTGCTCATAGCAGGGCGTGAACACCTCAGCTATAGAATATCCCTTAGTACAGGGCTTACCCTATAGATCATTGACCCTTAACACCCAGTTTCTCTCCCTGTCTCTCTTCTCTAGCCAAGGCAATAGCTTTGTGGCCTTGTCACCTATATCATAGATTTGCAGCTGGGTTGCCTCTGCATACTCCCTAGCCTTCCCCTCTGCTATATTGTGTAGTTTCTGCTGGTTTAGTCATATCCAATCGGCAACCCGCTCTTGGGGCTCTGTCGAGGTTGCTAGATTTCTTTCTAATTGCTCTAGCTCCCTTTTGAATGTTTCAAACTGAATTTTCCTTTCTTTTTTCCCCCTGCCAGTGCCTGCGCCTGTCCCCTTATTGAGGTTAAATGTGAGCATACGTTCCTTGTTTTTAGATAACTGATTTCTTAATATAGCACGGATAAATCCTTGCATTCGTTCATCTTCTTAAAGAATCCATTCTTGTTATAGGTTTTCAAAACTTTATTAAACTGAGAAAAAAGGACAGCCAACAGGAGTTTCACCCTATGTGACGAATAGCGCCAGGGCTTTCTCAAGGCTAAGCAGTTATGTCACATCATTCGCAGATTTTTCCAACAGTAAAAATCGAAGTACAATAAATATGCATACAAATTATCTTTAGATCGAAGGTCTGGCAGCAGCGAAATCCTTTGGGTAATCCGGTATGAGGCAGTGGTCCCGGGACTGTTTGTCTCTTATAACTAAAAACGTGTACAATATATTGAACGAGAATACTCTTTCCAAAGTTAAATAGCAGTCCTGCTATTTAAAAAGTAGCCCAATTTTACATCTTTCTTCATGGACCTCGAGTAAAAAGTCTGGTAAGGGCAATTGTCTATAAAGTTATTCTATGGTCGAATCATGGCCTAGCATGCAGTATTGTCTGTTCCTGTCACATGGCTAGGTTCCCCCTATAGCTGTTCATCACCACCCCCTTTTCTGAATCATTTTGTCCACCATAAGCGTGGAAGGGTATACTCAGATGTGAGTCCCTTGCTCATTGCACCATCAGGATTCAAGCAAGCCGGGCCAACGACGGCTGAAATGCCAGAAACCGGTCCCCGGAAGCTTGTTTCCTTCCCAGTATAAGAATTGGCTTGGTAGTTTGGTTTGCCCTGTTCCCATCATGCACTGGGACAGGAACAGACTAATTTGCATGTAGCCAGGTTCTGAGCTGGGATGGTGCAGTGAGCTAAAAAACGGTGATGGATCAAGCCCTGATCTTTGGACTGGGTAAGAGTGGTCTGCTTAATTCAGACACTCTGTTCATCACCACCCCCTTTTCTGAATCATTTTGTCCACCATAAGCGTGGAAGGGTATACTCAGATGTGAGTCCCTTGCTCATTGCACCATCAGGATTCAAGCAAGCCGGGCCGACGACGGCTGAAATGCCAGAAACCGGTCCCCAGAAGCTGGTTTCCTTCCCAGTATAAGAATTGGCTTGGTAGTTTGGTTTGCCCTGTTCCCATCATGCACTGGGACAGGAACAGACTAATTTGCATGTAGCCAGGTTCTGAGCTGGGATGGTGCAGTCAGCTAAAAAACGGTGATGGATCAAGCCCTGATCTTTGGACTGGGTAAGAGTGGTCTGCTTAATTCAGACACTCTGTTCATCACCACCCCCTTTCCTGAATCATATTGTCCACCATAAGCGTGGAAGGGTATACTCAGATGTGAGTCCCTTGCTCATTGCACCATCAGGATTCAAGCAAGCCGGGCCGACGACGGCTGAAATGCCAGAAACCGGTCCCCGGAAGCTTGTTTCCTTCCCAGTATAAGAATTGGCTTGGTAGTTTGGTTTGCCCTGTTCCCATCATGCACTGGGACAGGAACAGACTAATTTGCATGTAGCCAGGTTCTGAGCTGGGATGGTGCAGTGAGCTAAAAAACGGTGATGGATCAAGCCCTGATCTTTGGACTGGGTAAGAGTGGTCTGCTTAATTCAGACACTCTGTTCATCACCACCCCCTTTTCTGAATCATTTTGTCCACCATAAGCGTGGAAGGGTATACTCAGATGTGAGTCCCTTGCTCATTGCACCATCAGGATTCAAGCAAGCCGGGCCGACGACGGCTGAAATGCCAGAAACCGGTCCCCGGAAGCTTGTTTCCTTCCCAGTATAAGAATTGGCTTGGTAGGTTGGTTTGCCCTGTTCCCATCATGCACTGGGAGAGGAACAGACTAATTTGCATGTAGCCAGGTTCTGAGCTGGGATGGTGCAGTGAGCTAAAAAACGGTGATGGATCAAGCCCTGATCTTTGGACTGGGTAAGAGTGGTCTGCTTAATTCAGACACTCTGTTCATCACCACCCCCTTTTCTGAATCATTTTGTCCACCATAAGCGTGGAAGAGTATACTCAGATGTGAGTCCCTTGCTCATTGCACCATCAGGATTCAAGCAAGCCCGGCCGACGATGGCTGAAATGCCAGAAGCCGGTCCCCGGAAGCTTGTTTCCTTCCCAGTATAAGAATTGGCTTGGTAGTTTGGTTTGCCCTGTTCCCATCATGCACTGGGACAGAAACAGACTAATTTGCATGTAGCCAGGTTCTGAGCTGGGATGGTGCAGTGAGCTAAAAAACGGTGATGGGTCAAGCCCTGATCTTTGGACTGGGTAAGAGTGGTCTGCTTAATTCAGACACTCTGTTCATCACCACCCCCTTTTCTGAATCATTTTGTCCACCATAAGCGTGGAAGGGTATACTCAGATGTGAGTCCCTTGCTCATTGCACCATCAGGATTCAAGCAAGCCGGGCCGACGACGGCTGAAATGCCAGAAACCGGTCCCCAGAAGCTTGTTTCCTTCCCAGTATAAGAATTGGCTTGGTAGTTTGGTTTGCCCTGTTCCCATCATGCACTGGGACAGGAACAGACTAATTTGCATGTAGCCAGGTTCTGAGCTGGGATGGTGCAGTCAGCTAAAAAACGGTGATGGATCAAGCCCTGATCTTTGGACTGGGTAAGAGTGGTCTGCTTAATTCAAACACTCTGTTCATCACCACCCCCTTTCCTGAATCATATTGTCCACCATAAGCGTGGAAGGGTATACTCAGATGTGAGTCCCTTGCTCATTGCACCATCAGGATTCAAGCAAGCCGGGCCGACGACGGCTGAAATGCCAGAAACCGGTCCCCGGAAGCTTGTTTCCTTCCCAGTATAAGAATTGGCTTGGTAGTTTGGTTTGCCCTGTTCCCATCATGCACTGGGACAGGAACAGACTAATTTGCATGTAGCCAGGTTCTGAGCTGGGATGGTGCAGTGAGCTAAAAAACGGTGATGGATCAAGCCCTGATCTTTGGACTGGGTAAGAGTGGTCTGCTTAATTCAGACACTCTGTTCATCACCACCCCCTTTTCTGAATCATTTTGTCCACCATAAGCGTGGAAGGGTATACTCAGATGTGAGTCCCTTGCTCATTGCACCATCAGGATTCAAGCAAGCCGGGCCGACGACGGCTGAAATGCCAGAAACCGGTCCCCGGAAGCTTGTTTCCTTCCCAGTATAAGAATTGGCTTGGTAGGTTGGTTTGCCCTGTTCCCATCATGCACTGGGAGAGGAACAGACTAATTTGCATGTAGCCAGGTTCTGAGCTGGGATGGTGCAGTGAGCTAAAAAACGGTGATGGATCAAGCCCTGATCTTTGGACTGGGTAAGAGTGGTCTGCTTAATTCAGACACTCTGTTCATCACCACCCCCTTTTCTGAATCATTTTGTCCACCATAAGCGTGGAAGAGTATACTCAGATGTGAGTCCCTTGCTCATTGCACCATCAGGATTCAAGCAAGCCCGGCCGACGATGGCTGAAATGCCAGAAGCCGGTCCCCGGAAGCTTGTTTCCTTCCCAGTATAAGAATTGGCTTGGTAGTTTGGTTTGCCCTGTTCCCATCATGCACTGGGACAGAAACAGACTAATTTGCATGTAGCCAGGTTCTGAGCTGGGATGGTGCAGTGAGCTAAAAAACGGTGATGGGTCAAGCCCTGATCTTCGGACTGGGTAAGAGTGGTCTGCTTAATTCAGACACTCTGTTCATCACCACCCCCTTTTCTGAATCATTTTGTCCACCATAAGCGTGGAAGGGTAAACTCAGATGTGAGTCCCTTGCTCATTGCACCATCAGGATTCAAGCAACCCGTGCCGACGACGGCTGAAATGCCAGAAAATGGTCCTCGGAAGCTTGTTTCCTTCCCAGTATAAGAATTGGCTTGGTAGTTTGGTTTGCCCTGTTCCCATCATGCACTGGGACAGGAACAGACCAATTTGCATGTAGCCAGGTTCTGAGCTGGGATGGTGCAGTGAGCTAAAAAACGGTGATGGATCAAGCCCTGATCTTTGGACTGGGTAAGAGTGGTCTGCTTAATTCAGACACTCTGTTCATCACCACCCCCTTTTCTGAATCATTTTGTCCACCATAAGCGTGGAAGGGTATACTCAGATGTGAGTCCCTTGCTCATTGCACCATCAGGATTCAAGCAAGCCGGGCCGACGACGGCTGAAATGCCAGAAACCGGTCCCCGGAAGCTTGTTTCCTTCCCAGTATAAGAATTGGCTTGGTAGTTTGGTTTGCCCTGTTCCCATCATGCACTGGGACAGGAACAGACTAATTTGCATGTAGCCAGGTTCTGAGCTGGGATGGTGCAGTGAGCTAAAAAACGGTGATGGATCAAGCCCTGATCTTTGGACTGGGTAAGAGTGGTCTGCTTAATTCAGACACTCTGTTCATCACCACACCCTTTTCTGAATCATTTTGTCCACCATAAGCGTGGAAGGGTATACTCAGATGTGAGTCCCTTGCTCATTGCACCATCAGGATTCAAGCAAGCCGGGCCGACGACGGCTGAAATGCCAGAAACCGGTCCCCGGAAGCTTGTTTCCTTTCCAGTATAAGAATTGGCTTGGTAGTTTGGTTTGCCCTGTTCCCATCATGCACTGGGACAGGAACAGACTAATATGCATGTAGCCATGTTCTGAGCTGGGATGGTGCAGTGAGCTAAAAAACGGTGATGGATCAAGCCCTGATCTTTGGACTGGGTAAGAGTGGTCTGCTTAATTCAGACACTCTGTTCATCACCACCCCCTTTTCTGAATCATTTTGTCCACCATAAGCGTGGAAGGGTATACTCAGATGCGAGTCCCTTGCTCATTGCACCATCAGGATTCAAGCAAGCCGGGCCGACGACGGCTGAAATGCCAGAAACCGGTCCCCGGAAGCTTGTTTCCTTCCCAGTATAAGAATTGGCTTGGTAGTTTGATTTGCCCTGTTCCCATCATGCACTGGGACAGGAACAGACTAATTTGCATGTAGCCAGGTTCTGAGCTGGGATGGTGCAGTGAGCTAAAAAACGGTGATGGATCAAGCCCTGATCTTTGGACTGGGTAAGAGTGGTCTGCTTAATTCAGACACTCTGTTCATCACCACCCCCTTTTCTGAATCATTTTGTCCACCATAAGCGTGGAAGGGTATACTCAGATGTGAGTCCCTTGCTCATTGCACCATCAGGATTCAAGCAAGCCGGGCCGACGACGGCTGAAATGCCAGAAACCGGTCCCCGGAAGCTTGTTTCCTTCCCAGTATAAGAATTGGCTTGGTGGGTTGGTTTGCCCTGTTCCCATCATGCACTGGGACAGGAACAGACTAATTTGCATGTAGCCAGGTTCTGAGCTGGGATGGTGCAGTGAGCTAAAAAACGGTGATGGATCAAGCCCTGATCTTTGGACTGGGTAAGAGTGGTCTGCTTAAGTCAGACACTCTGTTCATCACCACCCCCTTTTCTGAATCATTTTGTCCACCATAAGCGGGGAAGAGTATACTCAGATGTGAGTCCCTTGCTCATTGCACCATCAGGATTCAAGCAAGCCCGGCCGACGACGGCTGAAATGCCAGAAGCCGGTCCCCGGAAGCTTGTTTCCTTCCCAGTATAAGAATTGGCTTGGTAGTTTGGTTTGCCCTGTTCCCATCATGCACTGGGACAGGAACAGACTAATTTGCATGTAGCCAGGTTCTGAGCTGGGATGGTGCAGTCAGCTAAAAAACGGTGATGGATCAAGCCCTGATCTTTGGACTGGGTAAGAGTGGTCTGCTTAATTCAGACACTCTGTTCATCACCACCCCCTTTTCTGAATCATTTTGTCCACCATAAGCGTGGTAGGGTATACTCAGATGTGAGTCCCTTGCTCATTGCACCATCAGGATTCAAGCAAGCCGGGCCGACGACGGCTGAAATGCCAGAAACCGGTCCCCGGAAGCTTTTTTCCTTCCCAGTATAAGAATTGGCTTGGTAGTTTGGTTTGCCCTGTTCCCATCATGCACTGGGACAGAAACAGACTAATTTGCATGTAGCCAGGTTCTGAGCTGGGATGGTGCAGTGAGCTAAAAAACGGTGATGGGTCAAGCCCTGATCTTTGGACTGGGTAAGAGTTATCTGCTTAATTCAGACACTCTGTTC
Source organism: Lissotriton vulgaris (assembly GCF_964263255.1). Taxonomy (NCBI): domain Eukaryota; kingdom Metazoa; phylum Chordata; class Amphibia; order Caudata; family Salamandridae; genus Lissotriton; species Lissotriton vulgaris. Next base: position 780,003,799 of record NC_141698.1, on the reverse strand, counting down.
ATCACCACCCCCTTTTCTGAATCATTTTGTCCACCATAAGCGTGGAAGGGTATACTCAGATGTGAGTCCCTTGCTCATTGCACCATCAGGATTCAAGCAACCCGGGCCGACGACGGCTGAAATGCCAGAAAATGGTCCTCGGAAGCTTGTTTCCTTCCCAGTATAAGAATTGGCTTGGTAGTTTGGTTTGCCCTGTTCCCATCATGCACTGGGACAGGAACAGACTAATTTGCATGTAGCCAGGTTCTGAGCTGGGATGGTGCAGTGAGCTAAAAAACGGTGATGGATCAAGCCCTGATCTTTGGACTGGGTAAGAGTGGTCTGCTTAATTCAGACACTCTGTTCATCACCACCCCCTTTTCTGAATCGCTTCTGCTGGTTTAGTCATATCCAATCGGCAACCCGCTCTTGGGGCTCTGTCGAGGTTGCTAGATTTCTTTCTAATTGCTCTAGCTCCCTTTTGATTGTTTCACACTGAATTTTCCTTTCTTTTTTCCCCCTGCCAGTGCCTGCGCCTGTCCCCTTATTGAGGTTAAATGTGAGCATACGTTCCTTGTTTTTAGATAACTGGTTTCTTAATATAGCACGGATAAATCCTTGCATTCGTTCATCTTCTTAAAGAATCCATTCTTGTTATAGGTTTTCAAAACTTTATTAAACTGAGAAAAAAGGACAGCCGACAGGAGTTTCACCCTATGTGGCGAATAGCGCCAGGGCTTTCTCAAGGCTAAGCAGTTATATCACATAATTCGCAGATTTTTCCAACAGTAAAAATCAAAGTACAATAAATATGCATACAAATTATCTTTAGATCGAAGGTCTGGCAGCAGCGAAATCCTTCGGGTAATCCGGTATGAGGCAGTGGTCCCGGGACTGTTTGTCTCTTATAACTAAAAACGTGTACAATATATTGAACGAGAATACTCTTTCCAAAGTTAAATAGCAGTCCTGCTATTTAAAAAGTAGCCCAATTTTACATCTTTCTTCATGGACCTCGAGTAAAAAGTCTGGTAAGGGCAATTGTCTATAAAGTTATTCTATGGTCGAATCATGGCCTAGCATGCAGTATTGTCTGTTCCTGTCCTAAAACTGCTATCTTTTGGGATTAAATATATTTGTTAGGGTTTCTGCACGGCAAGTTTATGCAAAGGTCATAGCATGGCTGATTAGGAAAAGTTCCCTGTTAGACACATGGCCATGTCCCTCCTGATATGTAAATACGTGCACCAACTCTTTTTTGTTTTGTTTGTTATTGTATGTATCTTTTTCCTTTGGTTACAGGCTCTTGTTTGGATAGAATTTTAGAATGTGAATTTATATCCTAAACTAGTATTCTCAGAGCTGCCACATTTCTTTTGCTTCCTAGTGGCAGAACTGTGATGGAGAGGGTTGCGCCCTCAATAGTTTCCAGTGGAGTCTGGAATCTAGTCCTAGTTAATTAGTTCAGTGTGTTAATGTAGTCCCTCATTTTTGTAGCAAGAGTACAAGAGTACTGTCCTTGCTTCTCTTATCTCCAAGGGTTCATATTGTTTATTTTAATGAGCGATTTTCCACCCGTTACTCAGTCTCTTGAACTGTCATGTGCCTCATCTTGTTGGAGGGAGCCATTTAGAGAATCTCCATCTGCCCTGTTCTGCCCTTCCGCTGCTGTACTAACATCTCCATTCCTCCATCATGGTCTACCCTTCACTTGCCATCCATCGAGCCATTCCTTTACCTCGTTTGGGGTGGCGAATCTCCACACTTTACCCTCTGCTGTCAATCGAAAAGTGGATGGAAAGAGCATCGAGTATGTAATGTCTTTTGCCCTCAGTGCTTTCTTCGCCTTAAGGAATGTTCTCCTCCCCTGCTGCACTTTTGTAGTGAAATCAGGACAGAATGATATAGTAACATTGTCTATTTTAAGCGGCGGGGCTTTTCTGGGCGCTTAAAGGATCACATCTCGATAGTTAAAAATACGGGCCATAATATGGCATGGTGGGGCTCCCGGTCGTGGTCTAATGCCGACTTTGGCAGTCATGGGACCGTCGTGACGTCGGTTTCGGATTCATCACCCACTGACTAGGTGGTCCGTCGTTGGTGGTTTCATGATCGAAGGACCGCCGGAGCACCTCTGCCACCACCAGCTATTCGCCGACTGCCTCTATTTCGGTAGGGGAAAAGCAGCTGTCAGAGGCTGGCACAGAGAAGTTCATTGCCATCCAAATTATGGGTTGGCTTTCCGACGAGCTGACCATGGCATGAAGACCGCCTGCTTTAAGTCAGCAGAATGAAAGGAATTGGAGTGCATACTCACCCATTTCCTTTTCTTCCCTTCAGTCTCCCACGTGGTTCCCATCCTCCAGTTCCCCATTCACATCAGCATCTTGACCTCGAGGAAAACGACCCTGTTGGTGCCAAAATCCAGTTGAGTCCTTATTGTACTAGTTACCCATTGACTGGACTGAGCACATATGGGCCAGACTCTGGCAATGGAAAGTACTCGCAGTAGGTATTTTTTCATGTATCATGCATATGCGTATATTTAACACTTGTGCAGCCGACACATACATACATGCATAGACACATATGAAGAAATATGCACCGCCATCAGAAACACTGCCGCGGGGCCAGTGGTCACCTCATAATAAAGTGGGTGGGACACTGCTGCAGCCTTCTTGGAACTGCCGGTGTGACCACCAAACTCGTAATCAAGCCCTTAGTCACATTGGATGAAGTGTTGGACTCTGGGGTGTCATGAAACTTTGCCACATTGAGGTAGGTTGGGGGGTGCCAAATGTATTGGTTCCACTCCAAACATCGCCACATTGGAAAAACTGTTGGACTCTAGGGTGGCACATTCGCTAAGCCCACTCCAAACATAGCCACAACGTTTTGGAGTGTATGGGGTGTCTGATACACTTTTCCCACTATGATACATTGGAAAAAGTATTGGACTATGGGAGTATTAGATATATTATTCCTACTCCAAACTTAGCCACATTGGGGACTTTGAGGGGGAAGATATTAGGAGACAGGGTGTAGAAATATGATTCCAATAAAAAAACTAACATTACAAAAGTAAAACAAATCTATGGTGTATAAACTTAATATTAACAATTCATGTTTCACCACATAAATAGAAATAGTATAAAAATATATATATTTTTAAAAACGAAATATGAAATTAAACATAGAAAAATACTATAAAATAATGTAAATAATCACATATGCCAAAAACATGTTTGAACATAAAATAAATCATAACAATTAATGTAAAGATAAAACAAATAAATAATCAGAAAACAAAACCAATTACCTAAATAAATAAACAAACCCCTATAACACAACAGAAATTGTTTACTATAAGTTTCTTTAAAACCAATAAATGATAATTAAATTAAAACACTAAACAGATTGTTTACAATTTATAACAAATACATATCTAATTAATAACAATTAGCTAATATTTCAATTACATTGAAAACTATAAAATATTTTATGATTTTCAATAAATAATCCTTAAGAATTAAGATAACCACAGAATCCCCTAAAAAACCTAAATATTAGCTTTACAAATATTAGCTTTACAAAAACGGAGATTCAATAATATTTGATCAATAACGATTGGCAAATTATTTAAAAATAATAACAATATAATTATCAAAGAAACATTTGATAAAAATGTAATTGTGTTAAAGAATTAAAACATTTACAAGAATAACTTTTAATATATTCAAAAAAAGTAAATTAATATGGTACAAAAAACCTCAGGCAAAAACAATACTTTAAAAATGACATTTTAAATATATAACAAAAATAATTTACATAAATTCACGAAATCAGTAATTTAAAAAATGTCAATATTTTTTAAAGAGTGTACTTTAAATGAACTAGAAAATATTTACTGTGTATTAAAATGTAAAAAATTTACAATAAAAAAGTGATAAGTTAAACAATTTCAACAGGATGTGGGAGCACACCGCTAACCTCTCTGGCAAGGTTCGCCTCTGGCATTCTAGGAAATGCAGTCTCTTGTAGCTCGCTTCGATATTTTCTAGTGTTTCGCCAAGGTTGGCGCAGATAGTGCCGCTCAAAACAATTCCCCCCATTCTTCTAATCGCACTACAATGCACTTCTAAGATATTATCATAAAAAACGAAAATAAAATACGCAAAAAATATTTAAATAAAATATATTTTTTTAATCAATTACATAAAAACCCTGCATAAATTATACAAAAATGTATAAAACAATATTTAAAAAAATCAATAGAACTAACAACGATTTAAAGATTTGTTGTACCTCAGCACTCCAATGCTTGTTATCATAGAAGCATGTGCTTCTAAGGGAGTTTATTCCCTGTCGTGACCTGTTTAAAGAGTCATGACTGCCAGTTGCTCATGTGGACAATACCAATGTCAGCGCTGGAACGCTTCCGGGCAGCCATGCGCTATAGAAATCCTAAATTCATTCATTCATTCAATGTCTTCTTTAAGAAGAGAACATCAAAAATGAGGCATTCCTTTGATGTTTTAATATCTTGTTTCATGCAATTCTTATCTGTGCAATGCTCTTTAAAAGTACATGATACAAAATTGTTGTAGAGAGTTCTTCTGTGCTTTAATCCCGAAGAAAATGAGACAGGCAGCCGACACGTGTTTCGTTACTGGAACGTAACTTCCTCAAGGCTTATATATCTCATAGTTGGGAAGCGTCAAACACAGGTTAAAACTTTCTTAAAAGCGAATAAGTTGTAGAACCTTGATTAAGAGGAAGAGTTGCCTCCCAATCTTGTGAGTTGACTGGCTCTGCCCCCAGACACCAGGAGAATGTGGTTCTTTCCCGGAAGTTTCTCTTGTAGCTCGCTCCGATATTTTCGAGTGTTTCGCCAAGGTTGGCGTAGATAGTGCCGCTCAAAACATTCCACTCATTCTTCTAATTGCACTATAATGCACTTCTAGGATATTATCATAAAAAACGAAAATAAAATACGCAAAAAATATTTAAATGAAAATGTTTTTTTAAATCAATTACATAAAAACCCTGCATAAATTATACAAAAATGTATAAAACAATTTAAAAAACATCAATAGAACTAACAACGATATTACATTTCAAAGTAAAATATATATATTTGTACACGGTATTTCATATAATGATGTAAGAGTCAACAACATTTCACAACAATATTAAAGTCGAATGCCCACTCCTGGGGCACTGCAATACTGGAATTCCCAGACTTCATCACAGGGTTGCAGCACTGGGATGCAACATATTAGTGATCAAAACATTTGTGTTAACCTGTGTAGCAGAGTTTCCTGTTCATCCTACCATTGTGGTAGTCTAATTAGTCTCTTTGTTAGGGCTTGTGGAGTCATTAGGTCTGCAAACTAGAATGGCTAAAACCCCAGACTGCATCCAGCCTCCTGGTAGGCACCAGTACACGCTTCCCCAACGGGTTGAAGCTCTGTGGCTGTGTCTGCCCACCCTGCTCTTCACCAAGGAATATTGACCTGGCTTCGGGAAGTGACTAATGTCCATAGGTGATCCTGAAGGGTGGATGGGGCTCTCCTTCCCCCAACCAAAACTCTCCTCATGGGTGGACAGTGCAACATGGAAATCTTGAACTAATTGTGTGTGTTATCTTTAACTTCACAGAAGGCTCGTTGTACAGAACAGTGCTTATTTGTAATGATTTTAATTAGCCATATACAATCACAATTATTAGTTAATTAATTCATTCATTTATTCAAGTGTAATATGTAGCAAACACCCCCAGTGTTTAGCATTCTGCATTTCTCTGGGCAGTTCTATTGAGCAAGAATATTTACTTTCAAGGTAGAAAACCTGGACTAGATCAAAGTGAATTCCCACATCAGTGAGAACCCGGCCCTTCGACAAATGAGGGTACATTCCCTTTGAACTGTCATGCATTCTAGATCACAGAAGGGGCCTTCTCTGATCTGCTCTCTGTAATAGGAAAATGCAGGGCCTGCAAACGACATAATGCTATGTATCATTTGCTTGAGGACTGTAGCTGTAATAATATGGGCTCTGATCAAATAACATTCTGCTCAGATTCTCCCCAAAATTTCCCCACGCAGATATTCGTGTTCATTTTTCGCTCATTTGAACCTTCTCGTTTTCAGAGCTCTTATTTAAGAAAATAACGCATTTTTATTCCATCTCTTAATTTGTTTAGGGAATGTTATTATATTATTTGTTACATTTGCTGAAAGAATGAGTTTTATGTGTTTGTGTGTGTGTGCGCATGTGTGTACGCGCACACATGTGGATGCAAATTGTGTGTTTAGTTTCTGTGTACAAAACCACTGCATCCTGTGTCTCTCACACAGAGCCTGTGCTCTTAATTAAGCTGTGCGAGTCATCTTTTCGCGTCCTATTTGATTTTAGCAAATTTATTGCACGTCTCTGAAAATGCAAAGCTTTGCCAAAGCTGGTGAGGAGCCCAGCATGGTTTATCTCTCGCCTGCAGCTCTTTTCCTGAATTCAATACTGCAGGCAGAATTTAATGCAAACGCAATTTATGACTTAATGCTCCAGGGACCCTATTGGGAGAGGGTTACATTATTCTTTTCTAATCCTATTTGTGTTTTAATTTGCTAAGTCTGTAATGAGGTACATGCCTTGAATAGATTCGAGATCTTTCACGTTGCTTTTGACTCTGTTTAATATAATGGATGTTAGAGCGCGCATTCAGAGCCCAGGTGCTGGGGTCACTCTCATCTTTCCATTTCCACATCTGGAGTGAATAAAATTGCAATACGAAAGTAATTGTATGCATGTTCGCCTGTTTATTACTTAATTGTTAATTTATCTCCTATTATAATTTCCAATTCACATTATATATTGGATAAAAGAAAAATCGGATACCAAGAAATACCAATCCCCCTTGGATTTCCACAGGCCTGCTCTAAATCTTAAGTACTAGTATTCACAGGCAAAACATTCAGGGCCTTGTTTAATAAGCACTTGCTTAAGGAGCTCGCTTTTGTGTCGAATTTTTTTTCTTTAATCAGCCCTGGTTTCTTCGTCGTTTGTACGAAATACCTAAGAACAAGTAGCTCGTGTTTGCAAAATAACTATTAGAAAATCCATGTATGATGGTTAATGCTCTTTGAAGGAGAAATTGCATTGCAATTGTACATATCTTGATACACCCCTTGCCCCCAGTGGAAATTAAACTTGACAGGTTATATTTGGCATTTACTCCATCATTTTGCAGTATTTCAAGGTGTTTTTTCAGGACATTGATCTGTGTGTCCACACCAAAAAAATCTAAGGGAAAAACTCAAGAAAATAAAATAAAACGATCAACTCACACCTTTAGACAACAATAATTTAGTTAAAAGATACAACTGAAATTAACAAAAAATGTCTCCTTGGTAGTTGAGTAGATGTCAAAAAACATACCTGCCATTCATTGCAGTAGAACCATTTGCAACGGGTGAATTGTAATGTTCATCTGCGAATTCGGAGACCTCCTTACACAAAGGGTGATAACATGTCGCAGGCACTAATATTGATTATCATGCAGCGCTATTTGCTGCCCAAAACAGAAGGCTGGGGATGCCTGACGCTGAGCTATGTCGGTAGTACAACTCTTCTGGTGAATGTTTGTGCCAGATTTCCCTCTGTAGGACTGACCTCATTTGCACAGGAAAACCCCTCATTAAAGTAAGGTCCATCTTCCACCATAAGTGGTGTGACAACGTTTGCTGTTATTACCACAGTGATGTGGAGGAAAACACTACCCAAGGAAACCAAACTTTTGCTGGCCTTATTCAGCGTGGATTTATATAGGCACAGGGGAGGCGGGAGGGTGAGTTCACCCAGAGACACAGTAAGGCATGGGGTGGGAGTTACTTGGGATTGGGTGATAAAATGGTCCTCTAGGCCATTTTTACAATTAGACAGGAACCTCTATAAATCTATATTGATGAGTTGTAAACATTTTGTAACGAAGGCCCATAAGCTTAATATCTAAAGAACGTTATGCAAAATTCAACAATCTTTAAAAACAAAATGAATATCATTTGGTATTGCATTTTACTTTCATTATTCTTTAGGGTGCTTTTATTATCACACCGAGTCCCAGTAGAAAGCACTCACAGGCATATATGTATGTCTGTTATTTTTTCTTTATAATATTAAACACGCCATCTTATGGCAACTCCAAAGCACATATGATTGGTGTTCATCATTTATAATTTGCATTAATTGGAGTCAGGAGCATTTCAGACAGAAACCCTGTTACTGGTCATGGCGTGGTAGATTTGAACACTGGCCGCTAGAGGGATACATGAAGAGGTGTTGATGAAACATGGATGAGGAACCATGAAAGAGAGATGGTGCCATTCCCGTCACCGGCCACTTCACATGGATCACACTTCTGCGGTGGCTCCTCCGCTATGGTGAGGGAGTGTCGTCCCCCCACTCCCCGCCAGCAGCCACAAAACTTGACAAATAAAACGATAATAACACAGGTTTATTATCATATTATTTATAGCACGAACGAGTCATGGGGGTCGGGCAGATGATGCGCAAGTTGGTTTGGCCAGCCGTCTCAGGACGACCAAACAGACATGTGCACTGAGCTGTCTCCAACCCAAGCTGCATTGCTGGGTTGGAGACAGCAAGCACATTTAATTTTTGTCCCTTACCACTCCGCCATTCTGCCCTGATTCCAGCCCCCACTGACAGTGATGCAGGACCCGACGCAGGACAGGGGGGTGTAGGACCTGACACAGGATTGGGGCCGGATGTTGGAAAAGAGTAGAAAGAGGATTGTCAGTTTATGCGGTTCTTGAGGGAGTTTGGCTTTGCCAGCACACCTGAACATGTGGAGTGAGGGAGTAGCACTCACTCCGCAGTTTGGTAAGCTGGTGTATAGCAGAATTAAAGCTCTGTGGGAAGGTACTAGAGAGGAGAGAGTGGTCGAAGAGCTTGGAGAAGGCGGGCAGAACTCTGGAGGCGATGTCCAGTTGGATAATGGTTTATGGGCTGAAACCATTAGATTGTTCACAGGAGTAATTTACAGATTTGAGCAGGGGTGCCTTTCCAGCTGAAAATGGGGAAAGAGAGGAGTTATCCTGAGTAGTGGACAATAAGTGTGGTTGTGTGAAAGTGGAAGGGGACAGTGAGCGAGGAGAACGTTAAGAGTGTTCTTGATGAGGAATATTTTAGCAAGGGCCTGTGAGTTTAAGATGAATATGTCTCAATGTAATATAAACATAATAAGCATTCATGGCATGGAGACAGGTGACCAACAAGCTTGACTGAGAGAGGCCGGTGGGAGCGCAGGCCTGCTGCGGGACGAGGGTGGTGAGACACGTGGAGCCCAGAACTTCCCTGTGCAGTTGAGAGGCCCTGGGAGAGACGCAGCGCTCCCCGCTTGAGCAGGAGGTTGACAGCGGCACAGGGACACCCTGCAGTCAGGAGAGGCCACTGGGCACATAGGACCACCAGGGGTCAACACTTGAGAACCACACTGGAAGTTGGGGACTGTTGGTCTGGTTGCTCTGGTCCCTGCTCAGAACTCAAACAAGGAAAGGCAGCACTGGAACGAGACTCTGTTGGAGGGAGGCATTTGAGGGGTAACGCTGAACTGTTGCTTCGTTGATGATGGCCTCTGAATGGTGATGGGGCTCTGGTGTTGACCTGGCTAAAGTCGTGGAACTGCTGGGTGGCTGCTGCGTGCCCCTGTGAGACCTGAGGTAGCTGCCTATAGGCCCTACACTCCAAAGATAACCCTCTGGCTCGTGTGAGAGGGGCTTCTTCGCTGACCTCTGTGCGGTGGTGCGATTTCGCCAGCAGCGGGGCATCAACGGGAGCTGGAGAGCAGAGGTTATTGCATCCATTGAAGGGTGCCTAACTATGCCCTGGCTCGGGGGTTTACGGCCTACGTTGATTCTGCGACATTTCACTACTTCTTGCAGCAGACCGCATAATGGGAAGAGTGTCCAGACGAAAGGGGTTTGAGGTCCTGCGGGTGGACGAACCAGAGAAACAAACGGACGAAGATGAGCGTGCGTCTGGAGGGAGGGTGGAGAAACCACCCGGGGACCATACCCTGGCTGACATCATGCAGGCCATCACCTCCTCGAGAGAAGCGCTGGAGACAAAGATTGGTGCCATAGGGACGGATCTCACCCTGTTAAAGGACAGCCACTGTAAACTTAAGGAGAGGGTGATTGCCAATGAGAATACCATGAAGGTCATTCCGGAAATGGTAGTCACCCTACAGCATGCCCTGAAAGCGGTGGAATCCAGGATTAAGGTGTTGGAATTGAGGGCTGAGGACAGTGAGGGGTGCTCGCGAAGAAATAATCTGCGCATAGTGGGGGTTCCGGAATGTGCAGAGGGGGCTGATGCTGTCCAGTTTTTGGAGCCTTGGTTACAAGCAGAGGTGGCCCTGGAGGGTCTCTCCCCCTTCTGTGCCCTGGAATGTGCTCACAGGGTCCCGCCCCGGCCGCCTAAACCTGGTTCCCCCTTCCCGCCTGCTGGTGGTGCGGTTGCTTCATTATCAGGATTGCCTCCTACAGCGAGCCCGCGAGAAACAGACACTACAGATCGGAAACATCAGGGTGATGATCTTTCCGGATTACACTAGGGCGGTGCAGCAGCAGAGATCTTCCTTTAAGGCTGTTAAGTGAAAATTGCGCCAGTTACAGCTCCCCTGTGCCATGTTGTTCCCAGCTCACCTTCGAGTGACTGCGGAGACGCATTTCTTTCTTACCCCGCATGAAGCTTGGGACTGGCTAGAGACTCAACGCAACACTGGACAACGCTCTCCACCATTGGATTCGCCCCGACGGAGGTTAACCACTCCTTCGCCTCCATGGAGGGCCCCTTCACCTGCTGTATGGTGCCAAGAACGTGATAGGGCAGTGCAGGCCGTGGCAGAGATTAGCCATGGAGATGTAAGCCCGTCCGGCAATACCACAGACCCTGAACTGGACAGATCTGAGACTTTGAGATCAAGCCGTGTTCATGGGGCCCATGATACCGAACTTCTGGATGTCACACCACAAACAGCGGATGACATGATTGGGTGATCAGGCAACAGGTGGCATGTGAAAGGGATTGCCTATTGATGAATGTTGGCCCTTGGTATCAGATGTTTAGTTTGAGGTCTACCGGAGGGCACACCAGTACTATTAGGGCTTGCTGCATGTTCTATGTCTGTGGGTGGGTCTGGGTTGTGTGCTGGGCCCAATGGAATCTGGACACTTTTTCCCACTTCCATGATTCACAGTTTGAGTGCCTTAGTTTGGATGGGGACTTGTTTATGTAAGCCTGTCCTGGGGAGAGGGAGTTGGGATGTTTTTCTTGTTTTGGGGTCAGGCATATCACTATAGGAGAGTTACACAAGAGAGTCTGGGGATTGTACTATGGGACCCACCGTAGGTATTAAATGCATAACCTGGAATGTTAGGGGGATGCACACCATGATCCGACGACATAAAATCCATGCTCATCTGGTCTGAAAAGGGGTGCAAATTGCATTACTACAAGAAACTCATCTAATGTAGAAGGAAGCGGCGGCACTGCAGAGCTGCTGGAGAGGGTAGGTGTTTCACACTACGTATTCAGCTTTTGCTAGAGGGACCCTAATATGGGTGTGGGCGGGAGTCCCCTTTCAATGTGTCAGACAAATTATAGACCAAGAGGGCATGTTTGTGGTGGTGTTGGGGCACCTGTATGGCTGTGATTTAACCATTGGAAGTATATACACCCCTAATGTTGATCAACCAGCATTCTTGGCTCAGCTTTCACAGACACTAGCGCAGGAACTGACTGGATCGGTACTCCTGGGAGGGGACTTCAATAGCATTGTTGGTGCCAATCTGGACAATTCCCACCCACCACTCCCTGATGCTCCTACACACAGGGTTGCAGAAGCTCGGCTAGATTGGCAACGACATTGGGGTGGACAGACACTTGTAGAGCCCACCATCCGATGGAGAGGGACTACTCTTATTTTTCGTCTCTACACGAGCTGCATGTTTGTTTAGACATTCTCTTCTCTCCGGACGTACATGTAGGGATCACTTTGAGTGAGTACTTAGCTAGGACGGTATCTGATCACAATCTCCTGCTGGTGTCCTTGGACTGGCTGCGGACTAGGACTACAATTCCTAGTTGCAGACTCCGACCGGAGGTGTTAGAGGATCAGGTATTTCGAACCACGATAAGCACTGCTACAGAGGATTATTTCCTGACTAATAGTAACACAGCGACCAGCCCCCTCATTGAATGGGATGCTTATAAAGCTGTCATTAGGGGTCGATGCATTGGTGAGGAAGTGGGAGTACGGAGGGTCCTCCTGGGTGACGTGCATAAAGCGGAACAACAGCTCCAAGATGCAGAAAAGATAGGCCAGAGAGAGCGGACATGCAACCAGATCTATAAAAGGCCAGAGAAACGCTAGCAGTACAGGTGGAATGGTTGAGATGCTTTGACTACAGGGCTTATACGGCTTGGGCCCATGCTGAGAGAGACAAATCTGGGGTGTTGCTGACTTGGCTGGCCAATCCGGCGCATAGAGGGATGGCGATCCTGGAATTACGGGTGAGGGATGGCATGAGTCATTATGGGCAACAGGATATCAATACTATACTACCCTGTGTCAGAGTCAACTAGACCCTATGGTGTTTGAAGGAGAGGGAATTTTAGATGATATCGAACTTCCTCAAATTGATGCAGACGCAGCGGAGACACTAGGCCGTGATGTAGAACTTTGTGAGGTCAGGAGGGCCATAAAACACATGGCCAGAAACAAAACTCCTGGTACGGATGGTCTCACGGTTGAGTTCTACTCCACATATGTAGACATTTTTGGCTCCCCACTTGATGGGCTTCTATAATAGATCGAATTTCGATGGGTGTTTGCCCATAACAATGAGAGAGGCGGTAATTATACCATTCCTAAAACCGGATAAGCCAGCTTGGGATCGTACTGCATATCGACCCCTCGCCATGCTCAATCTAGACTATAAGATATTAAGCCGCATCTTGGCTAGCCGCCTGATGATCCACATGACGACACTTGTGCACATGGATCAGGCTGGTTTCATCCAGTCCCGGAACACGGCCATGAATATACGACGACTGCTTGGACTGCTGGACGCGCCCACCTATGACAAAGATGAGGCGTGCATTTTATCGATTGACATCGAAAAAGCCTTTGGCAGTCTAAAATGGCCATATCTTTTTAGAGTCTTGAGGGCCTTTGGGCTAGGAGAGGGATTTGTAGCCTGGACAACAATACTATATAAGAGCTCCACTGCCAGAGTTCGCACAGGAGGTTTGATCTCAGATGCCTACAAGGTAGGTAGGAGAACGAGACAGGGGTGTCTGCTGTCTCCCCTCTTGTTTGCGTTGGCATTGGAACCTCTGGCTGTTCATGCGCGATCCCAGTGGTATTATCGGGGACTGGACGTGATGGGCCAACCCCAATTTATTGTATTATATGCAGATGATCTCCTAATGTTCCTCGTCAACTCTGCGGACGACCTACAAGTGCCAAGGAACTACTGAACAGGCTGGGAAGAGTGGCCGGCCTCAAAGTCAACTGGAAAAAGATGTGCCTTTTCCCGACATTAAGTGGAAGGAATGACCCACCGGATGCGTTAGGTGTAGTATGGGAAAGCAGCTGCCTGACTTATCTGGGCGTTCGCATATATCACGCAGCCGCCGATTTGTTAAAAGATAATGTCGGAGGAGCGACACGAGTCACCAAGAGTAACTTTGAATTCTGGGGGACTCTCCCGCTATCAGTGGCAGGACAGGTGGCACTGCTAAAGATGGTCACAGTACGGTGATTGCTCTATTATTTTGGCGTGTTATCACTATGGGTCCCGCGCAAATTCTTTACCCAACTTAACACCATGATCACAGGATTTTTATGGGGCTCTGGGAGACGTAGAGAAGCGCTCACCACCATGATGAGACCTAGGAGAGAGGGGGGCTTTGCAGTGCCAGACTTTGAGGCCTATTATCATGCAGCCCAACTACAGTGGTTCACAAAGTGGATAGCGGGGAGACTTCAGAATGAGGAGGTCCATGGGAGCGCAGATCTGGGTGTGAGACAGCTGTCCCGTGTGCAGTTGCGGCTCCCCTTGAGCGAAAGAGATGCCCAGGGAGACTTATGGGCGTTGCGCCAAGGCTGGAACCGGGCTAGTAGAAGAGCCCAGCAGGAACCCTCATATGCGCCTGAGATTCCGCTGTTGGTCTTCGAGGCCCTACCCCATGGGGGAGATTGGCAGGGACTACGGGCTCGGGAAGAGTTGGGATCTCCACTATTGGAGACCTCTATGAGGACAATACCTTGCTTCCCTTTAATGATTTACTGGAGCACTAGGAGCTTCCCAGGAGGGACTTTCTTTTACATGCCGCCCTGACTGCAGCCATCTGTAAACATTGGAAGAAGGGGATGGTAGAACCGCCAATCTCTTTACCTTGCCAGTATGTAGTATCGGAGGCTGGGAAGATCAAGGCAGTCACTTGCCTGTATAGGCAGCTAACCCAGGAGATAAGACGTGCCTTGGAGAGCCTGCGACTTAAATGGGAGACAGACCTCAGTATGCCCATAGATGAGAAGCCGTGGGAGGCACTGGTAGAAAGAACATGGAAAAGTTGCAGAAATGTGGGTTTTCAACAAATCCATTTTTATGTCCTCCAAAGAGCATATCTCACCCAGTGCAAGATTAATGATTCTTTTGGGTCCAGATCAGCCTGTCCGAGGTGTAATTTAGAAAATGCTGAATTTTTACATATGTTCTGGGATTGCCCATTCCTAGAGGGGTTTTTGAGGGAGGAATCGACTAGATTAGGCACCATAACGGAGCGCGACATAACACTGACCTCGGGGTATTGCCTACTACACTGGTTTCCTCACACCGCCCGGAATAAAATCACCAGCAAATTTATAGACCTGGGGTTGGTTCTGGCTAAACAAGAAATTACTAGCCACTGGAAGGTGAACAGTGCCCCTAGGATCTCGAGGTGGCAGAGGGAGTTCATAAAATGGGCTGATTGTGAAGGGATTTTTAGACTGCAAATGGCCCAAAGAACTGGCAGTGAAAAAACACTGGACCCGGCGAGAGCGTGGGTGGCATTAATAGAGTTGGTCAAGCAACCGAGTGATGATAACGAACCTCCCCCTTGAATGAGTAGAACCGTATGTGGGGGTTTAAAGGCTGCCCTATCCGTGCACATAGCCTGGCAGATTGAAAGCATATGTTGCATAGGGGTTTACCCTTTTTAGATCCCTTCCTACTGGAATTATTTGCCTGATGCCTTGCATGACTGGATATTATTCTCCACAGAGACATGGATGATGGAGCGACATGCCTGAGGGGGTGGGTGTGGGTAGGTGTCAAGTGGGAGGGAGGGGAGGGAGGGAGGGTGGTTTCTGTTATTTCATTATGTGTTGTGACACTTGTGAGTTCGTAATGGAACATACTGCTGGGATGTCAGTCACCCACTGCAGGGTTATAGAGACTGGCTCACCTGAGGACTCGAATTTGACCTAAACGTACTGTTGACATTTTGGCACAAGGGCCACACATGGCGGGAATCTGAAACTGGTGCTGTGAGATCATTGGATATGGCTGTCAAGAATTATTGTTGAAAGTACGATGTAAACTCTAGATTCCCATTGTATTGCTCCTGAATGCTTGGATGCTTTTGAATAAAATGTGTTTACAAAAAAAAAATTGGAGACAGGTGCAACATTTTCGATGTGGTTTCCAAACTGGCCACTCTGCCACATCAGAGCAGGAGAAGGCAAGGCACCAGAAAAGCACTGCTAAATGAAGGAAAACTCCTATCTGGTGAATAGCAAGAACCACAAAACATGTCAGGAGATTTATAGCACAGGATGAGCACATACTTCATTGCTAAAACTATTGAATTGTCTGAAGTGAATCGACCATAATGCGTTGTAGAAGAAGAGGTGCAACATGTTAAGTACATGTGTGATTCCTGTGAAAAGCCAATTTATAATGTCTGTTGTTAATAGGCGAAAAAGGCAACAACAAGCTGTTCTCTGCTCCCACTTGTCCTTATGAGAAAGTAAAATGCTCTCTGTCCTGTTCTGTAAATGTAGGACCCCGCCCCTTACTCTCCCTCTCTTCACCTGCAGAGTTCTTAGGGCCTTATTTACAAGAAAATGACACAGCCCGGCGTCGCAAGCCATTTTGCGACGCCGAGCTGCATCATTTTAAAAGCACAGGGATGCGTCATAATTATAACAATATGACGCATCCCTGTGTTGTCCCCTGTGCTGGCTGTCATTTGGCTGGCATGTGCCAATGTAAGCACCCTTGCACCCTGGTGCAAGGGTGCCTGTGTTGCGGGGATGATTGTTTTTGTCAAGAAGTGGCACCTTCCTTCACAAAATCAATCATTGATGGTGCTTCCTCTTTCTGTGTTTTCCGGAATGCAGCACACATAGAAAGAGGAAAAAAGAAGGAGAAATAAAAGTATTTCTCCTTGTTGCTCCTCCTTACACCTCCCCGGGGGAGGCATAGAATTCTGAAGCATTGCCAGGTTTATGAAATGTTGTAAATCTGGGAATACGGCACAATCCATGGGTGTTGCGTGGGAACACCTACAGCAACACCCATGGCACGCCCCTATCACACAAATAGATGCATGAAAAGGGGTCATATTTACAAGGCCATGAAAACCCACTCAGTGTGGCTTTAGGTGGCCTTTTAAATATGGGCCAGCACACTGCGTCGCCTGTGTGTCAAAAAAAGTGACTCACTGGCGGTACAAGGGCTTGTAAACAAGACCCATAAGGATGTACTGTTCTAGTCTGAGAAAAAAAATAATGTGGTACCACAACATTGTTGTCAGACAATTATCCAAGATAATTATTGTGCCAAAAATTATAATCTAAATATATTGCCCATTGGAGTTCACATTTGAAATTCTGCTCCAAATGGGATGACGTTTTTGTAAACTGTATGTAGGACACAGTATTTATGGCAAATGATATCTTTATACAAAACTTCAACATACAAGCCAAAAAGCCAAAAAGCAAAGGTATGGGTAAAGAAACGTGTAGGTCCTCTGAAAATGAAGGACTTTGGTGCATAGTTTTTTTGAACTCTTTTGCTGCCCTATTGACCTATAAATACTGAATGAAAGGGTGTCCATGAGACATACATATGTATGTATGCATATGTATATACATATATGTGTGTGTGTTTGTCAGTATAGTATTATGCATGTGATGTCACACACATATGGCTGGCAGGGATTCAATAATCCCTTCTAGGTCCATCTAAGGGTCAAGCTGATGTGTAGGGCTACAGATGAGGCTAAGAGCAGCTGCTACTGGCCCCCACCTCCTCCCTATCCATGCTGATCATCTTAAGCCACTTTTCTCTGTTGGTGGGATGAAGAGAGGTGGGATGGTGGAAAGAGGGGCAGCCAGCTCCAAGCAGGTTCGGAAGCCTTTCCAGGACACATACACACACAGTCCTATGCCACAGCAAGGAACCTGAGGCCATTTGGATTTGTGCAGAGGAGGGACACGCACATCGGAGCCTGGGGTCATCTGGCACCCATGGAAATCTACCAACCTTACAAATTTCTGAACACTAATTACCTGCAGGAGAATTAGGTGGCATGGCTTGCTTGGATGCCACCATTTTGTCTTAATCAGAATTCCCTGGTTAAAAAAATAATTTCTTCACATTTCTGAGACAGAAAACTCCTGAATTTTTGGAGAACAGCACTTCTACCAATAAAAACAGTATCTCAATTATGTGGGTTGGCTTATCGTACATAACAGGAGTACACAAATTCGGCTAGGTGACATCAATATAGCATTAATGTGATCTTCCTACAATCACAATTTTGGCCTACTCCTGTACCATTTAATTGGACCACAAATGTGAGAAGTCATTTTTATCAGCAGACCTCTGGGAACATTAGATTGTAGGATTTTGACATTAGCCTGAAGTAATTAATTTTTTTGTCACAGAAAAGTGAAAAACTGTTTGTATCCATTATTTGATATTTGTAGGGGTTCTCGGTAATAAAACTTTTTAGGATTCATACATGCAGGTCACATCACTTTGGATTTGGCTTTGTGTCTAGCTTTCTGAAATGTGGGGGGTTGGTTGGTTGGTTTCCTGGGTGACAGCTGCCCTCATCAGTTGTGGCCATCATGGCTCGTGGGTGGGGGGGCGGCTCGGGTGGTGGAAGGGGTCGTGCGGGGGTAGTCACGTGGCTGAGGTCATAATAAAAAAACTTACCTTGAGGCCGGGTCCCGCATCTTCTCTGCTGCTGCTTACCTGCCTCCGACAGGAACAGGAAGCAGGAAGCCAGGCTCCTTCCACTGTGTCAATCACAACGCTGCATTGTAGTTTGTGACACTGCGCTCAGCCAGGGACTGGAGGGGTGGGCATGTTCTCCATGTAAGCTGCAATGCAGCCTGCATGGAGAAGGCGAGCGTGCGCATGACTGCTTTGGATGGCCCGAGAGAGCCCGAGAGAGCAATGGTAGTAATGGTAATAACTAGAAGTCATTACCATTTTCTGTTTTGCTTCTCGCACTGTGAGAAAGCAGTGGGGCGATTCTCCTCCGCCATAGCAGATGAGCCACCACTGGACCTCACAGCCAATACAGCACATATCTGGCATGGAATCTCCCCCTTCAAAATCATTTCTTGAGGCTGTAGTATGGATCCTTGCTCAAACCCATACAAAACAACACATGTTTAATAAACCCACACTCAGCAGACCTAGAGGAACATAGATTCGGAGCAAGTCTTGTCAGGGATATGTTACAGTATCAGGAAAACTGAAGACAACTGCCATTTTTGGAGACAAAATGCTAAAAATCCGCCTACTCAGGGTAACGTCAATCTGCCTCATGGTGAAAGGTGCCTTATGCTGTGTAGATGCTACACATATATAGTTGTGATAAGTTTCCATATAGTGCAGGGGTGATACCAGTAACCAAAAGGGAGTTATCCTAAACAAGCATTTTTGCTTGAAAGTGTTACCAAATTTCCTAAATGCACTACATCCAGTTTGCCGCCTATGTGCTCCACAAGTCCTTATAAAACCCATAGGTATCTGATACACTCATACTCAAACGTTCCATATGAATAATGATGAGGGGTCACACCTACGCAGGGATTGGTTCCTGGGTAAGGGAGAGTGAAGTGAATTAACATGTCTTGGAAAAAATATAGCATACTTCATATTCTATGTGACCATCTGGCCAGGGTGAGAGTGGTCTGAAACCCAGCAATAGAAACATTAGGTTGTGTGGGTATTACAAATGTGTGGTTGTAGTGTATTTCCATGCAGCTCGGAGGTGATAGCTGCAATCAACCCACATATAGACTAAATTGGAATTTAGCTTGCAGTTGCTTTCCAAAAATCCAAAATGCACTGTAATCAGATTATCGTCTGTAGACATCCTGAACTCATACAAAAACCCATGCATGTCTGACAGTTCCACACTAGGAGACCATAAAAACAAAGGTGGGACTCATGCCTTGCAAAGAGATATGTTCTGGTGCAAGATAGACTGGAGGGTAATACCAAGTTTTGGAAAACAAATGGAAAACAATCTGACAAATGTCATTTTCAGTGCAATCTCATGGCCACCTAATCAGGGTGAATGTCTGGCACCCAGCGAAAGAATGCAAAAATGCTTCATATATATGGATGGTTATGGATTGTTTCAATAAAGTCCAAGAGAGATAACCTAAACAGGTATGTCACTTAACTGCTTTCACATTTCCACAGTGCAATGCATCCAGTTAATTGCATGTGGGCCCCCTGAAGCCATAGAAAACACATGCATGTCGGGTCTGTTAAGGAGACCCAGCGGAACTAAGCCCTGGTCACAGCCTTGGCAGGGATATGGTCCTGTGGTATGGAGGCTGAAGGTAATCGCCATATTTTTCATTATATATTCAGGCTGCAATTAAGTATTGATTCAGGTTTTGCACCAATACTTGGACCTGAATGTGCCAGAAAATATATAATATGTATGGGTGACCAAAGAGACCAAAGAGGTACATGTGTGCATACATCCCAGCACCAAAAACATTTTGGAAAATGTTTTGCCACACAGATGAGCCAACAACCTAGCAATTAAAGGGTTATTTCTTTCCTAGGGATTGCATTTCCGAAGAGCGTTTAAAACAGCACTAATTAATACCTTATAGAAAAGCAGAAAAGGCCTGCTCTTGTACAACTGTTTTATCTAAGAGTAGCGACAGTGATGGGGTTTTGTAACTTATATGTGTGCTGCTAAATGCATCACACATAGAAGTTGCAAAACGTCATCTTTTAAACATGATTGTTTGTGTGCAGGTAGGGTCACCTTCCTGCACATTAACACTCACTGGCGTTTTGCTGTTTCCATGTGTGCTTCAGAACGCAGCATACATGTAAACAGCAAAAAGGAGGAGAAATTAAAATTTCTCCTTGTTTCTCCAGGGTAAGACTAGGTTTTCCATGGTCTTAATTTTGGCACTGCCCAATATTTACGCCACCCTTGTAAATATGGGGCAGCATCAAAATCAATGGGTGTTGTGGTGGAACGCCCACCTCAACACCCTTTGCCCTCCCCTTTCACGCTAAGTATAGCGTGAAAGGGTGCCTTATTTACAAGGCAGCGTTAAGCCACATTAAGGCTTAACTCTGCCTTGTAAATAAAGCAAAGCCCCTATCGCCACCATAACGTCCTTAAAAGTGATGTTGTGGTGGAAGTTGGTGCTTGTAATTATGCCCCCTGTCCATAGCTTTCTCCAGACTAGCGTTTATTTGTTGTTTTCATATAGTCCCACCCCTTGAGTTCAATCTGGTCATTGCTCTCCGGCCCACTACCGTTGCTTTCCCTCTCTGGCTCCTCTGTAACTCCCCCAACCCTTGTGGTCATTTCGATATTTTTGGGCTTCCAGAGTGGCCTGGAAACTGCCATTAGCTGCTGGGCCACTCTGTTTTAAAGAAAAAAAGCTTTCATGCTAATAGCAATTATTTTTGTTTACCTCTCCAAGTGGTATTCGCTACCTTGAAACTGTAAATGGAAAACATTACATGGTGCCTACATGATTCAATAGATGTGTGCAAGCATGGTGGGTTAGCATGCACATGTCATCCCGAATGCTCAGATAAAGAGAATGCTGCATCAGGCCGCAGAAGACGGCACCTATATATTGTATTGTATTGTATTGTAATTGCATTTTTATAGAGCTTACTACCCCTGACGAGGCGTCAAAGCGCTTTTTTGGCGAGTAGCACGCTACTCCGGGACCCATAGAGGATTAGTGTTCAATTAGGATAGTGAAACATGCAAGTACATTTTAAGTGGTGGATAGGCTAGTCAGTTATTTGAATTTGGAATGATAGCAGAAGGATAGAGGAGGAAAAAAGGTTTATAGCTCTGGTTATGTTGCGTATTGATTATGCTAATTCTTTATATACCGGCATTCCAGCTTACCAACTACGGCGGCTTCAATTAGTGCAGAACCAAGCCGCTAGGCTTGTCTGTGGCTAACGGAAATATTATCATGTAAAACCTCTGTTGGAAAAGCTACATTGGCTTCCAGTCACCCAAAGCTGCCTTTTCAAACTCGGCTGCACAATTTATAAAGCCCTCTCTGCCCGCGGCCCGGCTTTCATTTCATCTAAAGTACGGCGCTATGTTCCGTCCCATGACTTACGGTCAGCAAACATGAATCTGCTGCCTCCTTGTCCATACAAACGCAAAAAACAAGGAGGCTTAAGATTTTCCTTTCGAGCACCACACTTTTGGAACTCTCTTTCTCCTGAATTGTGACTGTACTTCTTACACCCAGTTTAGAAAGTCTCTTAAAACTTGGTTTTTTGTCCAGACCTATATTTGAAAGTTTATGTTTTGTCATGGTAACTGATTGACTCCGCTTAGCGCCAACAAACCGCTGGTGAACGTGCGCTTTATAAATAATTTTTAACATAACATAACATAGCGCTTGATGTGTGTATATGTGGACTCGCCTAATCAATCCTTTTTCTAATTTAGCCGCACAGCATCAGCAAAAGCCTTGGGAAAGCCTATAGGTCAAAAAATGGGAGAGCTATTGTCTTTTCCAATGATCTGCCAATGCTTGTTGAAGAGAAAAGCTCCAGAGATAGCGCCGGTCTTCAAATATCTAGATGCCTGAAATGCCAATATTCTGGAGCGCAAGTGCAATACATCACTTCATCCACCTTAATCTGATACATTTTAATGTGTGAAAATGTCAGAAGAGAAATGTATAAGTTTGAAAACTTTAATTCAAAAATTCTGAAACTTTGCATTTGCAATAGTCTGCACATCCTCCTGACTAGGTAACCAAAAGAAGACAAGTCTGTATCACCAACTGATGTGTTTCATTATCGTAGCACATGAAAATATAAAGGATCAATGTTTCTGGTTCATTTAGGTAAATCTATGTCGGCACGGGACCACCAATACTTTTCCTACTATAGCTTCTAATAATGGTGTGCACTTTGATCTATAAAAGTGTCTCATTCGCCTATAGGGCCAGCGATGTTGATGAGTCCAGGAGATATGTGATACTGTCCAGCATTTTATCACACAATTGCATGCTCCTGGTCAAGATATACGCTCCTAATGTTCACTTTCCTGACTTTTATTACAAGGTATCGGCACTAATAGGCCGGGTGGAGGCAGATCTGGTGTTCTGGGGTGGATACCTGAATGTGGCGATCAATCTTTTAGTAGACACAGGGGGCTCCATTCTGGGCAGCATATCATGGACAATGCATGTTTTTGGGATGTTGTAGATACATTCAAACTCTCTGATGCATGGCGACGACACAACACCACAACCTCAGCAAACACCTTCTATTCTGCCCCTCATTGTATATGGCCTTAGGTTGAATACTGGTTCTTCTCCACTGGTGCCGCTCTCTGGGTGTCAGATGTGGTGCACCTCTTCCGCACCCTGTTGGACCACACCCCAGTTAAACTGGAGCTATGGGTGCCCTGCAGGTGTGGCACGGCTCAACAGTGGCACTTTCCAAGTAACAA
Source organism: Lissotriton vulgaris (assembly GCF_964263255.1). NCBI lineage: Eukaryota > Metazoa > Chordata > Amphibia > Caudata > Salamandridae > Lissotriton > Lissotriton vulgaris. The sequence continues at coordinate 779,980,735 of NC_141698.1, read as the reverse complement.
TCTATATGACTCTGTGGTAAATATTTTACTGTATACTATTTTTCCATATAAGTGCAGACAGGTTACAAAAGAATAGCTCAATCAAAAGAGAGGCAGAGTCCGTGGTGTCTGAGTCATAAGGGCTTTAATCATAAAATGACTAAATGACTCGAGTCAATGGAGATCTAATCCATCAATACAAGGGTTCGGGTATGCAATGATGGCAGGAAAAGATGTCAACGATTTATTCACAGTACATGACATATATAGTAAAATGACACAATAGTATTGAATACAGTAGGCGTGACAAGTGAAATGTATATGATAAGAACACATGTGCGTAGCAAAAAGGCGTGAACATGGGTGTGCACAGAGGCGTGAACTAGAAACGTCACAGAAAAGTGTCATAAGTGGGTGGATGCTTAGAGAAGTCTTGCAGAGTCAGCTGAAACCTATGGCCTGAATGCGCGCGCAGCTAATATGACGTGTGATTGACGTGCAACTTGAGGAAGCTAAGAGTCTGACTTTTAACACTAGTAGAAGAGACAAAGTCTGGCATGTCAGATCGACCTGTTCCTAAATCATATCTGATATCTTATGTTTGGAGGATGTTTAATCTGGAGTAAAAGGTCTTTCGGGCAGAGGCTATTCTATACTGAATGTACGCGTGTCTAGGTGCAAATGCTCGGAGCCAGGGGCCTACCATGGTAACGGGAGCAATGATTTTCATGAGGGAGGACAGGAAGGCTTGGCCCTTGCTCTGCAGTCGGGGATATGTTTTCGTATTTCACTAGACAGGAATGTATTTTCGAGGAGCTGAGCTGGCTACGCTGATAACTTGAAGGCAAAATACTGTTTTTGGCAGGCAGACCAGGCCGAGCCGGGCACCGCTCGGTTGGCAGGAAGTAAGGCAGAGGTCAGGGATGCGTCTCCATGCTGCAGCTTTCAGAGGCAGAGGCAGAAGTGGCTTGAAGACAGAAATCAGGGCCTAGCTCGGCAGAGCCAGGAAAAACGTGAAAGCGCACCACATAAAGACGGTGGCACGGCATACTTAGGAACGGAATTATCGATCCATTCATGGTGGATCTGATGGAGGACATGTTAACGTTGGACGCAAATGTATTTGCGTCTTCAGATTCGGTTGTGGAGGGAAATTACATGTACTTGAAGTTCGTACATGGAGCCGTCGGGGTCTACGTTAGGGGACACACTTGACCATAAAAATTCCAATTACCTCATTCCCTCCTTGTCCCCTACGGACCCTTCATGATATGCCGATTTTCATGAGACCATCAATCTGTTCATACAACATCATTTGTTCTTCTTTCTGTTTTCGGGAATGGGAACGTGCACTTGAATGGGGAACACATGCTGTGGCGCACAAGCCGCAAATCGCTGGCCCACATTGTAAACATAGACAACAACTGAATATTATGGCCAATATGATTCCTAGGAATGACAGTAGCTTCCATCCCCAGGCTGTTATTACACTCCAGAGCCAACCGGACCAAGTCCAGGAGCCTGGATTCTGATGTATCAGATGGGCGATTTCGTGAAGTCGGGTAATAGCTTTATAGACTGATGGCGCATTATTTGGAATAAATACGCAGCAACTGGATCCGATGACTCTACAAGCCCCGCCCCTATCGGCCAGGATGACGTCAAGGACAAGGCGGTTCTGAAGAACAACAAGTCTCATAGCAGACTGCTCCTCTGTTAAGTTGCCCAAAGCTGAAGTAGTCTCATTCACTACCGCTTCGAGTATTCTGGTTAATTTGCGTATCAGTTTACTATTGGAGACAGTTCCTAGATAGGGAAAGAATCCTTTATTGAAATCTGTATATTGTTCCCATGTAGTTTCAGTCTGATCAACTATTGGGAGGTCTCTTTTGTGTCTAACAATATTAAGGCGGGAATTCCTGTGATAGTCGGATGGGGCTAGAAATACTGGCGGTAATAAGAATGCAATGAAACAGGTACCATCCCAGTCTGGAGGTAAACGGACATAAGCTGTCTGACCACATATAAAATAGGATTGTCGGGAAGCTTTGAATGTAGACTTGCCTTGATCACTGAATTCGACCACAGTAGTACAGTCACTGTGACCTAGATGTACTGAACCATTTTTTCTGACACATAATACACCTTTCGCTGGTAGAACTGATATGGATGGCAAGTCTGGACTGGTTTCTGACTGAACATTTAGAATCATGAGGTTAAGTGTAAAATTGCCTAATCCATACACTTCGTTTTCTAGATCTGTCCCTGTCATTTGGGGAAGACCTTCTTCGTTCGGGAAACATGCTTTGTTCATGACTGTGTTCAGGTTTCCCCATATCCAATTGCCCTGGGAAACCATAGAGTCAGTATCTATAGAAGATATTAAACTAAACCAGGCACCACAGGAACCATTATGTGTAAACGGGTAAGGAAAGAGAGGCAGAGCTCCCTTGTAGTTCTGATAGGGAGGGAGTCGGCCACATATCCAACAATTAGTAGCATTGTTGATCTGGTGAGAATGGTGTAACATACGAATGAATGTATTGTTGCGCAGCGCAAGTCGATAAGACAATTCGTGTGGGGGTAGAGCACTAAACGTGTGTTCTGCAGTGTTATTAGAAAAATGTGCAAGAGGAAAATACATATATAGCATCCAACTCAAAACAATAATCGTAAGACTCAGAAAAAACATAATAAGTAATGTGCAGACGCATCTGCTCCGGAGACTTTTACAATATTTTCGTTTCTTGGTCTCCTGTCTATCTCTCTCTCTATTTGGGTCTAACTTATACATTGTCAGAACTGCCTAACCGCTTCACCCAGGGGGGGACTTAAACAATTAAACTGTCTGACTTACTAGACCTCAATTTCTGGCGATACTCCTCTTGGGGAGTTTTCTCTAGAAGGGGGAGTTTGGTATCAGTCACTGGTACGTGGGAGTTCTGGGATTCAGAGTTTGGCGGAAGTCCATGAAATCGTTTAACGTGACTGGAGTGCACCCAACCTTTGCGCCCCTCCAGTTTCACGGCAGTCCTGGTTGTTAACAAAACGATCTTCGGCTCCTTCCAGCGGGGCTCCAATGGGCTTGACCGATCAAAATTCCGAACGACGACAACGTCTCCCGGAACCAATTCATGGGGCTTCACCTCGGTGTTGTCTGGGAAGGCTGCCGCGACCTGTGAACAACATGATTGTAGTGCAGACATCACGGAAGCAAGGTAATCTGTCAACATAGTACTATCAACATCGGTAATCTTTCGCGGCAGAGGCGTCCCCCACATATTAGGAGGTCTACCGAAGACCACCTCATACGGGGATAGCCCTGTCCTAGAGTGAGCTACCATTCTCATATAAAAAAGAGCAACTGGCAATGCTACTATCCAATCTACTCCCTTCTCTTTACACACTTTTGCAAGGCGAGTTTTCAGAGTCTGATTGTGTCGCTCCACGAGACCTGCTGCCTCAGGATGCCGGACACAGTGAAACTTCCACTGGTACCCCAATAGAAGAGAGACCTGCTTGATGAGTTCGGATGAGAATGGCTGACCGTTATCTGAATACACGACGCGGGGCAAACCGTATCGAGGGAAAAACTCACGAACCAACTGCTTGGCAGTGGTCGGGGCAGTGTAATCTGGGACGGGATATGCTTCTGTCCATCGGGATAGGGCACATACGACTACGAGGACATACTTAAATCCTCGGCATCTGTCCATCTGGACATAATCCATCTGGAGGACTTCAAAAGGATAGTCGGGAGGATGGAATCCACCTTGCTCTACGGGAATCCCTTTTCCTGGATTGAACTGACAACAGATCATGCAGGTACGCACTTTCTGTTTCGCTGCTGCTCGTAAATGCTTGTTGAACCAAAGATTCTGTACACTATCTAACATGGCTTTTTCTCCTAAATGTGCTGGACTATGTGCTGTGTTGATGATAACCTGAACCATAGAGTCGGGGAGAAACCATGTGGTCTTTCCCCTCGTCATCCATCCTTGATCTGTCTGGACCCCTCCTTGTTCAGCCCATTTCTTTATTTCATCTGGAGTGGCATGTGTCTGTATGTCGATGACATCTTGTGCGGGGTCCCTGACTGTCATACAATGTGTCAATGAGGTTACATCTGTCTTGGTCATGTCCGTCGTTTGAGAATGAGTCAGTGCTGTATGTTTCGCTGTTCGATCTGCAAAGTCGTTACCCTGAGAAATCTTGTCTGTGACCTTTGTATGTGCCTTGCATTTCATGATAGCTATAGCTGTAGGCAAATGTATTGCTTCTAATAGGGCTTGAATGAGGGGGCCATGCTGGATCTTGGCTCCGTGAGAGGTCAAGAAACCTCTTTCTTGCCAGAGGACACCGAAGTCGTGAACAACTCCGAATGCATAACGTGAATCTGTGTATATGTTTACTTTCTTGTACTTGGCACGTATACAGGCTTGGGTCAGAGCAATGAGCTCTGCTGCTTGGGCTGACAGGGTGTCAATACGATGTGTTTCTATGACTTCAGTTTCAGTGGTCACGGCATACGCGGCCATTAACTCTCCTGTACTTGTTCTTAGACATGAACCATCCACATAAAGTGTCAGGTCTGGATCGGGTAATGCAACATCTGTCAAGTCTTGTCTGGGTTTCGTAACTGTGTCAACCACTTCTACGCAGTCATGTGGAGTGGGATCTGTTGTGCTCGATGGTAAAAGTGTGGCAGGATTCAGTGTATTACAGCGTCTGATTTCTATGTGTGGCTGGAATAACGTCAATTCATAACCTGTCAGTCGTGCTACGGTCAAGTGTTGAGTCTGTGTTCTGTTTAAAAGAACCTCTACAGAATGTGGAACTTGTACTGTCAATTGATGTCCTAATACGATGGAGTCGCTTTGTCTGATTGCTAGAGCTGTAGCTGCAACTGACTTTAAGCACGCAGGCAAGGCCTGGGCTACTGGATCCAATGTACTCGAAAAATAAGCACACGGTCTGTGTTTGTCTGCTTGTAACTGAGTGAGAACCGACAACGCTGTGCCATCGCGTTCTGTGACAAAAAGTGTAAAAGGTTTGCTGTAACATGGTGTTGCTAAAACAGGTGCTTGACATAAGGCTTTCTTTAATTCGTCAAAAGCTTGTGTATGTTCCTGAGTCCAAGGGAGAACAGTCGAAGACGCTGCCTCCTGTGTTGTCAACTGTATGAGTGGTTTAGCTAGAAATGCATATTGTGGAATCCATTGTCTGCAATAAGAAGTGAGTCCAATAAAGGCTCGTACTTCTTTCTGTGTCTTGGGCTGCGGAAGATGTGCAATTAACTGAATTCGTTCAGGTGTCAGCTGCCTACCCCACTTGGTCAGCAAGTGCCCAAGGTACACCACTTGCTGGGCACAGAATTGTAGCTTCGAAGGAGACACCTTGTGTCCCTTGTCCGCCAAGAAAAGTAAAACTGTCAGTGATGCTTGTTCACATTCTGGTTCACTACGGGCGGTGATCAATAGATCATCGACGTATTGAAGTAGGGCAGTGTTAGCAGGCATGTGAATACTGTCAAGTTGTCGTTTTAAGGCTTGGCTGTAGATGCTGGGGCTTTCTGTAAATCCTTGAGGTGCGCGTGCAAATTTGAAGCTTCGGCCATTTAAACAGAATCCGAAAAGATATTGGCTTTCCGGATCAATGGGGACACTAAAGAAGGCGTTCTTGAGGTCGATTACAGTAAAGAACGTCGCTTCAGAATCAATAGCTGTTAATAAGGACGAAATGTCTGGGACTACAGGATATTGTGGTACGATGCATTTATTCAATTCTCGTAAATCGATGACCAATCGATAAACTGGAGGTGCATTTGGATCAGTACGTTTAAGAATTGGAATGATAGGGGAATTACAAACATTGGGGTCGGTTTCTACAACCACTCCTTGTGCAATGAGCTCGTCAATGATTTTCAGTAAAGCCACTACAGCATCAGGTGGTAACTTGTATTGTCGGATGCGTGGTAGTACTACTCCTGGCTTGAGTGTAACACGATATGGAGTAATGTGCATACAACCTACATCAGTGGGGCCTTTTGCCCATAAATGTGCAGGAACATTCTGTAACCTGGGGTCAAAATCTCTCAATACATAATGTCCCTTAAAATCATGAAGGAACAACCTTACTCCTTCCGGAGAACAACAAATTACAGCTCCTAGAGCTTTCAGGGTCTTAATACCAAGCAAGTTTTCTGGACATGATTTCGTGAGCAGTAAATCTGTAGTGCGGGACAATGGACCAACTGCAAGGGGAACTGGTTTCGATACTTCATTGACTATAGGCTTTCCTGAAAATCCAAGGGAAACATTCTGTGAGCCTGAGAGGGGTGCCCCTGGAACCTCGTCGTGACTGATGGTTGTTCTGCTTGCCCCGGTGTCAATCAAAAATTTTCTATCCTTCCCTAATACCTGACTGTGTACATAAGGGCCTTCTTGATCTACAGGAACCTCGATAAGGGGCAAGCCAACCTCCCTCTCTAGGCTGTTTCATGTGTATTGCTGGTAATCGGGGTAGTCGGATTGCGCATACTGGTACATCTGCTGTGTGACATGTTGTGTTGCGGCAATGGGCTGTGGCTGTGGTACTGCTACAGTCTGTTGTGGAATCTGCATAGGCTGGACATTCTGTGGAACGTGTTGTTGGACCTGATCCTGTCTAGGAGGACGCGGTCTCTCTTTAGTTTTACCTGTGGCTATGTTATGTTTCAAAACTGCACAATCGTTTACATAGTGACCTGGCTGTTTACAATAGTTGCATATCCCTTTAACAGGAGCTGCTGAATTTGATTTATTGGATTGTGTCGTACCCCTTTTATGACCGTCAGCTGGAACTGACTGGGCAACTAGTACTTTCATTTTCGTGTCTTTCATACGTCTCTGTTCGTGATCATGTTCTTCTCTAATTCTGTTCTGGTGATACTGTAACATTTGTAACATTTGGGAAGGCGTATTAGCTTGCCATGTGCTCTCGACTTTCAGTACACGGTTCGTAACCTGGGGCAGGGAATTCTCAACTAATTTGGATACAAAAAGGTGTGGGTATGACTCGCTACTTGTTTTCAGGCCACTATTAATAATAAAACATTTCTCAAATCGGGAATAAAAATCACTAGTGTCTTCGTCGGGTTTCTGTTTGCAGGCTGAGATTGCATCCCAGTCCTCCTTTTTGGTTGCTAACAATCTTGGCAAAACCTGTACTAACAATCCTGGTAATGCTTTAGTTTTCTTCCCAAGACCTACACCTGGGGTTCGACCAGTTTCTTCGGCTTCTAATGCAGCCCAATCAATCTTTTTGTCTCCCACCTCCCATTCTTTTTCTTTGAGTTTCTCGTAAATACTGGCAGGCAATAACACTTTCAATATTTTCATAATGTCGGGATAGGTATAATCTCCCATGAGTAACATGTCTTTTATTTCACGGTGGAAACCTGCAGGGTCTGTATCATGACTGGGCACTATTTTCTTCATTTCCAATAGTTCCATCTTAGTTATGGGCGTGTATACATACACACGTGCAAAGGTATCATCAGGGTTCCGGATTGGATGTACTTCTCGTAAAGGATTCTGTTTGTCTAAGTGATATGGTTGCCTGACTGGGGGTGGAACGGAAACAAGATGTGGAGTCAAGAAAGTTCTATATTTGTGACGTTGTTCTAAAATTGTTTCAATTAGATCGGTACCTAGACCTCTCCATCTTCTCAGGAGTAAGTCTTGCAATAAACTATATAACGGACCGGGATCGGATGCTTGGTTTTCATACTGTATAATGAGGTGTTGGGTCATGTATATACCAGCTAGTCGCTGTTCTTCTGGAGTAAGACTTAAAAATGTTTGTACTACTGAATCGTCTTTATATATACTGTCATCCCCGGCCCACTGTACCGCGGACCGGGCTAGTTCCTGATCACGTAAGGTATTGAGTTCGTGATAACCTACCCTTTCTTTCAGTATTTTATCAGTAGCTTGAAATACATGTTCAAGGGTACATCGCTCTGGTATCGGACAAAGGTAACGTTTCTTGTTTTCTAAACGAATGGGTCTATCGAAGGGCCTATCAAGAGAATACGGTCTAGGGAATTTCTCTCTACCTACATATGCCACCATGTCTCTACTTGGTAGTTGCGAGGTTTCTGCTGTATTCTCTGGTTCTTCCTCCTCTGAGGAGTCCTGATCGTCTGATTCGAGTTGTTTTTCAGATTCTCGACGGGCATGTATTGCTATTATTTCTTTACGGATCTTTCTAACCATAGCATGTACACATCTCTCTCTATCATGTTTACCCTCTGAAATATTTTGACCCCATCTGTTCAATCTATCCATCTCACTTTGTGGAAAGCTGGGCTGATCTTGTTCCCTTATCAAACAATTAACCAGAAATCGCATTATTAAACCTTGAGTCTCAACTTTCTGACGTGACATGGCCTCACCAACACACTCAGGTCTTTCTCCTGTTCTAATGAAATGATACAGATTGTCTAGATGGTCTGGCATTTCTGGTAACAATATCAAATAATCTGTAACACGTCTTAGACGTAGAGACGCTAACAACATGGGTCCTGTTTTACCAGGCACTGTGTCATATCTGCAATCTGTAAGCTGTTCTTTGAGCTTTTCGGCTGGGGCACCTTTAGGTGTTAGCGACATTGCGAATTCTCTCATTGTCACTCGTTGTAACTGTGGAGGGGTGCGGTAACCTCCTGTAGCACCTCCTGAGGCGGAGGCTTGAGCATAACCTGGCTGTAGGGTCGGTAGTTGCTGTAACGGGGTTGGAACCTGAACCGCGCCAGACCCAAAAGGATTAAGCGGATGAATAGGGGGAACAACAGGTACGGGTGCAGGAAGCGGGGCAGGAGGGGTCTGCTGTTGCGGACCCGGGGGCAGATGATCATGGGGTAGATTATTGTCAGTAGGTGGTACGGGTACATGGACAGGTACATTGGTATATGCGGGGGCTACGTCGTCTAAATAGGAAGAAAGGAAAATATCTGCTGCGGTCTTGTGACGTAATTTAGTCGGAACCAATGGAGGGGGCAGATTTTTCGGTGTTTCCGGGGTCGCCTTGGGCAGGCCCTCGGCCAGGACTGGATACAGTCCTGTCATAATGGCATTACTCTGTCTGTCATGTTGTTCCGTTCTAACTCGTTCTCCTTCTTCTAGTAGTTCTTTTTCTTTGGCTTTTTCAGAATCCTCTCTACTTTTCTCTGCCTTTCTGAGTGCTTTCTCTGTCCGCCTATGTGATTCTTTACGCCATAATTCAATGGCATCTTTCTGTGACTGTCTGGCTTTCTTTTTCCACAACGCTTCCTCTACTCTCATGATGCACTCGGCATCCCATGTCCCTGTAACGGACCATCTCTGATTCTCTGCCAAGTCTTTCGTGTAGTCCACCCACAAGTCGAGAAATAATATGGCATCTAAGCCGTGCTTGTGGTACATAAAATGCCCAGGAGTGTCCCTGGGTGGGATGGGAACAGCTTCCTCAAGTATCCCTTTCCTAGTTCCTATCTGTCGCAATTTCGAGAATAAAGGCATCGCTACCTCGGTCTCGACACAATAAACACAGTAAGGAAAAAAATGCGAACAATCACTCATACCACGTCATTAAAACACATGGAAACATTATGAAACGAACAATAATAACTGGGCAACGGAATACTAGATGCACTGCTAAACAGTACAGATACACTGCTAAAACAGTGCAGACCGGGTCTGTGTACCCAAACCCGTCTTGACCGGACACAAATTAATGCACCCGTCTAGATGCGTCCCCAGCAACGGTACTCACCGGGAAGCACGGAACGGAAGGCCTCAGAAACTCGACTGGACTGGACCGCTACGACGTCACTGCCGCTGCTGCGCACTACGCATGCGCCTCGACACTACTGGTGGGCCTCTCGATACCTCGGACACTGCTCTCTCGGCTGGGCTCTGGTCGGGATCCTCCGCACTCCTCACCGCCTCGTCTGGATGTCGCCCGCAGTCTCCGTCACCTCCGTAGGCCTGAGGGAGATACAGGAAATCCTGCAGATGCGCATGGGGTCCGTCACAGCTGTAGTCGGGGGCAAAGCCTGCGACGCATCACCGGCGCGTGGGGTGGGGGAGGGGTCCCTGTTCGGGCGCCAAATTATGTGGTAAATATTTTACCGTATACTATTTTTCCATATAAGTGCAGACAGGTTACAAAAGAATAGCTCAATCAAAAGAGAGGCAGAGTCCGTGGTGTCTGAGTCATAAGGGCTTTAATCATAAAATGACTAAATGACTCGAGTCAATGGAGATCTAATCCATCAATACAAGGGTTCGGGTATGCAATGATGGCAGGAAAAGATGTCAACGATTTATTCACAGTACATGACATATATAGTAAAATGGCACAATAGTATTGAATACAGTAGGCGTGACAAGTGAAATGTATATGATAAGAACACATGTGCGTAGCAAAAAGGCGTGAACATGGGTGTGCACATAGGCGTGAACTAGAAACGTCACAGAAAAGTGTCATAAGTGGGTGGATGCTTAGAGAAGTCTTGCAGAGTCAGCTGAAACCTATGGCCTGAATGTGCGCGCAGCTAATATGACGTGTGATTGACGTGCAACTTGAGGAAGCTAAGAGTCTGACTTTTAACACTAGTAGAAGAGACAAAGTCTGGCATGTCAGATCGACCTGTTCCTAAATCATATCTGATATCTTATGTTTGGAGGATGTTTAATCTGGAGTAAAAGGTCTTTCGGGCAGAGGCTATTCTATACTGAATGTATGCGTGTCTAGGTGCAAATGCTCGAAGCCAGGGGCCTACCATGGTAACGGGAGCAATGATTTTCATGAGGGAGGACAGGAAGGCTTGGCCCTTGCTCTGCAGTCGGGGATATGTATTCGTATTTCACTAGACAGGAATGTATTTTCGAGGAGCTGAGCTGGCTACGCTGATAACTTGAAGGCAAAATACTGTTTTTGGCAGGCAGACCAGGCCGAGCCGGGCACCGCTCGGTTGGCAGGAAGTAAGGCAGAGGTCAGGGATGCGTCTCCATGCTGCAGCTTTCAGAGGCAGAGGCAGAAGTGGCTTGAAGACAGAAATCAGGGCCTAGCTCGGCAGAGCCAGGAAAAACGTGAAAGCGCACCACATAAAGACGGTGGCACGGCGTACTTAGGAACGGAATTATCGATCCATTCATGGTGGATCTGATGGAGGACATGTTAACGTTGGACGCAAATGTATTTGCGTCTTCAGATTCGGTTGTGGAGGGAAATTACATGTACTTGAAGTTCGTACATGGAGCCGTCGGGGTCTACGTTAGGGGACACACTTGACCATAAAAATTCCAATTACCTCAACTCGGTCTTTCTTACAAAGCTGCATGACTCAATTGTAGACTAATTCACTCCCAATTCTGGCTCTGTTGCTACACAAACCACCCTGTGGTAGGCCTTTAAGCCATACATCAGTGGGGTTAACATTGCCAAATATGCGGGTGTTTTGCATGACATTTGCACCTATCTTGGCCGACTGGAGGCCAAACTGCTCCACAATGACCAAGTGGATACACCGCAGGGAGATGGGGATCAGCTGCAGTGCCGCTCAGTCCTGATGGATGAGCTTTGTGATTTGGCAGACAGGAAAGTGGCATACTTGGGAAAGTATGCACAAGCGCGACGCTGCAGGAGGGGGAGCGGCCCTGCCGCACACTGGCCCACTTGCTGTGCCCTAATAGGTACAGCATGTATATAACGGAACTACAGGATACAGGGGGCAGTCGATAGTGGAGAACGAGAGCATACTGTGGGAACTAATATGCTATTATGAACAACTGTATACGGCCCAGACGCCGGATAACACCGTAGCGATCGTGGAGTATCTGGCTGAGGTACAATGACATGGTTGACTGAAGGCCAGAGGCAGTTCCTAAGTGAACCTATATCCTGCAATGAAATTAGCCAGGCAATAGAGGCCCTAGATGGGTCCAGACCCCAGGGCTATACAGACTCACTTCCAATTTTTACAAGGCCTATAAGACTCTGCTTGCCCCACATCTCCTAGAGGCATATGCCGAGGCATTGGAATTTGGATCCCTTCCTCCCAAACTCCGCGAGGCCCTGGTCAATCTGCTTTTAAAACACAATAAGGCGCCCAGTTTATGCACATCATACCAACCCTTTTCCCTCCTTAACCATGACAAAAAAATCACAGCTATGGTAGTTGCTACCTGCCTACCTTTGTTGATAGAGCAAATAATATCGCCAATACAAACTGGGTTCGTCCCGCACAGATCTACTGCTCTCAATCTGTGCACAATTTTCGCAGTATTGAATCAAATACCCCCGAAGTACCTGCACCTGTCGCCCTTCTCGATGCCCAGAAGGCATTTGATTTGCTAGAATGGCTCTTTTTGAGAGCAACTCTGGGTAAGCTGGGACCTCCTAGAGGGTACCTCAACCTTATTATGCTGTTATATTCGGGTCGGTGGCCCGTCTAAGGGTCAAGGGATCCCTTACAGACCCATTTCCAGTGACCAGTGGGACACACCAGTGTTGCCCCCTCTCACCGCTACTTTTTGTTATAGCAATGGACACCCTGGTTAGGCAACTTCAAGAAATGCACCTCCATCGAGGCTTAAGATTTAGACCAAGTCCATTGATGATGTCTATGTATGTGGATGATATTTTGCTCTTTGTAAGACAGCCTGTTGACAAACTACCCCCTCTAATACGCTAGGTTATTCACTTCAGTGGTCTGTCTGGCCCCTCCATCAAGTGGCCCAAGTCAGATCTCTTTCCATTAACAGATGCTAAAAGAGATGCTCGCTGGAATACCCTAAGGCCTGGTGCGAGGAGAAAACCAAATACTTAGGCATAATACTTCATAGACAAAAGGAGATAGTGATTTGCATGAATTATGGCCCAGCCATTGACAAGCTGAATGCCTGGCCAGAATCGGCCCCACACGCCCACACCACTGTCCCAAAAGCAAGGCTGATTATGCAGATTTTATACACCTATGCTGAACTTTCCCAACTATTCAACTGTACTGGACTAAGATTCTCACCCTTGTCTCCACCATGACTGGCACCTCACTGGCTTCAAATCCCCTACAGATACTGCTGGGCTACGTCAAGGACAACCCAACTGGCACTCGCAGATTCACCACCATAACGCTGCTACCTGCTAAGCAAAGGCTGGCGATGTGACGGGGGAGTTAGACATTACCCTAAGGACTCAGACTGGTAAAAGGATATGATGTATTGTGATACCACCAGCAAAGGGAACGCCTGCCCCCACGTCACAGCCCAAGGATATTTGGCACCCATTACGCGACTGTCTACTGTCGCACAACTCTGGTCTTAATGATTAAGCTGCCACAAAGCTCCAGATCCTATATGTACTAAACGCCTCATTACCACCTGTGAGTACCACTCTTTCCCATGCTAGGACAATTTTCTGAGTGCAACCGTACTGTGTCTACTATAATGCCTGTTTTCATAAGTCTCTACATAACAACACAGTTCACCTGCACCTCAAATGCTGTTTTCAATTATATATGTCTGATCCGCTACCTGATGCTATTTTTGATTGCCTGTATGTTTGTAGTGTTTATGTTTATAACACGTGAAAATGAAAAATTATGGGGCATATTACCAACAACTAGCGATAATTTTTGTCTCTAACTTGTTTAGAGACAAACATTATCGCCGCACATCGCCGATTTTTATCGCAGATAAACCTTGCTATTAGCAAGGTTTATCGCAAATGCGATAAAAAACGGCCGCAATGCATGAATATCGCTGAAAAGTCAGCGATATTCATGCATTATCGAGCAAATGCTCTTAGCCATGTTATCCACCTCCCATTGGATAACATGGCTAAGAACTGCTCAGGGCAGGTGTTAGCTTTTGGAGATATTCGCGCTTAGCGCGAATATCTCCAAAAGTTGGTAATAGGAGATAGCGATGTTAGGAACTGTTTCCAGTCGCTAACATCTTGGCACGCCCACTTTGCATGTCATTAGTGATAAATATCACTGACATGCAAAGCGGGGCCCAAGATGGTCGCTATCTCCTACTAGCTGTCACTAACTGGTGTTAGCGACAGCTTGGTAATAGGGAGATAATTTTATCTCCGCTTTCTTGGCTTTTGAAGCCAAAAAAACGGAGATAAACCCCCTTGATAATATGCCCCAAAATTCTAAAAAAACAAATTCTGCCTCAGTACTGGGTCTGTGTTTTTAAAGTTTGTGGGAATTCAAACTTATTGATAACCCACAGATGCATGGTACCTGCCTCCTCAACAGTCCTGGAAGTGGAAAATAAATAACTCGGGAAACCCATAAATTGGAATACAAGTTGGGCAGAGGAAAGGGGGTAGGATCAGGGGAGGGGGGGGGGGCAGGATTTTAAAAGCAGAGCATGCCTGTCAACTTTTACATGTTTTTTTATCTGCTGCAAAGAAATTGGCAACAAGGATATACGTGGCAGTAAATCTGTTCTAGGTTACTTAATTGGTCACAAAGAGTCTACATTTTTAAAATATCTTTAGATCCTTATTGTTTTTTTCTCAATCTGTTCTTATTCTAAGATTGCAAAGAAGGGTTTCTTTGGGAAGTAATAAAGTCTTGTTAGTACAGACAACCACAATCGCTGTGTTACTTTGTATATACTGATTTTGTGTTTCTCCAAAGCATTACTCTACAAGTATGAATAATGTGTGATTCCTACATCTTATAACCCTTGTTGTCTAATGTAAGATTTCCCGCACAATGAGTTACACAATTGTATGATTTATTGTGCCGCTGTGTGTGATGTAAACGCTCTGACACCATACACTTGGATGAGTTGCGCTATAAGAATAAAAAGCAATTAGGCGTCATTTAAATCAATTTTTATGTAATTACTCAGACAGGCAGCTAGATCTTGCATTCTTACAGTGCAAACATTTCTCACATAGGGAGTTACATAGCGAGTTGAACAAAGATAAAAACCTGTCACCAATATTTTTTCTGAAGTACTTGTGAAGTGGTAGCAAGCTGTGTGCCTCTGTTTCCTTCCACTGCATTGGCCCCCCGATGGCTCCCAGCCAGGAGATGATTGAATAAAAGGTGGGCTGATGGCCCTTTAAATCCGACCTTTGTTTTGGGCTCAAAAGGGGGTGGTGATTGACGGAGCATCTGAAACAATCAATATGAGCCCAGCAGGATGTTAAAGTATGAAAGGTCCCTCACTGCATGTTAGTGCTCTGCTGAATTATGTCCCTGTGTAGGAAAATGACACCAGGAAAAATTCTGCATATTCCCATGTTCGTCCGATCCCTGATCTGGTCAGAAATAGCTGCAGGAATCAGGATTTAGCAGGATCTCCTACTTTTCAACACTGCTCCTCAAGATACACAGGGAAATACATATTAATTTTTTTAAAGAATTCCCATTAGCGTTTTGTTACTTGACGGAGGCAGAAGAGAAAGGGCTGGCTAACAGATAGCCTGATACAGAGCTCATGGTAATACTGATTGCAATATTACTGTTACAACACATATTCCCCAATATGAGGCTCCACATCTCAGACAGGAAATAACATGTGAATCTGTGGGATTCCTGTATGGCACCTCCTAATTAAGGCCTTATTTTCACTCTAACATTTTGCTGTTTCCCTTAGTGCAGATTGATGCTTGGCATTAAAGAAACCTAAGACATCAATAGTGATTCTTCCAAAACTTACTGACGTATGCTAAGATTACATTCAGGAAAACCATCAAGTGCTATTTACCGCTTCACATGCCCAATACGGTACAAAAGGGGGTGGTGATGGACAGAGCATCTGAACCAATCAAACCACTCACACCCAGTCAACAGATCTGGGTTTAATCCATCACCGTTCTTTAGCCCACTCTGCCACCCCAGGTTCAGACATGGCCATATGCAAATCAGTCTGACCCTGTGCCTCATGGGAACAGTCCAGCCCGAACTGCCAAGCCATGCCTTCCCTGGACCGTAAACAAGCTTCCGAGGACCGGTTTCTGGCATTTTAACCATCTTCAGCCCGGCTTGCTTGAATCCAGTGGCAAAGTGAGCAAGGGACGCACGTCTGAGCATACCCTGCCAACTTATGGCGAACAAAGCGGTACAAAAGGGGGTGGTGATGGACGGAGCATCTGAACCAATCAAACACTCACACCCAGTCAACAGATCTGGGTTTAATCCATCACCGTTCTTTAGCCCACTCTGCCACCCCAGTTCAGACATGGCCATATGCAAATCAGTCTGACCCTGTGCCTCATGGGAACAGTCCAGCCCGAACTGCCAAGCCATGCCTTCCCTGGACCGTAAACAAGCTTCCGAGGACCGGTTTCTGGCATTTCAGCCGTCTTCAGCCCGGCTTGCTTGAATCCAGTGGCAAAGTGAGCAAGGGACTCACGTCTGAGCATACCCTACCAACTTATGGCAAACAAAGCGGTACAAAAGGGGGTGGTGATGGACGGAGCATCTGAACCAATCAAACACTCACACCCAGTCAACAGATCTGGGTTTAATCCATCGCCATTCTTTAGCCCACTCTGCCACCCCAGTTCAGACATGGCCATATGCAAATCAGTCTGACCCTGTGCCTCATGGGAACAGTCCCAATACAGCTTAATAAGTCAAGCTATAACCATATATGTTCATATGTCATAGTATTGTTAAAATTGTATTCCCCTGAAGCCTAACTACTGCCCCCTTGGCGATCGACCCCCCGCGCAGCTGAGCCAGGCGCTGAGGCGGGTTGAGGACAGCCGCCGTGAACCCCCGGGCAACGCCCACTGAGTTAGGCCACGCCCCCTTCGCTCTCGCTATAAATTTGCGCGCTTTCTCGTCAGCGCTTGATAAAAGACAGAGCTCTTGAGGCGGAAGCCGAGAGCACGAAAAACGCAATTTTTAAGACTACTTTTAAATATTGTGTGTGTGAATACTGTGTTTACTGCAATTTTAAAGATTACTTTTAAAACTGGTTGAGTGTGATTTAAACTGTATTCCCCTGAAGCCTAACTACTGCCCCCTTGGCGATCGACCCCCCGCGCAGCTGAGCCAGGTGCTGAGGCGGGTTGAGGACAGCCGCCGTGAACCCCCGGGCAACGCCCACTGAGTTAGGCCACGCCCCCCCCATCTCCCACATTTAAGGATGTGCTGTTTCCGGAGGCGCAGCGGACGGGCGCAGCGGGCGCGCCGGCGGTGCGCCGAAGGCGCGCCAAAGGCAAGCCCGTCTGCGCCCGTCCGCGACCTGACGGGACCAGGGGCCACAACCCCTGCCCCCCACTCCATCCAGGTCAGGACATACAGCGCAGCCGCTATAAAAAGATAAAGCCCCCCATCATGGCGCAATGCCCGCTTTCCTTTCTTCCAGCCGACCTCCCCATTCAATGCCCTGGCTGCAAACACTCCTTTGACACCAGTGAGTCGCCAGCCACGCCCCAGGAATACCAGATGTACCTGTTAAATTGTCGATCTCTTCCTCGGCACAGCACGCAAATATGTCTACTCCTAGAAAATCATAACCCAGACGCCATCTTTCTGACCGAGACATGGCTCTCGTCCAATTCAGAGCCAGACATAGTCTCCGCCCTACCCCCCCGGGTTTCAAATCTATAGACTGGACCGGACCAAGGGAAGAGGGGGAGGCCTGGCTAATATTCTAAAAGAGAAATACTGCTGCCGCATTACTACCGAAGCTATTCCTGAATGCGAGAGCCTAGCATTCAGCATAGACTTCTCTGCGAACAGCTCCCTCTCTGGCACCCTGATATACCGCCCCCCAGACTCAGGAAAGCTGTTCCTCAGATCTCTACCAGATATCATCGCGAATCGACTTCTAACCCCGGCTAACTATACAGTTCTAGGAGATTTTAAATTCCATTTTGACTCTCCCACAGACCTTGTTGCCAGGGAACTAACAGAGGACCTAGCAGCTTTACAACTGATCCAGTTGGTTAGGTCCCCTACCCATGAAAAGGGGAACTTGCTCGACCCAATCTTTAGTAACTGCACTGGACTAACGGTCGGGCAACCTACTCGCCTTCCATGGACAGACCACTTCCTTATCCCATTCACCTGGTCTACCACCAAACTTCCCTCACTGCCCCCCCGCCCCATAACCAGGAGGAACTGGAAAAAACTTCCCATAGAGCCCTGGACAACTATCCTTGAATGCTCTCGTCCACCTCCCTGTACAAACTCCAACCAAGCAAATAACAACTATGAGGGTTGGATCAGGGAATCACTGGATACGATCCTCCCTTTACGGAAATCTACTCCCAAGAGACTACACAAATCTGCTCCCTGGTTCTCAGATTCCCTGAGAGACTTGAAACGCCTCTGCAGGAAAAAAGAGAGAGCCTGGCGAAGAGACTTCCTCCCGGAAAACAAAAAACAATACAAAGAGGCTATTAAGGCCTACAGAAATGGGGTTAGAGCGGCTCAGACCTCCTACTTCGCAGACCAAATAATGGCAGCAAAATCAAAACCCAAGGAAATCTTCCATCTGGTCAAAAAATGCATTACCGTCAATACTGCCCCCCCAACCCCGAAAACGTTAGAGCAATGTAATGAACTTGCAGACTTTTTTCATAACAAAGTCACTCAGATCTACTCTGCCTTCCCGGTAACAGCTAACAACTCAATAAATCAAAGCCCCCTGACTAACTCCCCCCTGCAAGGACAGCCTATGCTGGATCACTTTCCCCCACTAAACCTGGAGACATTGCAACAACTGGCACGCCAAGTCAAATCTGGGTCCCCCCTCGACCCTGCCCCACCAGAAATATTGCTCCAGGCAGGCCAAGCCATCCTTCCAGTGGTGCTAGAGCTCCTTAATTCATCCATATCCTCCTGCACAGTACCAACTGGATGGAAGAGAGCCATTTACGGGCTCTGCTAAAGAAACCCACCCTCAATCCAGAAGATCACTCTAGCTACCGCCCAATTTCATTACTTCCCTGGGTAAGTAAGGTGCTAGAGAAACACATAAACACTCAGTTGACACAATTTCTGGAAAGCCATGCACTCCTGGACCCATCCCAGACAGGTTTCAGGCCAAAACATGGTACTGAAACTGCTTTGCTGGCAGTTGTCGAAGAGTCTCGAAGGATATTAGATCAGGGGGGATCAGTGGCAGTGATCCTCCTTGATCTAAGTGCAGCCTTCGACACTGTCAGCCATGCCACTCTGCTGAACCGTCTGCATAACATCGGTGTCGGAGGCGATGCACTAAAATGGCTGAAATCATTCCTGCACAATAGATCCTTCCAGATCTTCGATGGGGACACAATATCAGCCAGAAAACCCCTAGACTGTGGAGTACCACAGGGCTCTTCTCTGAGCCCTGTGCTCTTCAATGTCTATATGAAGCCATTGTCTGGGCTCGTCGAACCGTCAGGTATAAAAAATTGTATCATATGCTGACGATACCCAGCTAGTGGTTTCATTGACTCAGGAAGGCACCGGTCACACCTCAGGAAATCTGATGAACTGCCTAGAGGATATAAAAAAGTGGATGACAGGCTCTTCATTAAAGTTGAATGGAGACAAAACGGAGCTCATGCTCCTAGGCCCTGCATCACCCACTTCACTCCCCTCCATGTGGCCTGGATGTTTGGGCACTCCTCCCACCCCCAAAGAGAGTGTAAAAAGCCTAGGAGTATGGCTGGATAAAAACCTCTCCTTCTCCACCCAGACCACTAAATTATCCGCCATCTGTTTTGGCCTACTTAGAATACTAAGGAAGGTCCTTCCCCTCCTCCCAATGGAAGCCAAACAAGTGGCAGTTCAGGGCCTGATTCAATCCCGGCTGGACTCAAATAACGCCCTGTATGTGGGGGCCCCAGAGCTGTCCATGCGCAAACTTCAGGTGGTCCAGAACTGCGCAGCCCGCGCCTTGTTACAGATTCCGAGGACACAGTCTGCTAAACCTGCACTGATCGCCCTACACTGGCTCCCAGTAAAGCAGAGAGTGGCATTTAAGGCACTATGCATCGCCCATCGAGCGTACTGGAAGTCAGGTCCAGCGATCATTAACAAACTGGTTACTCAATACCATCCTAACAGAACCCTCCGTTCTACGGAAGCCTTTCTGGCCGTAGTCCCAAGAGTGCGGAGAGCCAGGACCGGAGGAAGGATGTTCTCCTTAAACGCCGCGAAGATGTGGAACACACTCCCGCTACAAATCAGGTCCAATCCTAACCTACTCTCATTCCGCAAGCAATTGAAAACTTATTTGTTTGCCAGGTCCACCTAAAGCTTGTTTCCGTTATCCCTCAGTTCTGTTTTTTATGCTTTAGCGCTTGGACGCCCATTGGGCAGCAATCGCGCTCTATAAATCACAATACAATACAATACAATACAATACAAATTTCAAAGTACAGTCATCACAAGCCCAATTGCAGGTTTTCCTACATAGGTACATTTATTTATTTAAGCATCTTGTAAAGCGCGCAAATACCCTTAGGTGTCTCGGTGCTGCGGACTAACGCAGAGGGGCGACCCGGAGCAGGTAGCTTATTGGTTGAAGAGCCAGGTCTTTAATTGTTTGCGGAAGGTAAGCAGGGTGGGACAGGTCTTAATGTGAAAGGGGAGCATGTTCCATAGACTGGTAGTGGCAACAGTGAATCTTCTGTCGCCCCAAGAAGCTTTCTTGGTTTGGGGGACAATCAGCAGGTTAGCTGCTGATGAGAGCAAGAGTCTGCTGGGCACATAGGAACATAGAGTTTTCTTCAGAAACTCAGGTCCTGTGTTATGGATTGCCTTGTATGCAATGCATAGGGCCTTGAACTTGGTTCTACTCCTGATGGGCAGCCAATGGAGCTGTCGAACCCCCTTGGATATTGGTTTGAACTTGGGGGTGGCTGACAGAATCCTGGCTGCTGTGTTCTGCACCAGTTGTAACTTATTTAGGACTCTTTCCTTAGCATTAATAAGTAGACCATTACAATAGTCATCCTTTGACATAACCAGTGTACCAATGAGAGTCCTGCCGGCGCTGAGTGGGAGAAAAGGTAGACGTTTTTTTACCATCCTGATGACATGGAAGGATGAAGAGACAACTGCGTTGGCGTGGTGTATAAATGACAGCTAGTCGCCAAACATAACACCCAGATTTCTGACCTTTGTGACGGGGGGCGGAGGTGAGCCTAGCTTAGCTGGCCACCAAGTGGGAGACCAGCTAGGGGAGAGATTACCAAAGATCATCACCTCCATCTTGTCTGAGTTTAATTTGAGGCAGTTGTTTGCCATCCATGCACTAATGGCTAGCATTCCCTCTTGAAATTTTGCCGCAGCTGGCCCTCCGTCATTGTGTACCGCTAGCACCAGTTGTGTATCTTCGGCGTACAACGTTAGGCCCATATCGTGGGATTTGATGACCCTTGCCAAGTCTGACACGTAGATATTAAACAAGGTCGGACTCAGCGATGAACCTTGCGGCCCAACACACGTGAGTGCAAATGGTGGTGAATTGAATTTTCAGAGAGTCACTAGTTGAGTCCGATTAGAAAGAAAGGAGGCCAGGAGAGCCTTGACCCTATGTCTGATGCCGATGGCTGAGACACAGTCAATTAAGGTTGCGTGGTCGACCATGTCGAATGCTGCTGAAAGATCCAACAGCACTAGGACCGCGGCACCCCCAGGATCAAGTATCATCCTGATTTCATTGGTTGCCTTGATGAGGGCTGTTTCAGTGTCATGGCCCTTTCTGAAGCTAAATTAGGTGACATCTAGTAAGTTATTTTGGTCAATAAAATGGGCCAGCTGAGTGTTCATGACCTTTTCAAAAATAATTGCTGGAAATGGGAGACATGCAATTGATCTCTAGTTTTTGGTCTCTGTGGGGTTGAGGTTATTCTTCTTTAGTAACGGCTTGATGGTGGCCTTTTTCCGGATGGAGGGGTAAGTGCCTGTCCTGAACATTGAGTTGCAGATGTTTGCTAGGTTGGGGCCTATGATGTCAGGAATCAATTTCAAAGTGGATGGAGGACAGGGGTCATTGGGGGATCTGGATTTGACAGTGGAGTTTAGGTCAATGATCTGATACGGAGAAAATTTGCTAAATTCTGAGAGATTAGGAGTATTTTTATTATCAATTGGGCTGTCTTCGGGGGGGGGGTTGGAGGAGTTTTTATCGTCGCTAGGGGCGTCAGTCGGATTGTCTGTTTTGGTATGGGCTGAAAAGTTGAAGTAGACATGGCTAACCTATTCTTGAAAAAAACTGGCCAGAGAGTTGCAGAGAGTTTGGGTGGTGATTGTGGGGGAGTTGGTCCCTGGTCCTGATAACTTGGTCACTACATGGAAGAGCTGTTTAACAGAGTCTTGTGCTGGTTCAATTTGTTTGAGGTAGTAATTACTTTTCTCAGTGATTAAGAGGAGTTTATATTTGGTCATTGCCTCCCTGTAGCAGGTTCTTTCTGAGAGGATGTAATCTCGACGCCAGCGTATTTCTTGATTTCTGCACCTTTGTTTCTCGAGTCTTAGTGTCTCAGGGAACCAAGGGGCGGATGGTGTTTTTCTATTTTTGGAAGCATTTTTAAATGGGACCAAGGTGTTAAATGCATTGTGGAGCCATTGTGTGTAGTTAATGGCCGCCAGTTCAGGTTCTTGCAGCAGGTCTTGCTGGGTGGATAGCAAGTGAGATTTGAGGACATGAGGGGCAATGCCACCCCACGCCTTGCACTGCTTGAGGGGGAGAGAGCTGGCATGGCGGGTGGTGTTCCTCTCTGTCTGAATGTCGAAAAGAACCGCACAGTGGTCCGTCCAGGTGGTCCGACCAGGGAAGCGGGAGGACGTTCTCTAGTGAGATTTGCTGGTTGTTGGAGAACAGCTCGTCCAGTGTGTAACCAGCAGAGTGTGTGGGGCTAGTCACTAATTGGGAGAGGCCAACTGCCTCTAGTTCTGCTATGAGGGCTGAGGTGTCCTGATCATCGTGGGCTTCAAGATGGAAATTGAAGTCTCCCAGATTGGTGAAGTTGGATTCTCCTGCTAATGGTTCTAATAGGTAGCCCATGGCCGAGAGGAATTCAGCACGTGAGCCCAGTGGGCGGTAGGGAAGGATGCTCCTGAAGGAATGGGAGTGAGTGAGCCTTATTGTGAAGGTAAAGGCTTCACAGATCTTAGAGGAAATTAACTCTGTCCTGAATGAGTATTTGTCTCGGTAGATGAGCGCCAGGCCTCCTCCTTTTTCGATAATTCTGTCAAATCTGCAGGCACAGAAGCCGTCAGGGGTAACTGTGCAGAAGTCTGGCCCTGAGGAGGGGTCACCCCAAGTTTCAGTAATGAATAAAAGGTCTAGTATTCATCCCATACCTGCCTCACATGTTCAAGCACTACCATGGATGACAAGGCATTCTCATAAGCCCATATACTGTTAGCATGTGTCAGACACACCCACTTACACTCAATTATGTCCTATCTCTTACCTCCTCACTGGAAGCTTTACGTAGGAAGTAGATTGCACAAGGAAAACTCTCTTTCTGCCCTCTCCCCCTACATGATACTATGGGTGCTCTGAGGGTATTCCAAGAACAGGCTCCATCCACTTCTATCCTACCTGAACTGCGAGAGCGAGCTTTCCAACCCCATACCCTTGCACTAAGGTAAGGAATCGGGATTGTGGAGACAAGTGGAGAGTGGTATTGTTGCCAGGCTCCATAACCAGCATTCCTGCTTAACCTCCTTTCACTAATAGAGGATATTGGGGGCCCAAGGATTATCTAGCTCAATCATGCATGCATGGACCACTACCAACAGGCTATCATCTGGCCCCTTGAGAAAGGTTGCAGCTTAGTGGTTGAGAGGAACTCTGGACAGGGGAAGTTGGAGCGCAATTGGCTGAAGGCAGGAACTTTTTGCTTCTACTCCCTGGTGATGTGCTGCAGCAGTAACAAACATTCT
This sequence comes from Lissotriton vulgaris, assembly GCF_964263255.1. Taxonomy (NCBI): domain Eukaryota; kingdom Metazoa; phylum Chordata; class Amphibia; order Caudata; family Salamandridae; genus Lissotriton; species Lissotriton vulgaris. Next base: position 779,956,854 of record NC_141698.1, on the reverse strand, counting down.
CATCCCTTGCCTCTTCACAGGCTCCCCAACAGCCAATAAGAGACTTCTCAGGGAATTGACTAAGATGCATAGATTCAGATTGTGCAACCGGTGCAACACTACATATATTCCTTCAAGTAGGGAAATGTCCTGAACCACTAATGAAGAGGCATGGTATTTTGAACACGGCCGGTCTGGGAACCGAAACCAGCCCTGGCAGTTGGCTCGATCAGCTCCAAGGGGTGGTGGGAGGGGTTTGCTAAGAAACTTCGGCCCGTGTTGCTAGAGTCAAGCACTGCAGCCGCTTGTGTTACGCAGGGCCGATATTGCAGCACTGCTGCAAAACCGACCTCTAGTAACAAAACAGGCCCCCACTGGCCCAAAAATTTCCCCCACCCTTCCGGAACACAGAGAAAACGCCCAGTGTCCGCTACGGCCAGTCCGGCCCTGGTTTTGAACCACCAATGAATAGCAGTGCATTCAATTTAGACCCAATGTAACTACATTATAAACCTCAATGGTTATGTGATGCATTTGTTTTAGTTGCATTAGAATTATGTGCTAAAGCTCTCTTGAGCAACCCCTGAAATGAGCTTTTACCAATAATGAAAGACCAGTGCTTAGGACTGAAACTTTTTATAATGGGGTTTTTAAGTAAACAGCAAACAAAATAAACTCAAAATTATAACCCATAATATTTAAGACAATTAGGACACCGAAAAAGGAGGGAGTCGAAAAAAATAATAAACATTTTATTTTTATTTTTTATTTTGAAGGTTTTATAGAGCGTGAATATGACCCTTGCGGGTATCAGAGCGCTCTACAGGGGGAAACATAGAGAAAAAGTACGATGTACGCCATTATTGTGCCCTGCTATAGAAAGTTACAAAGGTGTATACGCAGAGACATAAAATATAAAGGCATCTAAAACAATGTAGGACAACATTCATTATGCGGGTCAAATTTGTTGTTCATGTAAGCTTACTCATGAGCACTGCCCCAGTCTGGTTTCTGGGGCAGTGCGTTCCAGATCCTTGGGGCAATTCCAGAGAAGGCTTGGTTGTATGTTTTCTTAGTAATGATAAAATGACTTGTGACTCGTGGAGCACCTGGTTGCTCCATTCGGAGTGTCCCGGTGCTAAGGATTCTTCTCTGGCTATAGAGGCCTGGCTACGCAAGCTACTTGAACTTAAATATGTCTAAAGAACCAGGTTTTTATTTTTTTCCGAAAGAGAGGCTCTGAACATTCCGGTCTTAAAGATGGGGGCAGGGTGTTCCTCATTTTAGAAGCAAGAAAGCTGAAGGAACCTCTTTCTGTCTGAGCTATCTTGACCAAGGGGATCACAGCAAAAGCGGCTCCTGAAGACCTCTGATTTCTTCCAGTATGGTACGGTTTCACTATGGAAGCTAGATATCAGGATCTTTTCCTGTGAAGACTTTTATGGCAGCTTCAAAAGTGCATTTAAAATCTAATTTGAGGTCATGTTTAACTATTCAACATAAAAATGTAAATCAGTATCCCTTAAAACCACCTCCCCCAACTGTCTATATTATACCCAAATGAAATATTGGCATCCAAAAGAAGAAGCACACTAGAAATCCCAGCCAGCATTTACATAACCATCAATAATTGTAATACTTTTGGACACATAGGCCTCCTTCCATAATGCTACGTTTCCTTCAGCCCCTCCCCCAAGGTCACTCCTCCTTGAGGTATGAAAATGTCAGAAGACTGTTCTGATAATAGTATTAAAGTTTATTAGGTAGTAAAAGAATTACTTAAAGTGCCTTGGGCCAGATGCCAAAGGCAGTACTAAGAGCTCCCAGATGGTAACAAGATCTAACAAACATGCTGGAGTCAGTGTGTGACAGTTTCAAAATGAAAGTTAAAATTTAAAAGGGAATTAAAGTCTCCCATGGCAACAAATGTGTGCCACAAGGAGCACAGGACATCGCCCTTGCAAGAATTTGTAGTTTATTGAATCTAATAGAAGTTCTTTATTTATTTTCTTTAATGTGAACAGTCTGCCTATTACACTCACAGAACTACACATAGAGCACGCTGCAAAGGTTTAATTGTAGCCTGGGGCTCTTCTGACATAAATAGGTCAATCAAAGCCTGCCCAGGTGATATAAAGAAATAAGCAGTGAGCCAAGTAAAAGAAGCATTATAGACTACAGTTGGAAGATGCTCATTCTGCTTGGCTATATTTTATGTGTACTATACCTGACCTAGATTTTTTTCGACAGCATATTTCTGTTTTTTCAGGTCAGAGATAAGTCATACTTTACATTTAACTGCTTCTTTTATAGATGAGTATGTGTGTGTTGCACACACACACACACACACACATATATGTGTGTGCGTTTATATGTGTGCATATATATATACATATACACATATATATATATGTATATATGTGTGTATATATGTGTGTGTGTGTGTGTGCGTGTGGGTGTGTGTGGGTGTGTGCGCGCGCTTGCTACTGGAATAAACAAAGGTTAACGTGGCGTTATAGTCAGTTGAAACATTACATTTTAGACTCATAAAAACACTGATATTTGCCAGTTACAATTAACTGAAGAAACTACAACTTGTGTCTACACCATGCACAGTCTTTTCATCAATGCTGTAATTTCAGATGCTATTAGTGTTTTTATCAGTGATGTCATAAAACATTACTTGACTAATGTAGTATGTGAGGGCATAAGCAGTGCATCGCGAGGGTGTGAGTTACAGTGTCTTCAGTTAATAATAACTAGCGAATTTCAGTGGATTTTTGAAGCATATCCAAATCTCAGTTTGTATCAATCTCCTCAACAATGTGCTTTTAACTGTTATTTAAGTTTCATAAAAACATATTTGATATTTCTCCATAAGAAATTAATATGCTAAGCATAAAATCTGTCCTAATTGAGAAGGAGACACCCTTTCAGCAAAATTTGACCATTCCTTTAGCTAGATCTAACCTTTTGGTTACTGGTGCATAAACAACAGATATCTTTTTGGTTGTGGTGGAGTTATGCATGAGTAGGGTGTGTGAGTGAGTATATGTGTTTGTGCTTCTCGACCTGGTGTATTATATCTGTCTTGCTTTTTAAGAAATTTATATAAAAAACCCTTTTTGTGTAATTGAACTCTAAATGAATTTTTGTATATGTATCAAACAAGAAAATTATATGAAATACAGTAAATAACTATCTGTTTTCAAAAATAAGAAATAAATGATTCAATGAATGATTAAAAGATTTTATAAATAAAAAATCAAGAAAATAAACAAAAATAAGATGAATATGTGATCCTTGTATGCCCTTTATATTAGAGGTGTTTCCCAGTGGTAAAATAGTTAGGTCAAGAGGTAGTACTTTTTTTGTTTCTAGTTGTTTTCCCCTTCACTCTCTGACCTTAAAGTATAATTGGGGGGGGGGGGGGGGGGGGTCCCTATCTATATTCTATTTATTGTGGAGCGTCTTTCCATGTTTTAAATGCAAATAGACTTAAGAACTAATATTAAATAGGATTGGATAATGATATGATTTAGTGTGTCTCCAATCACCTTCTGAATTATCATATTTGTGATTTGATTTATATATATTGTGAAACGTAACATGCATAACGTTACAATATTCTTTTGTTAACATATGATTTAATATGGTTTCGTAATTCAACATCATGTTCCACGATGACATCTTGTTCTGAAAACAGACTCCATGAGCTGTCATGACACAGTACATGTAGTGATACCTAACTTTTCTATGTTTATATGTTAGGAGGTTACCATGGCAACGCACTCTCTCACCTCGTAACCAATCACTCACCTTTATGTATATATGTCACTTTCATTGAGTTTGTAATTGTTGTGAGCAAGGCGGTTTTGCAGCCGAAACGCGTCAAACCATCCTAAACGGAATAAAGAAAACTTTTCCTTGAGTTACGATCCCACGGTGTCAGCGCCTGTTTGTATTTTCGGATCCAGGATTGGAAAATCATATATATATATATATATATATATTCCACGAAAAGCATCAAAAACGAAGGGCGCTCTTTCACAGCTGGTGTCTGCGGCGAGGCTGGACTCAGCCTCGAAATAGATTCACCATCAAATCCTAAATATGACGCAGCACTCTCCTGGGGGTTTATTCTCAAAAATGCTTTATTCACAAGCCATCTCCTCCTTCACCAACGTTTGAAAAGCACTCTTTTTTTCATAGTTTGTGCATGTAAAGTTTTGTTGTGTTCCCTCAAAAGGTGCCAAAAAAATGGAAATTAACATGGGGAAATGAGTCTTGGGACTCCCCTTTTCTCTGTCCCCGCTTGACAGATCACCACAAAACTTTCAAGACAGCAACTGAAGTAAGCCTCATACTATTTTAGAAACGTTTGCGAGGATTCATCAAGTGACACCAAAGTTATTCGCAAATAAAAAAAAAATCTTTCTGTGGAAACTACCACCAATAGGTAATATCAATCATCAATCAATCAAAGTCTTGAGGAGTCTTATGAAGGCGAGTAGGTCTTGGATCTGCCGTATGTGGGTAGGGAGGGTGTTCCAGGTCTTGGCGGCGAGGTAGGAGAAGGATCTGCCGCCGGAGGTCATTCGTTGGATGCGGGAGACAGCGGCGGGGCGAGGCTGGCGGAGCGGAGCGGAGCTGGCGGGTGGGTGTATGAAAGCTGAGTCTGCTGTTCAGGTAGGCTGGTCCGGTGTTGTGGAGTACTTTGTGTGCGTGGGTGAGGAGCTTGAAGGTGATCCTCTTGTCGACAGGGAGCCAGTGCAGGTCTCTCAGGTGGGGGGTGATGTGGCTGCGGCGGGGGACGTTGACGATCAGTCGGACGGAGGCGTTTTGGATGTGTTCTAGTCGTCGTAGGTGTTTGGCTGGGATTCCTGCATAGAGTGCGTTGCTGTAGTCCAGTCTGCTGCTGACGAGGCCCTGTGTCACCGTTCTTCTTGTTTCAGTCGGGATCCACTTGTAGATCCTGCGGAGCATGCGGAGGGTGTTGTAGCAGGAGAAGGAGACAGCGTTGACCTGCTTAGACATGGAGAGGTGAGGAGTCGAGGATGAATCCTAGAGTGCGTGCTTGGTAGGTTGGTTTTGGTGCTGTTCAAAGTGTGGTCGGCCACCAGGAGTCGTCCCGTGCTGAGGGGGTGGGCCAGAGGCTAAGGACCTCCGTCTTGTCCGAGTTCAGCTTCAGACGGCTGCTCCTCATACAGTCGGCGACTGCCTTAATTCCCTTGTGGAGGTTGGTTTTGGCGGTGTGTGGGTCCCTGGTGAGGGGGAGGATGAGCTGGGTGTCGTCATCATAGGAGATGATGTTAAGGTCGTGATGGCAGGCCACTTGTGCGAGGGGGGCGATGTAGACATTGAACAGCGTTGGGCTGAGGGATGAGCCCTGGGGGACGCCGCAGATAATGTCGGTGGCTTCGGATCGGAAGGGTGGGAGGCGAACACTCTGGGTTCTGCCAGAGAGGAAGGATGTGGTCAAGTGAAGAGCCTTCTCTTGGATTCCAGCTTCTAGGAGGCGTGTCTTTAGAGTGCGATGGCAGACCATGTCAAAGGCGGCTGACAGGTCCAGGAGGATGAGGACTGATGTTTCGCCATTGTCTAGTTGACGCCTGATGTCATCTGTGGCGGCGATGAGGGCTGTCTCGGTGCTGTGTTTTTGTCTGAATCCGGACTGGGACGGGTCCAAGATGTTGTTGTCTTCCAGGTGGCGGGCCTGTTGTATGTTGACGATTTTCTTAATGACCTTTGCCTGGAACGGGAGCAGGGAGATGGGCCGGATGTTCTTGAGGTCCTAGGGGTCCGCTTTGGGCTTCTTGAGGAGAGCGTTGATTTTGGCGTGCTTCCAGCTTTCCAGGAATGTCGCTGTTTCAAAGGAGATGTTGATGACCTTCCGTAGTTGGGGTGCGATGGCTGCGTCTGCTTTGTTGAATACGTGGTGTGGGCACGGGTCAGATGGAGATTCTGAGTGGATGGAGTTCATGACCTTGCGTATCTCGTCTTCGTTGATGTTGGACCAGGAGGTCAGGCGGTTGACGCTGGTGGTGTTCACAGGGGAGGTGGAGTCTGGCGTAGTTGGGTGGTCGTGGTGTTGAAGCTGTCGTGGATGTCAGCGATCTTGCTGTGGAAGACGATGGCTAGTGAGTTGCACAGTTCTTGTGAGGGTGGGATGTCATTTGCGTTGGCGCTGGGGTTGGAAAGTTCCTTTACGATGCTGAAGAGCTCTTTGCTGTCATGTGCGTTGTTATCCAAGCGGTCTTTGAAGGAGGATCTCTTGGCTAATCTGATGAGGTGGTGGTGTCTGTGGGTGGTGTCCTTGTGGGCTGCGTGGTTATCTGGTGTGCGTTCGTGGAGCCATGTCTTCTCCAGTTTCCGGCATACGCGTTTAGAGGTCTGTAGCTCGACGGTGAACCCGGTGGCTCTCTTGTTGGCGTGGCTGTTGGAGGGTTTCTTGAGCGGGCGAGGGTGTTGGCGCAGTCGTCGATCCACTGTCTGAGGTTTCGGGCTGCAGCGTCTTGGTTGGTGGGGTCGGTGGGTGGGTTCTTAGCAAGGGAGGTGATCATCTGGTCTTCGGTGACTTTGCTCCAGCAGCGGCGAGGCAGCTGTTGGGTCCGGTGATGCGTGGTTGGTTTCTTGAAGGTGAAATGGATGCACCGCTGGTCGTTCCAGTGGAGTTCGGTGGTGTGGTCAAAGGCGACGTGGGAGCCTGTGGAGAAGACGGGATCCAGCGTGTGGCCGGCGGCGTGGGTGGGTGCGGTGACGAGTTGTCTGTGGCCGAGGTTGGCGAGATTGTCGATCAGGGTGGCGGAGTAGGCATCATTGTTGTTCTCGAGGTGAAAGTTCCGGTCCCCGAGGAGGATGTAGTCCATGGACGCGAGTGCGTGGGCGCTGGTGAGGTCGGTGATGGACTAGCTGAACTGAGCCCGGGGTCCGGGGGATCTGTAGATGAGTGTTCGTCTGAGGGTGGTGTTGGGGTCGGTGTGGATCCGGAAGTGATCCGGAAGTGCAGGTGTTCGGCGGTGTTGAGGGTGTCGTCTGCGTGGGTGGCGACCTTGAGGGGGGACTTGTGGACGATGGCTATCCCTCCTCCGATTCCGTTGGCGCGATCCCTGCGGGTAATCTTGTAGCCATCTGGGATGGCTATGGCGAGGTCGGGCGCAGAGGAGTCGTTCCACCAGGTCTCGGTCAGGAAGGTCACGTCTGAAGCGGAGGTGTCGAGCAGATCCCAGAGCTCGATGGCGTGTTTGCGTGCGGAGCGGGTGTTGAAGAGTATGGAGTGGAGGTGGTTGGGTCCAGTCCTTGGAGGTTTGGTGGTCTGTCGCAGGTGAAGCTGCAGGTGTGGCAGGAGAAGGGTCCGTGGGTCAGTTTCGGTGCGGCCTGGAAGCAGGTTTGGTTTCGGCTGGCATTGAGTGCGTGGAGGGTGCTGGCATCGTAGTGGATTCTGGTGTTGTGGCGTTCGCGGGGTGCGGGGGTTCTGGCGCTGGGTGTGCTCCAGGCGCGGATGGGCGCAGACGGGCTTGCCTGAGGTGCGCCTTTGGTGCACCAGCGGCGCGCCCGCTGAGCGGCCGCTTCTTGGCCTGCATATGAGGTGGCTTGGGAGGGAGGAGCAGCTGGGAGGCAGGAGCGGGGAGGCGAATGGATGTGCAGGGGGGGCAGAGGGAACTGGCGCACAGGGCAGAGGGGAGGGAAAAACCCAGGAAACAGGGAGGCAGCAGGGATGCAGGAACCAGGCAGTCAGGTGACGAGCAGCGGCGTGAGGGCGACCTGGCTGCGAGCAGGGTCAAAGGTCACAAAAAAGCACAGAAAGGTCACAAAAAATGGGGGGAAACTAGTGGCACAGAGGCACAAAGGTCACAAGAAAGGGCAGAAAAGGTCACAAAAACGGGGGGAAACGAGTGGCACAGAGGCAGAAAGGTCACAAGAAAGGGCAGAAAGGTCACAAAAAACGGGGGGAAACGAGTGGCACAGAGGCAGAAAGGTCACAAGAAAGGGCAGAAAGGTCACAAAAGACAGGGGAACGAGTGGCACAGGAGGCAGAAAGGTCCCAAGAAAGGACAGAAAGGTCACAAGAAATGGGGGAACTGAGTGGCACAGAGGCAGGAAGGTCCCAAGAAAGGGCGGAAAGGTCACAAAAAGTGGGGTGAAATGAGTGGCACAGAGGCAGAAAGCTCACAAGAAAGGGCAGAAAGGTGCAAAACAAATGGGGGGAAACGAGTGGCACAGAGGCATAAAGGTCCCAAGAAAGGGCCGAAATGTCACAGAAATGTAGGGGCAGCTAAGCAACAGAAGGCAAAATGGGCAGAGAGACACAGGGGCCGCGAGGGGAGCAGAAGGAAAAACCGGGCAGAGAGACACGGGGCAGCGAGGGAGAGAACGGGCACAGGCGGTGCTGTGCGGAGAAGGAGCGACCTACCTGGAATGGTTAAGGGTCGCTATGTGTGTGTGTGTTGGGTAACCAGCGGCAGTTGTTATAGTTATAGTTAGGACCACATTTCCATAGGAAATTGATTTATTGGTTTGCTTATAACTTTGGCATTGGTTGATGAATCTTCACAAAATTTTCCAAAAAGAATGCCTCCACCTCAACTTCTTCTTGGAAAGTTTTGAAGTGATCCATCAAGTGTGGTTAAGAAAACAGAGGGTTCCATAACACACAGATTTTCCTATAGGCAAATATGACACAGCTACAGCCAAAACTGTAGAACAGAATAACACCAAATTTGGCTGAAAGCTAGATCTTAACCCAGAAAGCGCGCTTTTTGTGATTTGATGTTTTTGCGAACTTAAGGTTCAAAATGTATGTATATATCAGGCTGCAGCGGATCCGCAGACAAGACAGATCTAAATGTATGATCTGATTAACTACCACCACATCAACAAATATATGACAGCAGTCATTTTAGGACTCAGGGGCTCAGTCCCCTGTCCTAGAAAAAAGTATAAAAAAATCATATAGGGGTCAGGGTAGGTATACCCTTTACCCTTAGGACTGGTGTGTGGGTTCCAGCGGGAACCCTCCTCACGAGTGGTAAATTAACAAAAAATTGTATTATAATGGATTTGTGGTAATGGCAAAAAAGAGAAAGGAAAAAATACGGCCCTTTTAAAAAATGTGCCACATGGGGTAGGCCAAGACCCATGGTGTTAGCGATATGTTTTTGTTAACAGGCAGCCTTTACAACCCTGAGCCTTTTGGATGCCCAGGAACTTCATTCCCTGGGCCCATTCATTATTTGTGGTGAGGGTGGATTGTGGGACCCCCTCCTTGAGCCTGTGTATGGTCCTGGTGGACCCTATCCCCAGGGCCAATTCTTTTTGGGTGGAGGAGGGCATGCAGTCCTCCTCCCCCAGGCTGAGTAAGCCCCCGTGGACCCCATTTACTAGGCTGAGTGATTAATTGTGGAGAAGAAGTCATGCCCCTGGGGTGTTGGGCGAAAGGCTGTGCCCAGTGGGGGATTGGGTGACTGAAAGGGGGCTGGGCACAAGACCTGACCTGGGGCCGGGGCCTGGGCCCAACCTCATGCACAGCTATGGACATCTTATGTTACGTTAATAAAAACATTGAAATTCACTAAAAAACTTAAGGATAAAGTGACTTTATAGTTGGAAATTGTAACAATTAAAAAATATATATATAGAAATTTACAGAAATAAAAAGGTTAAAGGGACGTTACACTAAAAATGCCAGTTAAAGTAAACTATTTTAAACTAACAAACCCATAAAATTCACTAGCTATAGTTATCTCAAGTAACTATAACTCGTGACCTATAGTAACTACAGCACGCTCGTCGCTATACACTACCTTTTGTTTGCATAGATGGGTTATGGATACTTCTGTCGTTATTTAATTGTAAGTGATCCAGGGTTGTCATTGTTCCAGAACTTTCTATTTATGCACTTTTGCTGTCACCAAAACCCTTCCTACACTGGCCTCCTTGCGAGTACAACACCTTTACAACCTAGCACTTCCACACCATGTGGTGTGTTACCTATTTGATAATGTGGTACTCAGCAATGGGGTATGAAGGGCTCATCGAATTCAATGACAATACAATTCAAAACAATAGAATGCAATGCAATACGTGAAACGTTTTACTGAATGTCTTCATGGTAGTTTTTTATTGGGATTCACACAGTACCCGTGAGGAAGGCAGTGATTACTGATGCCCCTGCACAACAACAAGGAAACCCACCATTTGGGCTGAGGAAATCAATATATTATAGTACAGACCAACTTACAACCTTAACCATATCCACAAGCAATGCTTGCTATTGCTTCAGATCCACTTTGTGAAGAAAACATCTTTTAAGGGTACAGCAGTGGGAACTGCCAGAACATGAATTGCTCAACTGTTGGCAATTTGCTGCAAAACAGTTCACGATGGCGCACTACACTTGCATTGCTGCAGAGCAGCCTGTGGAGAGAACCTCGATGGGCAAAGAGGGGTGTGTGTGTGTGTTCGTGTCCCTAGAACTTCTCAGTCAAGGGGTAATTGGCACCCTGATGAACCTGGAGCCTGCTCCCTAACCTGCCCAAAAGCCGTCTCCTACCCCTGTTCTATGAGTGGGTGAGCCCTAGGATGCTCTAAGTAACTACTACAATGAAACTAAAGGTGTAGGTTCAATGCTCCTTTGTTCTATCTTGTTTCTGTGTAAGCTCAACGCCAACTGCCAGGCAGAGGCACGTAAGTCAATCAGTCAATTAATACTTTAATTCGCATTTAGAAACAAATGCATAAAATGTTCAGATAAAAACGTACAGACATATCAATAAATAAACGTAAGTCAAAATAGAGGCATGCCCTTTCCTCACCAGAAGGAGCACGTGGAGGAAAGAAGAAAGCAAATGATGCAAGCCAATGAGGCCTTGTGAAACAGGTATGTCCCAGCTGCAGAAGTTTTAGGGGACAGAAGTGAAGGATAACTATTACTCCTCCCTCCTATTTCAGCCCCCACCCCTCCTGGTTTTGGTTAGTGTTGAGTGACAGTGAGGGAGGAAGATACAAGGTTTTAAAAAAAAAGATAAAGATCACAATCATCTAAAAACTTCAAGGGAGTTGAAATGACTCTCCCAATGTGCATCATAAGCAGCACAGTTTGCATTCATCCTACATCAACCTCGAGCTGTCCCCTGAGCAGTATTTTACCTGAAAGGCACCTTTCTCTCTCACAGCACAAAATGTCCTCAATGTGAAATGAAAACACTCTGTTCTGTTTAATCTGTGAAAACAGCTGATACGGGGGGCACGACGAAGGCCTGCACAGTCAGGATTTGTGTGCTTTGCCTCTTCATTTGTATATATTTACAAAGCCATAATAAGTTGGAAATCATTCAGGCCTGGAAGCATAGTTGGCGCTGTGGAAGGCAAGTGGCGGCACTGTGTTCTGACTTTGCTCCCACCTCTGTCTCCAAGGGAACAACGTGTCTCTGAACTCAGTCTGTACCCCTTGGACAACATAATCAGTCATGGAGTTTGAAGTAACACTTCGCTTGAGGAAATGGAGTTTGGTGGGCCTGATGCCAGCACTTAATGAATTACTTGTCTTTGCCTTCCAATTATAATATATCTGCCACCAGGCCAGACTCACTTCTCCGTCCCAAACAACCGTGGTATGTTTGCCACGCCAGCAGGGAATGCAGAGTCCACAAGCGGTGCCCGTTCCCTTTCTATGGCCGCTGTCATTTGCTCAGCATGTTTGCCTGTTTCAGTAGACTCTTACACTGCACACAGACTGTCACCAGAGGTGCAGTAGCGGAATCTGTCACTTTGCAAAAAATAACATCAGCTTCAAAACAGGCAGACAGTGATGCACAACTGAATTTGCTCTGTTTTTGTGATGGTGGTCAATCCTACACCCTCTGATGGTAGGAGGAAACAGTGAAAGTAGAACATGTACACTATTCTCAATATACTGACATACAGCCATATCAAAGGGTTCTGTTCGATGGTTAAGGTGTCAGGTAGCTTGTCAGGAGGTGTGGCTTAACACTTAAGACTCAGCAGGTGCGGGGCAGCAGTACTTCAAAGTCGCTTGTGCTAAGCCCATCTCAGGAAAGTCTGGTGGTCCCTGCGGAGGGCATGTGCTGATGGTTTGAGGCATAATGTGTGTGAAAAGATGCACTACATGATAGCACACTGACAAAGAACTACAGCGTCCAAGAAGCATGAACTCTCACACGGCAGTGGTAGTCCTTTTGGGCATCTGACTGTAAGTTTCCTTGTGGTTGATGGCACCTTTGCTAGGAAATCATGATACAGTGTTGCTGCAGCTGAGACCTTGCTAGGTGGATCTTGGATTTTCTTTACAGAGAACAATTGCTTCTTTTGGAGTTTTTTGAAGGACACTGAGTGTAAAGAGAATTATTCTTATTTTAGAGCTCCGACGCAAAAATTATCCCTAAACTATCTTGAACATTTAACTTATGCTTTCTTAACAACTGTAGGAGTGTTGCATTACACTTTAGCTTATCCTGTGACAGAACATGAAGAATATAATAGTCAGAACTATGTTGCTCATGCCATGTATATATGATTATGCGTAAAGTATTCAGAGTTCCAATAAAGTGTTTAAGAGTTGCTAAGTTGAGAATCATAGAATATTAATGTTCGCTAACTACTTTGGAGTGGCATTCAAAGTCATATAGAAACTATAACTCACTTCAACAGAGAGTGCATTGCTATGAAGCTCGAGGTAATTATTCTACACCTAGAGAGAAGGGTTAAGGAACATGCATTTAGGATACTCATCTCTTGTATGATTATTTATTTATTTATTTATTTTGAAAGTTTTATATAGCGCGAACAAGATCTTTGCAGATATCAGAGCGCTTTACAAGGGCACGGGGGTGATAGAGTAATAGAATGTAATAGTTGAGGTAGTTAGGTACAAGGTGCATAGTTACATAGGTAGGTCAAAAAACAGGAGGTAGGTCACAGGTGAGGTAGTGTCTGTACAAGGTGCATAGTCAGTTGTGCCAATAATATAAAAGTACAAAAGTAAGCATATACTTGTTTAAGCGTGCTTAGAGTGTTTTTGGAGATAACATAAAGGTGGGCATGGTTGAGGTAGGTGAGTGCAGGATGTATAGTCACACAGGTGCATCAGTAGTACAAAAGTAGGGATAGTTGAGGTGGTGTAGGTACAGTGTGCAAAGTCAGACAGGTGCGTCAACAATATAACAATATACAAAGAGGGAACGTATACAATCAAATAAGTCATAATACAAGTAGTACAAGTAGACCAAGGGGTCAGGCAGGTATTACGGAGCGGATTCATGAGAAATACAGAATAATAGATCATGTGTATTTAGCCATGAGGATTGCTTTTACTTCTTTCTTAAACAGTTTGTTGGAGGAGTTGAGCCTGGTTTCAGGAGGGAGTGAGTTCCAAATCCTGGGTGCCATTCCTGAAAAGGAGCGTTTATAGGTTTTTTCCTTCCGGAATCTTCGAGGCTTCAACAGAAGATTGTTTGTGCTTCTAGTAGTTCTAGAGCCACCCGAGATTGTCAGCTTTTGAGTGAGGTAGGTGGGTGAGTTCATGTGTACAGTCTTGTGAGTCATGCAGGCGATTTTCAGATGTATTCTGGCTTCAAAAGGTAGCCAGTTCAGGGATTTAAAGTCAGGGGAAATATGCGAGTGTTTTTTTGAGCCAGTGATGAGTCTCGCTGCAGCGTTAAGGGACGCTCTTATGGGTGCCGTTGTAGTTAGGGGAGCCCGCAGAGGGCGGTGCTTCCGTATTCTATGTGCGGGATGACTATAGATTGTACTGCAGTTTGGAAGTCTTTGGCTGGAAGGAAGGGTTTAAGTTTTCTCAAGGTATTCATTTGGAAGTTCGCTCCTTTGGTTGCCTTGCTGATGTGCTGCTGCATGTTGAGATTGGCATCAAGTGTTATGCCTAAAGATTTTGCTGAGTCTACGACCGTAAGTTGTACATTTAGAGCCGTTAAGTGCTTAAGCCATGTTTGAGCCGTAGAGATTTTTGCAGGCGGTGAGATCAGGAGGAACTCAGTCTTCAGGGCATTGAGTTTGAGGTGCTTCTCGGCAAGCCAGGATTGGGTGTTTCTGATCGTGGTGTTCAGAAGCATGATGTCCTTGGGGGATTGTATTTTGAGATAAAGTTGGGTGTCGTCGGCATACATGTGAAAGTGAACATTGGATGTCTGTAGCAAAGTAGTGAGAGGTTCCATAACTAGGTTGAACAGTGTTGGGGAGAGGAAGGATCCTTGAGGGACGCCTAGCGATACAGGTACCGGAGAGGACATCAGGTTGTTGCTTTTGAATCTTTGTGACCGGTTGTGTAGAAAGGAGGTGAACCACTTGAGAACAGTCCCTGATATGCCCATTCTTGTGTTTAGCAGTTCGAGTAAGTTCTCATGTTTAACTGTGTCGAATGCTGAGGAGAGATCCAGAAGGATGAGGAGGCAGGTATCGTTTTGGTCTTGGATTTGGAGGGCGTCGTCCACTATGTGAGTCATGGCAGTTTCGGTACTGTGCCCTGCACGGAAGCCTGATTGATGAGCGTTGAGGAGATCAAACTTGTCTATGTGTTTAGTCAGTTGTAGCTGTACGCATTTTTCCAACAGTTTAGCGAGGGTGGGAATATTTGTAATAGGGCGGTAATTGTTTAGATCAGTGGGGTCTGCTGTTGGTTTTTTTAGTAGAGGTGTGACTTGTCCGACTTTGAGGGTGTCAGGGATGGATCCTTGTTGAAGAGAGCTATTGATAATTTTAGTCCAGAGTGGGAGGAGCAAGGGGGTAAAGTATTTTACAGCGTTTGCAGGAAGGGGGTCAGTGAGGTGATTGGATGGTTTCAGGGTGCTGAGCAATCTGCCAATTTCTTCTTCGGAGTAGGTGCCAAAGGATGACCATGTAGCATTGTTCTTTGGTTCAGGCGCTGCTGTGTGTTGGGGGTTGGAGTAAAGGATTGCGTCATTGAGGAGATCGCTTCTTATGTTGTCGGTTTTTTGGTTAAAGAAAGCAGAGAAGTCTTCACAGGAAGGTGTAACGCCCATGGTGCTGAGTGTCTGGGGTTGTTCTTTGGATTGTGTTCTGATTAACTCAAACAATTTCCTTGGGCGGTTTTTTGCTTGGGCGAGCTGGAGGCTGAAGAAATCTCTTTTTGAGCGTTTTATTTTCCTGAAGTAGGCGTTTCTCTGTTTCTTCAGGCTTTTTAGGTGCAGTGCAGAGGGGGCTGACCTCCAAGTGCGCTCTGCCATTCGCATGGCCCGTCTATCCTCATTGAGGCTCCCGTCATACCATGGGTTGGAGATCTTGGACGAGACTCTTTTCAGTTGCATGGGTGCAGCCTCATTGATTATTGTGGACATAGCATTTAGATAGTGGTCAGTCAGGAGTTGAACGTCCGTAGCGCCGGACGGGGGAAGTAGGAGATTGCAGCTGTTAGGCGGTAAGGAGTTTGGGTTGAGTTTCTTCATGTCCCTTTTCCAGACTTTGGGCTTAGAGGGTTGAACTGGGTTAAATTTAATTTTTCATTGATAAGGAAGGAGACAATATGATGATCTGACCAGTCACAAGGTTGGATTAACTCAAGTTGAATAGCGTCCTCTTTGGAGATGATAAGGTCAAGGATAGAACCTTTCTCATGGGTCGGGCTATTGCATATTTGGATGAGATCAAGGGCGTTGAGGAAGCTTTTGAGGCTATTTACCACTGTGTCACTGCTGTCATTCCAATGGAGATTGTAGTCGCCAAGGAAAATTTGGGTGTTTTGCCGTCCTGAATTGGTTGATATTGTGTCCATGAGTTGTTGGCAGAAGGAGAGCTTGTCCCCAGGTGGGTGGTATATGATGTGTAGTGAGCAAACCGGTTTGCTTTCGCTGATGACATCAAGGCAGAGGTATTCACAGGAAGTAAGAGAGGGGGCGGACGCTTTAGTAACTGAGAGGTTGCTTCTGTAAATACAGGCAATTCAGTGGTCGAAGGGGGGACAAAAAAGTAGGGGAACTGTGGACGGAGACTCAGGGGGCGGGAATAAGCAGAGGATTGGATTAGTGGGCGGAGTCGGAGGTGTGGCTAAAAATAGCAAAACATACCAATTTTTTGTGCATTTGGCATTTTACTGACCAGTTACAGCTTATAACGTTATTTAATTCAAACAATCGATTAACATGTTCATTTGAGGTTTAATATACAAGTTGTTTATATTTAATTCATTTACAATGTGGGACATGTTTCCAATCACAGAATATTCCAAATACGCTTATAAGTGGAATCATAAGCCATTTGTCTCCGAGCCATGCAGTTTCTTTCATTGGCACTTCCTGCATTGCAAATCCCTGGTGAGTTTGCAATGCAAAATGGAGGCACCAATGGGTGAGCTCGACTGGCCTCAGGGGTCCTGTGTATCATCCCCAGATCGAGCCTCCCCTTCCCACCGTCATTCTGGCATCGATCAATACCCTGTTTTATTAATACCCATGTTCTGTCCTCTCTTTGCCACCATTACTTCCTGGCATCGCTCATTACCGTACTTCTGGAATAGCAGGATTGAGCCCTCCTCTTACCAACCTACATCTTGGCCTCACTTGTCCAGCAAACCCAGATCTAGCCTTCCCCAATTTTAATTCCTGCCATCGCACATTACTCTGATTCTAACATACCCAGATCCAGCTTTGCTTTCGCCCACTCTCACTTCCTGGCATTGAACAAAACCCTGCTTCTGGCATAGCCAGGTTCAGCCCTACCCTTGTACCCTTAGCCCCTGGCATAGTCGTTAGTATGCTTCTACCATACTTAGATCCAACCCTCATCTCGTCACCCTTAGGTTCTGGCTTCGCTTACTACCCAACTCCTTGCATACAGGGTATATCCTTCCTGTCACCTTACTTCCTGGCATTGTCCTTTACCCTACTTCTAGCACCCCAGGATCAAACCATTCTGTTGCCACCCCTATTTAAGGCAACACTAATTACTTTACCTTTAGGATGTCAGGAGCCAGCTCTCCTCTCACCATCCTCACTTTCTAGCACTGCTCATTACCATGCATCTAACATAACCAAATACAGCCCTCCCATTACCACCCTTACTTCCTGGCACTCATTACCTTGCTTCTAGCATACCCAGATTCAGCTCTTACCTTACCGCCTTTACTTCATGTTATAGTTTATTGCCATGCATCTACCAAACTTAGATCTAGCCTTCATCTCGTCCTGCTTAGTTTCTGAAATCAATCACTTCCAGTGCCATCGCTACTTCCTGGCATTGCTAGTTACCTTGCTTATAGCATTACTAGAGTTAAACCCTATTTGCTAACCTTACTTCAAGGTATCCCAAATTACCTTACTTCTAGCATACCCAGATCCAACCATCCCCTCACTACCCTTACTTTTTAGACATCATTACCCTGCTTCTAGCATAGACAGGTTCAGCCCTTACCTTGTCCTCTACCTCCTTGCACCGCTTATTATTGCCCTACTCTAGAATACCCAGGTCCCACCCTCCTCTCGCCACCCTTACTGCCCGGAATCGTTCATTACCCTAGGTCTAGCCATAGTTGGATCTCGCCCTCCCTTCGGAAGCCCCACTTCCTAGAATCATTACTTCCCCCAACTTCTAGCTTACATGGTTAATTTCTCCTCTTTCCACCCTTACTTCCTAGCACCACTCATTTCCATGCTTCTTCATACCCAGATTCAGCCCTTTCTTCCCCCCTCTGTATCCTGGCATCCCTCATTACCCAACTTCTAGCATACCCAGATCCTGCAATCCCCTTCATCCTTACCTCCCGGCATCGCTCATTACCCCATATTTAGAGTACCCAACTCCAGCCCACCCTCCCCACCCAAACTTCCTGGTATCACCCATTACCTTGCTTCTAGCATACCCAATTGTTCACCCTCACATCGCTCATTACCCTGCTTCTAGCGTCCCCACATCAAACCCTTCCTCACCACCCATGCTCTCTGGAATTACCCTGCTTCTAGCATACCTACACCCAGCACTCCCCTCGCTACCCCTCACTTCCTAGCATATCATTACCCTGCTTCTAGCATACCCAGACCCAGCCCTCCCTCGCCACCCTCACTTCCTGGCAATGCTCGTTACCCTGTTTCTAGCATACCCACATCCTGGCCTCCCCTCGCTCCCCCTCACTTCCTGGCAACACTCATTAAACTTGTTCTAACATATCCACATCCCGGCCTTCCCTCGCCACCCCTCACTTCCTGGTATCACCCATTACCTTGCTTCTAGCATACCCACTTGTTCACCCTTACTTTCTCGCATCGCTTATTACCCTGCTTCTAGCGTACCCACATCGAACCCTCCCTCGCCACCCATGCTCTCTGGAATGATCCTGCTTCTAGCATACCTACATAAAGCACTCCCCTCGCTCCCCCTCACTTCCTGGCATATCATTACCCTGCTTCTAGTATACTCGGGCCCAGCCCTCCCTCGCCACCCTCATTTCCTGGCAACACTCATTACCCTGTTTCTAGCATACCCACATCCTGGCCTCCCCTCGCTCCCCCTCACTTCCTGCCATCACTCATTACCCTGCTTCTAACATACCCACATCCTGGCCTCCCCTCACTTCCTGGCATCACTCATTACCCTGCTTCTAGCATACCCACATCCTGGCCTCCCCTCGCTCCCCCTCACTTCCTGGCATCACTCATTACCCTACTTCTAGCATACCCACATCCTGCCCTCCCCTAGCTCCCCCTCACTTCCTGGTATTTCTCATTACCCTGCTTCTAGCATACCCAGACCCAGCCCTCCCTCGCCACCCTCACTTCCTGGCAATGCTCGTTACCCTGTTTCTAGCATACCCACATCCTGGCCTCCCCTCGCTCCCCCTCACTTCCTGGCAACACTCATTAAACTTGTTCTAACATATCCACATCCCGGCCTTCCCTCGCCCCCCCTCACTTCCTGGTATCACCCATTACCTTGCTTCTAGCATACCCACTTGTTCACCCTTACTTTCTCGCATAGCTTATTACCCTGCTTCTAGCGTACCCACATCGAACCCTCCCTCGCCACCCATGCTCTCTGGAATGATCCTGCTTCTAGCATACCTACATAAAGCACTCCCCTCGCTCCCCCTCACTTCCTGGCATATCATTACCCTGCTTCTAGTATACTCGGGCCCAGCCCTCCCTCGCCACCCTCATTTCCTGGCAACACTCATTACCCTGTTTCTAGCATACCCACATCCTGGCCTCCCCTCGCTCCCCCTCACTTCCTGCCATCACTCATTACCCTGCTTCTAACATACCCACATCCTGGCCTCCCCTCACTTCCTGGCATCACTCATTACCCTGCTTCTAGCATACCCACATCCTGGCCTCCCCTCGCTCCCCCTCACTTCCTGGCATCACTCATTACCCTACTTCTAGCATACCCACATCCTGCCCTCCCCTTGCTCCCCCTCACTTCCTGGTATTTCTCAATACCCTGCTTCTAGCATACCCAGACCCAGCCCTCCCTCGCCACCCTCACTTCCTGGCAACGCTCATTACCCTGCTTCTAGCATACCCACATCCTGCCCTCCCCTAGCTCCCCCTCACTTCCTGGTATTTCTCATTACCCTGCTTCTAGCATACCCAGACCCAGCCCTCCCTCGCCACCCTCACTTCCTGGCAGCACTCATTACCTTGTTTCTAGCATACCCACATCCTGGCCTCCCCTCGCTCCCCCTCACGTCCTGGCAACACTCATTAAACTTGTTCTAACATATCCACATCCCGGCCTTCCCTCGCTCCCCCTCACTTCCTGGCATCACTCACTACCCTACTGCTAGTATACCTGGATCCAGCCCTCCCTCGCCACCCAAACTTCCTGGTATCACCCACTACCTTGCTTCTAGCATACCCACTTGTTCACCCTTACTTCCTCGCATCGCTTATTACCCTGCTTCTAGCGTACCCACTTCAAACCCTTCCTCGCCACCCATGCTCTCTCGAATTATCCTGCTTCTAGCATACCTACATCCAGCACTCCCCTCGCTCCCCCTCACTTCCTGGCATATCATTACCCTGCTTCTAGTATACTCGGGCCCAGCCCTCCCTCACCACCCTCATTTCCTGGCAACGCTCATTACCTTGTTTCTAGCATACCCACATCCTGGCCTTCCCGCGCTCCCCCTCACTTCCTGGCATCACTCATTACCCTGCTTCTAGCATACCCACATCCTGGCCTTCCCGCGCTCCCCCTCACTTCCTGGCATCACTCATTACCCTGCTTCTAGCATACCCACATCCTGGCCTCCCCGCGCTCCCCCTCACTTCCTGTCATCACTCATTACCCTGCTTCTAGCATACCCACATCCTGCCCTCCCCTAGCTCGCCCTCACTTCCTGGTATTTCTCATTACCCTGCTTCTAGTATACCGAGATCCAGCCCTCCCTCACCACCCTCACTTCCTGGCATTTCATCCATAGACTTCAAACTGCCCAGGGGGCACATAGGGCGAGGGCATAAAAAAGATTTGAAGGGCATCAGCAGAGCTTTGGTACTGTAATTGCAGGTTAAGCTGCACATCTGGATTGAGATAGGCAGGGACAGCAGTGTTGGGCCCCTACCAGCAGCACAACCAGCAGTGGCAGATCGGGATAGATGCCCTTCGGTGGAGCAAAATGCCAACATTTTAGAAGAGTAAAGAGGGAGATTTGTTTAAAATAAACGGAAGAATGCATTTTCCCCATTGACTTCTGCAAAAGCAGAGGCCGCAATCTGCAGAAATAAAGCTGGTTTTGGCTTTAAAGGTTGGGCGTCTCCCGCCCAAATCGGGCCTTTTGACATGTATGAATTTTAAATGCCTGCAATGAGCCTGGCATGGGTGGTGCCGCCAACTGCACTGGCTTCTGAGCAGGGCACGACACATTGAAAAAAAATAACATAAAAAAAACAGCAGATATATTAAACAAAATGCAAGAGGTATTTTATTCCCCCCACTTATTTGATGTTTGTGGAGTTCAACTTCAGAGGCAGTCCAGGCTCCTCGCAGGCCCCAGTTCAGAGAAAAGGGCAGAGCTGTAAAGGAGGGGGGGTCGGGGACCTCTGGGCAGGCACGGAGAGTAATTTCTAGGAGAGGCTGGTGGGGCTGGGTCATCTTTTCAGTGGCTGGCTGGAGAGCAGATTCATTTATAGCAAGTCACAAAGTCCCCCAGATGGCGTCCATCAGTCTGCTTGACACCAAAGGATCCTGATGTGACCATTGTCACAGGTCACGGTGGGGGCTGGCAGGCAGCGTCCTCACAAATGAGGTGTGAATCACAGGCTCACGGCAGCCGCAGGGCCATCAGAGGTAGCCGCTTTCACGCTATGCTACACTGATGGCCCTTTCAGTCTCAGTTTGCAGGCCCCTAGACACAGCAGGGAAGGGGAGGAGGTCGGGCGCCCTGCAGAGGCCTTCGTCAATATTCACGTTGAGTGGAAAAAAAAGGTGTCATTTTAAAGTATGCCTATTCGTACAGTCCGGGTACGCTCTTTCAAAAACAAGAAGTAGGGGAACGGACTAGCATACTTTTTAGAAGTAGGGGCACGCCGTGCCCTTCCGTCCCCGCCCACTTCTAACACTGAGGCAATTCCACCGCCTGTCTTTTTGGTCCTGTCAAGTCTAATGATACAGTAGTTGGGGGGGACTAGGATATCCAAGATAGGTGTAGAAGAATCAGACAACCATGTTTCAGTCAGAATGGCTAGATCCGGTTCCTGAGACATGATGAGGTCGGCGACCCCCGCGGAATGTCTTTGGGCCGATCTGCAATTGAGAAGTATGCATTTGAGGCTAGGGGCGCAGAGGGTGGAGGAAGGTTCTATAGTGATGGGCACATTAGTGAGGTTGTTGGGGACGGCGCCTCTATTGTTATCCTTTTGGTGCCTGAGGGGGTTAGAGATAATCGTTGGGATGGACAGGTGGTTGGTGGCTAGGCGATTTTGGGGAGCCGGGACGTAAGAGTGGAGAAGGGCGTGTGTGTCATGGTCTGAGATCGTATTGGTAGTGCGTCTGGGGCGATTGGTGGTATTGCGAGAGGGGATAGAGGTCCAGTGTGGGGAGAGTTGTGTGATAAGGCGAGTAGGAGGTGAGGACGAAGTGTTGTTAGGTGTAGAGGGAGTATTACGATTGGTGGTAACGGATTGCGATTGGTATTGTGATTGTTGGTATTGCGAGAGGGGATAGAGGTCCGGTGTGGGGAGTGTTGTGTGGTAAGGTGAGTAGGAGGCACGGGGGAAGTGTTATTAGGTGTAAAGGTGGTGGTGGGAAGGGGGTGTCTGGGGTGTGTGATGAGCAACTCTTTGATGGAGTGTAGTTCTTCTTTCAATTGGAGGAGGGTGGACATAATCATGTCCAGCGTGGTGTTATGAATTACACGTTCCTCATCAAAGCACAGAGGGGCAGTTACACCGAGATATGTTACAGTTTAATGCAGAACAGTCATGGCAAGAAATCTGTTGCTGGTTTTAGACACCCACTACTTTTTGCAGACTTCAGTGCCCTGCAGAAGTGACGAGTCAGAGTGGAGGCGTCCAGTGTTTGTATTCTCTCTTATCCCTATTCCTGTTTCTACAACTGGCGCAAGCCGAGTTCACTCAGTCTTACCAAGTGCTAAAGGTAAGCAGGGCATGATTGGGTTAAAGCCAAAGCCACAAGAGAAAACTCACCAAGAAACTGGGTGGAGCCAGAAGGGCCGTAAGACATGTATGACACATAAAAAAACAGCAGCACATTACTCGTCATTAAGCCTTTTATCATGGAATATAGCAGGCACAAACCAAGAACTGCTGGATAGATGTACGAAATAATAGCCCTTTAAGAAACATGGCTGACCTCCCCATTCCAGGTTGCAGGATAGATTCTTCACTTTGTAAAAGTCATAAGACCTCAGCGATATGGCAGACCAAAGGGTGAACTGGACGTCTATAGTTCCATGGCATTAAACACTGCTTCCACCCAAATGCCCGCCACCACGACAGATATGCAAATAATAAAAATGGACCTGTGTTGGAGGCGTGGAAGAGGGCTAACACATTCTTTGGATGGGATAATGGGCTGACTGAGTGAACTCCGTTATGGGAGAGTGATATGCTAGGGTAGGGGGGCAAACACGGTTTTGGTACGTGGAAACTACTAAATATAGCACATCTTGGCGATGTATGGAGGGGCCCAGCGATAATCTCATTTGAAGATTTACAAAAGGAGTATCAATTAGCCGACACAGAAAGATACAAATACATACAGCTGGGACATGCACTCTGTTGGCACATTAGAGAAGGGGAACAAATTCACAAGCTCAGCCCACTGGAGGATCGACTCATTCTAGACACAATCCCAGAAAAGGCAATATCCTGCAATACAGGAAGATTATCAATAACTCACCCGACCAGCTGAGGACCCCACAAGAGGCCTGGGAGGCCGTCGTCGGCCTACTAGAAGATGATGATCGGGTAGAGGCTATACAGAGCCCAAGAGCGGTAGCAATTAGGGCGAGATTTAGGATAGTACTGTTAAGAATTCTTCATAGGTCCTATTCCACTAGCACAATCGTGCATAAGCTGGTATGCGCGCATATGGACCGGTGTATACGGGACTGTGAACAAAGAGGTACCTTTTTCCACATTATCTGAGAGTGTCCAGCCGTACAACAATATTTTGGAAAGGTGATACGAGTAATGTCGGGGGTGAATGGGCAGGAAATTCCAACAGAGGCCAAATGGCACATACTGTGTGTAACTGGGGACCAGACATGGCCGAAATAAGAAAAAATCTGGCTATCAGTGGTGTTGATGGTGGCTAAGAGGAACATCGCCAGAGCATGGGGTGCTGCCTTCCTCTGACAGTGGGCCAATAGAAGGCCACCCTTGATTGGTGTAATGCAGCGGAAAAGATAGTATATGAGAACAGGGGCTGCCCGCAGAAATGGAAAAAAGTGTGGAATCAATGGGAGAAATACAGGAATCCATGAGAGGAAGGGTGAGGGAGGTAAGACACGCAAGTGAGGATGGGTGGGGATGGTGGTTCTAGATTAATAGGCTTAGAGGGTCAAGATCTGGAATGATTGTTGCAACAATGGATTATAGACTTGGATGTAAAGGCTATTGTATTCATGCCTCAGAAGTCTGTTGATTTAAAATAAAAATGGACCTGGGATCAAACAATGTGCCAAGCACCATTATTCTTTTTAATGTGTATGCACATCCGATCCGTGAGATCAAAAAAATCTTATTCAATAATCCGAGTAGGGCAATAGACAAAATAAGGTTTGAGCATCCAGCTTGGAACATAATAGTAACCAGTGATTTTAATTTGAATCTAATACACACACCGGACAAGGATGTCGACATAATAGCAGCAAATACAATATGGGCAGTTCAACACCAAGAATGTTCCGCACATAAATGCTGCAATGTAAATTGTCAGAAACTGGTAACAGATCTAGAACATCTAGGGATGGGAGTACTGAATGGAAGATCACAACAAGACAAATCCACGACCTGCACCTACCACAGCCCTAAGGCTAGGATCAGTCACGCACCTACCACAGCCCTAAGGCTAGGATCAGTCACATCACTTAACTTGAAAGGTCTAAGATGAACAAGCAATTCCCTCCTAAAAATCTCCTTGAGGGCAAAGGAACTGGTCGCAACTCTCAACGCACAGGAAGGTTTGTTGATAGAAGTTTGGACCATATTCCTAACAACACTATTGAAGGAATCTCCGCAAACCAACCATCTCAGACCCACTGGACACGACCAGGACAAGCATCTGAGTAAAACAGCAATAAACCTAAGAACAGAATTAAGAAGAAGAATCAAACGGACAAGGTGTACTACAGTGCCTGAAGCTACATGGGATCAAATACAAAAGTTGAAGAGGCAATATAAACAAGCATTTGCAATGCAATAGGTCTCGCCTTTCGGGCCTTATATGTATTTAGCTATGCAGCATATTAGCCTGGGTGCTGAAACATCTTCTGTTCTTTAACATGGAGGGAAAGTAAGTACCAAACTGGGTGACACACCAGGTATGGGAACACATGGAGAGAAATATTGCCTTTCAGCTGGAAATGGTATAGTCCAAAGCTCTGTTTTTAATATAAAATCAGGGCCTTCGGTGGTCATATCACTGAAAATGCAACATTTGAACAAAATATTATTGTCAACGGGTCCTCGGGGAAGACAATTTCTATGGACTGGAATCTAGAAAAATGCTAAAGTGATTCTGATATTTTACTCACCTCTGCTGGGCGTTCTCCCTCAAGAAAGTTAAATAGAGGCAGTTGCCAGAAAAATTAAAAAAAGAAAGTCCCTCAGAAGAAAGCAATTCTGGTATTTTTCTGACCTCTGCTGGTCCAATCACTATCAACAAACCTGATTACACCTACATCAGTCGAAGCAGTAAGTCAAAAATTCCATTTAGAGCCACCACAAACAACAGCCAGGAAACCTAAAGTACCAAGAAGCACTCCAAACGCCATGATGGCAGTGGACTTACAATTACCTCAATATACAGCAGAACAAACAGCTAAGGTTATTCAGGCGGGCAGACGAGATGGGGCACCAGGCCCAAATGGGATTCCACAAGCAATCTACAAACAGGATTCTAAGTTTTGGGCTGTCCCGCTGCCTTGTCTTTTTCATGAGATGGATAACACAAATAGCCTGCTGGAGAGTTGGAGAGGGTCAGTAATTAACCCGGTATATAAAGGAGGGGATCGGACTGATCCAGCCAACTACTGAATGATCGCCTTACTTGACACAGAAGCTAAATACCACACATTTTTTATTCTATCGGATCTGCTAGACTGGTCAGAGACTAACAACAAAATCCCTCTCAATCAGTCGGGATTCCGCAAAGGCGTGCCACCACTAGCAATCTTCTTGCGCTAAGCTTAATGGCAGACAAGAATCTACTGCAACAAAAGAGCTGATACCTTTGCTTCATAGACTTCAAAGCGGCGTTTGATCGAGTAAATAGAGGCCTACTGTGGCATAAACTAATGCAGTAGGGACTCCCGGAAACAACACTAAGAGCCATACAGCTACCATACACAAATACTTGGATCCAAGCCAAATTCGCCGATAGCAATAGGCTCACCAGGAAGATCTATACAAAGGCCAGATTAAAACAAGGGTGTGTCTTGGCCACACACCTGTTTATTATTTTCATGGCCGATCTCTCCCCAAAGCTAGATGAGGTGAATTCACATCCACAATGCCTAGGCATTCTGCTCATCACCCATCTATCTTATGCAGATGATATATTGCTACTAAGCCACATACGAATAAGCCTCCAAAGGGCGATCAATGAACTGGCGCAATTTGCCAAGGAAAACTTGATGGAAATCAATACTTTAAAAACAAAACCCATGATTTTAAGTTGTTCTGCTTAGAAACATCTGCCATTGTTAGCAGTTATTAAAGCTAAACTCCTGCCCACAGTGGCATACGCAAGTGAAATCCAGTATGCAACTCCTCACCCACCCAGGTGAAGTTAGAATTTGGGTTGCAGCCACAACACGTGCAAGGACGATACATAACAATAAAAACATGGTACAAAATTTGGTCCAAACGGCAAAATTCAATCAATAATGCGCTGTGGAGGGCCCTAGATGATGAACCCAGTCTGCCTACACTAAGTACCTACGATCCTCCTTAAAACTCACTAATACTACAGGCCTTTGGCAATTGAATCTTCCGTTTTCTTTCTTCCAGCTAACGCTAAAGAAAGCGGCCATAAAGCACTCGCTATTGAAAGACAAAACAAACCCAGGCATGGATGGTCCTGCAATCATGTACCAAACTGCAACCGGCAATGTATTTAGGTCAGACGTACACCTCACATTTAAAAACAGTTCCATCAAATACTGATCAACCAAGCTGACAATATAAAGGCCCGAAAGCATGCAGCCTCTGCGGAGCACTGAAGCAGGATCTAATGAATCTAATTTGCGTCTGCCCTATCTTAAAATCATATTGCCTTCTGTTATTGAAAGAAAGATTTTATACAAGAGGTATTCACTCCTGTAGAGTAGCAATATTAAAATGATCCACAGCTCAATTGTAGCCCGGTGAAATTTTTAACTTTGTATGAAAAATGCGTAAAGTCCTGTCTGAGGAGAGTTACAGAATTGCAGTTTGGAGGGCACATGTTTTACAATGGTCCTCTTCCGGCCCTGATTAGTTTTTATTGTTTTACTTCAATATGCTAAAAGGTCTAATGAATGGAGGCGGTAAGCCTCCTAGTCCCCTTTGAGAATATGCTTCACAAAACAGACTATTTTGTTTCCACAGTCTGATTTTATTGTATTTTGTCATTTTCTACGTTTAAATGAGCTGAGTAACCAATGCACTATGAATCAATTGATGTTTAAAAATTTGTATACGATTCGCTTACATTTAGTAAAATTATCTATGGCATATTGTTATGGCGTTACCTAACTAAAACGGGAAACATCCTTTACAACGCAACTTTTACCACGCAGTGCTATTACAACGCAGGTTTTACAACGAAAACCATTACAACGCATTCCGCTGGGGGGCGCTCTAGGATAGGGAATAGATTTAATTTACTATCCAACACCTTCCCTAGTGTCCACGGGGACTGGAGTTGGAATAGTAAATTAAACTATTCACTATCCAGCACCCCAAAGCGCTATGCGTTGTAATGGTATGCGTAGTAAAACCTGCGTTGTAACAGCATGCGTGGTAAAAGCATGCGTTGTAACGCCATACATCCAACTAAAACAGTAAAGAATTTTTTGATTGAATGATTGAACTAGACCTGATATTTTTGTGTATGTTATCATTGGTGGCGGCTGTGAGAGACAGTAGAGTGCATCATGCTCATTGGTTCTTGGGTACAAGGCTAATGCTATTTCAGAAGTATAACCCATTTCCCTGCAACCCCTGTGGGGCAGGGTCCTCCCAACCCTTCAAAAGGCCCCAAATCCACCAGGGGCCCTCATTCAGCGCACAAATTGTGAATATCTGTGAGATATAGGAGACTCAAGGGTTCCTCATCATGTTCTGCAGGGAGGACCCATCAATTTGCCTTTATTCCACTGTGCTACCTGACATTAGCTAATATGTATATTTCAACTAACCTTAGCATAACTTCTAGGTGCTTATGGGGCCAGCAGTAGAAATGTGCTGTCAGCTGTAAGTTGTAAAATAAACAAATTTAAAAACTGGCCAAAGTACCTTACATGCAGGCTTGAGGTAAGTTCCATTCAACTCAAATCCTGTTGAGTGGCCACATCTACTCTACCTATTCTTCAAACAGAGGCAGCCGAATCTGGCTTTAGCCTTTTTAAGACTGATCAACATAAAGTTGTTCTTATTTTTATTTGATAACTTCTATGGGGTTATTTGGTGAGAACGTCATTATTAATAGAACCACCAGTCATAACCCAGAAGAATGAATGTTACCATCTGTTTATATTTTATAGCTGGCAGTAGGTGGTATAAGACCATCTGTGAAAATATCACAATACAACCAGTTGTATTAATACCATCATTTCAGTTATGGAGCTTCCTCTGTATTAGTAGAATAGTCAGAACTTCCTTTTGTGCCTGTGCAATCTTTCCGAGGAAAAAAGGACTTTATCGCATGATCTGCTAATACATCGTCATTTATTTCAAAGCAGTAATGGGTGACTCTGGCCCATCAATTGGTTGTGTGTTCCCCCATTCAAGCGTCAGAAGAACTGTAGTACATATATTTCTCCCAAAAATAAAATGTGTTTTCAATCTGTTATCGTGTTTTTTTCAGTATCTATTAAATTGTACACAGCTTAGTAAAAAGCTCCAGAATGTCATCAGTTAACCTCCATATGTGTAATCTTCTATTTGATGAGGTATTGATGGCAGACATGTGGCCATGCATAAATACATCATGAACGGCTCACACCTGTGTCAAGTAGAAAGGTCGCAGGTATAATGAGCTACTGAGGGCTGGCTTACACCTCACCCATCACCCATCACCCTTCACAGGACATGTGACCCTGGCGATAAAACGGGGTTGGGCGCACGTGCCCTGGGCCAGTTCTACCCATCAGCTACTAGTATCTGTGTGTTCCTTATTTATGCATGGGGGCCTGGGGCCTGCACCATTACAGCCGTAAAGTGGCGGGGCTTTAAAGCAGGAGGATTAATAATAGCGATTGAACTTGTCTACCGTCAGTAATGCTTTTAGCATATATATGTACTTCTGCCGTGCACTCCTCCTCACACTAACGCATGTTAATTTTCAGTTACGAGAAAACTACTGTTGAATATCTCTACCGGAAGTGACGGGGGTGCATTCCAGCAACCTGCTAGGCTGCCCTTATCGGAGGCAGGGTCTAAAACGGAATGTCAGCCAATGGGCTGCAACAGCTTTACCTTTATCTGACACGATAACAAATGTGCCCAATTAATCTTTGTAATAGGGCGGTCAGCGTCAGTTTAAGCTTGCTACAGCTCGGGCTTGTACGAGCTGCAGTAATAGTTCCCCACTTTTAGTATCAGACTATTCGTTCTATTACACGGACCAGGAAATGTTCACACATAAATATTTTAATGGCTTCTGGGATTCATTGGATTCAATGGCCGTGTTAAATGATAATAATCACATCTGGTTTATTACTATACTAATTCAGTGGCTTTTCCACAGTAGTTATTTTTTATTTTATATGCTTTGCTACAGTCACGGACATTTACAGCCATAATATTTTTAAAGTGTCCCATTTGTTTGTTTGAAGGAAGCCACGCAGTATATCTTTCCGTTAGTGGGCACTCTGGCCTATTATTTCCGAGCAGCCATTAGAAAATGGATCCCGTCCTGAGATGACGACGGAGCCTGAGAGCTGCCAGCACGTGGCAGCGGAAATGAGCACCGCAGTGGCATCTGCTGGGACCCTGACAACCGCTGCTGATTTAATGAGCAGACACATGGATTAAGAAATTGATTAATAGTGATATCTGCAAATCACTTCAGCCCGGGGTTCTTCCGAAACTAGATTGTGAAATATAGGGGCGAACAGAACGATGTGCCAGAAACGAAGAAGACCGTGACGCAGATCCGCAAAGCGTTTCATTTGAAGTTAGTAAGTGCTATCTAAATGCAATTACTTGGTTCCCGCTGTTTTTGACAATGCTTGGCACATATTTGAATAGTATTCTCAAACGTGCATTGTGAACACACATGGTTCTTTCATCATTGATGGCTATGCTTATGTTAGCCATGAATAAGTATTTGTTTGTTTACTTATTTTCCTATGGCCTTTTGGATTTGGATGGCAGTTTACAAGAATTAGGAGCAAAACCAAAGTGGGTGGTTCTGATGAGGCGTGGAGGTGGTCTGTTATTTGTAGGGATGCATCATAATCACAGATAGCCCGCACCTGCATATATTCCTTTGGGAGAGAGGGGTGGGGGGAGAGTGAGCAGACCCAAAAACCATTGAAGTGTGAAAAAGGCCGCTTTATTGGAACAGGTGCACATTTACAAATACACAAACTCGGCAACCGCCTCACAATCTAAACCACAACCCAAATTTTTGTTCGTTTTTATTTCAAACCCCAAACCCCGCCCCCACCCCACACCCTCCATCACACCCGCCCCCACCCGTACATACCCAACACAAAAACCATACAAACCCCAATAACATTATAACATTATAATATCACCTAACAAATACCAAATATCACATCTCCGACTATAAACCAACTGATCATATCCCCCGACCCATATTCTCCGAACCCCACCTCAATCAGTCTAAAAAATCCCCTAACAAGATCCGATTACAACTAACGGGTCCAACACTGGCCCAAAACTGACAATCACATAGCAAAACCGCCACGCACCTGTCCCAAGCGACAAAAGAACAACGTAAAACCCCATGCACACATGTCCCAAACAGTAGCCAAAAAATTAAATAAATAATCGAAAAATCCCCAACAAAGGGGAGGGAGGGAGGGAAAAAATTTCTAAGCTCAACCGGCCACCAGGTCACCAAGCCTAAAATGGTGCCCGGAGCGAGGAGCCCCGCCCATTTATAGGGGACCGCACAATACAACTAAAAACCAGCCCAAAAAAGCCCAAATGGAATCTGCTAGAAGAAATACCCCCACCCAGATCTCCCAAACCGCCCGGGGGAGGAGACCTCCCAGGGGTCGGCTGCCCTCCCCCAAGCCCCCCTTGGGAGAGAGGGGTGGGGGGAGAGTGAGCAGACCCAAAAACCATTGAAGTGTGAAAAAGGCAGCTTTATTGGAACAGGTGCACATTTACAAATACACAAACTCGGCAACCGCCTCACAATCTAAACCACAACCCAAATTTTTGTTCGTTTTTATTTCAAACCCCAAACCCCGCCCCCACCCCACACCCTCCATCACACCCGCCCCCACCCGTACATACCCAACACAAAAACCATACAAACCCCAATAACATTATAACATTATAACATCACCTAACAAATACCAAATATCACATCTCCGACTATAAACCAACTGATCATATCCCCCGACCCATATTCTCCGAACCCCACCTCAATCAGTCTAAAAAATCCCCTAACAAGATCCGATTACAACTAACGGGTCCAACACTGGCCCAAAACTGACAATCACATAGCAAAACCGCCATCCAGAAAGCGTGGGGTGAAAGACTGATACGGAGAGAGCCCCACCTTTCTGCCCCCCACACAGACCTAAAACAGGGGGGGGGGGAAAGGGGGGGGTTGGGGGAAACCAGAAAAGCAAAAGATGAGACCAAAGCCTACAACACATACGACCACCTATTCACCAATAAACTGGTGCACAGTCAGACAACGAGATAAAACCTCCCGCAGCTCCAGCAGATATAAGTCCATACCCATCCGGGAC
The DNA here is from genome assembly GCF_964263255.1 of Lissotriton vulgaris. Lineage (NCBI taxonomy): Eukaryota > Metazoa > Chordata > Amphibia > Caudata > Salamandridae > Lissotriton > Lissotriton vulgaris. The sequence continues at coordinate 779,925,047 of NC_141698.1, read as the reverse complement.
AAATGGACACCGTCCCCCCTAAAAAATTCCACCGCATCATATTTGATGTCACTATGTACGATGCGACCAAAACCCAAATCCCTGCAGAAACGGGAAACCTCCAGATTCACCTTCCTCCGAGATTTATCCACCGCCTTCGGCTTCACCGCATTCCTCCAAACCCTCCTTGGCACCATTTCAGTCCACAGGACATGACAACCTGACCACTGGCTATGCAATAGAGCCAAATCCTTTTTAATCGCTCGAAGCAGGACAACCCCCTTGACGGAACCCAAGTCATTTTCACCCAAGTGAAGAACCAGAACATCCGGGCAAACCCCCCCTACCAACCAAGAATTTAAAGCAGGGATCAGTTCCTTCCATAACATACCCCCCTTACCCTTCCAAACAACATTAAACAAACGATCATTGAAACCCAATGATGAACCAAAATAACTTTGACGAGCTTGCACTTGAGCTCTCTTAACGAAGGAATGGCCCACGATCCAAACTGTAATGAAAGCAGCCCGAGGACCAGCCACAGAACCTGAAAAAGAAAACAGAATCAGACAGGCAAAACAGATGAAGACGCCAGCGCGCCATCAGCCTCATTACGAGCATAGCGCCGAAAGCAATCAGAAGTCCAGCGCCCCAGTCCCATGATTTCCTCCCTCGACCAGCCCCTGTGGAAAGCCTCCGTGGCCGCCCCAATCCGGAAGGAGTGAGTACCGTATGCTGATCCATCTAAACCAATATGTCGCAGCGCTTTTCGCAGAACCATGCGCAGTTGATAATTCGACACACATGAACCATTTGAATGTCGAAAAACTTGAAGGTCCAATGACCCACCCGACATTTTCTTCCAACAAAGAGCCCAACGTAAAGGGCACGTGTCCGGAGGGGACACCGCCTCCAACCAGACACCCTTACCCATACTCCTTTGATCCGTCTTGGAGTGGGAGAGCCAAATATGGACCCCCCTTTCCGATATTTGAACATCCCCCCACAGAAGGCCAGGAGAGGACTTGTTGCCAAGCAATTCAGACACACGAAAGGCTCCAAAAAACATCCACACCATCAACGTGGAGAACAAACACGCTTCCACTCGATCAAAACACACAGCCGGGAGAACAGACATCACCTGAAACAGCCTCTGCCACGACAAAGGGGATCGCAAAGTGCGAACCACACCACTCTCTCTAGACCACCCTTCCAACATTCTCCTACCCAACTCCCCAGCCGACGGAGAGTAACCCCACAAAAGCTTACCCATGAAAGAAACACCCGCCAGTTTGCCGGAAATAGTAACTCTAGACAACTTCTTATCCATCAGACACAAAATGAACTGAACCACATCCTCAGCCCGTTGCCAATCCAGCTCCCGCCAACACACACCCGACTCCAAAAATTCTGTCCAGGCTAACTCATACGCTGTCCTCGTGGAAGGAGCCAGGGAACCTAAAACCAGGTGAATGACCCGGTGTTGCCTACCGTCCACAGGTGGTCTGGCATGGGAGTCGGCTCCTCGTCTGCCTCCAAAGCAAGCCCACGGAATCTCTCCCACTGTGAACGAGACAAAGCATCCGCAATGTCATTGTCCACGCCAGGAACATGCAGGGCCCGAAAACAGATATCATGTTTCAGACAACCCAACACAAATACTCGAAGGAGCTTCAAAATCTGGGGATCTCTGGCCGACTGTTTATTAATTACCTGGACCACAGCCATATTATCGATCCGGAAAAGAACCCTTTTGTGGGCCAAATCCGCACCCCACAGAGTAACAGCAACAACCACAGGGAAAAGTTCCAGAAAGGCAATACTTCTACCACCATTCCTCCATTGCACAGGCCACTGTTGGGCACACCACCTTCCTTGCCAGTACAGACCAAAACCCTCACTTCCAGCAGCATCAGAGAAGATCTGGACATCCCAACACCAATCCACCTCCCAACACAAAGGCACACCATTGAAGGAATGTAAGAAGAAGACCCACATGCGTAAGTCCTCTTTCACCCCCGCGGACAGTCTCACCCTATGATGTGGAAGTGAATGACCAGACAAAGCTCTGCCTAACCTCCTACAGAAAGTCCTACCCTCCCGAACCACTCTGCAGGCAAAATTAAGGTGTCCCAGCAGCACTTGTATCTCTTTCACAAACACCTTCTCTTTTCCCAACATGGTTCCAACCAGTTCAAGCATTTTTTGTTTCCTGTCCAATGGAAGACGAGCCTGCATCAAATGAGAGTCAAGCTCAATCCCCAAAAAAGACATGGTCGCGCAAGGACCCATGGTCTTCTCCGGGGCCAATGGTACACCTAAATAACTCATCAATGATTGAAACGATGTGAGAGCAGCTTGGCAAATCAACGAATTGGCAGTACCCACAAAAAAGAAATCGTCCAAGTAATGAGTGACGAGTACATGGCCACTCTGTTTAGTAAACCACCATTGTAGAAACGTGCTGAAAGTTTCAAACAACGCACAAGACATGGAACAACACATTGGCAACGCCTTGTCCACGTACCATTTTCCAAGAAAATGGATGCCCAGAAGACACCAGTCTTCAGGATGGACTGGAAGGAGCCGAAATGCGGATTTGATGTCGCATTTTGCCATGAGAGCATCAGGGCCCGCTGTGACAACCAGTTTCATAGCTACATCCACCGAAGAATAAGATACCGATGCAGCTTCGTTGTCAATGAAATCATTTACCGACCCACCTTCAGGCCATGATAGATGTTGAATGAGCCGGAACTGACCAGGCTCCTTCTTTGGGACCACACCAATAGGGGATACAATTAGGTTCACCAGAGGCCAATCATCAAACGGGCCCGCCATTCTTCCCTCACTCACTTCCTTGTCCAATTTTGACTGTACGATGGCAGGGTGTTCACTTGCCGACCTCAAATTCTTGGACCAACGTCTCAAACGTGGTCCCTCATACCCCAAACGAAAACCAACCTGAAAACCCAACAACAAGACTGACCGCAGCTCGGCAGGCTCGTAATCCCGTAAAGCCGCTGCCAATCGAGTAACATTAACCGGTGTACGAGCCTTTGGGCTAGGCATGAGCGGATTTTGCGGATTGGCAATCCGCGAATTTGCGGATTTGCAAACTCGCAATCCGCAAAATCCGCGAATTCCCGCGAATTTGCGGATTTTTTTTTTTTTTGTGTTCGCCCGTGTTTCTGCCATTTCGCGAGGGTTTTTACAATTTCGCAATTTGCGAACTTACCTGTCGGGTCGCAAGTTTTGTGAACTTGTTGTTTCTACGTGTCCAACCTGTTTGGGACACTCTTCTTCATCACTGCCACTCTCTGTCACCACTGCCACTCTCTGACTACTCATGCCACCCTCTGGCCCACCCATGCCACCCTCTGTTTCATCACCACACCCTCTGGTTGTCCAGTGTACATTATTTTCGGCAAAGCAAAGCACACCTTCCCTGCCTCAAGTGACCTGAATTAATTTGGGGCTGATTAATGTGTCACAGAATATTTTTTTAGCTGGCACCTGCTTCCTTAGTGCGCCCTGATTAGTGATCTTTTGCACTTGCTAAGTGCTTTCATTGTTGCAAAATTAGTTACAACACCTGCCCTGCCCCAACTGACAATAATGAATTAGGGGCTGATTAATGGATTTTAACTTCCAGCCTGGCTCCTGCTTGTCTCCCTTAGCTGTAATTCAGGACCTTTGTGGCATATGTGTAACTATTCTGAGGTTCAGAGCAGGGTCACATAATAGTTGCAACTGGCAACTGAACTCTGGAGGGGCCCCTCAGGAAGCACTACAGGAAATGGCTACTAATGATGTGCCTGAACTTTTGAACCTGGTAAGTAGTTACTTTCAGTTTTGCTTAGATCGTATTTCTGCAATTTCGCACTTATTCGCGGGGCGCGAACTCACGCGAACAGTGCGAGCAGTGCGAGCAAAATCCGCTGCTCGCGGATTTGCGGATTTTGCAGGAAATTCGCAAATCTCGCGGATTGCGGATTTCCCGAAAATCCGCAAAATCCGCGAGCGGAACGGATTTTCCGCCCATGCCTACTTTGGGCCCAGCACCGGATGAAGACTTCCCTCCCCTGGGAGCTGAAGGTTGTTGGGGTGGCACGAAAGTTCCTGAACTCTGTTGGGAACCCTGGGGGCCTGATGTCCTAGGACCCCAGCAACGGGACAACGGATGGCTCTTCCTACCACACTGTGAGCATTCGTGACGGAATTTACAGAACTGTCTAGTACAAGTCCCGCTGTTAAAATCCCAACACGTGCCGGTAGGCGACTGGGTGGTAGAGTTGGCCCCCACCCCTCCCCGGGTGGGACGGGACTGAAAGGGACGATAGACTATAGGGAGACCACTGGCTGTAAAAATTGTTTTACCAGAGGCAGACGACCCCATCGTTTGCTGCCAAAGGTCAGAGTCCAACTCACCCCATTTCGCCTCGGGATCCCAAGCCATACGCGCCCTAAATTCTTCATCATATTGAGCCCAAGCATAATCATTCCTAGTCAGCTGAGCCTTACGTATGACATCCATGTACTTAAATAAGGACACGCAGTGCTCAGGGAACTTTTCGCAGTAGACGCTGGCATAAATTAAAAAGGCCGCCGTCCAATTCTCTATGGTCAAAGGTACCTTAGGGCGTTTTGCCAATTCAAACTCCTCCTCCTTGGAACCCTCTTTAGCACGGACCTCCCTGTGGAGCAATTTCAACAGTTCCACATACTCACCATTCCATATCCTTTCCTTTGTACTAAGCATCAAATGAGCCCCCAAAGGCTTCGTAACACCCATATACGGCAACTTTTTGATTTTTAGTTCCTTACTGTGAAGTACATTTTTAGTGCCCAAACCCACAGTGGACGTGCCGCTATCCACTTTTTCACCTGTATGAAGATCATCCCCGTTTGTACCCACACCTTGATCTCTTACAACACGTCCTTTGTGTAATTTACCATCCTTTTCAGTAGATATTAAATCCACACCAACACCAATAGACACCATATTTGGCCGCACGGCCTGAACCACATTCTCACCTGGGCGTAAAAGAGGCGGTTGACTGGCTTCCGTCCTCCACTCTGTCTGTGCACCGTCGTCCGCCCTCCGAGGAGCCCTCACCGAGGGGCCGAGCACTCGTGGCCTTGACGATTCCGCACGACTCCGAACCACCTGATCCTGCAACATACTATGAGAAACATTAACATGCCCCCCCCCAGACACAATCTCACGAACTTCCCCCTCTTCAGGGCTATCTTCGTCATAATCTAAAATGAGCGAGTCCTCTAACTGAGGAGGGGCAGTGACAACCACCGAAGTCTGCCTTGACTCCACCGTGTTCGAACGACCCTGGGCCTTACCAGCCCTCACTCTTGACCTAGGAGGGGAGGACGACTGAACTCGTCTATACATCCCCCCAGCAGAACCACTGACAACCTGTTGATGTCCTGAAAAAGATAAACCAGCATTATAACCACCACGTGGCACGAGAGAGGTCGTACGTAACCCGCTCCCATGTACAACGTTGGAGTCCACCGCTGAGGCCGGGAAGGTCGCGCTGGACCCGGATGCACCGCCCATGTTGAAATCCCTCGTTGGGGCCATCGAGGTCGTAGTAAACCTGCGTGTGATGGCCGCGGCGGGATCCCTCGATGGTATGGGACGTGCCGCGCCAGGCCCCACCCGCACTTCTCCTCGGCGTACCTGGGCTGCCTGCCGCCCTGCCAAGTCTGCTGCCGTAGGTCGAGCTTCCTCCTGCAAAGAAAAAGGCCGGACTGGTGTGCCGGGTCCCTTACTAAAACCAACCCTATGTGCAGAAGACAAACCGCCAACAGTAAATCCACCACCCCTGCCCGACACCACCAAACTCCCAGAACCAACAGCACTTTTCCTCTTTAGCGCATCGCAAAGCCGAGGAGACGGAGGACAAACCTCCTCATCCGAACTAACATCCAACATTGCCTGAATAATCCGCGAAGCAGGACCCTGAGCAGCCAAATCCTGAACCCCCCTACCATCAAAAGAACCCAGAGAGACAGGCCCCGAAACCACTCTCATACCAGGACATTGAAAATCCCCTGCCAACCTATAAAAGGAACCTTCACCAACCTCATGTTGCCGAACAAAACCCTCTCCACTCCCGACCCCCCCAAGGGGAAGGCCACCTACCACGTCCAACGGGCGGCAACTCCCCACTGAAACGTCCGCACCACACAAATCCACTCCAGGTAAAGGAACGTCAGTCCGCCCAATACCCTCCCCCAAACCCATCTGGGCCCATTCCCCCTCCCCCAAAGAACCGCAACCTACGGACACAGCTTCCCCTCCGACAGACCCCGAAGGAGAAAACAATAACGGACTACTCAGATCCCTCCCCACAGACCGTACAAGCACACCAGGGCCCTCAGGCCTGACCACTCCCTGACCCGCCACCAAGGGCCGCGCGATGGACACACCCACCGAACCACCATCAACCGTTACTGGGACCTGAACCACATGGTGGCGAATAACGCTCAAAGGAGCGACCACCTCCCGTATGTCTTGACCCGAAACACCCCGTAACGGCTGCTGCGTTACAGGCACCACGTCCAAAATGGCCTCCGCCCGTACCATCTCAGTGACGTCAGCCCCCACACCCGCGGAGGCCGATGCCGAACGCCGCGTGCAACCACGTTGCCTGGAAGCACGACGGCCCCGCAAAACGGGAGCAGAGGCCGCTCTTTCCCGCAAACCAACATTAGAAACCTCCCCCACCACAGAAGGAAAACCACCTTCCCCAACAACTTCCACTAACGAGGCATCCAATGAAACAGAAGGATCCGAAGAACCAGAATCACTCCCACGGCGGGCCCTAGAACCCGCCCGCCGAGACCTGGAACGACCCCGTTCACTTACCCCGTCCTGCCTCCGGCGTTTCGGAGAGTAACATGCTGCCACCACAGCCGACACCCTCGCAGAGGCCTCCCGCTGGGGGTGCGGGGTCTCGGTCTGACCCCGGTCGCCAATGACCAGGTCCAAACGCCCCGCCTCGCTAAGCAGGCGAATAGCCTCCAACACTCGGTAATCTTCACCAGCCATGATATCGAAGCGGAATAGCTACAAGGAATAATGAACAAACTACCAAAATACTGACAAAATTTCTAAGCTCAACCGGCCACCAGGTCACCAAGCCTAAAATGGTGCCAGGAGCGAGGAGCCCCGCCCATTTATAGGGGACCGCACAATACAACTAAAAACCAGCCCAAAAAAGCCCAAATGGAATCTGCTAGAAGAAATACCCCCAACCAGATCTCCCAAACCGCCCGGGGGAGGAGACCTCCCAGGGGTCGGCTGCCCTCCCCCAAGCCCCCCTTGTTATGTTAACATTTGACCATTAGAAAGTGTTCCGTAATAACTCATGAAAGTGTAAATGGTAGGAAAAGTGTTGTGCCATGTAAAGAGACAACGTAGCATTCATGTTATAATATTGTAATCCATAGCTTTTGATGTCATTTACTTAATGAAATTCTCACATGCGATGTAATGCATTCTGGCTTAAATGTGCATCATATAAAAGTTGAATGTAGGTGTTGTTAATGTTGCTTAACATGTTGTACTTCATAAGTTGCTTGCAATTAAAATGAATTTAATGTGCATTTTTAATGTAAATGATGTAGAAAGGCCTAAGTGGAATGTTTACTCATGTGTGTAATTTAACCCCTTCGATGCTCATGACGGAACGGTTCCGTCATGAGCTTCGGTTGCGCTGTGCTCATGACGGAACCGTTCCGTCATGACCACACCCGTGATAGGAATTTCAGCACCGGGGGAAAATCGGGGCCGCACGCAAGGTGTTAAAGGCCTTTGTGTTTTTTACTAATATTGGCCAATTTTGTAGGCCTGAAATGTATTTTCCCGGGGGGCTCAGGAATAGGGCTGCTAGAAAATTCATGTGTGTGTTGCATTTGTTCTGTTCTAACATTTCTGTTGCAGGTGGAGAACGTCGTCTTTGTTAGTTGGAATAATGTCTTTTGTTCAGCAGAGTTTGGCTCGGGAGGATGTGATACAAATGAAAAAAAGGAGAGCTGATAATTGGGAGACAGTGTTCTTTCTCATTGAGGGAGGCATGGGAATCAAAGTCATCGAGCCAGGAGCTGGGAGCACCAACACCTCATGGAAAATCACCTATAAGAAGTGTCCAGCAATATGAGGTGATCTTTGGGCGTGTTTTATGTTTTGTGATTTTGTATGAAGACAGTGCACCGAGGTGGATTTAGGAAAAGAGGTGAGGAGATTGATAGAGAGAGAAGGAGCATCTTAGACCGAGCTCTGTAGCTTTGGCTACTTGACCCATACAACATGAGTGTACTTCTTAGGAAGTCTTCACACGCTGACACCTTTTTCCTGAACTTGCCTGGGAAATGCTAAGTAGGGATGTCAGGGTAGTGGTAGTGTAGGGACGGGCTAATGCTTTTCATTCATTCACCACAGAGGAAAGCCGAACTTGAAGTGGGGGCAATATTGCCTGTGTTTGCTTCTGGAATTTGTCATTCTGTTTATGATCCATCGTATCATTCTTTTTTTTATCCAACTTGCTATTTTCTCAAGTATGAATAATATCAGATCATCAATTACCCGAATTAATTTTTGACGTGTTTCAGGAGTAACTTGTTCCATTTGTTTGGAGACAATGTTCTACGATGCAATACAAACAGCGATTAATCTTGTGCTTTGCTCTATCCCACTTTTGTACACAACTTCTCAATATCTCACCAAATAAACATCTATAGAGCAATTACATTTGTTAATGAATAGGCTTACTTTCAAACTACTGTGCAGTTCCAAGCCACCACTCACCATGCAAAGAACCTCACATGTAGTTACATAAACATAGTGAAACAACTAAACCATTCACTCTATTTCTTCTTTGTTCCTAGCGAAAAACATTCTGGTCCGTGTTGATAGTCTAGAAAACCAAAAACACATTGTGGATGATTAACATGCAAGCAATCAAATTTCTAGTTTACAGTATCTATTTCATTAATCTAAATATTATGCTAAATAAGAGGTCTACTTGAGTAAACTTCTCCAGTACATAAAGTAGGACTCCAGCAGTATTACTTTATGTACTCAGAATTGGTATTCACAGAATCCGGCTATTCAGATGGGGGGTTTGAAAACGATCAATGTTTGAGGGGCTGCCGCTTGAGGGGCACTCTGATCCGTAGGATTTGGGAGTGTCTGAAAGTTAGAGAATACTGGGAGTAGGTGAGTTTTAGAATCTCAGAGGTGTTAGACTGTCAAGTTATGCTTACCCCACAATTGATCTCTTTGGGCATCTGGGTAGAACAATCCCTTTATCATTACTCTCTGCTTTTTTGTAACATGTCCCTGATAGTAACACAAAGAGATCTAATTCAATATTAGGGGAGAAAGTTGTTACCGTCCCTGCAGGAATGGGAAGACACATGGACTGGTGCATTAGAGCTGAACAGGTAATCTTTCAGGCATGGGACGTCCACACTAATTCAAAAAGATATGGGTTTCATGGAAAACTGTAGAAGATGTGACCTAATGTGGACTGGAGAGAGGGTGGAAGACACACGCCCTGAGACAATGGATTGGTCTGTGGAGGAGAAAGAGCAAATGACTGGTATGTACCATGTACTGTTTTGCTGGGACACGAAGTCTAGCTCAGCACCTTTAAATTGGAATTGGACAAAATTTGCAGAAAGCTCAGCAACGTGCCTCTGGAGGGTGGGATGGGTGGAGTTGTTATGATGCATATCTAGCTATAACACAAAATAAAAATATTTTTGAAAAACATAGTAATCACACAATTCTGAAATCTCAGCCTATGCCTGCCCTATATCCTTATGTGCATACTTCTGAGCCATGAGTGCGGAGAACTCTGCACGTAGTGTTCTCCATTTTAGGAGTAAATGTGGGAGGGGCAAGGACAAATGTTACTACAATGGAGGATATCTACTACTAAATTTGTGGTGGTAAGGGAAAATTAATTAAGGAGAGCATTGGGGAGGCACATGCAGATATCAAAACACACCCACGAAAGAGTCAGATAATTGTTATTCACCAAACGTACACCCATATCTACTGACAAAACAGCCTCAAATCTACTCCATATAAGTCTAGGAGCAAGCCACACATGGCCAATAAGTGCTAATTCAAGATACTGTCATAGAAATAAGTGGATGCAAATCAAAGGAAAAAATGGAAAATCAAAAGATTTTTAGTATGGTAAAACTAGATATCAATTTTATAAATTATTTTTTCCCAAAAATAAACACAACATTTAATCTATCTACAAGTCATAGAGAGCACACATTGCAAGAATGCTACATTCAACACACCTTCAGCAGGGGGATTAAGGACTCCACCGCTGAAAATTGGCACATGTTCTTCAGTGAGGAAGCTTGTCTCTTAAGACAGTCACCACAACCCCAGGCTTAGTAGGATACCTATGTTGCCTTAGCCTTCAGCACACTGTCTCTGGCTGTTGACAGAGTGTATAGGCCAATGGTGGGCATCATTCTGAGAGATGTACATTACTCTGCTTGAATAGTTGTTGTGTATGTTTAAAGGGCACGTGTACTACTGAAGTCTGGATTTCCTGGCTATGGTGGATGGGAGGAGAAGGTACATAGAAACAGGATGTGGAAATTGAAGAACAGGGAGTATACAGAAAAGATTCATGTTTATTTGAAGCTTTAGAGAAATATCAGATTTTTGGAGTTTCTGTGGAAGAAGGGTCATCAATGATCAACATGTCCGAAAAACCTTCAGGCAAATGGTTCAGTCTGTTGCTGCTAATTATGGACCTTTTGCATTCTGTAGAAATGGACCTGAGCAATAGAGGATCTAATAAGTTCCTATCAGAACAATAGCATGGTATTGCAGTTTGTTGGGCTGTAATGGGATCTGAAATGTGTTTGAGTGCATGTTCATGAATCAATTTGTGTATGAGGACCACTACAACACATTGGCATCTGCAAAGCAGGACAGTTGGCCACGGACTCCTGTATCTAACCACTTGGGATGTAAAAACTTTTTTTAATCATCGCAGTGCACAGCGCACCCACTGGGGTTTACTCACCGGCCCTACAATACCCAGAGGGCCGTGTCCACGGCCGCGCCTAAAAAGGCGGGGTTGATGCAATTAAAATTCAAAGGCGCTGACACTTCGTTTTGCCTGCACGCCATTGACGAAGGGATAAGGTGATTCCCGAAACGCGTATGGCGTAATTATATTCACTGAACAGGACTGCTGTTGTGCTGACTGTCAGCATGCTGCCAATAAAAGTGTGCTTTTATCAGCTTCCTTGTGGCCTTTTCCAAATGGGTTCCTGCATCTCTACTGCCACCATACAGACCTCTGATTGCCAAAAAACTGGAGTGCAAAATCCATTTGTTTAAATATATTATATGGGGCCAGATTCCACCCAACTGATGTCAGCACCAGGTGACTGAGTGCACTGTGGGAAGGAATCACATTGTTTGACAATATATAATATTCTATTCATAACAATTTAAATTTTTTATATGTAACGTGAATATAAAATGTTACTTTAAGTGATTTTTAATTTAATGTACTATATATATAAAATAATGACATATTCTATTCAAAATTAATTTAATAGTGCTGTGCAAATGTTTTTTTGATCTATTTTTACAATAAATTTATAAAGAAAATTAATAAAGAAAATAATGTACATAAATATTTCATCACAAAATATGTTTAATATAGTTTGGTGGAGATTTCTTCCTACGTGTGAAAAATTAGTAGGAGAAAGTTTACACCATTAACCTATTTTTTTAAATATATTAATTTTATATTGATTTAAATTAATTAGATCTTAATGCTGCATCACTAAAAATCTCATGTAAAACAAAAATGTTGTGTTTACATTTTATGTATTAAGCATTAACAAAAGTTATACTTAGAATTAATTTGATTGTTATTTTGAAAAAATAACATGTTCATTTTTAAATTAAATAAAGCTTATAAAAATGTTTTAGCATAAAATAATGTTTATGTATACTACTATAATAAAGGAAGAACTTTCAGCCTTTGAGGCGGGTAAACTCGGGAACCACAGCGCCAATCCACACACCCGATACACCGTTGGAATTGTCAGGGTGTGTAGATGGATATAGGCTATATAAATTTAAAAAAAAAACGTTATTTAAAAAATTTACAGTAAAAAAAAAGTATTCCCTCCGAAGTAGCGCCGGCCACGCCGTGCGTGCTCATGTCAGAAGCGCGGGGAGGAGCGGCGTCCAGGAGCGTGACGAGGAGCGGCGGAAATGGCGCAGGGGAGGAGCGGTGACGTGAGGAGCAGCGGACAGGCCAGCGGCGGTGCGAGCAGCGGACAGGCGGGAGGAGCGGCGGCTCAGGTAAGGGGACCCATGTCGGGGCAGGCGTGGGTCGGGGCAGGCCGGGGACGGGGCAGGCAGGGGACGGGGCAGGCGGGGGACGGGCCGGGCGGGGGCCCGGGCTGCTGCACAATGTCGGGGCGGGCGGGGGGCGGGGAAGCCTGTTGCACCCGGACAAGGTCGGGATGGGCTGCTAGTTTGTTATATAAATATATTTTGTTAACATCAAAAAAGTATACATATTTTTAAAAAGTCTAAATAAATAAATTTATTTTAACATTATTTGCTATGGGTTTCTATCTTAAATCCCTATCTCTATTACTTTTTATAGGAATACCAGTGATTGGCTATGTGTAGTGCAGGACATACTCATGGTCCTTTTTTTCTGCAGTAACTTTCCACTTGTAAATTTGACTCCATCCCTTGTTTCGAGGTTTGGAAACATGTAAGCCTATACTTTGTAGTAAATTTACACTCAGGAATGGTGAATAGCCAAAAGTCGTATATTTACTACGAAGTGTGAAGTAAATTTACATGTTTAAATTTACTCATGTGTAACTGTAGCTTTGTGATTAGGCCCTAATTCCTATCCCCAATTTAAAAAGTCCTAGATGGAGATGTCTAATACAAGTTTTTTTTTATTGTTCAAGGAGTAATGCTGTTATTAGTGTTAGCAGGATATAGAAATATTTGATTGTTGAATTTTAAGGCCTGTGCTGCATGATAATCGGTAATTATCCTCTTTGCCGGTGTCACAGGAAAATCACTTATCAACTATTGGCGATTACTCATCTCACATGGCAGACCCTTGGAAGTTCAAAGATCAAAATATAACATTAGAGAACATGTAGGAAACATTAGCTTTTTGAGAGTAATAGTTAATAAGTTCCCTTCTGTGACTTATATATACTAAACACATACAGATGCTATTACAAGGAAATCAGGAACAAACAAACACATGCAAAGAGTAAACCACACTCTGTAAATTATCTGAACAAACCGCCGATACACACAGGTTTACTGGTAAGTCTTTATAGGTTGTGCCAGAAAGCATAAACTGGGATCAATATTTAGAGAAAGCAAGAACTGTTTTTCCTGCATCAGATAAACAGTTGGTGGGTGTTGTTCCTTGCAACGAGTTGCATGTTTATGCAACTCTAGGAGAACCTTGTTTTACTCACTTGCTAAGTTCACACAATGTCAAGCCATTCCTACTGATTATTTATTAGAAGACTAAACAACAAGTTGAAGGTGTAATTTCAGTTTAATTACCAACATTTCGCTATACATATATGCACATTTAAGACTTCAATTGAAATATCCTACCTAACCAACACTTATGCAAGAATCCTTGACATCAGCTTGGTGTCAGGCAATAATGGGACATTTCTCTGGCACATTAAACGTTGCCACCAGATAGGCAGATTATATATAGCCCTCAAGTGATTCTTCAATTGCACAAGTAAATGATCACTTTACACTATTGGACAGATGCACTAAGATTACAGTCACAAAAAGTGGTTGCAAATTGTGCACAGACCTTTTGCTAGTCCAATCTGATTTGGTGAACCCACCTACGTACAAATAGTTTGGTAAACAAAATATTGAATCTAAGAGGGTCTCAGAATGACCTTCCTGATTAATATTCCTTAGGCAGGTCGCAATTTGAAACTCTCGATCATTGGCATTAATCAGAGGGGTGGTGGCCTGCAAGGGACAAAAGACTATCATTCAATGGAACACTTTTCTTTTAAGCACCTTTAAAAAAGGTGTTTAATTTTAGAATTTTCAGTGAGTGCAGGCAATGGTAACTGTTCAATAGTTTGTGACCAGAATTACAATCACAAATTATTGATACATTATGGCATGAATCGCTATTTGTAAGTGTCACCCAAAACATGCCCCTTTCAAATACAGATCTAGAAACCATTTGTAAACCCATTCAACTATTCTGAAAAGCTTTTCTGAATCACTTAAAGATATCCTTCTAGATGATATTATCCAAGTAATAACACTCTAGTCAAAACTCAGTCCTTGCTAGCTCAAAACAACCTAAGCTGAACTCTCTGAAAACAGAATCCCTACTTTTCTTACCACATAACAGCTCCACATGCATCCAAGAGTGGCCCAATCACCTAGATGCCCTCTATTGCAAATCCAACATTATCAATTCCACTAAGTCCCTTGGAATAACACTGGATAAGAATCTGAGCAGGCTAGCACATAACAGTGTAATCACAGGCAGTTTGTCATTCCAACTATATCTACTGAAGAAAATCAAACCATTCCTGCCACCTCCAGACTTCAAACAAGCAGTACAATCATTACTAGATCCAAGACTAGAATATGGACCTGCAACCCTGTCAGGTCTTCCCAAATCAAAAAATGCTCTACTCAAAGCAACCCTCAATACAGCAGCTAAACTGGTAACAGACAATAGACGCTTCAACCCCATTTCCCCAATGCATAGGACTCTCAACTTGCTCCCTCTCGAGGCCAAAATTCAACTGAAAATTGCTTGCCCCACGCACAAAGCCTTGCCTTGTAACAAACAAACAAATCTGGCAGAAAAGATTTGAATCGCACATGCTCCTTTTCTGGAGAGGCTCCAAGAATTAGGAACTCCCTACCACCCAAGGTTCGGACTAACCGATCGATCCACAACTTCAAAAAAGAGGTGAAAAAGATACTAATGATCAGAATCCTCTCATAAAGCCATGATGAGCCTGTCCCCTGGGAACAGTGGCTAGCACAACAGTAATACCAATATTGGGCAGAAGCACAACCATACCCGTAGAACCCACATAAATATTGTCCCACGGATCCCGGGAATGAAACGTAAGCAAAGCAGACTCCTGAAAACTAGCCTAGAGAGCCCATCCCAGTTACTCCTAAATGAATGGCAGTTGTTTAACAATTTCTGTTAATCAAGGAGAGAGAGAGAGGAACTAGAGTAGCTAGTTTGTTTCCCCTGGGATATAGTGGTTAATCAAAGAGAACTAGCTAGTGCACTGGATCATGCTTCTGTGTTCTCTGATCCGCGTGCGCACTTTTCTCGTTGTCATCCCTATGTATCTGAGTTTGCACGGGCACTCAATGAGGTATATTAGATTCCTTTATTGCATATAAATCCTTTATTGCATACAATTCTTTATTTTGTAAACCATTACGGAGATTTTTTCTTCACTACTGACACCACAACCATCTAGGGCACAAGCGCATGCATCTTTCTTCTCTGTCTATCCCACAGATGCTGGCTAGAGAGAGACACGCCCACTGAGAGTAGCACTGGAGCACGCTACTCACATAGACCACACCCATCCTCAACGAGCTACACCTGTGATCAAGAGAGGGTATTTAAAGCTTCCTTCTCCAAGCACTCAGTCCCTTCTGACCTAGCGACCGCTTCACAGGTGTTCCATTGGGCCTGGAGACCCAGCCAAGTAAGTAAGGAGGCCGGTCCCCGCTCGCGGTACAGCCGCCAGTCATGCTGCCTTTGGCCATAACTGAGCGTGCAGCACTTTACCGCTAGCAGCGTGTGACCTCCCCTCCTTTTTAGACATGACTTTTTTTCACCTTTTTCTCCACTTCCAGAGTGCTAATAAGTCCTGACCCTCTGGCGGAAGTCCAGGGAGTTTTGTCCTCTGTAGACAGGAGTAAGCATCCTACTTGTAGATAATGTGCACATTTATTTTACGCATCTAGGTACTAGCACCTGTAGCGCATGTACCGGACCGGCAATTGCCACGTTCATTTACAAGCGCCTACACCCCGCCTTATTCGCTCACATGTCTAGGAACAAGGCGCTAACCCACCCATGTGCGTGGTTGACAATTTAGTGTTTTTTAACTTTATGTGTCTCTTGTTTGTCCTTTTTTCCAAACAAGGGAGGAAATACCTCTTACATATATCAGCACCTTAGCGCCTGCTTCACATACAGGGCACTGATAATTACATAGATACCTGTACCACCCCCACACATAGGTCATGAAGAAAGCCAGTTTAATAAAAAGGCCTGGCTGAAACTAGTCGACCACACTGGACGTGGGAGACCATAAGTCACTCCCTACACGTCCCAAGCCTTTGTTTTTATCCTCTGCATGGGGCCCACCCATAAAGTAACCATTAGGGACCCCTAGGACAGAATTTTAAGATCTCAGGCAACACACCTGCACAGCACACTCACCTTCAAAAAAAACTGCTCCGCAGTAATCTGGCGTCGCAGCACACCTGAGGCGCACTCGGTGCCTCGGGTGGGACCCAATGATGAAGCATGCCACCAACTAGGTTGGTGGGTGAGGGCCTTCATACTAAACCAAATGGTTTCCCATGAGACACATAGCACACAGACATAGCTAGTTCTCTTCGATTAACCACAGTTGTTTAACAATACCTCTGCTACAACATGTCATATCTTATCAGAGTTTTTAAACGTTGTTCTGTTTTTGGTTAGATATTCTTTGTGATGTTTTCAGCTCTTTGTGTATGCATATCATTTATTTTTACAGCACTCTGATACACTTGGGTCATGTCCACACTTTATAAAACACCAAAAATAATTAAATAAGATCTTTCTAGAGCTCTTTATCTTTGGAAAAGCAGCCAAAATTGCCTGAGCTCAACCTCTGATCTTGCCTAAGTCCCTTAGTGGGTTGTGAGTACCGCAAGTACTACAGTGGTACCATGAACCTGCAAGAAGTATCCCTTTCCGGAAGGATACTGGCGTGGATGCCAACAGTAGAGCAAGGAAGATGCTGCAAACAACTCAATCCCCTCCCTTGCAATCCCCTCCCTTTGCAGCGCAAGGATGTGTGCATTCTGTAAGACAGAGCTTTCCAAACTGTGTGTCCTGACACAGTACTGTGTCACCTGCAAATGGTGGGTGTGTCGCGTGCGCTTAGCACATAACTGCTGCTAATTAAGAGGCATTCCTCTAGACACTCTGCTCTATGGGGGCCGGGCCATTCATAACAAAGCCTCAGTAACAAGTAAATGGTCTTTTAAAGTACTGTGAAGTGCTCGGGTGCAGCTGTGTGTGTGCCTGGGAATCTGAGGTGTGGTGACAGAGGGTGGCAGACGGAGGGAGGGAGACAGAGAGAGAGGCAGAGGGCAACAGACAGAGGGAGACAGACAGAGAGAGGAGGGCAACAAAGGGAGGAAGGCAGACAGAGGGAGGAGGGCAACTGAGGGAGGGAAACAGAGGGAAGGAGACAGAGGGAGGAAAACAGAGGGAGACAGAGGGGGGAGAAAGAGAGAGGGAGACAGAGAGAGGGAGGGAAGGAGGGAGACAGAGAGAGGGAGACAGACAGAGTGAGGGAGGGAGGGAGACAGAGGGAAACATAGAGGGAGACAGAGAGAGGGAAACAGAGGGAGACGGAGGGAGACAGAGAGAGGGAGACAGACAAAGGGAGGGAGAGAGACAGAGGGAGGGAGACAGAGAGAGGAAGACAGAGAGAGAGGTAGACAGAGAGAGGGAAACCGTGGGAGACAGAGAGAGGGAGACAGAGGGACAGAGACAGCGGGAAGGAAACAGAGGGACAGGGACAGAGAGAGGGAGACAGAGGGCGACAGACAGAGGGCGACAGACAGAGGGAGACAGACAGACAGGGAGGAAGACATACAGAGGGAGGGAGACAGACAGACAGAGGGATGGAGACAGAGCAAGGGAAACAGAGGGAGGGAGGCAAGGGGAGGACAGAGGGAGGGAGACAGATGGAGGGAGACAGGGGGAGCGAGTCAGACAAGAGGGAGACAGACAGAGACAGACAGACCGAGGGAGACAGATAGAGACGGAGAGAGAGGTAGCGAGAGGGAGGGAGACAGAGAGAGAGAGGGAGGGAGGGAGAGAGAGAGAGTGAGACAGAGAGAGGGAGGGCGACAGACAGACATAGATAGACACGGAGACAGACAGACAGGGACAGACAGAGACAGATAGAGGCGGAGACAGGGGCAGACAGATAGAGGCAGAGACGGAGAGGGAGACAGAGGGAGGGAGACAGGGACAGACATGGACAGACAGACAGATGGAGGCATAGATAGGGACAGACAGATAGAGGCAGAGACTGAGACAGAGAGGCATAGAGACAGAGAGGGAGACGGAGGGAGAGAGAGAGAGGGAGACTCAGGATGACAGAGGGAGGAAGAGGGTGAGAGACAGAGACATGCCTGGACTGGCTGTAGCGGGCACCGGACATTTACCCGGTAGGCCGCTAGGGTGGGGGCCGGTTTGGGCTCCTGGGGGGCCGTTTTTGTTACCGGGGTCGGCAATATGGGCCCGATAACAAAATCACCCGAAACCGGCCCTCACAAACTGCTTGGCTGCACTCCTACTCACCCCTGGGTGGGGGGGCAGCTGAGCAGTTTGCCAGGACCGGTTTCTGTACCCAGTCCGGCCCTGGACAGAGAGAGAGGGAGACAGAGAAGGGTAGACAGAGGGAGGGAGGCAGAGGGAGACAGAGGGAGGGAGGCAGAGGGAGACAGAGGGAGGGAGTCAGGGGGAGACAGAGGGGAGGGAGACAGACAGAGGGAGGGAGACAGAGAGGGAGGGAGACAAAGAGGGAGGGAGACAGAGAGGGAGGGAGACAGAGGGAGGGAGATAGAGGGAGGGAGACAGGAGTTGGAATAACACTGGATAAGAATCTGAGCAGGCTAGCACATAACAGTGTAATCACAGGCAGTTTGTCATTCCAACTATATCTACTGAAGAAAATCAAACCATTCCTGCCACCTCCAGACTTCAAACAAGCAGTACAATCATTACTAGATCCAAGACTAGAATGTGGACCTGCAACCCTGTCAGGTCTTCCCAAATCAAAAAATGCTCTACTCAAAGCAACCCTCAATACAGCAGCTAAACTGGTAACAGACAATAGACGCTTCAACCCCATTTCCCCAATGCATAGGACTCTCAACTTGCTCCCTCTCGAGGCCAAAATTCAACTGAAAATTGCTTGCCCCACGCACAAAGCCTTGCCTTGTAACAAACAAACAAATCTGGCAGAAAAGATTTGAATCGCACATGCTCCTTTTCTGGAGAGGCTCCAAGAATTAGGAACTCCCTACCACCCAAGGTTCGGACTAACCGATCGATCCACAACTTCAAAAAAGAGGTGAAAAAGATACTAATGATCAGAATCCTCTCATAAAGCCATGATGAGCCTGTCCCCTGGGAACAGTGGCTAGCACAACAGTAATACCAATATTGGGCAGAAGCACAACCATACCCGTAGAACCCACATAAATATTGTCCCACGGATCCCGGGAATGAAACGTAAGCAAAGCAGACTCCTGAAAACTAGCCTAGAGAGCCCATCCCAGTTACTCCTAAATGAATGGCAGTTGTTTAACAATTTCTGTTAATCAAGGAGAGAGAGAGAGGAACTAGAGTAGCTAGTTTGTTTCCCCTGGGATATAGTGGTTAATCAAAGAGAACTAGCTAGTGCACTGGATCATGCTTCTGTGTTCTCTGATCCGCGTGCGCACTTTTCTCGTTGTCATCCCTATGTATCTGAGTTTGCACGGGCACTCAATGAGGTATATTAGATTCCTTTATTGCATATAAATCCTTTATTGCATACAATTCTTTATTTTGTAAACCATTACGGAGATTTTTTCTTCACTACTGACACCACAACCATCTAGGGCACAAGCGCATGCATCTTTCTTCTCTGTCTATCCCACAGATGCTGGCTAGAGAGAGACACGCCCACTGAGAGTAGCACTGGAGCACGCTACTCACATAGACCACACCCATCCTCAACGAGCTACACCTGTGATCAAGAGAGGGTATTTAAAGCTTCCTTCTCCAAGCACTCAGTCCCTTCTGACCTAGCGACCGCTTCACAGGTGTTCCATTGGGCCTGGAGACCCAGCCAAGTAAGTAAGGAGGCCGGTCCCCGCTCGCGGTACAGCCGCCAGTCATGCTGCCTTTGGCCATAACTGAGCGTGCAGCACTTTACCGCTAGCAGCGTGTGACCTCCCCTCCTTTTTAGACATGACTTTTTTTCACCTTTTTCTCCACTTCCAGAGTGCTAATAAGTCCTGACCCTCTGGCGGAAGTCCAGGGAGTTTTGTCCTCTGTAGACAGGAGTAAGCATCCTACTTGTAGATAATGTGCACATTTATTTTACGCATCTAGGTACTAGCACCTGTAGCGCATGTACCGGACCGGCAATTGCCACGTTCATTTACAAGCGCCTACACCCCGCCTTATTCGCTCACATGTCTAGGAACAAGGCGCTAACCCACCCATGTGCGTGGTTGACAATTTAGTGTTTTTTAACTTTATGTGTCTCTTGTTTGTCCTTTTTTCCTTTACAGGTACAAACAGGGAGGAAATACCTCTTACATATATCAGCACCTTAGCGCCTGCTTCACATACAGGGCACTGATAATTACATAGATACCTGTACCACCCCCACACATAGGTCATGAAGAAAGCCAGTTTAATAAAAAGGCCTGGCTGAAACTAGTCGACCACACTGGACGTGGGAGACCATAAGTCACTCCCTACACGTCCCAAGCCTTTGTTTTTATCCTCTGCCTGGGGCCCACCCATAAAGTAACCATTAGGGACCCCTAGGACAGAATTTTAAGATCTCAGGCAACACACCTGCACAGCACACTCACCTTCAAAAAAAACTGCTCCGCAGTAATCTGGCGTCGCAGCACACCTGAGGCGCACTCGGTGCCTCGGGTGGGACCCAATGATGAAGCATGCCACCAACTAGGTTGGTGGGTGAGGGCCTTCATACTAAACCAAATGGTTTCCCATGAGACACATAGCACACAGACATAGCTAGTTCTCTTCGATTAACCACAGTTGTTTAACAATACCTCTGCTACAACATGTCATATCTTATCAGAGTTTTTAAACGTTGTTCTGTTTTTGGTTAGATATTCTTTGTGATGTTTTCAGCTCTTTGTGTATGCATATCATTTATTTTTACAGCACTCTGATACACTTGGGTCATGTCCACACTTTATAAAACACCAAAAATAATTAAATAAGATCTTTCTAGAGCTCTTTATCTTTGGAAAAGCAGCCAAAATTGCCTGAGCTCAACCTCTGATCTTGCCTAAGTCCCTTAGTGGGTTGTGAGTACCGCAAGTACTACAGTGGTACCATGAACCTGCAAGAAGTATCCCTTTCCGGAAGGATACTGGCGTGGATGCCAACAGTAGAGCAAGGAAGATGCTGCAAACAACTCAATCCCCTCCCTTGCAATCCCCTCCCTTTGCAGCGCAAGGATGTGTGCATTCTGTAAGACAGAGCTTTCCAAACTGTGTGTCCTGACACAGTACTGTGTCACCTGCAAATGGTGGGTGTGTCGCGTGCGCTTAGCACATAACTGCTGCTAATTAAGAGGCATTCCTCTAGACACTCTGCTCTATGGGGGCCGGGCCATTCATAACAAAGCCTCAGTAACAAGTAAATGGTCTTTTAAAGACCTGTGAAGTGCTCGGGTGCAGCTGTGTGTGTGCCTGGGAATCTGAGGTGTGGTGACAGAGGGTGGCAGACGGAGGGAGGGAGACAGAGAGAGAGGCAGAGGGCAACAGACAGAGGGAGACAGACAGAGAGAGGAGGGCAACAAAGGGAGGAAGGCAGACAGAGGGAGGAGGGCAACTGAGGGAGGGAAACAGAGGGAAGGAGACAGAGGGAGGAAAACAGAGGGAGACAGAGGGGGGAGAAAGAGAGAGGGAGACAGAGAGAGGGAGGGAAGGAGGGAGACAGAGAGAGGGAGACAGACAGAGTGAGGGAGGGAGGGAGACAGAGGGAAACATAGAGGGAGACAGAGAGAGGGAAACAGAGGGAGACGGAGGGAGACAGAGAGAGGGAGACAGACAAAGGGAGGGAGAGAGACAGAGGGAGGGAGACAGAGAGAGGAAGACAGAGAGAGAGGTAGACAGAGAGAGGGAAACCGTGGGAGACAGAGAGAGGGAGACAGAGGGACAGAGACAGCGGGAAGGAAACAGAGGGACAGGGACAGAGAGAGGGAGACAGAGGGCGACAGACAGAGGGCGACAGACAGAGGGAGACAGACAGACAGGGAGGAAGACATACAGAGGGAGGGAGACAGACAGACAGAGGGATGGAGACAGAGCAAGGGAAACAGAGGGAGGGAGGCAAGGGGAGGACAGAGGGAGGGAGACAGATGGAGGGAGACAGGGGGAGCGAGTCAGACAAGAGGGAGACAGACAGAGACAGACAGACCGAGGGAGACAGATAGAGACGGAGAGAGAGGTAGCGAGAGGGAGGGAGACAGAGAGAGAGAGGGAGGGAGGGAGAGAGAGAGAGTGAGACAGAGAGAGGGAGGGCGACAGACAGACAGAGATAGACACGGAGACAGACAGACAGGGACAGACAGAGACAGATAGAGGCGGAGACAGGGGCAGACAGATAGAGGCAGAGACAGAGAGGCGGAGAGGGAGACAGAGGGAGGGAGACAGGGACAGACATGGACAGACAGACAGATGGAGGCATAGATAGGGACAGACAGATAGAGGCAGAGACTGAGACAGAGAGGCATAGAGACAGAGAGGGAGACGGAGGGAGAGAGAGAGAGAGGGAGACTCAGGATGACAGAGGGAGGAAGAGGGTGAGAGACAGAGACAGGCCTGGACTGGCTGTAGCGGGCACCGGACATTTACCCGGTAGGCCGCTAGGGTGGGGGCCGGTTTTGGGCTCCTGGGGGGCCGTTTTTGTTACCGGGGTCGGCAATATGGGCCCGATAACAAAATCACCCGAAACCGGCCCTCACAAACTGCTTGGCTGCACTCCTACTCACCCCTGGGTGGGGGGGCAGCTGAGCAGTTTGCCAGGACCGGTTTCTGTACCCAGTCCGGCCCTGGACAGAGAGAGAGGGAGACAGAGAAGGGTAGACAGAGGGAGGGAGGCAGAGGGAGACAGAGGGAGGGAGGCAGAGGGAGACAGAGGGGGGGAGTCAGGGGGAGACAGAGGGGAGGGAGACAGACAGAGGGAGGGAGACATAGAGGGAGGGAGACAAAGAGGGAGGGAGACAGAGAGGGAGGGAGACAGAGGGAGGGAGATAGAGGGAGGGAGACAGGAGAGAGGCAGAGGGCAACAGACAGGGAGACAGACAGAGGGAGGAGGGGGACAAAGGGAGGGAGACAGACAGAGGGAGGAGGGCGATAGAGGGAAACAGAGGGAGGGAGACAGAGAAAGGGAAACAGGGAGGGAGGCAGTGGGAGACAGAGGGAGGGAGACAGAGGAGAGGAGAGGGAGGCCGACAGAGGGAGGGAGGCAGAGAGGGAGGGAGACATAGAGAGGGAGAGAGAGAGGGAGAGAGAGGGAGGGAGGCAGGGAGGGAGGGAGACAGAGAGAGGGAGACAGAGGGAGGGAGACAGGAAGGAGACAGGGATAGAGACAGAGAGAGAGGGAGACAGAAAGAGAGGGAGACAGAGAGAGACAGAGAGAGAGGAAGACAGAGAGAGAGGGAGACAGAAAGAGAGGGAGACAGAGAGAGGGAGACGGAGGGAGGGAGACAGGCAGAGAGACAGAGAGAGGGAGACAGAGAGAGAGGGAGACAGAGAGAGAGGGAGACCGAGAGAGGGAGACAGAGGGAGACAGACAGAGGGAGACAGACAGAGGCAGACAGACAGCGGGAGACAGACAGAGGGAGACAGGCAGAGGGAGACAGACAGGAGGAGACAGACAGAGGGACACAGACAGACAGAGGAAGACAGACAGAGGGAGAGCAAGAGGGAGACGGAGGGAGACAGAGGGACAGAGACAAAGGGAGGGAGACAGAGGGACGGAAACAGAGGGTGACAGACAGAGGGAGACAGACAGAGGGAGACAGACAGAGGGAGGGAGGCCGAGGGAGACAGAAGGAGACAGACAGAGGGAGGAGGGTGACAGAGGGAGCGAGACTGATAGAGGGAGACAGAGGGAGGGAGACAGAGAGAGAGAGAGAGAGGGAGGGAGGGAGAGGGAGAGAGAGGGAGGGAGACAGTTAGAGAGAGAGAGAGAGCGGTAGACAGACAGAGTGAGTGAGACAGAGGGAGACAGAGAGAGGGAGAGAGAGAGAGGGAGGGAGACAGAGAGAGGGAGGGAGAGATAGAGAGATGGAGGGAGACAGAGAGAGAGAGAGAAAGATGTGTGCATGCCAGGTCTGGTGGCTCAGTGGACGAGGCATCCACTGCAGGGACCTAAGTTCAACCTCATGGTCACAGTTTTTATTTGCGCTAGCCCCGCCCTTCCCCCACTGCCCCTGCCCCTACCTGTGCAGCCCTCGGCCACAAACCACACTGTAAATTTGGCCCGATAGAGAGTTTGTGAGTACTCATGCTATAACGCAACACATGTGCATAGCTGTTGTGACGGGGTGCCCCTGCCATAATCAGGCAGTCGTCTGTGATAACGCGTCACCTCGCAGCTGGTTGCTGTAAATAATGTAATCAAAGCCTTAGTCGCAGGGAATTAGAATGTCATTCTCAGAGTCATCAGGGATAAGCCCCTCATTTAATCTTGCAAAGAAAAGAAAAAATGAAAATATGTCCCAACCAACCAGGTCAAAACTCCTTGGCTTGCAATTTTCAATCAGGACAATCTGGTTAGTGATCACTAAAACTAGCAGGGGGTAAATATTAGAGGTAATATGGGACCCAACATCCAGGCCTCAATTTCGTTTGCTGCAACTGTCAAGTACTTGTGAAAGTACATATTCTAACAGTGTATACAACTTGTGAGTTGCTGGAATTTCCTCTCTTGCAGTATGATTCTTGCTACCTGTTTGTATGCACAACTTTAAAAGACCAAGCACCAGGAAAAAGTCCCCAGCAATAGTCCATTTTGTTTTATTAATGATGGTTCCCTAAACCTCCCCTGGGCATGATTGTATTCTTGCTTCAGGCACAAACCTAACCTTACACCTAGTTTTTCCAGTCACTGTCTTTGTTAGAACAGATTCACAATTGCTTTATTAACCTTCCTGGTTTCTCAAATTTGCTTGAAAATGCACCAGTTGCCCAGTTTTATTTCAAAATGTTCTTCTGGTGGGAGAACCCCTGACCCCACTTAGGTGTTTTGGACCCTCTCACTACTCTGCCTTTCTGTGTCCCAAAGTGATGCATCTCCAAAAAGTGTGTCACCAACATGTAAAGTTTAGAAAGCTGGGCTGTAAGAAATAGGTTTGTACTGGAAATAGCCTTTTCAGTACAAAAACTATCCTTTGACACTTTTCCTGCTTTGAATGTGTGCTGTACAATGCAGCATGCATGCAAAGCAGGAAAAGAGGAGAAATAAAAATATTTTTCCTCAGTACGCCTGCCTCGAGAAGGTGTACCATTTTGGCACAAATCCCTGTCTAGGAATGTTTGTAGTTAGAGACTTGCACCAAAACCCATGGGTGGCCATATTTGAAAGACCTATGTACCGCATATGAAACGCCTCCTAGACGCAAAGTAACATGAAACAACACATAGCTCAACTTTGCATTACTTTGGGAAATTATCCAACGCAAATTCTGATTTGCATTGGATAGTAAATCCCTGCATAACACTGTGCATCAGGTTTGCACTCCAAAAGTAACCCGAACCCAGAGAAAGCGTTAGTAAATCTGGGCCTTGTTGTATAACCTCTTCGCTGTTGATGACGAGCTCAGCTCGTCATCAGCCACGGTGGTCGTGTGCGGATGACGAGCTGAGCTCGTCATGTAGCGCAGCTTTTTTAAATTTGCTGCACACAGCGGGAAAAGCCGCCGCAGCAATGCGGTTAAAGGTAATTTTATCCACCGCCTCCATTGCTCAATGATTCCATTGACAGCAGATATGCTGTCAATGGAATTCTCATACAGCATTTAACTAGGGTTCTTACTGAGGGCCCTATATAATGAAAGGACAAAAGAGCAAGATTCATAAAGAAATCTTTGGTCATAAGGCCATTCTTAAGACAATTTCCTCCAGCGTCAAAGGGCCTGATTTTGAGTCTGGTGCTCTTGGACCGCCAGACTCGCGGTGGTGCAGCAGCGGTAGTCCTGCATCCAACTCATTACGAGTCGGCTTTCAGGACCAGCCACCGTTGTACCGGCTGCACCAGAAAACAGCCCTTTCCTGGCGGTGACGCAGCACAGAGGGCTATGTAATATGCAAGGCTGGACCGCTATGGTCCGCTGAGCATATTATGAGTATCCCCTCCGCAAGCCTTTTCCTGGTGGGCTCACTGCCATGAAAAGGCTGGTGAAGGGGAAACAAAGGGGCCCTATGTTATGTTATTTAGGGTTTTCTATAGCGCAACGGCTACTCCAAAGGAGTGTCCCGGCGCTTTGTGCTCCTGACCCAGAAAGGAGACTAAAAAACATAACAACAATAAAAGGAAAACAGAACCCAAGGATAGAGAGACTCTAACCAGAAAATAACCAGGTCTTTAAACCCTTCCTAAAGGCAAGCAGATTAGATGAGGACCGTAAGGAGAGCGGTAAAGAATTCCACAACTGAGGGGCAAGGAATCTAAAGGACCGACCACCCACACGAGCCTTCTTTATACGAGGAACTACAGCAAGTGCCAGTGACTCCGATCTTAAGGATCGTGTCGGCCGGTAAAAATCCAGCCTCTTCTGTAGATATTTTGCACCTGTAGCGTGCAGGGCTTTGTGGGCTAGTGTTAAGGCCTTGAACATTACCCTCTTCCGTATGGGGAGCCAATGGAGAGATTGCAGCAAGTTCGAGGCACTAGCTCGACGATGCAGGCCAAAAATCGCTCGTGCCGCAGCATTTTGGGTCACCTGCAAACGCTGTAAGAGATATTCCGGAAGACCCAGATACAGAATGTTAGCGTAATCCAGTCTGGATCCAATGAGGGCCTGTACAGTTATTCTCCGATGTTCCTCAGAAAGCAATGGAAAAAACTTTCGAAGCATCCTGAGGATGCCGAAACATGTTCCTGTGAGAGTTGACACCTGGGATTTGAGCGTAAGCCCGTTGTCAATTTTAATTCCCAGGTTCTTAGCCCATTCAGAAGACTGAGCTGGAGGGAACATGTCGGCAGGCCACCAACCATGCCAATCGGGATCCGATGAGCAACCAAAGAAAAGTATCTCGGATTTATCCGAGTTACACTTGAGGCTGTTCAGTTGGAACCAGTTAAAAACAGCCCCAAGGCACTCACGGATACTTTCCCCATCGAATTCGTCGCTCTTACGGCAGGTGAAGAGAAGCTGGGTGTCGTCAGCATATGAGACGATCTGGGCCCCGTAGGACTCCACCAATGTCGCCAGAGGGGTCATAAAGATGTTAAATAGAGTAGGGCTCAATACTGAGCCCTGAGGAACGCCAACTCCCAATGGCGGCATTTCGGCAGATCAAGGAGAGGCCCAGACAGTTTGTCGGCGGTTGGCTAAGAAAGAACAAAACCAGTTGAGCACCGTCCCCCCTAGACCGATGTCATGTAGTCTTGTGAGGAGATCCTCATGGGGGACGGTGTCAAAAGCCGCCGACAAGTCTAACATAACTAACATCACCCTGCCTCCGGCATCCAGCACCTCCTTCACAATCTCTGAAACTTCCAGGAGCGCAGTCTCAGTACTTAAGTTGGGTCGAAAACCCGATTGAGACGCGTGGAGAAGCTCATTAGACTCCAGGGAGTTGGAGAGCACGCTGTGAACATGTTTCTCCAGGATTTTAGTAAGTGCTGGGAGGAGCGAGATCGGTCTATAATTGGCCGGGACTTCCGGGGCAAGGTTGGGCTTTTTAAGGAGAGGAATAACCATGGCCTGTTTCCAGGAGTGTGGCAAGGCTCCCTGACTCAGGGAAAGATTAAGAATAGGGTTGGCTATAGGGTTAACAACATCTGCCATTCTAGCTAAGAATTTCGCCGGGCAAGGATCACGTGGTGAGCCAGATTTGAGATTCCTCATCAATGCTAAAGATGAGGCTATCGTAAGGGGCGGGAAGTCCAACAGGACAGGGCCAAGGGTGGGCAGGTGAGCTATCTCATTCGACAAAGTCGAAAGAACGGCTATCGGTCTCGGAGGGAAGGAGTCCTGTATCTGCCTGATTTTGATAGTGAAAAAATTCGCAATGGTATCGGCCCAGGTCTCAGCCGGAACTTCCTGTGCTGAATTCGATCGCAGGGTAGTGAATTCCCTAACGATCGAAAAAATCTCCTTACAGGAGTTAGCTGCTTCCTCAATTCTTTTAGCAAAATAGCACTTCTTTCCCTGTAGGATTTATCCATGATAGGATTTCATCATGGATTTGTAAATCCGTTTGGCCTCGGCATCATATTGGGCTTTCCATGTCCGTTTGGCGACTTTACATTGTCTACGGGAGTGGGCCAGCTCCGCCGTAAACCAGGGGGCCGAGACCCGTTTAGTATCAGATCGGGGGGGGCTGTAAAGGGGCAAGCTCATTCAATCTAGCTAAAAGCCAGGTCTGCAGGATTTCAAGGTCATTATCCAGATCACCAGTGTAGGACAGAGGATGGTTCACCAGGGCCTGGGCTAACAGATCTGGAGTCACCCGATGAAACGCCCTGTAGTTACTTCCCTGCTGTCTCATAGCGCTAGTTGCTGGTTTCTCAGTGCCAGATATTTGGAAATAGGCAAGTCGATGATCGGACCATAATACCGGCAAGAGTGCAGTAACCACAATTGGTGAAGTGGAGAAGACCTGGTCTAAAGTGTGACCTTTGTTATGGGTCGGGCCGGAAAGATAAGGGAGCAAGCCCAAGGCAGACGTAATATCAAGCAACTTAATAGCATCCTGATCCTGATGATCTTCCATATGGAAGTTGAAATCTACCGCCAATAAACACCGCTCAGATCTCAGAACTAATACAGACAGGACCTGCTGGAGTTCCTCAAAGAAGGACCCCACAGGTCCCGGAGGCCTATATACTACAAGACCCTTCACAGCTTGTTGAGGTGATAGGGATAGGGTAAAGGCAAGGGATTCGGCGCCCGTGATGGTCTCCGTGTGAATGACTGAACTTTCAGCACGAGGGCAACTCCTCCCCCTCTTCCCTTAACTCTATCTTGTCTATAGATGTTGTACTCAGGGGGAATGGCTGCAGCGATGTCCGGATGAGAGGACTCATTGAGCCAAGTCTCAGTGAGCATAAGACAGGTAGGATTATTCGTAGAGAGGAGATCAAATATCTCCTGTGTATGTCTGTGCAGCGCCCTGGTGTTGAGGAGTAGCAAAGATGTTTAATGCTAAACTCCTTCGCGTGGCACATGGGAGGAGGTACGCTAGTAAGATGCCAATTACAGCCTGGGCATTTATATTTACCCCTATAGCGACCAGGAAAGACTGAGTGACAGGACGCCTCAGCCATGCGCAGGGAATGGAGCTCCTGGGATGAGTACGACAACATTATAGTGCAGGGAGGATGACCAAGAGAACCAGCCACGCACTACGCCTCCGGGACGCTGACGGGCGCAGACGGGCAGGACTCTGGCACGACTCCGGCGCAGATCCGGCACGTCCGCAGTTTGCGTCCGCTGCGCGGAGGGAGGGAGGAGCTTTTTATAGCGCTACTAGAGCGCGAGGGCGGAGAGTCCTACCCCCAAGATGGCGGCCAAAATCAGATCCCAGCCCTCGGCGTCCTTTCTCGGCTGAGGGCGGTCTGAAAACCCAGGCAAGGGGAAGGGAGCAGGCGAAGCCCTTACAAGCGCTAGGAAGTCTCTAGCAAGGCAGCAACACGCTTATTAATCAAGCGCGATCCTAAACTGCACACAGTTTTAAAATGACTAAACACGAAAGTCAAACCCACACAAATAAAAATGTGCCAAGAAAAGAAAGGAGACCTCCCGGCTTCCGCCTCAGGAGGGAAAAGGTTGGTAGCAGATGGTAATCCCAGATGAAGTGACATGATTCCCTTTTATAGCGCTACTAGAGCGCGAGGGCGGAGAGTCCTACCCCCAAGATGGCGGCCAAAATCAGATCCCAGCCCTCGGCGTCA
This sequence comes from Lissotriton vulgaris, assembly GCF_964263255.1. Taxonomy (NCBI): domain Eukaryota; kingdom Metazoa; phylum Chordata; class Amphibia; order Caudata; family Salamandridae; genus Lissotriton; species Lissotriton vulgaris. Next base: position 779,894,775 of record NC_141698.1, on the reverse strand, counting down.
ATACTCGGCCGAGGGCGGTCTGAAAACCCAGGCAAGGGGAAGGGAGCAGGCGAAGCGCTTACACGCGCTAGGAAGTCTCTAGCACGGCAGCAACACGCTTATTAATCAAGCGCGATCCTAAACTGCACACAGTTTTAAAATGACTAAACACGAAAGTCAAACTCACACAAATAAAAATGTGCCAAGAAAAGAAAGGAGACCTCCCGGCTTCCGCCTCAGGAGGGAAAAGGTTGGTAGCAGATGGTAATCCCAGATGAAGTGACACGATTCCCTTTTATAGCGCTACTAGAGCGCGAGGGCGGAGAGTCCTACCCCCAAGATGGCGGCCAAAATCAGATCCCAGCCCTCGGCGTCAATACTCGGCCGAGGGCGGTCTGAAAACCCAGGCAAGGGGAAGGGAGCAGGCGAAGCGCGTACAAGCGCTAGGAAGTCTCTAGCAAGGCAGCAACACGCTTATTAATCAAGCGCGATCCTAAACTGCACACAGTTTTAAAATGACTAAACACGAAAGTCAAACACACACAAATAAAAATGTGCCAAGAAAAGAAAGGAGACCTCCCGGCTTCCGCCTCAGGAGGGAAAAGGTTGGTAGCAGATGGTAATCCCAGATGAAGTGACACGATTCCCTTTTATAGCGCTACTAGAGCGCGAGGGCGGAGAGTCCTACCCCCAAGATGGCGGCCAAAATCAGATCCCAGCCCTCGGCGTCAATACTCGGCCGACGGCGGTCTGAAAACCCAGGCAAGGGGAAGGGAGCAGGCGAAGCACTTACAAGCGCTAGGAAGTCTCTAGCAAGGCAGCAACACGCTTATTAATCAAGCGCGATCCTAAACTGCACACAGTTTTAAAATGACTAAACACGAAAGTCAAACCCACACAAATAAAAATGTGCCAAGAAAAGAAAGGAGACCTCCCGGCTTCCGCCTCAGGAGGGAAAAGGTTGGTAGCAGATGGTAATCCCAGATGAAGAGACACGATTCCCTTTTATAGCGCTACTAGAGCGCGAGGGCGGAGTTACAATATATCACCGCGATCCCCGCGCTTCTTTCCACTAAATATTCACACTTCCACTCAGGCATTCAGCGCGACTTTGACACGCTGCAATCAACATCGCGGAGGAACCTAAATCTCTTCCCCACGTTTGAATCGAACCCGTGGGTGCTTGGTACACGGAGGAGCCTAAACGCCACTTGCGATCTCCGCCTCCAATATAAACAAACCAGGTACGTCTTAACCCCAGACATGTAGATTGTTTTCAGAGTTACATTAAAAATCGGGCACTAAGCACCATTACTGATTGTGCCTTTCAGATCGTTTGGAGCGTGACACATAAATAATCGAGTCCTTCAAACGCATGTTTCACCGTAAAAAAGGTACAAACTAACAGCCTTGTTATTCTATAACCAGTTAGACTGTGTTGTTCCCTGTTCGAGTAGTAAATACTTCTTACTTTACACAATAGGTCAACTGTTTCAATAAAAGGTCGAGGACTGTACCAGCCTCATTAGAAAAATTGGACCCGCGGGACCGCGTCGTCCATTTATGAAGGTAATATAAAACTTTATGTGACATTCAGCTCCTTTAGGAGTAACAAATTTCCAGACAACTTCAGTCACTTAATGTCCTTCTTTTACATTTGTTGTTCAAATTACCCACAACGAAAGAGCCCTGATGAGAATCTGAAATTTAACTCCAGATTCGAAACGCGTCGGCAGGCACTAAAAGAAAGATAACAAGAATTTATTGTTTATCACTTTGACCTAGTTTTCAAAGTTGGTCTTTGATCTTTCCTAAAGCAATTTTGTTGCCGTTTTTGTCGCTATTTCACTTTTGTGGTTATTGTAGTGGATAGTTATCTCGCAAAGAATAATTATTTGTGGATATAAAACCGCTATATTTGAGAAGAAGATTGTGTATAAATTGTGTATATATGTATGATGTGTAGTAGTTATGTATATATGTATAATTGTTTTGTATAGTGTTTTTCTCACTCATGAAAACATATAAAAGAATTGATAAATTCCAAAGGGTTAAAATAAAATACACCCTAAAAACAGAAGATTTTTCTTTGTTTGCTTGCCCTTAATTTTCGAGACAAGAAATCATAGTGGGGGGCCAGCAACTTTTCCTAGTTCATTATATATTGGTCCAGCTGCCCCTCTGTCCCAGGACCATACTCCATTTTGTTTCGGAACATTTTTCAGGGCACAGTCGTGGGAACAGAAAAAGGTCGTCCGTCTGCTCGAGTTCAACTGGTAATCAGGCGGGCAATCTTTGCACGCAGGAGTGCAAAGTCGTAATCAGCCCCAAAAATAGGTCAGTAGATTGAGTACTTGTTAAAAGATCTGTAGGTCACAGGCTTCTTAAATAAATTACCTATATTTATATCCTTCTGAGGCTGATAACACGAATGCCAATGAGACAGGTGATAACTAGATCAGCCTTTCTACATTTTCGTCCCAGGTGTGTAGCAGATGTTTCATACGGTATTCACGAATGCAAATTTGCCCTCGAGCTTAGACCACCATCAGCGGGTCTTAAGTGGGGCGAGTCTGACTGCTTGACTCGGGTTTATAAATGCTGCCTTTTTCTGACCACACTGAGTAATTTAACGAGTTGGCAATCTTCATCAATCAGAATTACGGTTTCGAGAAACTATCTTTGTGGTGGGCAGTATACTTGTCATTGCCAATTGCATCCCCCCCAGTGGTATAATGTATACAATGTACTCCTAGTGAGTGGATCAAGTTATCTCTGGGTGACTAAAGTAATTTCCGAAGCACAGAGATGCGCAGCTTATGTACCTTTAGAATGAAATATCAAAGAGCATTAAAACCAGTAAGTGGAACATATGATACGAAAGTCAGTGAAAAAACAGCAACAAAAAGTATGGTTTCCAGGAAGAGAATTGTATCTGCAGAGACCTATTTAATCCCAAAATAGCAGCATCTGCTGGCATTGCAATACATTCTCTCAACGGCTCATGCATTACAGTGCACTCAGTGTACGACCCTTGGAGGACGCATAGCACCCGGAAATGTCACTGCTGCTCCCTGGCAGAAATGTTAAGTAAGCATTGACTTTAACCTCGGAGCCTCCACTGTAAAGGTCTGCCATGACCTTCTTTAAGTTACTGCTCGCAAAACAATTGCAAACAATTTCTGTTTCATAGCGCCTCTCCCGAGGAGAGAGATCTGCTCATTGCAATGGAAGTAGCGCGTTTGGACATGGATCATTATGCTATGCTATGTTAAATTCTATTATGTTATATCATGCAATTTCATGTTATATTATGGTATTCTATGTAATGTTATGTTGTGTTATGTTATCAGAGATTTGTATAACATACTGATAAGACCAGGGATTTCGGATTATACAAAAAAATATAGATGCACAAAAATGTAGATGCACAATACTTGGATTACTACATTATGGTAAAAAAGATTTGTATAATGATCTATTCTTATTATTATATAAAAAATGTGTATTCAAATAGAATTCAGGACCACTTGTGTGTCTCATTTAAATGCTGACAAATGCATATGAAAAGCATGATTGTGCCACATAAACAGAAAATTTGCGTTCAACAATTCTAGTCTTCAGTTCACATATACGTTTAATTAATATAATAATCGATCAATGGCTCAGAATCAATATCATAAAACAGAGGGTAAGGGGAATGCCGCTGTCCTTTGGCCTCCTCGATTCTTACATGTTCAGATTATAATCAGTTTGTTATTACCTTCACGATATTTGCATTGTAGCAGCCCTTTCATGCCTTAAAGTAAAACCCAATTCTATCTCCAGGGATTCCCTCACAATGCTATGCTTTTTCTCTGTGCCTGTGGTAAAAAAAACATGATGCAATGTTTAGTCCTTAGAAGGCTGACCAGGTTTCATATCAGTCGAATGTAAGTTTGTCCTTTTTTACTCTCAATAGACCAGTCTCTTCTTTTCCCCACGACTTCGTTAATGACTTGGCTTAATGCATACTTATAAACTATATTCGATATTTTATCGTACATATTAATTTTAAAAACTGGCTGATAGTTCATACCATTGCCCAGGCTGCACAGTACCAATGTTATTTTTGCACTTTGTCGGTTGGTTTCAATATTACCACGTTGTGACAATTTTATTTTTTAATAAAGATGGCAGTATAATAAACGAAATTCAATACTAAGTGGGATCGAACCTTCGTAGGAGATTTTGGGGGCCTAATTCTCAAAGGCCATACAGACCACCAGATGCCGGCATATGCTGCTGCAGCAAGCACAGCAGGGGGCTTATTGTAAGGTCCTGTATGCAAACTCCCCATTGTAATTTGATGGATCCCTTGGACTGCTTTGAATCTCAAGGTACCTAAAGGATTTAACATTTGAGGACCTGATTTACAAAGGTGAACTCACAATTTTGTGTAAGTCTACGATTGTTTGCTATTCACAAAGGGATTTACGAATAATTTCTTTACTAGTGTGAAGTATCTGCACATAAAACATTAAGACAGTCCTATCTTTTTTTCCGCACTTGTAAAGATACTACTCATAAAGCCCTTTGTGTATGCCGACACATGGGGGTCTGCCTGGCTGCATTGCAAAGCCATTCAAATCCTACACACAGTGACAGTATCCTTCCAGAGCCCAATGCCTAAAGATTTGTCTAGTCTCATCACACGTGCTGTAGAAGAATGCCCAATCTGGTCTTGGGACCTGCACTGCAGGACAAGACTGTAGAAAACACAAAAGACCATTGGTGCAAAGAGTAGGTCTTAAAACACTGAGACCCTTGTTAAGAGTGGCCCAGTGTCTGCTGCAATGTTTATCATGCATGGTAAAATCCAACGCAACAGGTGTCGGCTCAGACTTTATCAGGTGTAATAAAGAAGGACATCTTTCATTTTTTGGTGAATAATGGGGATTATGATGATTACAGCACAAACATCCACATGGTTTGGAAATGACCAGGCATCTTTCCTCTGGTGAAATTCAGACATTCTGACCAGGCAAAATGTACCTCTGTAAAATTGCAAGGGTTTCGGTGTTAACTGCAAAAATGATAATTCTGGTATGTGCAGTAACAGCGGTTACCACACAAACCAGAAATTAACAGCCATTCCTAATGATAGCCTAGGTAATAATTGTAATGCAAACAAATTGAATGATTAATCAGCCCAGTTTTACCATAGATTATACTGTGTCATTTTACTGCCTGCGTCACGAATACATGTCGCATTTTGTATCATTAGTTTGTTATGCTCTTCTGAGTAATGTTTAAACCCCATAAGTCTTCAGCTTGAAAGGGCTGTACCTTGTATTTTTTCAAGCTTCTGAGCTGAGTGAGTGTTCCCCTCTTTCTTGTGGTTGGAAGCCTGTTAATAGCCCCCCTTCAACCTCCAGGTGTCACTGTGGGGTGAGTTGCAGTGTCGGAGTGACAGCTGGTACCAAGAGAAACAAGAATACCCATGGAAATGCATGCACAGAGCTGGAGTTGTTCTTGGCAGACAATATTCACTGATGTCTTGGAGGAGGATAAGCCTGTCTATGGAAGGGGCGTCTGTGACTCTTTCCAAGGCTACTTTGCCTCCGGTCCCTGGCAGCGGGGAGATGCACCCAGATTTTTTGCAGTTCACTGGCTATACCAGGTCCAGTGTTCAGGACTGGGGATTCTGGGCCTTGCCCTAGTGGACGCCTCATTGTCAGAGGCACTCTGAGAGCCAGATAGTCGGTGTGCAAACTACAGGAAACCCTACATCATAGTATGAGGGCAGGGCGCTTCCTCAAGCCTACAGCAATGTCAGAAAGAGGACAGAAATGGTAGAAGTCCATGTTTGGCAAAGGTGAAAGAAAGGTGGAGAAAAGGAGGGTGCAACTGAGGATGGAGGTGCAGAGGAGAGCTAGAAAAGTGTGGTGGTAGTGATAGAAATTATTCTGCGCAAACTAGAAAAAATAACTATGGAGCTAGAGTCCCGCCTGGGAAGTGTGGAGAACAAGATATCTGGAATGAAGGTATCGCTGAGTGACCTGGATACCAGGATGGCATAGTTAGAAGAATGAGTGGGTCACAGAGTCTAGAAAGGCAAGTGATCTTCAGAAATGATATGACCAGCTCAGTTCTGGCACTTGGCAACAGTGTTGCAACTTTAGAGAACCGATGGCATGTGACCATGTATGGGTACTAGTATTCGCAGCTGAAACCGCAGCTACAGAGGGGATGAAGACCTTTTTTTGGAGAATGCCTTATGCTTCAAGTCAAGACTTGGATGTTCTGGGTAAAAGAGCACATAGGCTGCCCACCACTACCACAGTCAGCACTGTATAGTTATACATAAGCGTAAGTTAGTGTTTCTATAGGAAGAGCATTCTTTGTTTTGGTAATAACTTTGGCGCCGTTTGACAAATCTTCCATGAAGCTTCCAAAAATAGGTATATCGCCATCAGCTATTTCCTTGAAAGGTTTGGGGTTATCCATCAAGCCAGGTTCGGGAAAAAGCAATTCCCACAGGAATTTCCATAGGGAATTTTCGCAACGATACAAAAACAAATGGCTGAACAAAATTACGCCAAATATGGCAGAAAGCTAGATTCTTACTCAGATAGAGTGCTTATTGTGATTTGGAGCAAATATGTTGAGAAGTTATTGAGAAATTAAAGTTAAAAAAGTAGAGATAGATGGTTGAGTTACATCAAACAAACGTGAAAAAATAGGCAGAGTTATGGCAAGATCCAGCTAATACTTACACTAGGACCTCACGCAAACTCATAGTGAGAGATTTTCGCGAGATGAGGCTCACTGTTACATTGGGAAAATCACAGGAGGGGTCCTTGACAGAAATGTTTCTTAAGTTTAAGGAAGTGTACTTATTCGAGCGTGTGCTAGACGACATTTCCCCGGTCCTTACAAGGAAAATCTTCTTACAATGGCGATATGGCACACTTCCGACAAAGGCATTTACAAAACACTGGGCCCAGACCTCATTGACTGAGCATTGCCCGTCTTGCTCGCACCATCGGGAAGATGATCTTCACATTATATTCTTCTGTAAGGCTTATCGAAGACCCAGGAAATAGTGGCTTGTCCCCCTCCTCAAAAAATTGGGCTTTACAAGATACCTCCCAGCTTACAGGATTTTAAAAATGGACCTTTCACCTATTATTGTACTTGGGGTGGCAAAATTCTTAACTGCGATGTGGCATATCCGTAATCGACTTTTAAAATCTGAGCCAGAGCTGGCATAAATGAAATGTTCTGACTTTAAGTAAATCTAATACTCTTTTAAATGTTGCGTAATCTTGGTTTGACCGTCTTGCTGTTTTAATTGATGTGTTTGCATATCTTTTATGATCTAAAATTGATCGAAATAAAGATGGAAATGGAATGGAATTCCCACAGGAATTTCCATAGGGAATTTTCGCAACGATACAAAAACAAATGGCTGAACAAAATTACGTCAAATATGGCAGAAAGCTAGATTCTTACTCAGATAGAGTGTTTATTGTGATTTGGAGCAAATATGTTGAGAAGTTATTGAGAAATTAAAGTTTAAAAAAGTAGAGATATGTAGCACAGCTGGACCTATGTGGGACTCTAGCTTGAGTTCTGTGGTACCAGAAGTCAAAATAAAACATTTTGATTATCTGGATCGAAGGGACCAAGAGCTCAGATTAGCTAGCCACAACATAAAGAGAAATGCTGCAGCTTGCCATTACAGGACTCAGAGACTCAGTCCCCAAGTCCTAAAAATGATTTGCAAAACAAATCAAGTGGCAGGGTATGGATAGCCTGACCCCATGGGCCCTATTGGCCAAAATCAACATTTTGGGGTCGTCACTGTCCTGCCCTACTTCTGGTGTAGCTGTTGTAGTGCCTGTGTGGTCCAGTAGGAGTACAGCAGGACTACCTTTTTTTTAAAGGTCAACTTAGTGTAGGACATCTGTGGGGTGTTGTCTGCCCACAACCATTTTGGCCACTTGCGGAGGGTTGGATGCAAGGCATGGCTACAGGCCAGGCACTGTGGGCAACGCAAGCTGAGCAAAGCCAAAGGCTATGCAAAATTGGGGGTGGCTACCCACTGGGGTTTGGGCACAGGGCCTGGCTGCCAACCCCTCCATTCCACACGGTCTTAGGATCATTCCATCCCACAAGCTTTCCCAACAAAGTGTCACTTTTTCATGTGTCATTAAATGATGTTGGTCCTACAGTATCAGAACCAGTACTGTGCCCATGGTACCCATTGATGATACACGTACAGGACAGCAACAAGTATTGAAAAACAAATTAACACATGGGGTGCCCTTTGGGGACCCCTTCCGCCATGAGTCTGGGGCTGGGGTCTCAGGGTAAGCTTTTCCCTGTTTTGTGCACTTTACCATTTTGTTTTTTTCAAAGATCAAGGACCGAAGCCTGTAGGGTTGTCTGCATACATTTTCTAACAGTGTTGCAGCCAGGTAATCCATTGTGTCTGTACTGCACATCTGCGCTGGAATATGTGATAATAAATTGCCTGATCGAAAACAATGCTCCTGCAGCCAATCAGAATCAAGTATTTTTTTGTTTTGGGTCTATGGAGGTATTGCACTACAAGATATCTCAAACTTCTAACCCCTTCGTCCACAATACAAGAACCTTTTTAAATGATAATTTATTGAAAATTAGAAAATAGATTTACCTCAAATGTGTTTGGCTGTTTCTTCTACATCGCTATGAAAACTTTCCTATGGGATTTAAAATGGGAATTCAAACATTTGGGACCCCAACCTCTCTTTTTCTTGGTCCTTGCTTGACGGATCAGAGACAAACATTCCTTCAAGAAGCCAAAGTGGATTACTTTTTTAGGGAAAGTAACTGCAAGTAAAGAAGTAGCTCATATACAATAAATCCCACTTTATAAGAGGGACTCTACTATTCCCCATGCGCACTAACAATAGAGCAATAGTTTTGCATGCTTATGGAGATAGTGATTGTGAATCAGACAATAAGTGTTCTTAACAAGCAGAGTAGCGTCACCCACAGGAATAATAAAATGATAATAACAAAATGTTATTATCATTTTATTTTTTCCATACTGTCCTAGGTGTGTTTTGTTTTAGGTGCGGGAGGAGTGGTATGTGCACTTAAGTGCGCATGGCAGTTTGACCGGCCATCTTGGGTTGGCCAAAACAGTCATGTGCACTTAGTGTGTTCTCCACTGACTGTAATACCCAGCCTGGGTGGAGAACATGAACAGACTCCCACTTACTGTCTGAGAGCTGAACTATGGCTCTCTGACCAATCACAATTCTGCTATTAGCAGCGTCATCGTTGGCTAGGGAAGTCTGGGAGATTGTGTGCTTCCTGTTCCTGCATCGTCGACAGAGGAAGAACAGAGAAGAGGAGGCGGACAGGTACATGGAATTTTCTTCTTTTTTAAACACTCTGTCCCCGCCCCATTACCACTGCCCCGTATCAGCAGCCACTGGGTGTCACACCAGCAAACACCACATTTTTAGTAGTGATTTAAGTGATGTAAAGAGTAGGCCGTATTCCAGGATATCAGTTAGAAATGCAAGTAAAATCGGGTTTATGTTTTCCGATTTTGTCAATCGATTTCGAATTATCAAAATACCAGGACCAACATTTCAAGATCCAAAATATCGAGGAGGTTAAGTACATATAAGTAAGCATAGATTTACTATTCTTATTGCGTCATCCACTTCTCTTAAAGATATATATATACATATCGGCGAATACATAATTATGGAGTTAAGAATAGTAGGTCTACTCCTACTTGACTGTTGATATTGTGAATGACAATATTTTGGCATTGATATTATGATAACTTGAGATTTCATACTCGATATTACGTACTTACACCATATTTTCATATCTCATTCCATTCAAGTCAAATTCAAACATTCACATGAAGATTTCAAGAGGTTGGTGAGTCAAATAATACTGTTACATGCTGCTCCCATCTGAACTGAATATTTAAGCGAACATTTGCATACATTTGAAAATGAGATAGAGTGCAACTAATTTGTAAACCCCACTAGTACGCAAGCGTTCCGTATATGATTTGATAATAATTTAGTATGCTCATATCAACTTGAAGTTAACATTTGCACATAAACATTGATCGAGAACACATTTAGAATAAGGGTACTGAGCAGTGTCTAATATGTAAAATAATAAGTGACCGGGCACTCGTTAGGAGGTCACCGCATTTTGCACCACAATCGCCTCTGTACTTACACAACTACTAACCATCACACTGAAGTGTGACAATTCAGATTGTTCGAGGCCGCCAAAGTTTAAAAATGGCTTGGGTGGCAGGTATTGTTTTTAATGTATATTGAATTAACAAAAAAACTGCACATTCTGCTCATCTTTAAATTACACAAACAGGGCCACCTAGTGGCAACAGTCATAAGTACAGGTTCAGGCAATTAAGTGCGGGTGCTAGCAATTAAGTGTGGAAGGGGAGCACCGGAAACCATCGGCTCAAAATAAGCACTGGTTCCCAGTGTCGTCCACTTTGTTAAGCTGTAAATGGAGCTTACATTGAGCTGATTGTTTCAGGTGGGGCCCACCAGCATTTATTTTTGGCGACTGGAACATATTTTTCTCAACAGACTTCGATCCAGAGCATGAGACAGAAAACCACAAAAGAGTAAAGGAAGGGCGAAGAGAAAGATGGAAAACCTGTGACAAAGGAAGAAAGCAGTGATGAAAAACAACCTGCAATACTGCAATAGTGACATAAATAGCCTGGGAGTGTTTGTAGGTGGGCTGAAACGGCCTCAGATGGAATCAAGACAACGCAGCATTGGTATTCGGCGCCCTGACATTCAATAGCATAGGTTTGGCCCCTAGCACTTATTGTCTTACAAATTAAGCACTGGTTGTAATACAATGAGGGAGAAACCTGGAAAAAACACGATTTAGGATGTAAAGTCACAAAGAGATGCTCAACAGTCGGTCTTACGGTGCGAATGTGATGCGACACCTGATATGATGAACAACAACTCATCACACATGAAAGAATTTGCAGTGTTAGACATGCTGTGATCATAACACTATTGGTTATGTGTTATGTAATGTATTTGTAATCTCATCAATGATGTAGTTTGTCATTTCCCAAGTGGAGTAATGTATGATGACGTCACAAATGTATTGTGCGCGAGGCAACATGGGGAATAGACTTAAATGTGTGGACGAGTCCCAGTTTAGATTGTAATATAAATATCAATTCAATTAATTTCAATGTTCTTTTCATAGCTAGAATAAAACATGCATGCTAGTTTTTACCTTTACTCCACTTTAAAATACTTTTCATTCATGTTCTTGATGTATTTTTACTATTTCGAATGAAATACGAGTACGTGATGTCAGTTTAAAAATTATATAGAACACTGTTTGCACTGAAATAGCCGAGGTCGAAAATAATAGTGGCCTGTGTTCAATATTCCCAATTTTTTATATGTATCACTTTGCAAGCTACTACACCTACATTGCTAAATAATAGCCTAGGACTCACTGTTCCACCACTGTAAAAGTCAACATTCACCTCTGCATGCTCCAGATGCCACCCATTAGATTAAGTCAATAATAGCCTTCTTCGATGTCGTGCCTAGACAGTGGGCACTAGGACCCCGGGTCAGGAGTGTGAGGAGGGGGACACCGGACACCACCTCTGGTCAGGGGAGCAGGGCCGGACAGAACAGGATGAAAGGGGCAAGGGGCAGGATGCATCCAGGTTGCTGTAAGAGACATCGTAATAAAGATACCTGATTCCACGCCACAGTGTCTTGTAATCCCTGGGGGGCTTCACGATACGACAACTGGCGACGAAGGTGACAAGCACACGTGTGTCGAGTGCCCAGCTGAAGGAAGCAGTGAGACCAGGAGCCCACCCTGGGTCGCGTTGAGTGCCCAGCGCCTGAAGCAGCGAGACCAGGAACCCACCCTGGTTTGCGTGAATGAGAAAAGGAATGGCGCGGGAGCCCACCCTGACCGCATCTGGACGCACCGGTATGCTCCGACAGAAATAGCAGATTGAGTGCGAACATTTCAAAATTGAGCGCAAGCTCTCGCGAGAACAAGAGCGGCCATTTTGAAGTCCGGCGGTCTGGCCAATCAGCGCGAGAGAAGATCGGGCGGCCATTTTGATACCAGGCAACGCTCGGATTGGTCCTGAAGTCTCGCAAGAATCTCGGCAGCCCTCTTAAAGACCGGTGGCCATTTTGCGGTCAGGCAGAAAAAGAAAAAGCCACGAAAGTGCCGAGAAGAGCACTGAAAGAAGGCAAACAGGCACAAGGCAGTGCAAATAAAGACAATAAAAGGAAAAGGAAGGAAAATAGATGAAGAAGAAGCACAAAGAGATGCATACAAAGCAAACACTACAATAAAGGAAGGAAAACAGAAGAATACTGTGAAAAGGGAAGGCACTAAAGGAGAAAGCACAAGTGCCACCAAGATCACAAACAAAAACAAAGATGGCAGAACCAAGGAGCGAAAGGCAGAGCGCCCAATATCGCAGACCTCTCCCATTCAACCTCTCAGAGCCGCAAGTGGGAATAAGATGGGAGCGATGGGTTAGGAGATTTGAGAGGTATATAGAGGCCACAGATGTGACAGAGGCAAAACAACTGGGTCTGTTCCTAAATCTAGTTGGTGATGAAGTAGACAATCTACTAGTAACCCTACCAGAAGATGAGACATTGACGTACAAAGGGCTAAAAAAATGCCTAACAAACAAATTTGATCCGCAGAGAAACATTGACTTTGAGCGATATACCTTCACAATAGCATTCCAACACACGGATGAATCGTTGGACGATTTTGAGACGTGACTGCGGAAACTAGTAACTCACTGCGAATTCAACAAGTACGACAACGAACAAGCGATTCGCCTGCGCATCATTGAAGGATGCCGTGACACGGACTTCCGTGTGAGAAACCTGAAGGAACCAACCTCACTGGAGAAGACCCTGTCACTGGCAAGGGCCGAGGCAAGAGCAACAGTGCAAGCAAAGTAGATGGAGCAAGGAAAGGAACACGGGTCGAACAGGCACACCGCATGGCAGAGAGAAACCGCACAAGCAGCTAGAAAAAAGGGCACAACGAACAGGCGACAAAGAAGCAACCTGAATCAACATGCTACAGATGTGGACTTGTGTTTCCACACAGAGGCACATGCCCGGCAATGGGCCAAACATGCAGGAAATGCAACAGAAGCAACCACTTTGCCAGTGTATGCCTGGGACTGCAGTTCAGAAGTGAAAGAGGAAGATCGGGAAGACCACGGATGAGGACGAGCAGACATGTCAGACATGTAGAAATAGCAAACAGAAGCTCCTCGATAGAGTCAGGAGAAGAAGAGGAAGACTATACCTCATGTCAGATACTGCTGCCATGCCCATCGATGAAGGCAGGAATCAAGAAAGCATCCGCCTCGTGAACAAGAACACAATAAAGAAGACGGAGTCCATGACCATAGAGGTGGGACCACACAAAGCACGGTTTGTGCTAGACAGCGGAGCAACATATAATATCATGTGTGTGTCGAAATATGAGAAGATGGACGTAAAGCCAGTGTTGATGCCGTCAGAAGTTGAGGTATTCACCTGGTGGTCAAGAAAACCAGTGACGAACATGGGAAAATTCACAGAGAATCTGACATATAAAGGACAAACCATAAAGGAAGAAATTCACGTGCTGAAAGGTGACACTCCAGCACCGTGCCTATTGAGCAATGTCACAGCACAGGTGATGGGCCTCCTCAAAATGACATACAACATGTCAGAGAAGGAAAGCACCTTGAAAGAATATCCCAAACTCCTCCAGGGGTTAGGGAAGTTAAAAGGGCGCCAAATAACACTGCACATCAATGAAGCAGTAAAGCCAGTAGCTCAACACCACCAGCAAGTGCCCATACACCTGCAACCGCAGGTAGAAGAAGAGATTGAAGCATTGCTCAAGCAGGACATCATAGAACCAGCCGAAGGACCGACGCCCTGGGTATCACCAATAGTGGCAGTGCCGAAGAAAAACACGTCCAAGATTCGCATCTGTGTCGACATGAGAATACCGAACACAGCAATCAAACGCGAAAGACACCCTGGACCTCACCTCGATGATATGATCAGTTGCCTAACAGGCACAAGATGTTTCTCCAAACTAGAACTGTGCAAGGGATATCATCAGCTAGAACTCGACCCTCAGTCCAGGTATATCACAACGTTTTCCACGCACCTGGGTCTCTTCCGATATAAACGTCTAAGCTTTGGAATATCATCAACTGCTGAAATATTCCAAGAAACAATATGGCAAGTAATAAGGCCAGTAAAAAACAGTCTGAACTACAGTGACGAGATTCTAGTGTTCGGCAAGTCAGATGATGAACATGACAAGGCGCTGCGAGATGTGTGTTCCCTACTAGAGCAGGCGGGCTGATGCTAAATGAGGACAAGTGCGAACTGGGGCGAGACAAACTGGTGTTCTTTGGCCACATTTTCTCCAAAAAAGGAATGCGACCAGATCGCAGCAAAGTGGACACGCTAGAGAAAGCAAGACACCCAAGCGACATTGCAGAAGAGAGGTCATTTCTCGGCCTTGCTAGCTACTGCGCAAGGTACATAAAAGAGTTTGCCACAGTGAGCGCACCACTGCGAGAACTAACTAAACAAGGCCAGACCTTTGCATGGATAGAAGAATGCAGCAAAGCATTTGAAGAGATCAGGCACGCAGTGACAACAGTAGATCACCTTGCATACTTTGATCCGCTGCTTTGCACCGAATTGACGGTGGATGCCAGCCCAGTGGGGTTGGGTGCAATACTAGGACAACACAGACCAGGCAAGGAATTGCCAAGGTGCGTAGTGGGCTACGGAAGCAAGAGCCTATCGGACATTGAAAGAGCATATTCTCAACCCGAGAAAGAGAGTTTGGCAGTGGTATGGGCATGCGAACATTATCACATGTTCATTTACGTGAAACCGTTCACAAAAATTACAGATCACCAAGCACTAATAACGATCTATGGAAATCCCAATGCAAAAATACCACCCTGAATAGAGAGGTGGGGAATACGACTAATGGACTACAATTTCAAAATCATACATAAACCAGGAAAGGAACACAACCCGGCTGACTACATGTCAAGACATCCTCTGCCACATGCAGTTTAGGCAACCACAATGGCGGAGGAATACCTGAACTTCATACTGAAGCACAACACACCGGCATCAATAACGATGGAAGAACTGGAACAAGAAACGAAACGAGACCTCACCATGCAAGCAATCCAGAAGGTGACAAGACAACAGAGGTGGAGGCATGTCAATAACAACAGCATTGTGGAAGAAGGAGTGATAAAAGAGGAACTGTTGGCATTCAAGAAGATCCATGAAGAGCTCTCAGAGACCCAAAATGGCATAATGATGAGAGGAACAAGAATAGTAATGCCCCGGGCACTGAGAAGACAGACGGTAGACCTGGCGCATGAATCACACCGAGGCATGGTAGCAACCAAGAAAATGCTATGGGAAAAGTGTGGTTCCCGGGACTAGACAGCATGCTTGAAGCCGCAGTCTTGCATTGCCATGTCTGCCAAGTAACTGGGCAGCCGTCCAAGCCGGAGCCGCTACAGATGTCTGAACTACCGAAAGCGGTGTGGACCGAATTGGCAGCCAATTTCTATGGGCCCCTGGAGACAGGAAACTACCTGCTAGTGATAATAGACAAATTCTCCAGATTTTGGATTGTAAGGCAAGTAGCGTCAACGTCGGCAAATGCAACACTGCCAGTCATGGATGATGTGTTTGCAGCATGGGGCTCTCCGCAAACGCTAAAGACTGACAATGGCCCACGGTTCTCAGGAGAAGAGTTCAGAAAATTCATGGAGTACCTAGGGATCAGACATCGGAAAATAACACTTTTGTGGCCACAGGCGAATGGGATGGCAGAGAGATTCATGGGAACAATCAAGAAGGTGGTACAACGAGCTAAGATAACGCAGATATCTATAGGGCAGGCACTATGCCAGATACTAAGGGACTACAGGAACACTCCTCACAGCTCCACAGGGCAGTGCCCCGCCGAGCTCGTGCAAGGACACTCGAGCAGGACACGGCTACCGCAGATGGAAGAAACACCAAGAGAGGAGCGAAGATGCATAGCTGCTAAAGACGAAGAAGCAAAAGCGAAAATGAAAGAGTACGCAGATCAAAGGAGGCATGCCACTAAAGCGATACTAAAAGAAGGAGACACAGTGGTAGTGCGGCAAAGACAGCTGAGGAAGTCAGACAGCCCGTTCTCAAAGGATCCGCTGACGGTGACCGAAGTGAGAGGACCTATGATAACAGCATCGGCAGGGCGATATCACATCACAAGAAACAGCTCGCATTTCAAGGAATTGAAGATAAAAGAAGAACAGCAGGCACCAGCGAAGGAGGAAACCAGACAGGAAGAAGTTGCACAAATGGACATAGGAGAGACACGGACGAGAAGGGAATGCAAGAAACCAAAGAGACTGATTGAAGTGACGTAAAGTGACGAGGCCCTGTGAGGATCTCTCTCTCTCTCTTTCTCTCTCTCTCTCTCTCTCTCTCTCTTTCTCTCTCTCTCTCTCTCTCTCTCTCTCTCTCTCTGATGATTGGCCAATCCCCAACCAATCAGAACTAGGACTTCTAGATCTTTTGTTTAACTATATGAAAATGATGGTTCAGGATTTAGGGCCATATGTATCATAGTTCCGTTTTGCGATTCCTAAATAGTGATTTTTAAGGAATCGCTATTTAGGAATCGCAAAATGGTATGTATGAAGAAAATCGCTTTTTATTAGCGATTCCTTAAGCTTCGTTAATTGCAAATTCGCATTTTGCAAATTCGCAATTAAGGAATAATTTCCAATGCATTCCTATGGGCCAGAAGGCCCATAGGAATGATTTCCAAATAATTCTCAAATTGCGAATTCGCAATTTGCTAATCGCAAATTGAGAATTTTTGCAAGGGTGCGGGGGTGTCTCAAGGACACCCTGCTGAACCCCTGTAAATTACATGTGTGTGCATATGGTGCACATACATGCCCAATGGGCATGTATGTTTGTCAGATGCCACCCTCACAAATGCACAATTGTGCATATTTACAAGAAATCGCAAATTACCACCAACTTCAAGTTGGTGGTAATTTGCGATTCCTTAACCAAAATTCGCTAGCCAAAAATGCTACATACATAGCATTTAAGGAATCGCAAAATTTCGATTCCCTAAATGCTATGGCAGAATAAGGAATCGCACAAGTTTGCAATTCCTTATTTTGGGAATGTTTCATACATCCCAAAACATGCAAAAAGGCCGGTTGCGATTCGCAAAGGCTGAAATTCTGCGAATTTCGGCCTTTGCAAATCACAAAAGGCTTGATACATATGGCCCAATGTGAGTGAGAACATTCACAATTCCCACTCAAAGTTGGAAAATGTAACTGCAGACCATCCCTTATTGAGATTTCCTCCAATATTTGCAATTCCAGTATGCCATCACTTTGAACAGACCAAAATGATAACCTGCTTGCACTAAGATGAGAATGTTTAGACAGATATGCCAGATGCATCGCTATGTCTGCTAAAAGACCCCTCCTGAAGAGTTCTCACTTGATCACCACCCCTTCATACTTTGCACCCTCTCCAACCTCCACTCTGCTATGGCCACTGCTTCCCAGCTCTTCCTGAAAGGTCCACATTAGTACCCATTCCCTCTCCATTCCAAACGACTGCAATGGATTGAATTTCCTACCACATACTATCTCGGTAGTGGATACACTTCTACCCAATAATTGTCCTCTGGGTTTATAACTTTGTCCGGGAATCAGTAGATTTTCCATTTTTTATCAACCTTTAGATTAGAGCTTTTTATTGTGATAAGAGTTATATAATCTTGGAAGTTATGACTTTGTGTTTTTAACTCTAAAATGTCAATGTAAAAAGTACATGGATCAAGCACAAGCCTCTCTTCCATCCAAAACCAGCCCTGGGGTGCAGCAATTGGTGAAGGCAGCCAGAGGAAACATATACACAAAAGACAGAAAAGGAGTCCAATTAAAGAAGCACATTTGTTTCTAGAAAGTATGAAACTCTAAAATATTAGTCAATCTTAAATAAAATATACATGCAGTACATACACTATTGCTGAAATGCCTGTCTTCAGAGGCAGCACCAAAGAAGAGTTTGAAGGCAGAAAATCAGTTGGTTTTATTTAACTGGATTGCTGATAATTAGAGAATCCGTTTCTTTGAAGATCATGGGTTGAAAGCTTTTTCTTGGAGTACTTCTGTCTTATTTAGAATATCAGCCTGATACATAAATTAAGTCCTGGGTTGTATCTTACTCCAGGCCTATGTGTGAATTATATTTTCATTTTAGATCAACCTTAAGATGTGTGCATGACCAGTATAATTTTCTGAACCATGGAGAATTGACACTTGTGTTAATAGCATTGATGTGAGGGACGAGTGAGAGATTTGAAGAGATACCCCCCAGAATCTTCACACTCTACAAGGTGACATGAGCTGGTCCTATAGTAAAAAGCCGGTTGAGATCTAGGTGCTCCCAGGGCTAGAATCTCAGTTTTATCTCTAGTAAGGGACTTGGCGTTTTCCTTGCCCAATTATGGCTGTAGATGCAATTAGAGACCCATGTACAGTGGATTCTGCATAACATACATATGTGTTGAGTGCAATCACATAGGAAATGACTAATCCAGTTTAGTATACTCCCAGATATCACAACCCAATCTATCAATCTGGTTAGCAATATATCATAGTGTTTTAAGCCCTAGAAAGATCAAGAAGAATCCTAAGGAACACTTTTCTGATTTTAGTCAGAGCTGATTCTTGCAGGTACAAATCCTGTTTGTAGATCCTAAAATATTTTGATCAACATATTCTCCTATTTATTCTGTTAATATTGTTTCTGGGATTCCCCTGGGGTACGTTGGTTGAAAATTGCCAATTCTTGGTGGGTTTCTATATGGTGGTTGGTACTGCTGATTGCCATTTCAAAACTCTTTAAACTAGAGGTGTTACAATTAATTGTTATATACGGTGGTCAATTTACCATCCTTAAAAAGTTGACATTCTGATATATGTTAACCCACTAAGAATTTGAAAATTGTTTTCTGGATGTCAAGACAGAACTCAGCACTGAGCACTAAACTTGAGCAGTGAATGCATCTGGTATAGCAGCAGTAAGACTCCAGCACTGCTCTTTTGAATGTGATCAATGTTGATTCCAACGTTTATCTTCTGAACCAATAAAAAGAGTAAAAATATTGTTTCATTGCTAGTTTACTCAACACTCCTCCACCCCCACCTGCAAGGACAAGACCAGGAAACAAGCCTTCTACGTCAATTGCCAGATCTGGAACTTCATCAAAACACTGATCTGTCAAACGCCATCTCCTTCATTTTCCAAACAATCATGGTGTGATGCTTTTCTTTTTCTAGTGTTGCCACTATTGCATTCCTACCACTGTTGTCTTTCCTCCACTTCCGCTCCACATATTTATTTCTTGACCACATTCTTTAATTGCATCATTGCATTCTTTCTGTCATTAGACTTCCTATGGTCTATCATTGATATCTGCTGTGTTATTGTCTTTTGAAAGTTACTCTATATTCTTGTTCTGCTGATTGTTTGTTCTGTCTGCATTAGTGGAGTGGCTGGATCATTGTTCCGCTGATTGTTTGTTCTCTCTGCATTGGTGGAGTGGCTGAATCCTTGTTCTGCTGATTGTTTGTTCCTTCTGCATTGGTGTAGCACTGGACTCAGTGATCTCTTGGATGAAACTACCCATCTTCATAGAATGGTGTTAGTCTCTTTATTGCACATTATTAGTAAGGACAGCTATTGCTACATCTACTGAATCTGTCTCTGGAAACAATATTTTAATAGATGCAGCTGATAGAGAGCAGGTTCACCTGCTCAGAATTTTACCATACTCACCTGGGACCATAAAATCATACACACTTGGAACAGGTAAAACCTACGCCTAACCAGTGATTACATTTAACCTTTTAGGACCTATACCTTGACTTACCAATCCTTGTCACCGGTACCTAGAGTCCGAAGGGATCAAGGGAGTTAGCAAGAAAATAGGTAGTAAATAAACATTTGCACTCATAAAATAACCACAGACTCAGGAAAGATTTAAACACTTTATCTAAAGATTTTCTTTTAATATCAGTGTCCATACTAGATCAATCAGAGCTTGATCAATTAGAAAGAATAAAATCAAAGCAAGATGATGTGAAAATATCATGAAATGTTCTTTAAGCATTGAAACATAGGAAGGGTAAGAAGAGGGAAACAACACAATGACATACCCATGCAGCTTTATATTTACCTAGAATGGTACTAAGACCAACCCTGGCCACAGGCTGGGATAAAGGACAGGACCCCGATAGTGCAGGTGCCAACAGGATAGAACAGATGCAGACCAGAATCAGGATAAGTATGGACCAAATTGGATCAGGACAAGACCACCGCAGGTCAGGATTGGCACCCACAGCTAAAATGCAATGCCAGCGTCACACCCCTCTCTGCAGCTAACAGTCAGACCCCGATTGGGTAAGCGAATCTCCTCCCTCAGGAACCCCGATTGGGTTATCGAACTCCTTCCCAGAACCCCGATTTGGTTATCGATTCTTCAGACAGAGTGCTCCGCCGGCACCTCTGCTCCCAAATCTTCTGACAGAGTGCTCCGCTAGCACCTCTGTTCTCGATCGCCTATTGAGTGCATTGGGTCAGTGACAGGTCAGCTATTCGGACAAGTCAGACAATCTAACTAGCTAAGCCTACCTTAGATATACCATTTTCCAGGGCAGTGTACCACCCCCCAATGTTGCAAATGTGTGTATTCCCTCAATTTGATTGGTCAAAAGACGAGGAGAGGTCATCACACCATACCAGTTATAAGGTCATGCTCTTCAATATTCAGATTAATGTTCCCGCCCAATATTTTATTTTCCCATGCACTTTTATTCCACCCGGCAATGAATGTTCCAATAGTTAATTCAATGTATATTTTGACATCCTCTTGGAGGTTCAGGAGGTCGAGTTCCCAGGAACATCTTCTAGCAAGTCAGGAGTTGGCATGGATTCAATGCCATGGCTTGTAGACTCGGGTGAATTTGGCGCATGCCCAGTTTCCGGAGCCAAGATGGAACATCATCATACTCGATTGGTCAGAACATGAGCTAATAGCAAAGTCTAAGAGACACAGTTTTAGAAACTTTATAAATGAATGCACTGTATACCACTTATCTCTACTCTATTCTCATTACTTTATTTTAACTAAAGCATTAGGGATTATGCAAAAAGAACAACTTAGTAAAAGCAGCAATGCAAGCATTTAGCACATGAGAACATAGAGCAGCCCTCTTTAGTTCTAGTGCGCAGAAGCAAAGTTTTCCCACCAAGCAGTAAGTACGTCACGTCAGGTGAGTATGACAGACGCATGTGCAGAAAAATTTCCCTCGTTGCGGCGGCCATTTTGGGTTAATCGCGTTACGGTGAGTAAAAAGCACATATGCAAGCTTCCCAAGCTTACTATAAATGTTGTGTTTTGCATTGTTAATAAGAGAAAACATGTTGGTTAATAGATTACTTATTATTTTGAGAGAGTTGAGTCCAAGCAAGACGCTTTACGTGCGAAACCTTGCTCCATCAATCCCCTCTTTGATGATATTTTATATCATCACAAATTACAGAAACAGATGCCAACTTTGCAACATTTACTCATTTCCATTTCTTCAAACACTCTTTTAGGCTTTTCCCCATTATTCATGTGGAAGTTTTTCATTCTTTTATACAAGTCCCCATTTAATTCTTCAAGCTCAATTTCACTGAAGTTTCTTTTCTTTCCTTTCTGATTTACTTTATATGTCTTTTTATGTTTGCGACATTTGCAACAAATTATTATCCCTAAAACCAGTAGTGCTACTCCCACCATTGGCATCAATATTTTACCTACAAAACTTTTTCCTACGTTAGTGAACCAACTACCTATTGAGAAGAGATCACTAATCAATCTCTTCCATGCACTGTTTCAATTCTTCTCTCAAATTGGTAATATTTCTCGCGTACCTTTTAATTTCTACGCTTTCGTCTGGAATGGAACTGCAACAATGTTGTGTCTTCAACATTCTGCAGACTCCGCCCTCTTTTGCCAATAATATGTCAAGAGCAAGTCGATTTTGTACTACCATTGATCTTACCGCAACTAATGCGGTATTGATCATCAAAAATCCACTAGCAGTGTCAGTGTCACTTGTGGCACTACTTGTTTTCTATCAACTTCTGAATTCTCCTCTATCTGGTCTTATTTTTGTTTCTTCTGCCTGGATACTAATCTGTACAAAAGGGGATGATGGACGGAGCGTTTGAGCAAATCAAACACTCACCCCCAGTCAACTGATCTGGGTTTAATCCATCACCATTCTTTAGCTCACTCAGCCACCCCAGTTCAGAAATGGCCATATGCAAATCAGTCTGACCCTGTGCCTCATGGTAACATTCCAGCCCGAACTGCCAAGCCATATCTTCCCTGGACCAGAAACAAGCATCCTGGGACCGGTTTCGGAATCATAATCCTCATCAGCCAGGCTATCTTGAATCCAGTGGCCAAGTGAGCAAGGGACTCACGTCTGAGCATACCCTGCCAACTTAGGGCGAACAAAGCGATACAAAAGGGGATGATGGACAGAGTGTTTGAGCAAATCAAACACTCACCCCCAGTCCACTGATCTGGGTTTAATCCATCACCATTCTTTAGCTCACTCAGCCACCCCAGTTCAGAAATGGCCATATGCAAATCAGTCTGACCCTGTGCCTCATGGGAACAGTCCAGCCCGAACTGCCAAGCCAAGTCTTCCCTGGACCGGAAACAAGCATCCTGGGACCGGTTTCGGATTCATAATCCTCATCAGCCGGGTTATCTTGAATCCAGTGGCCAAGTGAGCAAGGGACTCACGTCTGAGCATACCCTGCTAACTTAGGGCGAACAAAGCGATACAAAAGGGGATGATGGGCGGAGTGTTTGAGCAAATCAAACACTCACCCCCAGTCAACTGATCTGGGTTTAATCCATCACCATTCTGTAGCTCACTCAGCCACCCCAGTTCAGACATGGCCATATGCAAATCAGTCTGACCCTGTGCCTCATGGGAACATTCCAGCCCGAACTACCAAGCCATGTCTTCCCTGGACCAGAAACAAGCATCCTGGGACCGGTTTCGGATTCATAATCCTCATCAGCTAGGCTATCTTGAATCCAGTGGCCAAGTGAGCAAGGGACTCACGTCTGAGCATACCCTGCCAACTTAGGGCGAACAAAGCGATACAAAAGGGGATGATGGACGGAGTGTTTGAGCAAATCAAACACTCACCCCCAGTCCACTGATCTGGGTTTAATCCATCACCATTCTTTAGCTCACTCAGCCACCCCAGTTCAGACATGGCCATATGCAAATCAGTCTGACCCTGTGCCTCATGCTAACAGTCCAGCCCGAACTGCCAAGCCATGTCTTCCCTGGACCGGAAACAAGCATCCTGGGACCGGTTTCGGATTCATAATCCTCATCAGCCAGGCTATCTTGAATCCAGTGGCCAAGTGAGCAAGGGACTCACGTCTGAGCATACCCTGCCAACTTAGGGCGAACAAAGCGATACAAAAGAAGATGATGGACGGAGCGTTTGAGAAAATCAAACACTCACCCCCAGTCAACTGATCTGGGTTTAATCCATCATCATTCTTTAGCTCACTCAGCCACCCCAGTTCAGACATGGCCATATGCAAATCAGTCTGACCATGTGCCTCATGGGAACAGTCCAGCCCGAACTGCCAAGCCATGTCTTCCCTGAACTGGAAACAAGCATCCTGGGACCGGTTTCGGATCCATAATCCTCATTAGCCAGGGTATCTTAAATCCAGTGGCTATTTGAGCAAGGGACTCACGTCTGAGCATACCCTGCCAACTTAGGGCGAACAAAGCGATACAAAAGGGGATGATGGACGGAGCGTTTGAGAAAATCAAACACTCACCCCCAGTCAACTGATCTGGGTTTAATCCATCAGCATTCTTTAGCTCACTCAGCCACCCCAGTTCAGACATGGCCATATGCAAATCAGTCTGACCCTGTGCCTCATGGGAACAGTTCAGCCCGAACTGCCAAGCCATGTCTTCCCTGGACCGGAAACAAGCATCCTGGGACCGGTTTTGGATTCATAATCATCATCAGCGAGGCTATCCTGAATCCAGTGGCCAAGTGAGCAAGGGACTCACGTCTGAGCATACCCTGCCAACTTCAGGGGAACAAAGCGATACAAAAGGGGATGATGGACGGAGGGTTTGAGCAAATCAAACACTCACCCCCCAGTCAACTGTTCTGGGTTTAATCCATCACCATTCTTTAGCTCACTCAGCCACGCCAGTTCAGACATGGCCATATGCAAATCAGTCTGACCCTGTGCCTCATGAGAACAGTCCAGGAGGGGGCGTGGCTTGGATGCCGAGGAGGTAGGCAGCGTGAGCTCGGAGCTCCGTGCCCGATCCCGGAAAATATCCTGAAAACTCATTTGAACCCCGAGATAAAGGACACTATCCGGTACTGGACGGTACTGCGGAGGGTCCGGGTCCCACGGAGGACGACACCGAGCCTTCCCACAGCAGTAACTCAACTTTGAAAGCTGAACTCGGCCGAGAAGTCGCGGACCCCAAAATGGCGGCGAGAGCATGGGATAGCTTGTGACGGAGACATCTGCCCGGAGACCCACTGTAGACCACTCCCGGACACGCTAGAGGTGTTGGCGGCCGAGTCGCGCCTCTCCCCAGGTGCCGGATGGACTTTTGGCGCGCCCTTGGGCGGTGGTTGAGGACCGTCTCCTGATTGGGGCAACAACGGTGCGACAGGGACCCGGAGACGAGGACCCCAGACCTCTGGCGCAACTGGCGCTGGCCGGGCCACGACCGCTCGGTGCTTCCTGCTTCTTGGTGACATTTCTAGGCCTGAGAACCCGGCCGGAGGACGGTGCCCGGCGACGCTCGGAGGGCGACCAAGTACACACTTGAGGACCACCGCCCACCCCGGCCCAGATGGGGAAGCCGAAGGGGAAGGGAGATGGCGCGACCGACACTGAGGCGGCGGAAGGAGCGGAGAGAGACCAAGCGGCGTTACAGCGGATGCAGGATCGTATCCTGGAAGCCATCGCCACCACAAAGGATGCCCTGCAGCAAGATATAGCTCAGGTGGCAACGGGCTTGGGCCTCCTGAAGGCCGACCACGACAAACTCAAGGACAGGGTGAAATCAGTGGAGTCCACGGTTAAGGACTTAGCCCCGGCCCAGGCAACGGTGAAGGCCCAGATGGCCGACGTGATGGACCGTCTGAAGGTGCTGGAAAGGAGGGCCGAGGATGCAGAAAACAGGAACAGGCGCAACAACGTACGCCTAGTGGGCCTGCCGGAGAAAATTGAAGGCGACGACATGGTGGGCTATTTGGATAACTGGCTGCGGACGGAGGTAGCACCAGAAGGTCTGTCCCCCTTCTTCTCCCTGGAGCGGGCACATAGAGTTCCGGCGCGTCCGCCAGCCTTGGGCCTTCCTCCTCGCCCGGTGGTGTTCAAGTTGCTCCATTACCGGGACAGAGACTGGCTTTTGCAGAGGGCGAGAGAGGCAGGGCCCTTTCAAGTGGAAAACAACAGAGTCACCATGTTCCCGGACTACACGTTTGAGACTCAGCGACTCCGGGCAAACTTCCTGTCCCTCAAACGGGAGCTCCGCCAGGAAGGAATCAAGTATTCCCTGTTGTTTCCTGCCAAGCTAAGAGTGGTGGTGGATGAGAAGTCTTTATTCTTCACGACTTCCGCGGACGCATGGGACTGGTGGGACACTTATAAGGCAGGAACGGACGGTGCTAAGGCCAGGGAGGAAGAAGCTAAGGTGGAAAAGCCGATCAGGCAGTCCCAACGGATCAGAAGGAACCGCAAGAGGACCGGGAAACCTTCGATGTCGCAGACGGAGGCGGAGAGGCAGGCGGCCCTACAGGCGGTGGTGGACTTATCTAGAGCCGCCAGGACTCAGTCTGGGAAGGGTACGGATTCGGAGGCCCCGGGCACGGGCTCAGAGACAGGACAATCGGAATTTGGTGGAGCCCGGGGCCCTATTGTGACGCCGCAGACCTCGGGAGAGATACTGGAGGCGTGTTGAACTGGTATGGCGGAATGGACTCGCTGGTTGGACACCGGGGCGATGGACCCGCAGCAGTGGAAAGATATTGATTGAGGTTTTGGGGAGCTGTAATGTGGGGATTGTGGGGTGGAGCGCGCGGGGCTGATTTGTTGGAGGTCTTATAGCATTGAGCCGCGCCTTACTGGCCCCTAAGGTCATCGCAGTGGGGACTGCGAATATTACCACCTTTCCTTGAGGGGTGGTCGGGAGTGTTGGTTTGGATGGGGGTACTTCCAGTTGCGGGGGGCCTGTCCTGGGGGGGTGGGAGTTGCGAGCAGTTGGGGTTGCTCAGGGGGTTGTAGTTGTTGGAGGGGTTTGGCTTCCTGTTTGGAGAGGGTGGGGGGGGGCCCGTGGTCGCGGGACTTATACGAACACTGTACTTTGCTGTGGGGTCCGGTTGTGTAGGGGGGAATGGCTAGTACTGGAGCGTTGAAATGTGTGACCTGGAACGTGCGGGGTATGCAATCCATGACGCGCAGACATAAGGTTCAGGCGTACCTCAAGCGTAGGGGGGTTCACATAGCGTTTTTGCAGGAGACGCACCTCAACAAGCAGGAAGGGGCGGCTCTACAAAGGCGCTGGAGGGGGCAATTATTCTATACGACATTTTCAGCATTTGCGAGGGGGACATTGATTTGGATACGGGCGGGGGTCCCCTTCCAGGTCTCGAAGTCGTCGATAGACCCAGAGGGCAGATATGTGGCGGTGGAAGGAAGGCTGAGAGGCAGGATGATTTCTCTCTGTAATGTGTATGCTCCTAATGTAGATCTGCCCGCTTTCTTGTCTAACATCTCGAGCAAATTGGCGGGTTATTTGGCAGGGCCGGTCCTCTTGGGAGGGGACTTCAACTCAGTTGAGGATGTGCTACTAGATAGGTCCCATCCCCCGCTGCGCGCGTCCCCAGCACATAGGATCGCCAAGCGTAGATCAGAATGGCAGGAGAGCTGGGCCCTCACGGATGCATGGAGGGCGTTGCACCCCACCACCAGGGACTACTCCTTTCACTCGCACCTGCATGATTTACATGTGAGGCTGGATGCGTTTCTTTGTTCGGAATGTGTGCTCCCCGCGGTGGGAGGGGCGGAATACTTGGCCAGGACGATATCGGACCACAAGCCCTTGTTGATGTCTCTGGAATGGATGGTGACTGTTAACTGCGTGCCAACATGGCGCCTGCAACCTGACACCCTGGACGACTTGTTGTTCAGGGAGGCCCTGAGTGAACGTATTGAGAGGTATTTTGAGGAGAACAGTGGCTCGGCTTCCACGAGGGCGGTTGAATGGGATGCTTTCAAGGTGGTGGTGCGGGGACACTGTATTGGGCACACGGCAGGGGCGCGGAAGACACTGTTGGATGACTTGGACAAGGCTGAGACACGGCTGAGGGATCTTGAGAAGAGGCGCCCGAATCACCCTGAACTGCAGGAGGGGCTTAGCGGGGCACGGGAGGGGCTGGCGGTGGAGCTGGAGCGGCTGCGTAGCTTCGACCACAAGGCGTACGTGACGAGGGCGCATGCGGAAGGTGATAAGGCGGGGGCGATGTTGGCTTGGCTTGCTAACCCTATCCGGGGGGGAGGGCCGATCATGAGGATCCAGGAGCCAGGGGAGGAGCCTTGCCACTCCCAACCCGGGATCCTGAACAAGTTTCGAGCTTATTATGAAGGGCTCTATCTGAGTGGTGATACGGGAGGGACGGAGGAGCTTGAGGAGTTCTTGGACGGGCTAGAGTTGCCGCGAGTGGAGGACTCGGAGGCAGAAGAGTTAGGGCGGCCCATCTCCCTAGGAGAAATAGGTTGTGCTATAAAACAGATGGCTAGAAACAAGACCCCGGGCCTTGACGGTCTACCGATCGAATTTTATGGCAAATACCTAGAACATCTTGCTCCGCGGCTGCGCGAGGTATACAATGAGGCGCAGGAGAAGGGCCGACTCCCGGGCTCTATGTGCGAGGCCCTTATGATCCCACTTTTGAAGCCGGGCAGGGAGGGTGCGGCGCTGTCCTCGTATCGCCCGTTGTCTATGTTGACGACGGACTACAAGATCCTCAGTAAAATTCTGGCCAACAGATTACTAGTGCACATGACGGGCCTGGTTCATGGTGACCAGTGCGGTTTCATACCGACGCGCAATACCACTCATAACATCCGTAGACTTACGAGACTGATGGGTGCGGACTGGCCAGACACCGTCTCCCCATTTGTCCTGTCCATCGACATTGAGAAGGCATTTGACAGCCTCGAATGGGGATACCTGTATGAGGTGATGCGTCGCTTCGGGTTGGGAGACGGATATATACAGTGGACCAAGGTCCTCTATACTGAGGCGGTAGCAAGGGTCCGGGTGGGCGCACTGATCTCAAGACAATACCCGATTAGGCGTGGCACTAGACAGGGTTGTTCCCTATCTCCGCTACTGTTTGCGTTGGCAATGGAACCCTTCGCTGCGGTAGCCAGGCTGGGCCGCCACTACGCAGGCTTGCCTTTTAGGGGGAGGCCACACCTCATCTCCCTATATGCGGATGACTTGTTGATGTTTTTGGCCGATGCCGGCGCCGAACTTCAGGGGGCGCGGAGGCTACTGGAGCAGTTCGGTAGGTTATCAGGCCTGAGGGTCAACTGGCCTAAATCCTGTCTGTTTCCCCTGAGGCCGGGAGAGCAGTGCCCACTCACCGCTCAGGAACTCCGGTGGGAGCCGCGCTGCCTACATTATCTAGGGGTTTATGTTTACCACGCCCCGTCCGACCTGCTGGATGGCAACATAATTCGCTGTATTAACGCCCTGCGTGGATCTATGGACTTCTGGGCGACTCTACCGCTCTCCCTGGCTGGTAGAATTTCCCTGCTTAAAATGATAGCCCTGCCCAGGCTTTTGTATTATTTTAGGACACTGCCGGTATGGATCCCGAGTTCGGTTTTCAAACGCCTGAGGTCACTGATTATAGCGTTCCTGTGGGGCACGGGTAGGAGACGCATAGCGCTCGACACGCTGTTACGCCCCAAAGATGAGGGAGGTATGGCAGTGCCGGACTTCGAAGGATATTACCTCGCCGCGCAGCTGCAGACTTTTACTCAGGAGGTGGCGAGAGTTTATAGAGGTCCCGAGGACGCGAGAGCCGAAGGCACCCCACGACACGTTCTGGCTTATATTACGCTGCACCAGAAACTCCGAGTGGGAGACCTGACGGTCGAGGAACAGACTTTCCGGCTATGTTGGGACCGGGCCCGTAAGCGGGCGGGTGTCCGCCTTATGTATGCCCCCGAAATACCGCTGGGAATGATCACTGCCCTCCCACATGGAGGTGATTGGTCACGCTTGCTAGGGTGGGAGGAGGCGGGAGTGCACGTGCTGGGTGACCTCTACGAAGATGGGGTGTTGCTGCCGTTTCGGGACCTGCAGGAGAGATTTGACCTACCGAGGGGTGACTACCTGCTGCACGCGGCAGTCACGGGCGCCATGCGAGCCCACTGGGGGGAAGGGCTGCAGGAACCAGGCACCTCGATGGCTTGCCAGTACGCCATGATGGCGGCGGGAACCTTTAAGGCCGTCACGTGCCTGTACTCGAGGATGCAGCGGGAGGCCTTGCAACCTTTGGCAGCCCTGAAGACCAAGTGGGAGCTGGACCTCCAGGTGGAGATACCAGACACGACCTGGGGCCAACTGCTGAGGAGGGCGCGGAAGAGCTCGAGGAATGCCAGGTTCCAATTGATCCACTTTTATGTTATCCACAGGGCATACCTCACGCCCGGGAAAATCCAACAGTACTTTGGGGCGACCGACGCTGCTTGTCCCAGATGTAATACAGCGGGGGCGGATCTATGTCATATGCTGTGGGATTGCCCCTCTTTAGGCGACTATTGGCAGGAAGTTGGGCGGGCCCTTAACAGCGCGACGGACAGGGATATCCAGTATACTAAAGCAGTTGGCATCCTTCACTGGTTCCCACATACACCTAGAAATACGATGTCGAGTAAATTTATAGATTTAGGGCTTATCTTGGCCAAGCGGGAGATCACACGAAATTGGAAGTCCAGAGTGGGGCCCACGTATAAAAGATGGTATGGGGAGTGTCTGAGATGGGCAGCGTGTGATAGTACCCTACGGTACCAGATGGCTTGGAGGTCGAATGACGAGAAAGCACTGGAAAGGGCGACTGCATGGGAGGTGATGGTGCAGGCGCTCAGGGAAGTGGACGATGAGGGGCAGGAAGGCGAGAGCGAACTAGCTGGAGCAGACCCCAACACTATACAGGAGAACACACCTTAGCGATTGTTTGCTTCCTCCTACAACACACCGGGCACTAATACATGGTTACTCAAGCGCAGTGCGACCACGGGGGAGGGCGGGTGGGCAGCTGGTTTGGAGGGATGTTGGGGTACCGAAATTGGGGGAGGGGGAGGGGCGTAAATCACAAAAGCATTCCAGGGTTATGTGCAAAATAAAGCGGTCAGACAATGTAAGAAGTACGGGACCAGAACGGAACTGAAGCCACCCGCGTCAAGAGCGGGGTGATCCCTCCGGATGAAGATCGAATGTCTTCAATCGAATCGGTTCATGTCATGCTATTTTATTTTTTGCTGAATATATTGTCTGTGCATTTATATTGGTGATGCAATAAAAATGATGTTAAAAAAAAAAAAAAAAATGAGAACAGTCCAGCCCGAACTGCCGAGCTATGTCTTCCCTGAACCGGAAACAAGCATCCTGGGACCGGTTTCGGATTCATAATCCTCATTAGCCGGGGTATCTTAAATCCAGTGGCCATTTGAGCAAGGGACTCACGTCTGAGCATACTCTGCCAATTTAGGGCGAACAAAGCGATACAAAAGGGGATGATGGACGGAGAGTTTGAGAAAATCAAACACTCACCCCCAGTCAACTGATCTGGGTTTAATCCATCACCATTCTTTAGCTCACTCAGCCACCCCAGTTCAGACATGGCCATATGCAAATCAGTCTGACCCTGTGCCTCATGGGAACAGTACATCCCGAACTGCCAAGCCATGTCATCCCTGGACCGGAAACAAGCATCCTGGGACCGGTTTCGGATTCATAATCCTCATCAGCCAGGCTATCTTGAATCCAGTGGCCAAGTGAGCAAGGAACTCACGTCTGAGCATACCCTGCCAACTTCAGGCGAACAAAGCGATACAAAAGGGGATGATGGACGGAGCGTTTGAGCAAATCAAACACTCACCCCCAGTCAACTGATCTGGGTTTAATCCATCACCATTCTTTAGCTCACTCAGCCACCCCAGTTCAGACATGGCCATATGCAAATCAGTCTGACCCTGTGCCTCATGGGTAACAGTCCAGCCCGAACTGCCAAGCCATGTCTTCCCTGGACCGGAAACAAGCATCCTGGGACCGGTTTCGGATTCATAATCCTCATCAGCCAGGCTATCTTGAACC
Organism: Lissotriton vulgaris; assembly: GCF_964263255.1. NCBI lineage: Eukaryota > Metazoa > Chordata > Amphibia > Caudata > Salamandridae > Lissotriton > Lissotriton vulgaris. The sequence goes on along the minus strand of NC_141698.1, from coordinate 779,863,106 downwards.
CAGTGGCCAAGTGAGCAAGGGATTCACGTCTGAGCATACCCTGCCAACTTACTGGAAAACCGAAACGTGGTATGAGTTCTCTCAGTAGTAACTTAGCTACAGTGATACTATCATTTCTGCGTGTAGGGTAAGCTGCCACCTATTTTGCAAACAGGCAGACAATGACTAGGACGTACTTCAGTCCTCGGCAAGGGGGTAATTTGATTAAATCAATCTGGAGTCGTATGAAGGGACCTTCTGGATTTCCAATGTTTCCTGGCAACACTACAGTTCTCTTACCAGGATTCATTCTTTGGCATGTTATACACCTCTGGCAAAGACTCTCTGCTACATTCCTGAATCTCGCATTGAACCAACTCTGTCTGAAATGTCTAATCATCGCGTTTCTACCTATATGTGAGCTTCCATGATACATCCTAGCCATAGGATCAAGCATACAATCTGAGAACACAGGTCTCCCATCAAGATAAACAATAACACCATCCTCAGCCCTTCTCTGACATCCTATTTTCTCCCACTTTTCCTTTTCCTTCATTTCTGTCTCATTTTGCAAATCTCTCACTTCTTCCCATGTTTTCAATCTTTCAAGCAACATAAGTTGGCAGCTGTTTCCACGTGCATCGATTTTCCTATTTATTGCCATCTTATGTTTGGCACAATGCTGGGCTAGTTTGTCAGCATATTGGTTACCTGCTGTCACTCGGTCATTTCCAGATTGGTGAGCAGCACACTTGACCACAGCCACTTCTTTTGGTAATTGAATTGATTCCAGTTAGTTTTTTACATAATGTCCATTTTTAATAGGAGTACCTGAAGAAGTCAGAAACTCCCTTTGCATCCAAAGTTTGCCAAAGTCATGCACAACCCCATAACCATACTGACTGTCAGTGTATATGGTTACTTTAAAAATATTTACAAATTTGCAGGCTCTTGTCAATGCAACTAATTCGGCTACTTGTGCAGACTTGACTCCAGGTAAATAGGATGCGTCCACTGGACCCCACAAAGTACACACAGCATAAGCAGCACTTAATCCTCCTTCCTCATGTCTCATGCATGAGCCATCTACAAACATCTCATATTCAAATGTCAACAATGGCTCTTCTTTTGTGTCTGGTCGGGGCTTTGTACTGTACTCTGTGAAGTCGATGCAATCATGCTCGACTTCTGCGAAGTGTGATTCAGGTAACAGTGTAGCTGGATTTAAGACAATGCATCTGGCAATGGTCACATTCCCTGCACCTAGAAGAATTTGCTCATACTTAGTCAGCCGACTAGGAGTCAAATACTGAGTACGTGTTCTGGTTAACAGAATCACCACTGAATGTGGAACATACACGGTTACAGGGTGTCCCATAATGATGGATTCACTTTGCTCAAGGCTCATGCAGGTTGCAGCTACTGCTTTCATACATCCTGGCAATGCAGATGCCACTGGTTTTAGTGTGGATGAAAAATATGCCACAGGACGTCTCATTAAACCATGAGCTTGGGTCAGTACAGACAATGCACAATTGTCGCGTGCATCACAGAATAATGCAATTTCCTTCGAATAATCAGGCATCCCTAAGGCTGGAGCTGAGCAGAGACAGTCTCGCAGCTTCAAGAAAGCAGTCATACTTTTATCATCCCACTCTACTGGGTCTTTTGTTCTTTTTGTTGTCATCTGTATCAGAGGTTTAGCTAGGACTGCGAATCCCACAGTCCACTGCCTGCAGTAACCTACAACTCCAAGAAACATTCTGATTTCTTTCTGTGTCTGAGGTAGATTCATGTTTCTGATTATTTTGATTCTTTCAGAGGTAACTCTTCTAACACCTCTTTCTATCTGGTGCCCCAGATACTTTACCGATGTGGTGCAGAATTGCAACTTCTCAGGTGACACTTTATGCCCTCCTTCTGCCAAATGATTCAGCAATGCAATGGTATCAACAACACAGTTATTTTGAGTCTTAGACGCCACCAACAGGTCATCTATGTACTGTACCAGGACAGATTGTCCTGGCAATACCAGAGATTCAAGAAATTTTTCCAATATCTGATTAAAAATCGATGTACTCTCTGTGTACCCCTGAGGGACACGGTTCCAAACGTAGACATGGTCGTCGAGTTTGAACGAGAAAAGATATTTGCTGTATGGATGTAGTGATATGGAGAAAAATGCATGGCACAGATCTATTACCCTGAACCATCCGGCTCCCCACGGTATCTGATACAGAATCACTGCAGGATTTGGCACAACTGGACAACATGGGAAGACAATTTTATGAATTTTGTGACGGTCTTGTACGACCCTGTATTTCCCGCTCGGTTTCTTTATGCCAATTATCGGGGAATTACACGGACTGCTCATTACTTCCTGTAAAATGCCCTGTTCAACCAAACGCTTTATTTCTGCTGCAACACCTGCTTTTATTTCTGGGCTCATTTTTTATTGTCGAATGTTTGGGTAAACTGCACCTTCTTTATTGTCACTTTTACCGAGTCAACATTTGCCATTAATCCTACATCTTTCCCAGTGAAATCCCATACTTCAGGATTCACCGTATGCTGTAATTCTTTTGGGAGGTCTTCCACTAGCATCTTTTTAATTTCTGTTTCTTGTTTGGCCAACATTAATTTATAAACTCCATCTTCATCTGGGATTTGAATTTCAACACCACCTGGGGTGAAAAAGATTGTGCAATTCATTTTGCACAGCAAATCCCTACCTAATAGGTTTACTGGACTGGAGTCACACACTACAAACTTGTGCATTTCTTTGAAATTGCCTATTCTGATTTCCATGGGTTCTCTAACGGGGGTACTAATTTGTTTATTAGAAACGCCCACTACTTGGATCGCTTCTCCCGAGAGGGTAGGTTTGGAACGTCTGCTGTTCTCACAGTAGAACGGGTAGCGCCAGTATGCAACAAAAAGGTAACATCATTTCCCTCAACATTTCCTTCAATGTATGGACTTGACTGATCTACCGGCAAGGATGCGTCAAGTACGCACTCCTCGCCCTCCCCTCTCAGGCACCGTCAGTAACCATCTTCCTCAAAAAATGCGTCACTCAAAAGAAATTGTGTTGTCACTGCGTCTCTCCTTCCACTTCCCCCCCAATTTGTGGTATCCACCTTGTAATTTGCTTGGCTTCCAGAATCTGGCATAGGTGCCAATGGTAACTGGTTCTGTATTACCTATTGCTGTGGCTTCCTTGACACCCCATTCTGCATCTGTGGATTCAAATTATCGTTTTGTACAGGGTTACTCAATACAGCTTTACACTCGTTCCTCCAATGCCCCATTTTTCCACACCCATGACAAGGAAATTTCTTCTTGGCCTCCTCTCTGTTCATTCTACCTCTTGGTTTACCCCCATTTCCATCTCCTTGATCCTGATTATTTTTCAGTTGATTTAACTGAAGTTCCTGTTGCTCTGCTAATTTTACTTGTGCCCAAATTACCTTTTCTTCTCAATTCTTTCGTCTATTGTCAATTTCATCCCCACAATATTTTGCATACTTAAGAATTTCATCTATCGGCTTGGCCTGCCAACAGATTTTATGATCTTTAATCATTTGCGAAATTTCTGGTTTTAACCCTGACACAAATCGATAAATAAAATGGGTCATGTCTTTCATGTCAATGCTTTCCAAACCACTGTACTGCTTAAATACCTGTAAAAGGCGTTCATAATATGCATGTACTGATTCATCCTTATTTTGGGTAGTTCTGTCTATTCTTGTCCAATCAGTTTCCTTTGGGGGTACCTTTCCTTTCAAGTATAGAATTACTTGATTATATTTTTTCATAACTTCATCTGACGGGCTCCTGTCTACGTGTCTCTAGGGTACTCATCATTAGGCCAATCAACCGCTATCTTACATTCTGCCCATAGATCCACAGGAACCACAATGTCAAATAACACATCTAAATCTTTTAGCAGCACTTTTGGGACTTTTACAAATCTTTCAACCTGCCTGTAGCACTCTACAGGTTTCTCTGTGAGTTTCGGGAAATCGTTTGTAAATGACAAAATATTTTGTCGGGACCATGGAACATGCACATAACCTCCTCCAGGCACTTCTCTCATCAGGCACAACCTTTCCACTTTTTCTGATTCTTTTTAATAAATATTAATTTGCAGTATTTTTCGCTTGAGCCTCCTCCTTTTTCTTTGCCCATCTAGCTTTCCATTTGTCCAAATCACCCCACTTCTGTAACAATGACAGTAACTCCTTGATCTGCACTTTACGTCCTGACACATTCATGTTTTCTAAAGCTTTGTCAAAAAATTCAGCTCGGTAAGGTTTCTATAAAACTTTAGATTTTCCAACATCAATTCCCATTTCAGAAGCCAAACTCATTAACTTTTCATAAAATGTTTTAGTATTGTGAGTAATACTTCGACATATAAACAACAATTCGTCCTCATTAAGAGTGTTTAACCTTTCTAATCCCACATTTCCAGGCATCATTTCTTCTAATTCAACTCTTAATTTAAAGATATCCAATACCTTAGGCTGTGATTTTGTTTTTTCTATTTCTCTGGACCATCTCTCTATTTCTTCTGGGGTTACTACAGTAGCACTTCTTGTACCTGAGGATGTTTCCATCCGTACCTCTCTGAAAGTGTTTTTCCTGACGGAATCATCCACTGGTTCCCTTATAGGTAAATCCATCAGGGAAATCACTGACTCGCATTCACTTGCTTGGTCATCAATTATCAAAGGTTCTTTTCTAGATTGCACTACAGGTGTAGTCAGAACAGGAGGTTTGGGACAGGACTGTTTTGCTCCATATAATGGAACAACGGGGCCTATGGTTACCGGAATGGTCAAGGCTTCAGGACTCATATTTAACTGTGAAATTTTCTGAATTAATTCACTTCTCTGTTTATTTATGGCTTCTCGTTCCCTTTTCTGTAGCACTTTTTCTAACGATGTTTCATGCACTACTTGCGGAACCAAAGGTGGTTTTAAGAATGGAGCGCTAGGGTTAATTCTATTTGCTTCTTCATGGTAAGGTTGTGGACTTTTCATTAACAAATCCTCCAAATAGTCATCATCTGATTCACCACTAATCATTACATTTTTTGTTTTCTCTGTGAATTTGCTTCCTGAAGCTTCCTCTAAAGTCTGTACAGGATATAATCCTTCTACTAACTTAGACTGTCTCCAATTCTTCATTTGTTTATCTCATGTCTCTTTTGGGAATCTGGGATAAAATGTACTCCAATTTCTGTCACTTCTAGGTCTATCTCGCTCGAAAGCCTCAGTCTCCCATTCCTCTAAGGCTTCCTACTGAGTTAATCTAGGTCTGTGATCTAATTCATTCATGCGTGTTCTCAAATTGTGCAAAACTCTACAATTAAAGGTACCATGTTCTGGAAATGCCAAATAACCATCAACATTTGTGTACTCTGGTCCAATTCTCTAACCACACAGGTGTGATAGCCCCTTTCTACCATCATGTATGATGCGGGCGCATTTGTTGGAGGAATAATAATCCTTTCTCTGGTTTTATTTGTTTTGTCTTTTTTTAAGGAAATTCTTAATTCTTTTAAATAGCGACATTTTTCTCTCTCCTCTGTACATGAATTAGGTCTTCCCCTTATGTATTGCTCTTGCATTAAACCTAATTACCTCCTATCGGGTCTATTTCCTATAACTGTTGGACCTAACTGCCACATATAATTTGCACCAATAAATTTAACATACAGCTACACTCAATTGTTTACTAAATGCTTCACCAATACCAGCACATTTCTTATTTTCGAGAACCAATAATTCAAATTACTTTTGACCAATGATTGCGCTGCTTTTCTCGTGAGACAAGTTCCCATGCTCCTGCACTCACCCCTCCTTTACAATTACCTCAGCTACACAACCGCTGTCTCAACCAATAATTGCGCGGCTCTGAGTGACGTCAGGGCAGCTCCGCAACTGACACCCTCTTTTGCCAGGTAATACGAGAACTTATTTCTTTTTACTTTAAAATGCAATACTCATTAATTAACAACGTAAAAACATTTGACACTGTGCCTAAGTGACTAAATAAAAAAAAATGATGATTTTTTTTTACTGCGAGTAAATCCCTTCCGCTTACTCTTCATACAAGCATTAGAGAACCTGTTACTCCCTCGGGCTTACCCTTTCTAGGTGATATAAGGCCAAAGTTTCACCAATGAACTCCTTTCCTATAATTTATTCACACATTTATACAGAAAATCCCTAATCGGTGCTTCCAGTTTTACCTAATCATGGAGATACTTCCTTAAGCAAGTGACCTTATTGCAAAGTGGCTTCCATTTACCACCCGCTATTCTGCCCCCGGGGATTCCAAACAAACATAGAACAATACAAACAGGTTTTGGTTAATACATAAAATCAATGAAATTTCAAAAATTATCAATACACGACTAACTACCCATCTTAACTAAACCCTAACCATCAAACTGCTACCAAAAGAAATACTGATAGAGCGCGGGTTCACCTGCTCAGAATTTTACCATACACACCTGGGCCCATAAAATCATACACACTTTGATCAGGTAAAACCTACGCTTAACTAGTGATTACATTTAACCTTTTAGGACCTATACCTTGACTTACCAATCCTTGTCACCGGTACCTAGAGTCCGAAGGGATCAAGGGAGTTAGCAAGAAAATAGGTAGTAAATAAAAATTTGCACTCATAAAATAACCACAGACTCAGGAAAGATTTAAACGCTTTATCTAAATAATTTCTTTAAATATCAGTGTCCATACTAGATTAATCAGAGCTTGACCAATTAGAAAGAATAAAATCAAAGCAAGATGATGTGAAAATATCATGAAATGTTCTTTAAGCATTGAAACATAGGAAGGGTAAGAAGAGGGAAACAACACAATGACATACCCATGCAGCTTTATATTTACCTAGAATGGTATGAAGACCAACCCTGGCCACGGGCTGGGATAAAGGACAGGACCCCGATAGTGCAGCTGCCAACAGGATAGAACAGGTGCAGACCAGAATCAGGATAAGTATGGACCAAATTGGATCAGGACAAGACCACCGCAGGTCAGGACCGGCACCCACGCCAGCGTCACACCCCTCTCTGCAGCTAACAGTCGGACCCCGATTGGGTTAGCGAATCTTCTCCCTCAGGAACCCCGATTGGGTTATCGAACTCCTTCCCAGAACCCCGATTGGTTATCGATTCTTCTGACAGAGTGCTCCGCCAGCACCTCTGCTCCCGAATCTTCTGACAGAGTGCTTCGCCAGCACCTCTGTTCTCGATCGCCTATTGAGTGCGTTGGGTCAGTGACAGGTCAGCTATTCAGACAAGTCAGACAATCTAACTAGCTAAGCCTACCTTAGATATACCATTTTCCAGGGCAGTGTACCACCCCTTAATGTTGCAAATGTGTGTATTCCCTCAATTTGATTGGTCAAAAGACGAGGAGAGGTCATCACACCATTCCAGTTATGAGGTCATGCTCTTCAATATTCAGATTAACGTTCCCGCCCAATATTTTATTTTCCCATGCACTTTTATTCCACCCGGCAATGAATGTTCCAATAGTAAATACAAAGTATAATTTGACATCCTCTTGGACGTTCAGGAGGTCGAGTTCCCAGGAACATCGTCTAGCAAGTCAGGAGTTGGCATGGATTCAATGCCATGGCTTGTAGACTCGGGTGAATTCGGTGCATGCCCAGTTTCAGGACCCAAGATGGAACATCATCATACTCGATTGGTCAGAACACGAGCTAATAGCAAAGTCTAAGAGACACAGTTTTAGAAACTTTTATAAATGAATGCACTATATACCACTTATCTCTACTCTATTCCCATTACTTTATTTTAACTACAGCATTAGGGATTATGCAGAACGAACAACTTAGTAAAAGCAGCAATGCAAGCATTTAGCACATGAGAACATAGAGCAACCATCTTTAGTTCTAGTGTGCAGAAGCAAAGTTTTCCCACCAAGCAGTAAGTACGTCATGTCACGTGAGTATGACAGACGCATGCGCAGAAATATTTTCCGTGTTGCGGCGGCCATTTTGGGTTAATGGAGTTACGGTTAGTAAAAAGCACATATGCAAGCTTCCCCAGCTTACTATAAATGTCGTGCTTTGCATTGTTAATAAGACGAAACATGTTAGTTAATAGATTACTTATTATTTTGAGAGAGTTGAGTCCAAGCAAGACGCTTTACGTGCAAAACCTTGCTCCATCACAGCTGCTTCAAAGAAAGCTGCAACTCCTTGCATTTCACCCTCTTCATGTACAATGCTCCATTGCTTCACAGTTAGGTTTGTGCTTTGTAAGTCATATAGTAAACAGGTTGGAGACAAAAGCAACAAAAAAATAGACATACTATTTGCAAAATAAATGTCCTGTTCCTAAGCCCTCGCGATTGTTGACCTGCAACTCGTGATTCAGGCTCAGATGCAATTCTGCACCGGAATTGGGATTCTGACCTTATAATAATTACAGCATTCCCAACTTTTGCCCGTATGATTTCCCCGAGATGACCCCATTCTGAATTTGCGTGGGCAAAATCATGCATTCCAAGTTTCAGCATCTGAGAACTGGAAATATATGCCGAGTTATCCCCAGTCTGAGGCATCCAGCCATATAAGTAAATAAATTATTAAAGCATGGTGTCCAAAGTACTGCGTTTTACATAGAACGTATTTTCAATTGAAATTGGCTCTTGAAACTGTGTCTAAATTTTCATCAGTCATGCAGCTTTACTGCTAAACATATGTTGTGCACAAACAACAACATGCATGTGCATTACACAAGTAAATAATCTTGCTTTGTTTTGAACTTTGGGCCTGATCATGAGTTTGACAGACAGGGTTACTCCATCACAACGTGACAGATATCCTGCCCACAGTATTACAATTTCATTATATCCTATGGAACTGCAATACGTATCTCATATGCCAAACTCGTAATCAGGCCCTTTGTTCCCATTGCACATCAGAATTACAAAAAATCCTACAGGGCAGATTTATAATTGGATTGTGTTGCCCTAGAGTCAAGCATGGTATTCCAGGGGTAGCACAATTGCCTTGTGTTAATTTGCCCTGGTAAGGCATTCCATGGTGGAGCATGGGTACTCCCATGCCTCCACCTATGGATTTTGACGCATTCTCAGACTTACCAAGACTTGTAAACCTGAGAATGTGTCAAAATGCTACGCCGTTGGGATAGAGACGCAATAAGGAGAAATATCTTCATTTCTCCTAATTTTTTCCTGCATTCTGCAGCGCACTTAGAAATAGGGAAACGTCTCTAAGGTTTGTTTTTGTGCATGAAGGTGTCCCTGCCTGCAAAAAAATAATCAAGCCTGCAAAGCAGGCACTCTTGCACCATGAAGCAAGGGTGTCTGCATTGGCGCTAGGCTGCACTGAGTGCTCCAGCGCAAGGAGAGAGCAGGATTGTGCGAATCTTGATAGATATGGTGTATTCCTGCACGCTCCATTTGATGCAGCGCAATAAGCTGTCTTGCTACGTTGCACTGCGCCAAAGTTTGATAAATCTGGTCCTATGTGCCTCATTTGAAGGTTTCTTGCTGATAATATTATTTGTAAAATTCCTTTCCAAGTATTTAAATCTTGTTATGTGTTAGGACACATTTGACATGCTGCAGCTTTTCCTTTCATACTTCCTGTATCCCAGCAAGATTGTCACTTGGTTCACATTACTAAATTCCCCCACTTTGCAGACAAAGAAAGGAAAGTAAACACCAATCTCATGTTAAATAAACAGCATCTTGTCAGAAGACATTGCCTCTTCTGCTCTTTCTCCTTATGAACATCTGCAGGGGTATATTGGGGGTGTGGCAGCACCTCCCACACCGCTGTTGCAGGCGCCCCTGAAAGGGACACACTGGCGGTTAAGGTCAGATGCACTGATACGAAGCGAGAAGCACACTGTGTTCCACCGCATCCCATTTATTTAATTTGTCTGCACATTGCAGACTAGCTCTTTCACACGGTTCCTGATGTGCTCTGAATGAAGTCTGGGAGTTCTTTAACAACCTTGACATTTTCAAAAAATAGGGATTTTGGTGAACGGTGTATTGTACCGAGCACGGCACATATCCAAGACCTGTGCCATTTACAGATGGATGCTACAAGAAAACCTGGCACCAATTACTGTGATACATTACTTCTCTGTACCACATTTCCTGTCCCCCGGGGAAAGGTTGTGAAGATGACAGCTCTTTCTCTTGCAATGAATAACGTAATGATTCATAGTGCTCCTCCGTGAAAAAACTCTGTGAATGTGCATCTTGCAAGGTTAAATTAAATATTTTTCTATGGACAGACACATCTGTTCATTTGAGCAAACTCCACCGGGGACCCTTTTCTGATCAGTCCCAAGGGGTCAGTGTCGGCAGCCAAGGCAAGACCTTCACACCCGAGTCAATTTGTGGATTCTCGACACCTTCAAGCGCATGGAAGGCAGTTCAATCAGTAGCCCTTACTGGCGGAGTATTATTTATTCTGTGTGTATTAAATGCATAGGTATGCAAGGGTCTTCAATGAGGCCTCAAGAAAGATGTCTTGTTTGGACAAATCCAAGAAGTCGCTGCAGATTTCAACCCCAGAGATACTATCTTATTATTGTGCTGCTCGGGCCGTTGTTGTTGCCCACTGGTGATGAACACCATTCCTGATTTTTTTCCTGAAATAAAGTACAACGCGGCTTTGTTTTCCTGCTCCGCTTTCACCATGAGCCCATATATCAAAATGTGCTATTGCAGCACTAATAATAGATGAAGAAATTGGAGGAGAAGGCACGATTTTTCCAAGTAACCATTTGAAAAGGCTGAGGGAGGAAGAGGCAGGTGAAAAAAGTATTATAAAATCATAATATAGTGTTTGAAATGTCATCCCACCAAATACCCTGGATGGAATAACTACCACAATATTGTGAAGGTAAATATATTTAGGTAAGTAGGTAAATATTGGTTTACTATTCTCTTCACATATGTGTGTGTGTGTGTGTGTGTGCACGTCTGCGCGTGTGTTTGTGTGTATCTTTTTAAGGTATGGAGATAGTCTAGCATGTTGATTCTATACATACCTATAAACTTTCAAGCTATTGTGGTGGTCGATATTCTGGCTAGGATATGTTTGTAAGATGATATTCTTGCACTCAGTAGTCTGACCTACAATCCATGTTTGAGCCCCTGGGAGTGGACTGGACTGCTTTGTTTGTGAGGGAACATCCTTGCGAGGGAAATGGAAAGACTGGATGGGCGTGACTCCTCATATCAGTGTCATGTTCTATGTTTCTCTAGAAGCATCCCCTCCGAAGGACATCTGGTATTCAACAGGTTATCACTTAAGAGATCTCTAATGATGAACATATTGGCAATTAAGGTGCCTACTGAGCATGATGTCTGATGACACTGTTGTGCATTTTGTCGTGTCTGGTCATATATATAACCACTCAGTTGTGTGCAGATAAAGTGATGAAACGATGCAATCCCCCGTTAGGAATGCTTTACTCATGTGGTTTACATACACCATCAGGTGCATATGTCACCTGTGGGACTGCTCAGGAGTTCATTGTTTTACCTATTTTGAAACAAATTATTGGAGTCAAATAACTCCACTGTCTGAATGAGTCTCCCATCTGTTTGCCTTTTTTCATAATAATAAATGACATGTACATTGGTTACAGAACAGTTTCAGATTTCAAACAGAGACAGTTAAATGATCATTCAGGGAAAACTTGAAGGACAACAATCACCGCCTCAACTGTAATGGTACTCGCACATAAAACCAAACATATATTATGCAAAGTATAACAGCTTCCTCTATTTACAGTCTTCAAGTATTCATTAGTTACTCCTGAGATAGTCCACAGTGACAAAATAGGGAGCTCCGCAGTGGCATAGCAAGGGGGAGGCGGTCCACCCAAGGCGAGTTATGGGGGCTGCGGACTCCACCCCCGCTCTTTCATGCGGCCGCCATGGGCGACAAGCTATAACCTCCTGCAGCCCCCCACACTTTCATGTGCCCGTCGGGTGGTAAAAACAGTGACGGCAATGGCTGGCACAAGGGCTAGCTACGCCACTGCCAGTGGGGGTGTAGGAGAACAGTTGGACCTGCCATCAACAATGTAGATTTCCTCCCAAGAAAAAAGGGGGACCCGAATCCTACATTCATTGGTGAAAATAATGATTTCTTTATTTAATTGAAACACAAAAAAAACACCAGCGTGTTTCGGTCCTGCTTAGACCTTGATCAGGGGATCAAGGTCCAAGCAGGACCGAAACACGTCAGGGTATTTTGCGTTTCAAATAAATAAATAATTATTTTTACCAACGTGTGTAGGGTTAGAGTTCCTCTTTTTACTTGGGAAGCGATATAAAGAAAGTATTCACTAGTGTGCATTGATTGGTCAGGAGGAAAGAGACTCTAGAAATGTCTTTCTTATTTTGAGTTCCTTCCCATTTGGAATATTGGGAGCCAGTCCTATTTAGGGACAAGATCACTGGTTTAGTCTACCCATATTTTGTTGTATATTGACCCAACTGGTAATCTTTAATAGTGGCAAATAATTGTCAACACGCACTGACTCTTTTAAAGTCCATTTCGTGGAATCCATTTTAAAGAGGTTATTGTTACTTAAGTGAATGTATTAGTATGGGGATGGAAATACCCCCCACTTCGAACAGAAGCTGTGATAGCAACAAGTAAGCGAGGTATATGAGCCCGAACATCCCTAGAAAAGCTCCCTTCTCACTTCCATCCAAGAATTGATCTGGTAATCATTTCACCTTTCAATCCACCACTAATATCCACAATTTCACGTTTACATTTTCTCATCCATTCATTCTTTTATCCATCATTCAATCTTTCACCTTTTCCATCCATTGACCATTCCATCTATCCATACATACAGAAATCCATCATCAATACTTGCATCATCTACACATCCATCCACCTATACATCCATCATTTGATATATCAATCCAGCAATAAAAACTCTCATACATCAATTGATTTTTTTTGCCTATTCATTTATACATCCATCATTCAGCCTCTCTGATTTCCATTTACTTTGCTGACCAACTATCCTCTCAAATTAGCAATTTTTCTGCATCCTAACACCCACCCACCCATTCATCCACTCTCTCATATTTCCATTTTCTCTTCCATCCTTACACCCACCATCCATCCTCTCAGATGTCCATGTACTCTGCTATCCATCCTCTCAGATCCCCATTTCATCTGCCATCCTTTCTATCCATATTAAACAAGGGTGGTGCAGTTCCTAAGGGGTTGATGGAAGGGGAAGGGGAAAAGACAAAAGTTTTGTCATGTTGCCCTCACCCACCCGAGAGGTGTCATGCTTCATCATTGGGCCTTGCTCCTTGTCGGGCCGGTGCTGCAATGCTCGACGGGCTCACCGTTTCCAGGGCTCTTTGTCTGAGAACTTTTTTGGAGAAGCAGTTGGGTGCGTGCGGGTGTGGGGGCAGTGGGTGGTTATGTGCACGAGTGAGGTGATCTAAAATAGGTCAGGGTCAATCCTAATCTCAATAGGTTTAATGGTGAAGGTAGATCCTGCCTAAATAAAAATTACTGGACGCCGTGTGGGAATGTAATGTTCCTACCAGACGGTCTCTAAGGTGGGGTTGACATGTTTCATGCCTAGTTGTTCCAAAAGGAATAGGTGGCACTTCTTCAGGACCTATGTGAAATATAGTGCACGACTGGAAAACAGGCTCCAAGATTGTTCGCAGTAGCCTGTTGTCGGGCCCTAATAGTCCTGTACGGGGCGTAGTTGAAACCCATTGTTCAGGATCTACTGCCCGACGGGGTGACAAGAAGCACAATGTTGGCCCACTCAGAAGGGTGGCGGCAACTTGCTGGAATGGATGGTTATGTGGACGTGTGAGGTGATCTAAAATAGGTCAGGGACAATCCTAATCTCAATAAGTTTAATGGTGAAGGTAGATCCTGCCTAAATAAAAATAATTGGACGCCCTGTAGGAATGTTGTGTTCCTAACAGACGGTCTCTAAGGTGGGGTCGACATATTTTGTGCCTAGTTGTCCCAAAAAGAATCGGGTGGCACTTCTTCAAGACCTATGCGAAATATAGTGCACGACTGGAAAACAGGCTCCAAGATTTTTGCAGTAGCCTGTTGTGAAGCCCTAGTAGTCCTGTACTGGGCGTAGTTGAAACCCATAGTTCAGGATCTACTGCCCAACGGGGTGACAAGGAGCACAATGTTGCTCCACTCAGAAGGGTGGCGGCAACTTGCTGGAAGGCCTACCCTTGTTCCGGTTCCCCCACACCTGCACGCACCCAACTGTTTCTCCCAAAAAATCTCCGACAAAGAGCCCTGGAAACAGTGAGCCCGTCGAGCATTGCAGCGCCGGCCCGACAAGGAGCAAGGCCCAATGATGAAGCATGACACCTCTCGGGTGTGTGAGGGCAACATGACAAAAGTTTTGTCTTTTCCCCTTCCATCAACCCCTTAGGAACTGCACCCCCTTGTTTAATACGTTTCTTCTTGGAGCCACGTGTGCAGGACCTGCTTAAAGATTGGCTCCTGGTCCCACCCTCTTCTTCCTCAATTCTTTTCTATCCACCCACCCACCCAACCATCATCAGATTTCCATTTACTCTGACTTCCGTTCACCCATCCATCCACTCAGATTTCAACTTACTCTGCCATCCTTTCATCCATCCACCCATCCTTCCTCTCTGATTTCCATTCACTCTACTATCCTTTCATCCAACCAGCTACCCCTCATCTCACCCTGTCATCCACCCATCCTTTCACCTACTCATCTACCCATCCTTTTACCCAATCATCCAGCCATCATTTTACCCATTGATCCATCTAACCTTTCACCGCCCATACTTTCACTCACCGCCCACCCTCTAACCCACCACCCTTTCACTCACACATCAATCTTTTTACAGACCAATCCTTCTTTTCTATTATCCAACCACCCTTTCACCTAGTCATCCTTCCCTTCTTTCATCCACCCATCCTTTCATCCACTCATCCATGTATCCTTTTATCCATCCTTTCGCTCAATCTTCCATTCAACCACCCATCCTTTCAACAACTCATCCATCCACCCATTCACCCACTTAGCCGCCCTTTCACTTTCTCACGCATCCACTCGGCCCTCCTCCTTTCCCATAAGCGTTTATTTTTTTCTTTTAGCGATAATAATAAGATTTTGTCTACCAAGTTGCAAATAAAAGAGACGTACAAGTAACCTTAGCTGGTAAAGCGGGGGGTTCACGGCACCCGTGGTATTAGTATATTGTGTTATGCAGTTATTACGTCCATAATGCTTGATTCGGCTAGTAGTCGTCTCATCAGAGGAAGGGGCCTGGAACGTGTTTCTTACATGATTTGTTTGTTCTTTATTTGTGATTGTATCCACATCAGCATTCAGCACAGGATTCCTCGTGTTTACGTCCAGTTGTGTTTTGTCTTGCTCGCCTCATGATTGATGAGCAGCTGTGAGGGCACCATGAAGAGTCAGTCTGAAAATAGGCAAACGTGGACAAAGGGTAGAATGAAAAAAAATCAAAGAACAAGAAATCACATTTCAATGACTGATTAATTGATGATTACTGCACAAACTGTTTCAAAGGAAATCTATAAAAATCCCACACAAGCTCAATCCACACACTAAGGGGCCGATTCCGATCTCGGTCGAAAGGACACCGAATCGGGTTTGGCATTAGCGGATCCGATTCGGTGGCTGAATTTCTGTCCGAGTTGTACACGGGTCTGGACGTCGAAGTACGAAGCGAACAAGCGCGAAATCTCACTCCGAATCGTTTCCGGGTCCGAACCGCTCCGTACGAATCAGTCACAAGCAAACCGTGGTGTGCAATGGAGACGTTTCATGACCGATCTTGTACGATGCTCGATTAGGACAGCCAGATCGAGTCAGAGCATCTGGCTCGCAATAACTCGCAGAGTTAAACTTCGGGGGTCAGGGTCAGACCCCCTGTTACCCGCAACCTTACGACTCGGTCACGTGGGGAGACCCATGTGTCTCCCCAACACAGGCATGTACGGTGCGGATGGCATCAACGCGTACCCACTGTAGGGGGCGCACTTGTCCATGATGTACACATTCAGTCGATGGGAGCCCATGTACGCATTGTACGACCGGCTCCCATTGACTTCAATGGGAATCCGACCGAACCAACAGCATATGGCTGCATCGTACTCGCTCGTCGGACTGCTGGAGTCCAGATTGGTAAAAAAACACCACGGATCTGGCTCGGTCGGAGTGCTTTCCGACCCAGATCAGAATCGGCTCCTAAATGTTTTCTTAAATTTTGCAAGGCACAGGAGACTTCAAATGCACATGATGCAGTGCTGGACTCTGTTGGGTAGATTTTCTGTTTTGGATTCACAACGCCAGTCCAGGGAATGGAAAAGATGGCCTGGAAGGCCAGGCCTATGTGGGCTTTCTGGTTATATGACCCGATGGTCCAGTGGCAGAATTAGCCCCAGCCAGAGGAGTCTTTTGCATCAGAAAACTAGTGATTCTCCTACCTCTAAATATGTCAGGGAAACCGTTGGTTTGATGAGTGATGTGTCCCTGAACATCAGATATCCACAACCCTATTATTTCATTTAAAAATACTAACCAAGGATACTGCTATCTCCGAATGTTGCCCATGCAGACTCGACAGAGAAGGTTGTTGCAGTAGCCTAGCCTCGAGTTTGTAACAGCGATCATGATGTTTTTCCTCAAGGGCATGGGCAGAATATACTTGCCCTTAACCTACTTCGACCAGGAACTCAAGGCTAGTCATCGCCTGGCCTCTGTAGTCCAGTCATTAACACCCTTTACACATTTGCCTATTATAAAATGCTGCACAGTGACATAAAAAGGTTGTACCTTTACACATCCTTTCACATTCAAGAGCATACCAGAAGGTGACAGTAGTTCACCTTTGATGTATAGGGCAGGCCGTAAATTGTTTTAAAGAGTCATAATTGCAATATTGAGGTTTCAGTACGACAATAAACAGTGATCAATAACAGACACCCACAACAAAATAACGATTGTAAACGCAAAGACGTGCTAACATTCAGCAAACCAGCAATGGAACTGGTTAAATCCCATGGGTTGAAATGCAGCCCACAGGCGGTGCAAACAAATTAGAGGCATCAGCGAATACCATTGAACTACCTAATCCACACCCTGCTTTATTAGGTTGAGCCTGGGCAGCGCATACGCTGCTCTGCGAGGCATGCCGTATTCAGATATGGACTTGAAGCTCTGCCCGTTTCCCGCCCAACTATACAATTGCCTCTTGTTACAGTCCTTTCTAAATTGTTGCTTTTCATTTGTGAATAGGCTTAGTAGTCCCTCCTTGGTACCACCTTGTCCGCATTTGTAACTTTCCATAAGGACTGGACTTTTTACTTGTATTGTTACACGGTTTGCTTTATCTAGTCTGTGTTACAGCAAACAAATGATGGACGGAATGCTGACAATGCAAACATTTTCCACCAGTCAAAAGATCTGGGTTAAATCCATTGTTCTTTGGCCCACTACGCCAACCCAGTTTAGACCCAGCCATATGCAAATCAGTCTTGACCCTGTGCCCTATGGGAACAGTCCAGACCGAACTGCCAGGCCAGGTCCTCCCTGTACCAGAAACAAGCCTCCTGGGACCGGTTTCAGGGTATGTCACCCTTCTTCAGCCAGGCTAGCTTGAATCCAATGGCACAGTGAGCAAAGACCCACGTCTGGGCATACCCATTCCACTTAGGACTAAAAGTGTTACACCAAACAAATGATGGACAGAATGCTGACAATGCAAACATTCTCCCCTAGTCAAAAGATCTTGGTTAAATCCATTGTTCCTTTGCCCACTACGCCACCCCAGTTTGGACCCAGCCATATGCAAATCAGTCTTGACCCTGTACCCCATGGGGAGCAGTCCAGACCGAACTGCCAAGCCAGGTCCTCCCTGGACCGGAAACCGGCATCCTGGGACCGGTTTCAGGGTATGTCACCCTTCTTCAGCCAGGCCAGCTTGAATCAAGTGGCACAGTGAGCAAGGGACCCACGTCTGCGCATACCCATCCCACTTAGGGCGAAATGTGTTACAGCAAACAAATGATGGACGGAATGCTGACAATGTAAACATTCTCCCACAGTCAAAATGTCTGGGTTAAATCCATTGTTCTTTTGCCCACTACGCCACCCCTGTTTGGACCCAGCCATATGCAAATCAGTTTTGGCCCTGTGCCCCATGGGAACAGTCCAGACTGAACTGCCAGTCCAGGTGCTCCCTGGACCGGAAACAAGTCAGTGAGCAGAATTTTCTTCAATGATTTTCCTCTTTTCCACCCACTATCTGCTTTCCTACATGCACATGCAGCCCACTTTTATTTTAATTAGTAACGGCAGTCTGCTTTAATTATTGCGGCGCGTTTCTTTATTTATTTACTTTGGCAGCACGCTCCGCTTTAAGTATAGCAGCCGCGCTTCTTTATGTGTTTAATTTTGCAGTGTGGTCCGTTTTAGAGGCCACGCTACGAAACTTTTTGTTATGTGCAGTGAAAGCCACCATACCATGCTTTCACTTACATAGTGGTCGCACCTCTTTCTTTAGACTCCACTGCTATATTCAGGTTACAGCAAACCATGTCTAAAGAAAGGGGCATGGCCACCATTAAAGCGAAAGCAGGGCATGGGGTGCTTTTACCGAAAATACCCCATTTGTTTGTAAGCAAATTTTTTGGGGGGTAAAAGCGCCCCATGCCGTGCTTTCACTTTAAAAGTGGCCACGTCCCTTTCTTTGGACGCTGCTTGCTATAACCTGAATACAGCAGCAGCGTCTAAAGACAGGGGAGCGGCCGCTATGAAAATGGTCTCGCATTTGCAAGAGTTTGAGCTATTGGCATTAGAAATGACAATGCCTTTTATAAATGTGTTGGTTTTCAATACACAGAAATACAAGGCATTGTCATTTACAATGCCAATAGCTTAAATTCTCACAAATGCAAAACCTATTGTATTGCAAATGCTTTTAATGAGTGATTCTTAAACATTCAGACTATAACAAGGCACTAACCACCCTTGTAATGCCAACTGGGGTGGAGATGCTGGACAACTGATGCCGTGTTGAAGTATGAAATGGTCATATTGTCCAAAATTGCATGCATTTAGAACAGACACTTAAAAAAGGGAGAATGAAGCTAGAAAACAGGCTTTTCAGTGTATAGCTGCTTTTGATTTATTTTGATTAGTGCTACCTCAAACTATAATTTTCTTTAAAAGAATAGTTTGAAAAAATCTAAAATTACAGCATATTATTCTAACTTAATTAATCATCGTATCTCACCTGCATAAACTAAATCATAGAATTCTCCAGCCCTTGCCAGAGTGAGAAATGTGATCCCAGCTAAATCTTATGTTCATACACTGATCCATGCCACAAATCAGCAAACCATAACCCGGCAGGATACCTCATTATTGTCAGCTTAACTTATGGAGATGTCGCGGGCGGTCTTCCCAGACCGTGAATCAGGCTGCTGGCCACAATTAAAGTAACAATGAAATAGGAGTGTCTCTAGGAGAGTAAATTTTGGGTCAGACACAACAGAACCTCTTGGTCTACTTCAGGTGCCTTGTCAGGAACTGCTGATATATATGCATGCTACACCTGATCAGCGCTCGTCTACTAAGGGAACACAAAGGCTCCTGTTTATATATCATCAGCACATGTAAGGTAGACATCATTTGACAACACAGAGAGGTTTACAGGACTTCAAATGTGTGCTTCTACCTTAATTTGGAACTGGGACCCACACCTATTAGGCAAAAAGTGTCACAGCTAAACTTTAATTGAAGCTTACAATGAGGTTTTTAGTTACAGACTTGTGATTTTGCACACTGATTTGCAAATGAGTTTTTGTATCCTTGTTTTCACCTTGATGCATTAATGGGCATTTTCAGAAACTGGGTTATTAATTTGGGAGGGAGTGACTTCTAGCAACATAATAAACACAATTCCGTTAGGCCAAAACACAGTTCTTGAAGAATCTCTTCACAAACCTCTGGTTGCTACGGCACAAGCAGCAGGCATTCCCCAGGGAAGTATGTGTTAAGTTCAAGCTGAACAATTTTAAAGCAAAATCACTTTAGACAAATATAGAAACATTTAATGGTTAAAAGACACCAAATCATTAAAATTGGTTAGGGAAAATTGGAGATATGATTTTTTAAAGTTCTGTAGAAAGAAGCACCTAGAAAAAGTTAAATGCCATTAAAAAACTGCATTTTGCTATTGCCAGGGGCCAAGGTGTGATTTTAGGCCCACCACGGAGCAGTTGGCAAATAAAGCCATAAGGTCAACCAGGTCAAAGTTTTTACCTTTTCACTTAGTCTCTGAAATTTAAGTCAAAATCCTTAAGTGGGGCAAGGTTCAAGGGGGAGGTGCAGAGGATCCCTTTAAGTCAGATATCTCATTGATGAGCTCCTACTAAAGACTTTAATTTTGGTTCCAAAAGCTCCAAGCAGGGTAAAGCTGGTTTTCAAAACCAATTAGATCGCTTCGTCACAATGAAGGTCTTGTCGCCTCATCCTGGTCCAAGGTTTTACTTTCACACTTTGTCAACTTTTAGTTCTCAAAATTCCCAAGTGGGGCAATGATAAATGTTGGAGCTGGGCAGGGTTCCACAAGGCTGTACACCTTTAATGCAAAGGCCCTTCCCCTCCTTTGGGAGAGACCTCGCTGTGCAGGCCTCAGCACGTTGTCTCGGCCCAAAGGAGGTGGAAAATAATGAATGAGTCTCACTTTTCTTTAACTGCTTTCTGGTCAGTCCCACAGCTTCCAGGACCTCATGACAGGCTTTTAGGCAGTAGATCTCTCTCCAGTTAGGGCTCCTGTAAGGTGCGGTCCTCCATGGTCAGCTGGGCCATTTGGAGTCAGAAGTCAATCTGCTTTTTGTGTCCCTGGAACAGGTATATAGAAGACCAAGTACCTGACCTTTGTAGAGGAATTCTAGTACCTGGGTGTCTGTAAGCATCACAATTTATTAACTCTTCTTCCAGCTGGACATTCTTTTTTAAGCCTAGTCTCCAGGTCCAGGAATGTTATGAGGAGGAGATGGACAGATGACAGACTTAATATGTGCATTAGCCAGTGGTTGGGGAATTTCCCCTACCCAATCCTATGTACTTTCACACATGGCCAACTCCTTTTGCAGTACTTCCTCTTCACTTTAATATAACATTTCCCAGAAGCCCTTTATTCATGATGGCTGAATCATTCTTCTCTCTACAAGAGCTCTAGGCGGGCCCCTAGCCACTCCCCTACTTAGATTGAGCCCTGTGTTGGTTCAGAAGGGTAAAAGATGAAGTGTCAAGGCTGTCCTTTTTAATGCTTGCTGAATTATACCCCTCCCAGATGGCTTTTCCTTGCTAAGTGACCAGAGTTATTGACAACACATCTACCTTCTTTGGTCCAGAGTCCATGCTATTATCCTCGCTATTATCCTCTGACAAGCACAGATATCAGCTCTAGCCAGGAATGCGTGATGAGTGGCAGAGCAGGTTTTAAGCCAGTTCAGGCAGCCAAAAGCACATTTCTATAAAATTACTTTTCCATTAAAATAATCATAATCTGATATCACTACTAAATCGAATTTTGAAAACTAAGTGGAAAATAACTTCACATTATGTTCTTGCATTTTCCAAAGTGGAGATGTGAATTAACTATTTTAATCACAGGTAGACTTGTCTATGACAAATCTACCATCATCTACACAGTCAAATCAGCTTTTGGGCTTTGAGTCACAGTGAAGATTCACAATTCAAAGATGTTGTGTGCCACTTTTTTGTATATATCACGAACTCTGCCTTGTGGTCTCACAGGGCACACTTTAGGTGTGACTTGTAAATATATGAAAATGGGGTTTCTAACATAGCCAAGGCGCTTTTCCTTTCCTTGAGTTTCTACAGTGCTTTTAAACAGCAGTACGGTCAGAGAACAGAGGTGCTCCTGGGAGGCTTATAGGGCCACATGCATCAAGCGAAAAACCGGTCTCAAACGGGCAGATTCGATTGCGACAGGTATTTTTGCATTTGGGATGCATTATCCCAAATGCAAAAATCACAATTAGAGAAATCGCTAAAATAGCGATTACTTAAGTGCGATTGCATTTAGGGAATCGCAAATTGCGATTGCCTGAATGCAATGCATGATGAAATCGCAAATAGCGATTTCGCAAACAAGGGTCGCAAATTGCCATCAATTTTAACTTGATGGTAATTTGCAAAACCTTTGAAAAAGGCACTAATGTAAATTTTCCAAAGTTCCTGGTTACACACACACATGCCCTTGGGGCATGTATGTGCGCAACGTTTTCGGATTACAATTTCAGGGGTGCAACAGGATGTCCTTTTGGCACCCTTGCACCCTTGAAATTGCATGCGCAATTTGCAAGTACTGATTGGGTACTCGCAAATTGCGCATGCAATTTCCATTCATTCCTATGGGCCTCTAGGTCCATAGGAATGAATGGGAAGCCAGTCCTTAATTGCGACTCGCAATTTGCGAGTCAAAATTAAGGAATGTTTAGGAACAGCTATTTTCTTAGTGATTCTTACATGCATAGGCTTTTGCGATTTCTTAATAGCGAATCCTTAATAATCGCAATTAAGGAATCGCAAAAGCCCACCTTGATGCATGTGCCCCATAGTTTTGTCATACCTGTGGGCGGTATAAATACACTCTGGCTGTAGCCCAAATAAACCTTTAACTCCTATGCCATTGGTGCAGATTCCACTGTGCCTACCTTGGCTTTATAGTACAATTAAATAGACCAATTGGAAAATGTTTTTTTACCAATATCATTTTAGGGCCAGAGCACATGCACTATGTCAATGAACAGCAGTGTAACAGCACACAAAGTTCTAGTACCAGATAAACACACAGTTCAGAAAAAGATAAGAAATCAGGGGTGACTATGAAGAAAAAGTGTATGTCCTCAAATTTGCTATAGGCACAGAGCTGAAGACTCATGAATGAGGTCTGAAAATGCCTCCTTATATTGTGAGTCTCAAACTACACCATACTGAAGTAAACAAAAAAGGGATGAGTTGACTACTTCAATTAATCACCGCTGAGGGTAATGACTCCAGGCCAAACTCCAGTCCTTTGTTAATTTCCCACCATGCAATCTCAGACAGAAACCAGCCAAATGCAAATCATCCGCTCTCATGCTCCAATAGGAACAGTCCAGCGTGTACTACCAGTCCTGGTCCTCACCAAACTGGACCGTGGACAACCCCTAACCAGTTTCAGCCTATTTGGACCCTTTGGTTCCAGTAGTTCTGTGAGCATGGAGCCCTCTCTAGACATATATGGTGCAATACGGTGATTGATTCTTCCCCCACAATTCCACCTTAGGTACAAACCACTATATTAGGTCGCTGGGATCAATGAGGAGTGGGAGACTTTCTCCTTGTGTGAGGGCACTTGGGAAAAAGCCTAGGATTAGGAAGCATTGATTATATTGAGAAGTGGTGTCAGTTTTTCTCTGGTGAGGATGTCATTGTGGTCCTCAAGTAAAAGCATCATAAAGTTGGACCATTTGAATGGGGTTTGTTGCAGAGTGGTTGGCATTGTTTTGGTTGTTTTCTGATTGTATAGATTTTTTCTATAAAGCACTTATTGATTGTTTTTCAGAAGTTACATTTTAATATTGAGTGTGGTATTGGGTGGCACAGCAGGGGGTTGCTGAAGTGACTGAAGGCACTGGGAAGGACAATTCTCTTCTATTGGATGCTTCTGTGAAGATTTCAGGGAGTTTTTGGTTTCAAGTGCCTGCCTTCTTAGGCTCATCCAATTCTGTTAGTCCATCCTGGGATGGGTGTTTGCACTATGTACATGTCAAAGTGGCCCCGGGAGACAGAACATATTTTTTCTTCAGTGATATGCTTTAAGAATCGATATCAGCAAAACTGTATCATATCCAAAAGTCTTTGGTGTAGAGGAGCAAGTTGGTCAAGCTGCCATGTCTGTGGGGGTAGATTCTAGAATCGAATGAGTACCTTTCAAGTAATCCACTGATAAACCTATTGTCCTATAAAGAGATTGTAAAGTCAGGAGACTCTGGGGCATATTACCAACAACTAGCGATAATTATCGCTATGTTGGTTTAGCGGCGATATTTTTATCGCCGAGCTGCGGCGATTTTTATCGCTTAGGAACCTTGCTATTATCAAGGTTTATCTCCTAAGCGATAAAAATCGGCGGTAATGCATGAATATCGCTGAAAAGTCAGCGATATTCATGCATTACCGAGCTAATGCTCTTAGCCATGTTATCCACCTACCATTGGATAACATGGCTAAAAACTGCTCAGGGGCAGGTGTTAGCTTTTGGAGATATTCACGCTTAGCGTGAATATCTCCAAAAGTTGGTAATAGGAGATAGCGATGTTAGCGACTGTTTCCAGTCGCTAACATCTTGGCACGCCCAATTTTCATGTCATTAGTGATAAATATCACTGACATACAAAGCGGGGCCCAAGATGGTCGCTATCTCCTACTAGCTGTCGCTAACTGGTGTTAGCGACAGCTAGGTAATAGGGAGATAATTTTATCTCCGCTTTCTTGGCTTTTAAAGCCAAAAAAGCAGAGATAAACTCCCTTGATAATATGCCCCTCTGTTATGTATGCATTGTTAATCACCGACCTATTCACAGTGAAAAATGTTTTGTTCCTCTGCTGAAAGAAGGCCATTCACTGAGTGGTTCTCCCAGATACAGCAAACTATTCTGTGAATTCAAAGAAAGTGATTACCATTCAAATGTGGTGCAGTTCTGAAGACTCATACAACAGACATAAAGTTCTAGATATTAATAGCTCTAAGGATGACGTAGCTGTAGTTTATGCTATTCTGAGAATTGTGAAAAGTAAGGATAGCCACAACGTTACAGGAGATGTCACGGTTAATTTTCTGAAGCACTTAAGATACAGAAATGAAACAAAGTGCCCCTTCACATTCTAACATGTTGTACTTTGCCTGCTGATACAAAGGGTTGTTTCAAAATTAGGAGTGTGGGAACTTGCTGAGTTTTACTCCCCGTAATTCCACTGAGCTACATAAAAACTCTGCAATATTCCACGGAGTTCCGCCCACCCCTGCCTAGGAGTTAAGTCAACAGGCGTTCACAAGCATCTGCTGTAGAAATGTGTGCGCAGGCAGGTGACAGGGTCACAACCAGACAGCTCAGCTGGTAAATGAATGTGCCTGCGGTGTGGGTCGGTGTACAGTAGTAAGATCAAAATCTCACGTTACGGTGGTATCTCTCTATTCAATTGCTGATGTTCCAAACCAGATAAACACGATGTATAAAAGCAATACCAACTCTATCATGCACCTGCATTTTCAAAATGGGCAAAGCATGTAGTATTAAATAGTTAGAGCTTCATAAGGCAATTGAAGGGCGAACAGCATTATAAGTTCAGTTTTGAAAAAAATCTACTTAAAAATGCAAATTTATGAACATTAGTGTTATTTTAAAAGTAGCAACATTAAAATATTTGGATTGAAATATGCAAATTGAGAGGTATTCGCCCAAACCTAAATATCTACATCTTTTAAACATTGGTAACATGACTGTACGAAAAACAGTCAATAGATGAGAGGTACAAATGCTCAACTTGCCCCATCTTGGAGGCCCCCACCAAAGGATGGAAAGCACTCCTTGTTACTCCGTGTCCGTCCCCAGCACCGTGCAGCTGGCCTGTGGTCTCCTCCAGGGTGCAAGGCCGCATCTTGTCTGCCAAGGGTTTACCGTCGCTCATCCCTGGCTCAGCCTGAGGCATGGGACCAGCAGCGAAGCTCGAGCTGTTGGGAGACGGCACCGGGCAGGATGCGCCCTCCACGCCTGGCCCCTGTTTGTGGAAGAGAGGGATGGGGGTCTGTTTTCGGAGACAGACACCCCTTCTTGGTGCTGTGAGACCCCTTTTCCAGTACCGCCAAGGCTGTAGGAGAGCCTGGGGTGCTGAGTTTTACACCGGAAAGCAAAAGGATCGAAGGTGAAGTCTCTGTCTGAGCAGTGGCAGCAGTGGTGGCTCTTGGGAATTGTCAGTGGCGGCTGGTGACATTTGAAAGTAGTGGGGCGTAAAAGTTTGAGGTGAGTGCTCGGTGGCGAGTGAGCCTAGTGAGTGAGTCTGACTGCCATAAGGTGGGTTTGTGGGGTCCTTCTCGCCATTTTTGTAATCAAACTGACTATCCCCAGAGCTAAGCTAACCCAGCCTATCAGTATTCAGATTGTAGTTTAAATAGTCAGCCCGGGCTGGCAGGAGCAGTGCTGCTGATGAATTCCGCCAGCTGAGCAGAGCAGTGAAATGTATTAGTAATTCTGTGTTACAAGAGTATGGCAGAATTACTAAATTCATCCAATTCCATTGGTGGAATTAAAATTCCACCCACCCCTAATCAAAACATAATCTCAACGCATCTTTTTTTCATATTATTGTGGACAAACCATCAACCACCAACATAGTGATAATGTAAGTGCATATGGATAAGCATAGATTTCCTATTCTTGAATGTATATGTCTATAGGGAACGGCAGATTTACTGTTCTTGAATACATATGGTTAATTACAGATTCACTGCTCTGGAATATATTTAAACATAGGTGAATATAGATTTACTGTTCATTAATA
Organism: Lissotriton vulgaris; assembly: GCF_964263255.1. NCBI lineage: Eukaryota > Metazoa > Chordata > Amphibia > Caudata > Salamandridae > Lissotriton > Lissotriton vulgaris. The sequence continues at coordinate 779,836,396 of NC_141698.1, read as the reverse complement.
GTAAATTCATACTTACTTATATGCGCTTACTTTCTCGATATTTTGCTCCTCGGTATTTGGTCCATGATATTCTGGCAGAACAATATTTTGGAGGCGGTATTCTGATGGAAGACAGATGCAGAGCTATCCCCCACTAAGGAGGAAATACAAAGTGTTTGCTACTGTAACGACACATGCATAAAATAAAGACATAAATGCTAAACTACAGGGAAAATGTTTCAATGTTATTTTGATATGACAAGACAATAGTGTCAGCAGTGCCATGGCCTTCCAGGTATCACATTCATGCTGTGCTCAGACCAGTGATGGTTTTAACATGCACAAACAAGAACTGACTGGGGTAGTGCTTGCCAACGGTATACCGTTCTTGGGGAAGCGGTAACAACTTTTCAAACAATAATACAATTCAAGATGGTTAAGACATATAAGATAACAGAGGCGTACGCGGTGCAGTTCTCAGGATGCAAGTAAAGGCAGAGAGGGTGCCTGCTGCTGATATAACACATCAGTAAAGTCATTAATATTCATTTAATAATGACAGATATACAAGATTCTACCTAAACTCAAGATCCAGCAGAATCTCAAGACAGTGCTTTTTCCCATTTAGGCCCTGTAGTAGTTTTTTTCTTGGTTTACATTTTCATGGAAAAATAATAATGGTGAATACATTTTTTTATGTGAGATCCAATATGCAAATGCTTAATTAATATGATTGCAGTTGAAACAAATTTACCTCGACTTGTAGAAATATGATTATTAATGTGATTTATTTAAGCCACATTTTAACGTAAAACTCCATCTTGGATAATAAGGTGGATTCTGTTCTGATGCTAGTTTCACTCTTACATTCACCTCCTCCCATCTAGTATCCCTGCAGATCTTCTCTTCCCCACAGCTCAACAGAATGAAGACAAGTTTTTATTTAAACATATTTTCTTTTCTTTGGTCCATTGCTTAATAATACATTTACTCCTTAGTACATTGCAGTGCTTTCAATTCGCATTATACTACATTTTTCTTATACATTCACCAACCCTGAGTGTTCATCAGTACTTGCAGGTATCTTCTGATTCAACTGTCCATATTTGAACCCCCCCCCAACTCCCCCCTCCCTCCTCGCACTGCAGGCATTTTAGATATCTCATTGCCGCTAGGTGCCGCGTATCAGAATGAAGACAAGTTGATGTAATTTTCCTGTTGTGCTCTGAATGAACCTTATGTTCTTAACTGTAACATTTTTCCAAGGCCCTTCCCCTATAGTGCCGTTGCTGAGTCTAGTCTTCTTCTTTTGTGTAAAGGTTCATTGTCTAAATGTTTCATATTAGTTTGAACATCTCCAGATAGCAATACCATGGAAGATGTTGACTGCTTACTCAAGACAATACAATACAAAACAATTTGCAGAGTGTACAGCTGACTCCAGTGAGGCATACTGATGCCAGAGGCAAAGGTCAGGAAGAAGCAGAGTTAGAGTGCAGAGTTGAAAAGAAAGGTTTTCAGATTTTTTTTTTAAAAAAACGCTTCAGAGGGGGCAAGTCGTAGGTTGAATGGAAGCGCTTTCCAGAGCTTTGCAGTAAGGAAAGCGAAAGATCTCCCCCCTCTTCTTGCTTTGCTCACCCGAGGAGCCTGCAGTAGACTTACTGCTAAATCTCAGAGATTTGGATTTGGCCTGTTATCCAATCCATATCAAGAAAGTTGTTTTCTCTCAATTCTTAAAAAACTAAAAGCTCATTTGTTTTCTTAGTCTTTCCCTTACTACTTTCTGGCTTTTCTTGTTTCTTTGATTCTGCATAGAAGTCTTTAAGTAAGAGCTAGCACCATAAAACATTTCAATCAATCGATCATTTACCCACAGGATGAACAGTGCATGGTGGACTAAATGTTTGACATACAAAAGCTGCATGCAATACTTGCTTTTGTTCTGATGCTGATATGAAAAAAAGATGAGTGTCCGGTGACCAACACCATTAGAATGCCACCGTTATTTTGTACCAGGTTCGTTTCTGATCCAATTAAATTTTTCTATAGCCTCTGACTAGAATGTAATTTCCGAAATACATTTCTTCATTCTGCAGTTACTACCTCTATTTAACTCTATTTTGAATCAAATCACGTCTAGTATCTAAGTTCCCAGTGAACTCTTGGGCACCATTCACATCATTATTGTCGCAAATATGCACCCGGCTTCAGAGTCAAGTTCACACAGGCACCTTTGGGCCCATGAATTTACACACCCAGTTGTGCTTTATTTGATGTGCATGCACAGGTGTAAAGAATAGAGTCAATTGGGAAGCAGTGCCATAGGAACAGTCAGTCACAATGGCCAGGGCTCAACTGAAACAGATGAATGTGCAAACTTATTGTATATGGAACTATCTATAGCAAAAATATTGTGATACTAGAATATTGTGTCAAAAATATCCAGAAGGTAAGTGCATATAGGTAAGTATAGATTTACTATTGGTAGTAACTCCACGTCTATGAACTTTGAAGATATAGATATCACCATGGGACAGCTATGGACTTAAGTAAGGTATATCTATAATCACCTATGTAAACTCACCATCTCGATATTTTTGACACGATATTCTGATACCACGATATTTTGCAGTTGATATTTAGGTGGAATACCACCTACACATTGTAGCAAACATTACAGGATTAGAGGATAACAGGCAAGCATACAAAAAACAAGCTGCCCTGTGAACAGTGGCGGCTCCTCCGCTAAAGCCGAGGAGCGTCGCCCCACTGCTCTTTGAGCAGTGAAAAAAAAGAAAATGATAATAACATGATGTTATAATCATTTTATTTGTCTGTGCCACTCAAAGGCGGATGTATGACGCGGGCTATTACCACGCGTACCGTTACAACGCGTGTTTTACAACGCAAGTCGTTACCACGACTTGCGCTGTAGGGTGCGGACTTAGGAATAGTTTAATTTACTATTCCAACACCAGTCCCCGTGGATAGTAGGGAAGGTGTTGGGATAGTAAGTTAACTATTCCTTGTCCTTGAGCGCCCTCCAGCGCAAGTCGTGGTTACGACTTGTGTTGTAAGAGACGCGTCGTAATGGTAGCGCGGGGTAACATCCGCGTCGTAAAGGATGTTCCCCCTCAAAGGCATGTTAGGGCCCGCTGCCGTTAGAAGGAGCAGGCGTGGTTTCCACTCCCTTAGTAAGCATGACAGTTTAGCAGGCCCTCTTGGGCTGGCCAAACCATCATGCGCACTTAGCATGTTTTCCACCTGACTGTGTTGTATAGCCTGGTGGAGAACAGGCTAAGGCTCCCAGGCACAGCCTGAGGGGCCAAACAGGCAGATCAGACCAATCATGACGTTGCTGATGCACTGCTGTGATTGGCTGGGAGAGTCTGGGAGGCTGGGTGCTTCCTGTGCTGCCAGCAGAGAGAGGACAGAGGAGAGGCTTGCAGTGGTGGCGGTGACAAAAGTAAGTTTATTTAAAAAAAAATCATCTCACCGCCTCCGGTCCGAGGGAGCCGCCACTGCCTGTGAAGCTGAACTTATCCTCACCAAGGAGCTGTCATGTTGAAGAATATATCAACATGCAACTGGGGATACTTTCTCCTGAAGCCCAGAACATTCTGAATGAAGGGATCTTTCATTTCATTGAAGTTAGGAGAGATGATCAAAGCGTGATTGTCTCATTAAACATACATAGACAAAACTCATATCCGAAGCAGTCACGGCTGCAAATGCGTTCTTCTTAGCCTGTGACAAGGAAATGCTAAAGCAGAAATAATGTGGTGTTTACACTCATTTTTAAGGCTTGGGCCCATTAACAATTATGAACATTTAAACTGTCTTCCATGTCTAGATTTTAGTTTATGTTTTCTATTCGAATGTTCTTCAGGAATGACAATTCTTTTTTGAAACATTGGGATTTATTGCACTATATGTCTGTAATAAATATTTAAAAGGCAACAGCCTCGGCATCTCATACTATAACTTTGCAATAAATATGTAAAAATGTTTAAAGAGTGAAATCGAGCGCCGGGCTCCTTTGTAAAGGCTCGGTAGACAGTATTGCTTTATTACTAATAATATATTGTCACAGATTTACGGTTAGACTTGGGCTTCTATTGCGAGAAAAATTGCAAACACACGTAACTGTTCATGACCGATGGCCTATGAGAATATTACAATGCATGGGCAGAAGCTTGCCCCCCCCCCCCTCCCGCCCCCAGGGCACTGAGGTGCAGAAGGATCTCTGTATGACGCAACACCTCTGTCCTCCAACCCCACTATAAATATTTTACAAAACCTCGTCTGCGTTCTGTTAGGTAGTCTTTCTCCTGGAAACTCTTGAAGGAAAATGCAATTATCAATTATATTTGTGACTGGCATCCTCCTACTAAAATACGCTTCTTAGGTTAGTTTATAAAAGAGCAATGGGCCACCCTCTGCTAAGATGTGACACAAATGTATGACGTGAAAGAGTTGACATAGGAAAGCATCAACCCTTACCCTCACATCAAATGTAGTGAATGAGTCATTCTGTGTATGTCTGAACTGTAAAAATAACAGGTGATGGACAGAATGCAGAACAATGTCATACATTCACCCCAGTACAGAGATCTGGGCCTAAATCCATCGTTTTTTTGCTCACCATGCCATTCCAGTTTGAGCCCAGCCATATGCAAATCAGTCTTGACCCTGTGCCCCATGGGAACAGTCCAGACTGAACTGGCAGGCCAGGTCCTCCCTGACTGGAAACAAGCATCCTAGGACTGGTTTCGGGCTTTCAGCCCTCATCAGCCAGGATAGCTTGATTCCAATTTCATGGAGAGCTCGGGACTCACGTCTGAACATGCACGTCCCACTCGGGGTGACAAATGCAAAAACAACAGTTGATGGACAGAATGCAGAACAATGTCATACAATCATCCCAGTACAGAGATCTGGGCCTAAATCCATCGTTTTTTTGCTCACCATGCCATTCCAGTTTGAACCCAGCCATTTGCAAATCAGTCTTGACCCTGTGCCCCATGGGAACAGTCCAGCCCGAACTGCCAAGCCAGGTCCTGCATGGACTGGAAACAAGCATCCTAGGACCGGTTTCGGGCTTTCAGCCCTCATCAGCCAGGATTAAACCCAGATCAGTTGACTGGGGGTGAGTGCTTGCAATGTTTAACACTCCGTCCATCATCCCCTTTGGTTTTGCTTTGTTCGCCCTAAGTTGGCTGCCCAGACGTGGGTCCCTTGCTCACTTTGCCACTGGATTCAAGCTAGCCTGGCTGATGATGGCTGATTAGCCAGAAACCGGTCCCAGGATGATTGTTTCCGGTCCAGGGAAGACATGGCTTGGCAGTTCGGGATGAATTGTTCCCATGAGGCACAGGGTCAGACTGATTTGCATATGGCTATGTCTGAACTGGGGTGGCGGAGTGAGCGAAAGAATTATGATGGATTAAACCCAGATCAGTTGACTGGGGGTGAGTACTTGAAATGTTCAACACTCCGTCCATCATCCCCTTTGGTTTTGCTATGTCTGTACGTATGCATGTGGTATTTCTATAGTGCAAACCTACTCAAAACGCAAAACGCAATGCAGCGCTGTACTGGGTCAAAGCTAGGCATGAACTCAGCGAGCGACAGGACTGGTAGCCGGTTATTAGATTGTTACAGCTTTGTGGTCTATTGTACCTCATGGAGGTGTGTCTTTATTAGAGTGAGGTGGTCTTTATGGATGTGAGAACGTTGTTTCAGATTCTGGGTTCATAGATGGGAAACACCTACTGCATTGTTTTTCCTTTTTTACACTTCTTGGTCTGCAGTTGAATGTGGTCCTGGCTGCTGGTGCGGCAAGAACCATTGAAGATAGTGATCTTGACTGTATGACATGCAAGGGTTCTGGTCATGTGGTTCTGGAGAGCAGCTGGTTTTGAAGATAGTGCAGGCTGGCAAGGGTAGCCAATGGGATTCCATCAAAGTGAAGGTAATGTGGGTGTGATATGATTATATTTTTTCAGGCCCTTGATAAGACATGCTGCGGTATGTAGGCTACCCTTAAGGGATGCTAGTGTGGAGTCAGGGAGAAGATGGAGTAAGATGGTGCCACCATCAAGATGCAAGAAAACGAGGGCGGGAACAACAGTTCTGGAATCGTGTTCCAGTTCAAACTGTTTCACTTTCATTAGAAGAGGAAGCTGATTCTAGGCCGTGTTTTTGTTTGTATGCAATTGTATAATAAGGGTTCACAACTGGGATAAATTAACAAAAACCTTCCAGTCAACAATAATACAATTTATTATGATTGGAAATGCAGCATTCTTTGGCACCCTCAGAATTACATATCGTTTACATAATTTACACAAATTCTTTCTCAAATTAAAAAAAAAAATGCATGTTAACGTTGCCTGTTTTCAGAAATATCAATAATGATCACAGAATTTAGCCCGTTTGCTTACACAGACGTTTATTACAATGCTCCATTAGAGTGAGGATTATTTGAGCACATCTTGCCCTTGTCCTACAACACTTTAGCAAAAATATTCATTATACATCATTAGTCTGTGGTCCACCTCAAGGTAGCGCAACAACAGGTCATAGAGATAAAGTGAAAAAACAGTCACTGTCCTAAATATCCTTGAGGCCCATTATTCTTTGCAGTCGTGAAAATCTGGTTTCAAGCTCCTTAGTGAACAAGGTCAATATGTTTAGGCCAATTTCTTTATGGCCTCTTCAGGACACAACTAGGTCAAGTGAAAAAAATAAAATAAAAACAAATTAAAAGTGTGTAAATTAGAGCTCAGAGCTGAGAGAGAAAAGTGTAAAAGCATGCAAGATGGTCTTAAGACACCTGTGCCTAAGACCAGAGAATCTGTGAATGCTGCTGCAAGCAGTAAACCAGTTGTTGAAACAGAAAAGAACTTGCAAGCCCACGGTGTGTGATAAAACTGCACCACATGGCCTAGAAAGAAAGAACTAACCGACTCCCTCAACTCAATAGAAGTGTACTCTGATTTATAGCATAAAAAGGAAAGGAAACCAGCTAGCAAGTGCTTTACCTAATAATCTTCCTGTCTGAACTGATGGACCCCACCAGACACCTGTAGTAGGTTCGCTACATCGCAATAATGATAGAACACATCGCTGTTCTATTAGGAAGATCTGACTGAGGAAATTATTAAAAGGAATAAAGTGTGAGGACCCTGTGACACAACAAATGGATAAAGGAAAAGAGGACTCATCGTCTATGACTTAGCCAAGCAGCATGAAAAAGGGACAGTATCACGTCTATCCAAAATGCTCCAGTGAGTCGCATGGGACTTGCCCTACAAAGAAGCGCTCATTTAGAAAGAAGGTATATCTATGAAACAAATGCAGGTAAAAATAAAGGTATAAAAACACCCACGTAGAGAGATAGTGGCTGGTCGCCAGTCAGGATGCGAGTCTTAGTGATCACTGGCACAGAGAGGGACATCTCTCTACAGTGGAACCACATGGTCATGTCAGACACCCGCGCGGGGAGAGCTGTGGACACCATCCTGGAGTGGTCTCCGGAAAAGGACCTTCCTAATTGCCAACTATTAACTACTGGGATTGGGGAAAAAACAAACTCGGTAATCGAGCATCCCACATAGAAAATAAAAGTTAGTATAAGCACAAAAAGTCTCACAGTGGATTACAAAGGAACGGGGACAACAAATACAGGTTTACACATCATAAGCCTGACTACAAACACAAAGGAAAAAAAAGAAGCCAAAAATCATAATTGTTTCTGTAATACATACATCCGGAGTCAAGATCCACTATAGCCCTGAAAGCAACAGGCAAAAATAAATGTAACTCTTAAAAGTAAATGAGAGACCATATTTTATCATTCTCATTGACGCCATCAATAGCTGTCCTAAACTTTTCAATGTACCTGACTTCCATTATCAATAAAGTGTTCTCCATAAACCTGCCCCTAACATCTGCTGTTGCCACAAAAATTACTGACCATTTAGTATCATTTTCACAGTGGTGGTGAGACCCTAGTGCTGAGCTAGTGGAGCACCTTGTGCCTGACAGCATATCCTGGATCTATGTTGCAGGATGTGATCTTTCACAGCTTGACTCATTTATCCAATATACAACTTATCACAAGGATAAGAGATGCAACAGACAATATGGCTTGTATTGCAGTTGAAATTCAATGAGGGGTAGTCGACCAGTGCACAGCTTTTGTTCAGGTGAAATTCTCAAAGTTCTTTGAATTAATCGACGCATTACGATCACATTTCAGCGTTTAACTCACTCCAGTTCACATCACCACTAGCGTTCCAACCCACCTTAGCTCACGTCGATTAACTCACTCCAGTTCACGTTAATCAACCCCATGCATCACCATCACCGCACCCGCCGATAACTTGTTCTTGGACTTATGTGATTTACGGTCCCGTTATCGTTCCAATCACCCTTCACTCCTACCGTTCGGTTTTTGTCACCAGCACCTTTTATAATATGGTTTAGTCACATCATTTGATGCGCGTTTTTTTTTCATTATCATCATAATCCTGATATGTATACAACATATGTTGTTCTTGTAGATGCTCCCAGATGAAGGGCGGATGCCCGAAATGCATTGGAGCTGATGTAACAATTGTTTGACAACGAGAAACTGTTTTCAACAAAACTTTATTGAACATGTGGATAAACATGGATCATTGAAACAATGTAAATAAAAGAATATTTTTTCAAAACATCGAGATTGAATCTTTTCAGAACATTAAACGGAGGATAGTATCCCCATCTTCAGAGTGCCTAGAGGGATGCAATCCATTTTCAATTGATAGCAATTTAGTATCTTTGTATTGCAGTTGGAAAACTGCTTCTGGGGGATGGCAGTCCTGTTAATTGAAAGCTCTTTAGAATGTGTGGTAAACTGACATGCAGTACTACCACTGCATTTATAATGGCCATTGATGGGTGGGTGACAAAATAGATTGGGTGAACCCCCTCCCCCCCCCCGTTCTGTTTCCTAGCTACTTTGATCAGATGTTGTCTGGTATTCCTTACGTTTTTGAATGAGAACAGTGGTCTGGGAGGTTGAAGCTGGAGTGTAATTTCTAGTTAGAACAAATGATTTTTCTTTATCACATTGGCATTGGGATCATGTATGACAACACATCAGGGGTAAGGTCTGATCTTTTTCTTTCGGAACCAGGAGTGTTTCCCTTGGTGTGTAGCACACTCTCTTTAATGACAACCGCACAAATTTCCCCGGATACCTTCCTGCCAACAACTTTTCACAAAGAATGTCACCTTTCTGAAAGTATTCTTCTTGATTGGTACAGTTTCTGCGGATGTGCAGAAAGTGTCTGAATAGCAGATTTTCTTTTGAGGATCTGGTGTAACCACTTGTGAAATGCAATAAAGTATTCTTATGAGTAGGTTTGGAATAAAGGCTCAATATCAAAACCCCATTTTCTGTCTTAATCCAAAAGTCCATAAAATCCAGTTGGTGGCAATCATTTGCCATCGTGAATTTCAAGTTAGCTGATCGATGGTTCAACCATTCGTGAAACATTTTTACTTCCACCAGAGGACCTTGCCAGATGGCAAAGATTTCATCAATGTATCAAAACCTTTTTTTTAAATGGTAGTCTTGAAGGGATTATTTTCACTAAATATTAATTTTTCCTTAAACTGTGCCATGAACGGGTTAGCAAGTTTGATATCTGCGGCTTAAGCGCACTTTGCAATTTTCTTTTCATGTCATGGGGGAATGTACAGCGAAAGCCACTCCCTTTACTTGCAAATAGAGGTCCATGTTGAAGATAAAGTAGTTTGTTTCAAACATACGGCGGCTAGTTCCTCTAAAAAAAATCAGCGGGCACATCATGTGGCAGGATCCTCTTCTTCAAAGAGTCCCTAATGACTTCTATGGCTTCATCCTGTGATATATATTAGTAGACAGGGATTCAATATCCTTTTGAACTAAAATGTCGAAAGACATCCCTTCAAATTTAGAGATGACATTCACAGTCACTTGTATATATGCCTTGGTGGTGGGCACAAAAGGCTTTAGAAAAAAGTCAATGTACCTTGGCACTTGTGTTGCAGCAAAAGAGTTTTAAAATGTTATTATGCACTTAATCCCCTTACTACTTTAAAGGTACTTGGCCCTTTACGATTAGACAAACTGCAGCATTTCCATTTACCATAGAAGCACTGATCCTCTGATGAATGTTTCTCTGCTGATAGGAGGGGTGGACATTAGGGTACTTTAAACACCACATTTCCTATCCAATGAGGACCATTAATTGACAGCTAACTCACAAATTTGAGATCAGATTTAGCTACATCACTCCTATGACCATGCTGTAGAAATAAAGAATAGCAATGGGAAGGCCCAACTTCCTGAAGAAGTTAAGTCGGACTAGAATTATGCAGGCCAAAAGCTCTGCAACAGAAACAAAGAACAATAGAAGTAATACCTGATGTTCTGACAGAGCTTTCTGATTCTCCTTACAACATTTTTAAGACATCAGTAAAATAGCACAGTTTAAATGGAAGAACCAACAAGACTCAAATATAAACTCAGACAGATATTAAATTAATTTGGTTGTTGTAATAAAGTTTCAAAATGCATAGCAATAAGCAATCTTTTGAGAATTTCAGTTAAGAATATCACAGCTTGCATTAAATCACCAAACATTTAGGTAAGGCTTTATCAGAGGGTTATTATAAAAAAATCAGTTTGCAGAGTTACAGAGTCCCGCCAGCATTAAGGTAGAAGGATTGTTTGTTTGTCCGGCACCTCAAATCCTACAAAGAAGGGGAAAGGATTCAGATTTAAAGTCCATCAAGGAGGACTCCCTTAGCATAGAACAAAAGAAATAAAGGGAAATTACATTTTAATGGTTCGCCAAACAAGGTTTCGGTCCATCAGCTGCCGACTGTAGCACCAATAAAGCAGTCCAAAACTAAGAGGATAGTTCTTAGTATCTCATCAAAAATTGATCATCATAGCGTTTGCTTGTAAGAGGAAAAGAAAAATATGGTGCTGCCCCTCCTTTGGCATTTCTTCTTTTATAAAGTTCCAGTGATGTAGCATCACACCACCATCGAAACACTGTAATATGCTCAGATTCGCATGAGGTCACCTGAGACACTTAAAACAGTAAGTTGCTTTCCCATGCTAGTCATGAGAAACAAAAGATTTTTTTTTTTTTTTTGGTGTTCAACTGTTTATTGCATGTATCATACGGTACACCGCTGTTGCGCCTACAACCCGGGGGCCGGCAGCATGACAGTATTGGCCACGACAAGGTATGGAATGGGATGACACAGCCTCGGTACCGACAGCCCGGAGGCCTGGAGGCGTGTGGTAGTAATATGCAGAACGTATTATGTACCGTGTGCAAAACAGATCTGACATGGCATTACAGAAGAACCTTTTTCCAAGATTTTCATGAATAAACATACTTGAAATTTAGTTAAATTTTTCCAAAAAGAAATACAAAAAGAAAGAGAAGTATACAAATGCAATATGAAATGACGGTTCATAAGGTGTCACTCTAGTCATAATCATTAATTGTATGATTTACCAACCATACTCCAATTGTGTAACCAAGATAGGGATAAAGGACCACGGCAGGGGAATACATCTACTGTGATCACTTAGGGCAGCGCTACCACTCAGCGCTTCCAGTCGTGCACGGATATAGAGCAATTTCCCAGATCAACGGGGCACCTGCTAAAGGGGAGCAGGGAGATCCCACCAAGTGTGCATCTATCAAATGGGTAACAACAGGGCATATCTCCACCCCTCAACCAATACCCTCCGGGGCCATCGCAGGTGCAGGGTCATGCTGAATATTCTCAATGGTGCTTGCTATATATGCACGGTATGGGCCCCAGATGTCGACCGGCCTGGATGCGGAAGGGTCCATTTCCGAGTATTCGGTACTGTTGAGATTGCAATGTGCCATGCTCCGGAGCCAGGAGTTGTGTAGTGGGGGTAGCCGGTCGCACCATCTCAGTGCGACTTCCCGTTTGGATAGCAGAAAACCCAGCGCCGCTGGTCTGCGCACTGCCTTTGGAAATTCCACCACATATCCCAGTAGAGCGATTTCCGGTATTGGGGCCAGGGTTAAGTGGAGCATGGAACTGAGTGTGCTGTGTACCCGGGACCAATAGTCATGCAACTTAGGGCAGGTCCATAAAAGGTGAGCGAAATCTGCGAATGGGCCACCGCATTTGGGATAGGTGTGAGGTAGTGATGAGTCTATCCTGTGGAGTCGCGCTGGTGGGAAGTACAGCCTACGCAAAAACTTAAAATGTAAAAGTTTGTGTTTGCTATTTATAGATACGTTTTTAGTCGCTCTACAGCACCACAGCCATTGGTCATCTGATATGGAGTAACCCAAGTCTGCCTCCCAAGCAGCACGTACCACCTGATCACGAGAGGGGAGAAGGTCGCAGCACATTCGATACAACTTGGAGACCAGGTGCGCGCTCGACGGGTGTTGAATGATAAAACTGAGGGGTGTCATCTCCTCGGGGGGGAGGGGAAACAAGGAGAAGGAAGCGCGCAGTAAGGAGCGTAGTCTGGTAAGTACAAAAGAGTCCATGAATGTCCTCTCAGTAAAACGGTGATCCTCTGTCAGTGTGAACGCGTGGCCCTCCGGGAATAAATCCCCTATCGAGGTTATGTGGAACTTGGTCAACGTTTGTCGCACCACAGTTTCCCCAGTTACTGGCGAGCCAAGTGGCGTTCGGCAACGGAAGGGCCTGGGAATACAGTTGCGGGAGGTCTACCAGGCGGCTCAGTCTCCCCCACGCCCAGCACGTAGCCGAAACCGTCTGGATATCTTTCGGATCTCTCGGGAAGCCCGACGGGAGTGTGGTAGATGGTGAGCCTGGCAGTACCAAATCCGCCTCTGGCTTCAGATATGGGATTCTGGCGTCCGGATGAAACCATGGGTATGCGTACAAACACTGCGCCACCAGAAAATAAAGATAAAAGTCTGGGATGCCCAGCCCACCTCGTTCATATGGGAGCGTTAGCACGCGCCAAGCCACCCGTGGGGTCTTGTTGCCCCACACCAGTGTCAGGAGCAAAGAGCGAAGCTGCGTGAAGAAAACCTTGGAGAGGGGTATGGGTATAGTGTTAAACAGGTATAGAAACCTAGGCAATACTATCCTTTTGATGATAGCAACGAGGCCAGCCATGGACAGTGGGAGTCTATTCCATCTTTCAACCTGCCCCTCAAGGGCCGTCAGTGCAGTACTGTAATTCAATCTGATAATGGAATCTGTCTCTAAATGTATATGGATGCCTAAGTATTTCACGGAATCTCGGCACCACGCAAGGGGGAAAGAGTTGGGCCACTCGACAGTACTGGGCGTAAGCGGGAATATGACCGATTTGTGCCAGTTAACACGAAGGCCAGAATATTTGCCAAATCGGGTGATTTCTAGGAGTAATGGCTCCAGGTTGGTTTGAGGCTGTCTGACATAGAGGATGGTATCGTCCGCATATAGCGAGATAAGAAGTGGGCCCGTGCGAAATTGGAGGCCGCGATGTAAGTGCCTCTCCTGGAAATGACAGACCAATGGGTCCATTGCCAGAATGTATAACAGTGGGGATAAGGGGCAACCTTGTCTGGTACCGCGTGCCAGTCGGAACTGGGCAGTGAGTGTACCATTTAATCGCAGTTGAGCGACTGGCAGAGTATACAATGATTCAACTGTGTTGACCAAGCATTCCGGGATTCCCATGCGGCGCATCACAGACATTAGAAAAGGCCATTCTAAGGAGTGAAACGCCTTTTCGGCATCCCATAGTATCGCAGCCGCTGGTGTGTCGGGGTCTACCCGGTGTAGGACGGAAAATAAGGTGTGAAGGTTGAGGGACGTGGAGCGGTGAGGGATAAAGCCTGATTGGGCGGGCGAGACTATGGAGTCCATCAGGAGCGAGAGGCGCATGGCGAGAAACAAAAGATTTGAAAGTCCACATAGGCCTAACATCAGTGAAAAAGAAATACAAAGTAAATATCTATAGCAACAGCTGAAATCCTGTTCCCACAGCAATATTTCACTGTGAATGTTGAAGAAACCTTTAGGAATGTTGGAAATTATACATGTACAGAATGAATAAAGCAACATTTTACTAGCTAGGTGTAAAAGGACCATTGTATTAGGTCAGGGGAAAGTTCAGCATTAGAGAAGAAGCACATTTGAAAGAGCCTTTAAGTTGGCATTACACATTTTAAATGAAATAAACTCTAAATCAATATCAAATATAGTGTAATAAAATCAGTTCAAATATGAATAAGAACTTTCAACAGACATTATTACATGGAAATGGAAATAGCTAAAGTTAGAAATACAATACTACCACAATTTTCTCAAAATTCATATAAGTATATAATTTCATTTTTGACTTTTCATAAACCATAAAATCTCTAGTGTTATTATGCATAATAACAACATCGTACCTAGTATCTAAACTTTTTTGTACCAACTTGTCGAAATAGTGCATTCTAACAAAACACTAGGCCACTTTATTAATAGCAAACTTTTAATCCGTAAACGTAAATAAGCAACATGTTCATAAGAAATTCATTAGTGCAACTCGTTTATATGTTTTAGTATTACTTTATGTGCATGTTTTCTTCATCTTGCATTTCAAAGCACGCTTTTATGGTGCTTCTACTACACTTGTCTCAGTACCGTGTCACTAGGTCTAGCATGTGGAAAGAGGACTTTCAGGTTTTCATGTATTTAATCAGTCAATGAAAAGTGTATTATGATTTTCAAATCTTCATCACTGGGTCCAAAAGGAAACCGCAACCAGATATAATATGCCTCCTGGGAGGGTTTATTAGATCCTTGTCGATTTTGGGTAGACCCTATATCACCAGGATATGTGGATCCTTTTTTTAAAGAAATTCACATTCCTTTTGACTAATCTAAGGTTGTCTTGGACAACTTCAGTAATCATCTGTATCTGCTGACTTAATTCTATGGTGGGGTTGGAAACAAGGCAGTGTTAATGGTCAGGGTTACTCAGTTCCCTCATCACTTCCTTGTCATATGAGTCAAAATCATTCAACAAGACAATCCCCAGCTTTGACTATAATGGATTTGTTGTTGGACAAATTTTGTAGTGCTTTGAATTGATTGGGGGCTAAATTGCTTCCAAGGTATCTCTTTTTGTTATGCAGTATGTAAAGTTCATGAAGGACTGTATCCTCAAAAGTAATCATCTGTGGGGGGCCTGTCTGCAGTGTGGGGGCAAAACACATATTTAATCTTAAGTCCTGATGCACTATGTCAGGATAGTCTTCCAGCTCTTAGCTGACCTACTGCACATCCACCCATAGAGCCTGTCCAGTTCCATCCAAATTCCCAATCTTTTTTAGCAAGAAGTCATGGGAGAGAGAATCCAAAAGGTCAAAAGATTCAGTGGGAGGACCTCAACCAGAGAGTAACACAGAGCATGACAAGGGATTTCATGCTAGGAACGAGCAACAGGAGGCGGTTCTTAACAAAGGATTGCGTTTTGTACCCACAAATATGGTAGATAAATTTAATCTAAGATGCAAACTTGCAGAGTTTTTTAGGAGAATTTGTTTGAAAATATTTTTTCTAAAGAGGTTCTGGACAGAATGGACAAGAGGGCTACAGGATTCTAACCTAAATCTACGTTTGTACCAGCTCAGACCCAGTTATATCCAGAGATCACAGCATTTGAATAAGCAGCGATCCACAATATTGAAGATATGGGGGAACTCAATCAGAATACCTTTAAAATCCTGACCAGATCAGAGGAACAAGCTTGGCGTCAGGGGGTCTCCAACCTTTTTCATAATGAATGCTACTTCTGATCAGTGAAAATCGCCGTGAGCTACTGAAGGCCAAGTAACTTGCGCATTGTTGTCAGTCACACCCTCGCCCACCTTCCCTGACTTTAAACCTAATGTTGATGGAGTCAGATACTATGATTTGAACAAAATACTGTGACTAAGGGTACTATGATAGGGCTGCCATGTGCATTAGTGAGTGCATAGTCTGTGGAGATGCATAAACCTGCATTTGAATGAATGGGATATATGTGTGTGGGTGACTGAGAGCCTGTGACCAATGTACTTGTGGCACAGGACATACCTTTCGCCATATGTAACAGCCTTACATGTACAACACAAACATACAACTATTGTTTTTTAAATAGGAGAAATTTATGTACGGAAAAATGTTCTGCCAAAATGTTCGTAATAAGTAACATTTTGTACACTTGATGGAACATTTTCTGCACTTTAAATTTCTCCCATTTAAAAAGTGCTGTATTTTTTCAGTTATAAAAATGGAACCTCGTCTACCACCCACTGGGGGAAAGATGCCTGTTGTGTGTATATGTGATACTTTGAAATGGGAGGAAATTCAACTGAAGAGTTAACTTCATGTTGATATGCATTACATGAAACTTATCATTTTAATTTTCTCCCCTGCCAAAGTGTCTTTATAAATAGCTGGCATATTACTCCAAGTGGTCTGTATACATGGTGCTATATTTATAACATGGAAATACAGTTATTTGTTTAGATGTGAGAAATGTAAAGTGAAGTAACATGTTTCATACACATTAAGACTTAGTTGGCTTATTTTAAAGTAGAGAAAAACATTAAGACAATGTTCCATAGAAATATTGTTCTTAACTTTAAATACCTCCCCGCCCCCATTTAAAGGAAAATGGCTATTTATCAGTTATAAATATGGCACTGTGACTATCAGCCACTGGGAGCAAGATGCCTGCTGTTTGTAAATGCGACACTTTGAAAGCAGAGAACATTCAAGTGAAGATTTAGCTTAATCATTAAGTTAACTCTTTATTTTAATTTTCTCTCATTTGAAAGCATTAAAAAATATCATTTTGTTCTCATGCTCCAATACTGAGTTGAGAACAGCTTTTACTTAAGAGTTAAATACCCCATTGCTTCAGTTCTGAAGCATTGTACCCACATAGATCATATATCTTAGTGGAGCTCTGCTCATTACCAGGCTGATACCTGATAATAATGCAAGATAAACAAACATAGCTCTTCGTTCAGTGTAAAAGGAAAACACAACCCTTATTCATTGCAGTTCTAAGTTAAAAATTAACTGAAAGCTGGGAGTTACTCTCAAGGATTCTGCAAGTTAGCGATCAACGGTTTGGAGAGACTTGCTCTAGATGACCATAAGAGAAATCTGGACATTGTTATTATGCCTGCTGATGAGGGAGTGGCATTGTACTCCAGACGAAAGAAGCGTACAACACTGAATGTATCTCTATTTCCTTTCAGATAGAAGGAATTACCAGATACTTGAGAAGGAGCCTATGATAGATCTAGAAAAATAAATTTAAGTTGAAGAAGGGGTTAACAACAATTGGATTTGTAAGAATGAGGGTGTTTTTTGTGCAATGACAGAACCTGTGCTTCGCTATTTTTACATCCTTCCTGAGATACAAAAACTGCCCAGTGCACCACCAGGACGACCTATAGTCTTTGGCATAGGCTCTGTCCTGGAACATCTTTCACAATTTTGTGATTGAGAAGATGCCCTCTTATCTGAAGGATACTAGAGAGGAACTGGATCTCATTAAGGTTTTTCCCTTTGACCCTAAGTCAGAGACACCAATGGGTCTCGATATCGAATCCCTATACATCAAAATCCCACAAGAAGAGACTCTGAGGGTGAGCAAGGATATCCTTTACCATCTAGATCAGGAATTCAGAACCCCAAGGTCATTCACCCTGAACATAGCTATACTACCACTTACCAAATTTATTTTGAGTGTAACAAAACACTGTATTTTCAGACCCATGGGACTTCCATGGAAGCAAATTTTTGCATAGTCTGGCATGTTTATATGTATACCAATTTGAAAACGATGTTATCTATTCAACTGAGAATCCTTATCTGGATAGGGTCAGAATTGGATGTAGATACATAGATGATGGATTATTGGAATGGAGTGGGGATGCGAAAATAAAGGAAATTTTCATCGGCTTGCTCAACTCAAGGACCCTTCTTCACTTTACAGCTTGCATTTCAAATACATCACTATCATTTTTGGATTCAAACATTATTGCGAAGGATGGAAAACCATAGACACAAGATTATTATAAGCCAACACTTAAAAACAATCTGCTATCTTATGATAGTTTCCATCCGAGAGCCCTTAGACAAAATTTACACTGTAAACAGTTTATGCGTCTACGCAGGAACTGTACATTTATCGGAGACTTTAACCAAGAAGCAGAAAAACTGAGCAAGAACCTACAGGATAGGTAGCCCAGTCAAGTGCTACAACATGCCCTCAAGAGACAAATGAATAACAATTGGGAAGACGTATTGGAAACAATGTGTACATCCAAAGAGGATAGACTTATATGTATTACCACCATTTGCATAGCCTTAAACACCATTAATAAATCATCAATAAAAATTGGTGTATTCTAAATTCGAATTAATTGAAATTACCAAACGTATATTTTCATTTTGGAAGAGTGCCAGCATCAAAGATATGCTGGTACACACAAAACTATATGATAAGAACAATACCTCAGAGTCTTGAATGTGAAATTTACCTGCTGTAGTTGGACACGACACATGTGGCTCATGTAATGTAGGTCTTCTTACGAAAACCACGAATAGTATTGATATCGTACTAAAATATCCATGTGTCCTGACTATAAACATGACATGTTACTCAAAGAATGTTATCTATTTAATTAAGTGTCCTTACAGACTAGTATACATAGGTATGAACATCAGAAGGGTGAAAATAAGGATAATAGAACAGAGAAACAATGTCAGATTAACTATATTGACTACTCAGTTTTTTGGATCACAACCATTCAAACAACGATCTATAATGGGGGGTGTTATACACATCTGAAATACCACCTAACATAAGAGAGATAAAAAATGTTCTTTTGAAACGTGAGCTGAGTTGGATTTACCAGCTTGGAGGCCATACAAAGGGACTGAATGACAATATCCCATGGCATTGCCTGGATAACCTGTAAAGGATGAGTAGGCATCTGGGGACTAGATAACAATATCTTTTGTGAATTATCCACAGCTGTACTGAATTTGTAATAAAGAAACTGATGAAAACAATGCATTGACAAAAACAACATGGCTTGGTTGATAAACAGAAAGAAAAAGCCTGAGGAACCGCACCGATTAGGTTGCCAAGCGGGGCAGGACCCATGATGCCTATTTGACTACAGGGTTACCCCATGAAGTTGTGAAGTCCTTTGAGACACCTGTCATTTCCCAAAATGGGATGGATCAATTGAAAAAGATTAATTATATTTACGCTGAGACAAGGAGCAGCTAACTGTCCTTACACATATAGCAGTATAGGAATTCCCCTTTTCCAATTTCCAGGGAGGACTCGTTTCAGACCTTAAGAAAGTCCAGCACCCATTGGGACAACATAGGATTGAAACATGTTGGCACTAGGGTCATAGGACCATAATACGCTTATTGACCCCTTTTTCTTACATTTTTATCATCCCTGACAGTTCCAAGAATAAAGGGAAACTGGGATCTGTCTGCGGATTTTTAATCTTTAACTCCCCCTAGACATATATCATCAAGAGCTCCCTGGAATATGGTCGAGTCCACCCTGACTTTTAGGCGTCAGGGTGACCCGATGATGAAGCATGACACCACTAGAGTGTGTGAGGGAAATTAAAACAAAAGGAATCGTTTCCTCCCCCTCTCCCTAGTGGGTAACAAGGCATAAGTTCACAAAGGGACTCGTTTCAGCCCTTGAGAAAGTCCAGCACCCATTTGGGACAACATCGGACTGAAACATGTTGGCACCAGGGTCATAGGACCATAATACGCTTATTGACCCCTTTTTCTTACATTTTTATTATCCTTGACAGTTCCAAGAATAAAGGGAAACTGGGATCTGTCTGCGGATTTTTAATCTTTAACTCCCCCTAGACATATATCATCAAGAGCTCCCTGGAATATGGTAGAGTCCACCCTGACTTTTAGGCGTCAGGGTGACCCGATGATGAAGCAGGACACCACTAGTGTGTGTGAGGGTAATTAAAACAAAAGGAATCGTTTCCTCCCCCTCTCCCTAGTGGGTAACAAGGCATAATTTCACAAAGGGACTTCCCATCCTTTTCTCACCAGGGTTTGCCTGTGATAAATCATGGGCTTTTGTTCACATGCTCAAGGAGTACTTGTTGTGGTTTATTGGTTGATAAACACCCATTACAGAGAACATAAATCAGCATTTTTCTCCCAATCTGTTTCGAAAAATGTAATACTTAATTTTTGATGGTCCACTCTCATTAAAATCCAAACACGCTTGGTAGGGAAGAAGGTATAAAACACAAAACCATCCTAATATAGGGCAAATGGAATTGGTGCTAAGGAAACAGAGGCTACAGCTGTAGGCGGTTTGAGCACAACATGTGCTCATGTCATCACGCAAAGCCATGTGATGGGAAGAGGGTTATCAACCTAGTTGTCCCAGCGCCTGACATCCTGGCACCATGACATTGTCCATCCAGAAGTGTTTGATGCAACCTGCTCATCCCCGCTCTTGAGATCAGCAGAGGGTCTGGTTCCTGCATGACCCACAACTTTATTTATTTTTATTTATTTTGAGATTTGTAGAGCGCCTGGTGACCCGAGGGCATTCCCGCGCTATAATACTGTAAAATCCAGGACAGGCGAAAACCAGGAACTATTTGGGGAAGAGGAGGGTTTTGAGTTTTTTGCGGAAAAGTGTGTGGTTAGGTTCCAGACGCAGCAGGCGAGGAAGGGCGTTGCAAGTGGAGGAGGCCTTAACCGAGAAGCGGCGTCCACCGGTACGCGACTTCTTGAATCTTGGGACTGTGGCCAGATGTTCGTTGTCCGAGCGGAGGTTTCTGTGGGCTTTATAAGGTGTAATCATATCTTTGAGGGTGGCAGGTCCAACCCCATTGATGAGTTTGTGCGTGATGCACATGGCCTTAAACTCCACTCGCTGGCGGACCGGAAGCCAGTGCAGAGATTTGAGGGCCGGTGTGGTATGGGCTTTGGGGGGAAGGTTGAGAATGAGTCTTGCCGCGGCGTTTTGTGCGCTCTGGAGTTTGGCCAGGGTGGTTTCAGGAGCCCCGAGGTATGCGGCGTTGCCGTAGTCCAGGCGTGCTAATATGAGCCCTTGCACCAGAAGTTTCCTGGACAGGGGGGGCAGGAGGGGGAGGATCTTCCGAATTGAGCGGAGAAAACCAAAGCAGGTCCCCGCGGTCTTGACTGCCTGGGTCTTCAAGGAGAGGTCCTGCTCCAACCAGAAGCCTAGTGTTTTAATTTCTGTCTTGGGCGTAGGGATGTCACCGAAGGAGTCTGGCCAGGCTGAGGGAGGGACAGAGGACCATTTGTTGCCCAGAAGCATGATTTCTGTTTTTGTCCCGTTCAGCTTCAGCGAGGATTCGCACATCCAGGTATGTATGTCTTGCAGGCAGTTAAGTAAGATTTCAGGGTTCTTGTCCAACTGGGACAGGGAGACGACGAGTTGTGTGTCGTCGGCATAATTGACTATTTTTATCCCATAGCGGGTAACCACATCCTCCAGCGGGGCCATATAGACATTAAACAGGGTGGGACTGAGCGAGGACCCCTGGGGCACACCACGCGTGAGCGGGAGGGGGTCTGAGCGGGAGTTACCGTCCCACACCTGAAATGAACGACCCGAGAGGAAGGATTTGATCCAAGCATGTGCGGTTCCCACAATTCCTGCCTTGGCCAGGCGGTGGAGGAGGACACGGTGGTCCACCGTGTCGAATGCGGCACTGAGGTCCAGGAGGATCACTGCCACTGATCCTCCTGAATCCAGGATGCACCTAGCCTCCTCGATGACGGAGAGGAGTGCGGTGTCTGTGCCGTGGCCCGGCCGGAATCCGGTTTGTGACTGACGTAGTATTTTATTCGTCTCGAGGAATTGGGAGAGTTGCACATTGACCAATTTCTCTGCCACCTTGCTGAAACAGGGAAGGAGCGAAATGGGTCTATAGTTGGCCAAATCGTCCGGGTTTAGGTTGGACTTTTTCAGCAGGGCCTTGACGACTGCGCCCTTCCAGGAGGAGGGCACTAAGCCTTGGGCCAGAGATGTGTTAATCAGATCCCTAATGGTAGGTGAGGTGCTGGGAGAAACAGTTTTTAAGAATCTGACGGGTGCTGGGTCCAGGGGGGATCCACTTCTCATTTTGGCCAGCGTGGTAGTAACCTCATCGAGGGAGACTTCTCTAAAGGAGGACAGCCGCGGGCTGGTAGAGTAGGCGTCTAACTCCACCGGGATGGGGGGGCTGATTGGGGGGAGGGATTCCAAGATCCGCGTGATTTTGGAATCAAAGAATGAGGCTAAGTCCTTACATCTGTCCGGCGGGGGAGGAGAGGCGGCGGGAGCTGAGGGAATGTTGAGTAGTTCCTTAACTATCAGGAAGGATTCTTTGGCAGAATTGGCCGCGTTTTTAATTCTGTTGTCGTAAAAGGTGGACTTGGCTAGTTTAATGGCCGATTTATAGCGTCTTACTGCTATGTTATAGGTGTCTTTTTTACTATGTAGCCAGTCTTTCCTCCACAGTCTTTCCGCTTTTTTACATTCTTTGCGGAGGTCACGGAGTTCCGGGGTGTACCACGGGGCATGACCTATTGTCCTATCTTTGATCTCCCGACTTTTTATGGGAATGAGGCTATCAAGGGAGGAGGAGAGCCAGCCTCTTACTTGGGTGTCAGCCTCGGACGGGTCAGCCGCAAGGCTCGGGGTAGAAGAGTCCAGAGCTGTAGCCCAGTCCCCCATCGAGAGTTTGGCCCACGATCTGTCCTTAGAGAAGGTGGGGGCTTTATGGGGTTTCTTGATGGCCCCAGGAATGTTGAAAGTGATAACAAAATGGTCCGTCCATGGGAGAGGTTGGGAGTTGGTAAATTGGAGGGAAGGGATGTTCGAAAACACTGGGTCGAGAAGGTGTCCTTTAGCATGTGTTGGACCTGTATTGGCAAGAAGAAGGCCATGGGAAGCCAGGTCGCAGATAAGATCGGCGGCGCCTGTGTCCAACGGGTCATCAAAGTGAATGTTGAGGTCACCTGTTAGGAGGAAGTTTGATGACAGGTGGGCTGAAGAGGAAACAATTTCCAAGAGGGAAGCTGCAAAGGGGGCGAAGTGGCCGGGAGGCCGGTACACCAGAAGGCCTGAGAGGGAGCTGGTCGGAGTAAGCTGAAAGGTGAAGAGACAGCTCTCTGATTCCGGGGTTGTCATTGTGTTAATTCGGCCGGCGAGGTGGTCCCTGAAAATAATAGCAATTCCACCTCCTCTCCCTAAAGGGCGTGGTTGGGACAAGATGAGAAAGCCGGGGGGGAGAGCCAATACCATATCGGAATTGGAATGCCCCGTGATCCAGGTTTCTGTCAAGAAGAGTATGTCCAGGTTTAGATCAACAATCAGGTGATTGATATGCAGGGCATGCTTCGGGAGCGATCTACAATTGATTGTCGCCATTTTGATGACCGGCGGTGGGACCGGGGATTTAGGGAGGTGTAGCTTCGTCGGTTTGCAAATGGTGCAGCTGACGTAGGGAGTGTTAGGATCTTGCAGGACGTGGCATGCGCTGGTTTTTCTGGGTCTGAGGCTAAGTAGCTCCTTGCGGGAGTAGCTCAACTTTGTAGTTGGAGGGACCGGCATAGAGTCTGGCCCTAGGCCCGGTCGTGCGCGGACGGGCGCAGACGGGCTTACCTTAGGCGCGCCTTCGGCGCGCAAACGGCGCTCCCGCTGTGCTCGTCCGCTGCGCGTCCTGTGGTTGCACATCTTTATGGGTAGGAAAGGGGGCGGGTGGGCGTGGCCTCAATGTGGGCGTGGCCTCACTTCCTCGCCGACAATGGCGGTGCAATGTTGTTTTTTAGCGTTGGTCGGTGCAGCGAAGGAGTCGCTGTTCAGGCGCGTCTCTAGCCCGCTGAAGGAGATAACAGCCGGGTGAGTGCCCAATTAAAATTACAGGACTAAAGGGTGACACAAGTGAAAATACAATTTTAAAAGTGGACGTCTCCCGGCTTCCGCCTCAGGAGATTTTAGCAGTTCTGGTCAGTTGGCGCTGATGACAGCGCTTAAGTACTGTGGCGGGTGGGCGTGGCCTCAATGTGGGCGTGGCCTCACTTCCTCGCCGACAATGGCGGTGCAATGTTGTTTTTTAGCGTTGGTCGGTGCAGCGAAGGAGTCGCTGTTCAGGCGCGTCTCTAGCCCGCTGAAGGAGATAACAGCCGGGTGAGTGCCCAATTAAAATTACAGGACTAAAGGGTGACACAAGTGAAAATACAATTTTAAAAGTGGACGTCTCCCGGCTTCCGCCTCAGGAGATTTTAGCAGTTCTGGTCAGTTGGCGCTGATGACAGCGCTTAAGTACTGTGGCGGGTGGGCGTGGCCTCAATGTGGGCGTGGCCTCACTTCCTCGCCGACAATGGCGGTGCAATGTTGTTTTTTAGCGTTGGTCGGTGCAGCGAAGGAGTCGCTGTTCAGGCGCGTCTCTAGCCCGCTGAAGGAGCTATCCAAAGGAGAAAGTGTTTCATAGTGGCTAGATGTTCTATTCTTTTAATATCTACATTGTGATACACTAGGATCAAGGGGGTACACCTAAGAAAACGTAGTAATATACATATAAACTTGTTCTCACCCAGAGTAAGTTTATCTAAATTATTCAATTACCACAGTTCTGCTCCATATAGTTCTGCTACTTGAACCTTCTACTTATAGACCTCTAAATCCAGAGAGATTACTTTAGATGTAGCGGCTTGGCATTATTTAATGATTGCCATAGAACTGTGGGCAAGAACTGTTTTAGATTTGTTGAGAACTGTTTTAGATATGTTGATATGAGGAGACCATGACAATTCAGAATCCAACGTTATACCCAGATAACTAAAGTTGGTCACATGCTCCAATTGTTGCTGCCACAAAATAGTATTTCTTCAAAAGATCTTGTGTGGTCTTATGGCCATGTATTTTGCTTTTCTGGAATTGATTTCAAGAACTTTGATGATGCAGTAATCAATAAAACTGGTGAGCAGCCTTTAAAAGCCCTTCGACGTCTGAGACAGCAAGCGGGTGTCATCTGCAAAAAGTAATGCAGGTACTGGAGTCCCACTGAGCTTCAGGGAATCGTGGTTACACTCCTGCAGGTGTTTTACAAAGTCGCTGACAAAGAGTGAGAAAGGGGTAGTGCCAGCACACATCCCCGTCTCACACCCCTATTTACAGAAATAGCTTCAGTGAGTTCACCACGAGGGGCCCAGAAGGCTTTGGCACAGTTATCTTGATGTAGTCTAGTTATCTGTATTAGGAGGTCATCAGGAACACCTTGCTTTTTCAATGAAGCCCAAAAAGGCACCTCAGAACAAGGTCAAAAGCCACTTTTAGGTCGACAAATGCTAAATACAAATGGCCTCACTTCAACTTGGTGCACTTCTAAGCAATGCAGAGGGCCCTAAACACCTGATCTATTATGCTGACACGTGTTCTAAATCCCGCTTGTTACAGTGAAAAGATGTTGTTTTCTACTCATCAATTTCTTAGTTTATTCAAGACCTGTTTAGCGTATATGTTTTGCAAGGTATCAATTAGACTTTTTGCTCTATAGTTGGCAGGGTCCTGCCTGTTCCCCTTTTGGAAAATGGGGTCTATTTTAGCTCCTCTCCAAGTATCAGGGACTGGGTTCCTGAAGCCTCTGCATTGCAAAACAAATTGAAGGAAGGTACCCATACATCCTTGTCATACCTAAACAGGTACCCTGGTATTTTGTTCAGGCCAGGAGCTTTTCCTAGCATAATAGTATCAATAGGCCTCCTTGTCTCTTCTAGGCTAAAGTGACATACATATGTTGTGCCACTATTTGCTTGACCATTAGATAGACCTTGTGGAGTTTGTGGATATTCAAAGGACTCAGAGTATTTATTTAATAGAACTTGTTAAGCGCATGAATACCCAAAGAGTCGAGATGAGTAAAATGAGGACTTCAAGTTCCAGAGTCTAGGTAGTGCTCCATCCAGGTGTGTGCATCCTTATTACCATATGATACAATTTTTCAAAAGGTAGTACAGTCTTTGCTTTTGGTTGCGTGGATAAATCATTCCACTTACCCTTGTCCCACCTCTTTTCAGTTACGGTTGGTACTTTCTAATATTCAGTCCTAGCCTCACATACTAGCTTAGTGCTTTTAGTCTTTAGAACCTAGAGTAACTGCCTCCTAGCCATTCTGAATTCCTTTGGGTATCAGGGGTTGTATGTGGGTTGCTCAGTTGTATGACTTTTTACATTTTGTGGGGACATCTTGATTAGATACAGTTTTAAGTTCTTAACTGACGAGCAATGGGTATCTATTATATAATTATTAGAAGGAGAATAGTCAATAAATGGAGACAGGGTGAAAGCAACACTTTATAGATCTTGATCATAGAATCTTGCTTGCTCACTATTAGCTGCCACTTAACTGATCTGTGAGTGTTTCCAGTTATCGGTTGTATTCACATCGTACCCATACCATGGGTCCGTCTCTCAAAAAATAATCCCTGTCAGCACTAATCGCAATGGGAAATGATCGGTATCTTCCCTACTATCTATCTTTAAATATATTTGCTTGTACAAAGTGGCTACACTGTCAGTACATAATCTATCCTCAACTGAGCATTACTTCTTTTAAATGCAAATGAGCTAGTACTATCAGATTCCGTCCTGCCATTGCAGGCTCGCAGGCCATGTCATGATGCCAAATTAGCCAATTGCATAATAGCTACAGTACATGGTACTGATGGTCCAGCATCTAGAGGGGGGTACCTTGTGCCATGTCCACTTCCTCTTCTACCATCAATTCTAGACAAGTCATTGGCTTGCACTTACAAATAAAGTTGCCTCCAACAATAGTCAGTCATTACTTTAGGACTTAAAGTGCTAAAAACAATATTCAATATTCAATGCTTCCACCACTGGGGACTCCACATTACTCTGCCTTGGTCTAGAGTAGACATGGAACAAGTGTAACGCAGTTCCAGCCTGTGTTTTTATTCTTACTCCTAGGATGTCCGGTAAACCTATACTTAACACATTAATAGAAACATTGAGGGAAATATTTCCCCAAAGAACCAGCCCTCCTGATGGTCTACTACTTGATGGGGCAACTGCGTTATCACAGAAGGTTCTATAACCTGCCTTATATGGTGATTCTAGTAACCAGGTTTCCTGTAACAAGCAGTGGTGGAAATGCTCCATATACTCTTGCCAGTCTGGGCCCATCAATTGTTGTCTTAATCCAGCTAGATTTCTGGAGACTTAGACATCTGCTTTGGCCATACATCCTTCCAGCTGTGAGGTTTAAACTCTGGCCCAGCATCCCTTACTGCATTTGGAAAATGCTTCTCTTTATCACAGCTCTGGGGTACTTGACATTGACAAGGATTGACAAGAATCGTACAATAATTTCTCTGAAGGATAGTTAAGTGGTTAGGCTCTAGCAGGCAGTCCACTGCCCTTTGTTTTACCAGAGATTGAATAGAGGTTGATGTGTTAGATAATGTTAGGGAGTTCCCCGAAATGTGGTGTGGGTCTATGGTCGGTCTGTTCAATTTAAACCTTATTAGTGAGCTTGAGAGTGAATTAGATCTTAAGTCCATGGCAATCAAGCATCAACTATATATATTTTTTTTCACCGAGCGCTCAGGAGCTGTGGACTGTGGACCTAGACCCACCTCCCACTGAGGAACAATGGCCTACTGCTGCGCCCAACTTAAATATCTATCTCCCAATTACAAGCTGAGCCTAATCCATTTTAAGTACTTACAGAGACTATACCGTACAACTGTGCAGTTACATAAAATGGGCCTAAGACCAAATACTCAGTGCTGGAGATGCACCAACACACAAGCAACCTTTCTGCACATAGCATGGTTATGCCGTCCCATCTCACAGTTCTGGGTCGAGGTGTTTGATATCATCCATGAGATTACCGGCTTCCGTTTGGACTGCACTCCACTGACCGCACTACTAGGGCATGTGGATGGGGCACCTCCAGGCACTGGTCGTCTTTCCCCCATGATGCTTGTTCTAGCCAAACGCCACATTGCAATACATTGGGGATCGCCGAGAGCCCAAAGTGGACACATGGTTACACGACATTACCTTCTGCCAGGAGATGCTCACTGCATACTGGGACCTGATGGCTACGGCATCCAGGCCCAGGGACATATGGGCCCCATTTGTGACTTGGGCCAATTACACGAAGGAGCTGCTCCTACACCTCTAGAGACCAGACATACATGATCTGAAGTCCTCACTTAACTGATCCGCGCATCAAACAGCGTTTGTAGGCCCACAATCTACATTCAATATCTCCCACACTACACCACATACCCAACCACAGTTGTAGCCTAATCTGCCACCAAATGGTTAGCGGGAGAGTGGAGCAGAATTACCCACCCATGACAGTTATGCATGCTATACAATAACGACGATTGTAGTAAGTGAATCTATCTGCATTTAGTTTTTACTATGTGACCTAGTTTCAACTGTAAAGTGACAGTATGTTAACGACTACTGTTTGTTAAAATGATAAATATGATAAAAATAAAAAACTATATATATTTTTGGTTCTGAATACAAGGACCGCATTGTCATAACTGACTTTTCCACTGGGTATATGCTCTACTTTAACTATATTTGAGCACATTATTGACAGACATTGACGTTCATGCCTAATTCAGTTGATCACCTTGTTTTTCAATGAATCCCCATCCTCCCTATTCTTGTGTCTTATCATTGGACCATTAGTCTTAGACACTTTGCACCCAATTACGAGTATGGCGGTCCGAGGATCACCAGACTTGAGGTGGTGCGGCAGTGGTTGTCCAGCCACAGGCGCATCAGCAGTCCAACTGCCCCATTAACACTAGGGCTGTCAGACTGCCACGGGAGCGCCAACACCACCAGGGAATCGCCATTCCCTTGCAGTGACATGGCAGTCTTGAGGCCACAATATGCTTGACAGGACCGCCGCCACGGTTTTCACAAACCACCAAGAAGACCGTGGTGGAGAGGAAATAAAAAGGGCCCTACAAGACCCCCTGGTGCCTCACAACATGTGGATGCTCATGGGGGGCACAACATGTGCCCCCTGTGTGCATGCACCCTAGTTCCTGCATGGCATGGGTGTTACAGTCTATACCGTGCAGGAACCTAGTGTGGTGCTCTCATTGTGGTGTGTTTTTCAAAGGCACCACTGCCTTTGACAGCGGCACTGCTGCGGGACAGCCACGCCTCCCACCCGCCAGTACACTTTTAAGTCACAATCTGGCAGGCGGTAGTGAGTCTTGGCAGTGCAGGAGCTTGGCAGTGGCGGTCCACCCACTCCAGCACCACCAAAACACGTAATCAGGCCCTTTGTGTTCCATTTTCAGATATGGACCTCTATTTGTTTGTTCTGTGAGATATTTTGGAGGATTAGGATGGAAACTCCTTACATAAGGACAAATGTCATCTGGCGTTCTCTCTGTAGATATGTATCATAAAGTTCTCTTTACGGCTGCAGAATATTGAGGGTCGAGGGAGGAATGATCATGTTTGACCGCCTGGCCAGCTGGCTCAACCAATCCTCTTTGAGGCATAAGTGCTATGTGTGTCCTGATGGCGATATTTAATTTACTCTCTCCTAACCCGTTAGTCATTTTCTTCTAATTGGGCCAAAGCTTATCTGGGATGAAAAGTGAAAATGACTGTGCCACTAGGGAGCGAGATTTTACCATCTGGGTATGGGGGAGCTCAGTTAACATAGGACCCAACTCTCGAGTCTCGCTTCCTTGTCCTTCAACCCGAGTCAGCAAGCTTTTTACTAAACCTTTGAAATCTGCAACCTCTTTTGTCAGTGTATCAATTTTCAAATTAAACTCAATCACTATTGCATCACTAAGATTACATTGTAACCTCTTCGTAGGTCCATGGGATCCACTTTTTCTGTTTGTTGGAAGGCTAGTGTAATAGAACCATGCACTAGGGGATGAGCCTTACTAGCTCTAGTTGCTTCTGGAGGGGACAGAGGCGAATATCTATTTGAGCAAGGTATGGCCAACGACACTTCCCTTTCACTCTTACTAATTAAATTTGGCTGACATGCTTTCTCTGCAGGCGCCCAACAAACATCTGGGATAGTGTCAGAAGGCATTGGGTTGCAGGTCACCAGTAAGGGCCCTAGTTCCTTGCTGACAGTTACTGGGACTACATTAAGGCTAGTATTTTCTGAGCAGTGCGCACCACCATGCTTTTTGTAAAAGAATGTTATTTTTTAGAGTCCTGCCATTGCCATTCTCCACTTCCACGAATAGTGCCTCAGAGGCTTTTCATTTACCCAAGCTAACTCCTTCGACTGTTAGTTTTCTCTGAGTAAGTTGTTTCTAGTATCCTAGGCACTGGTAACAGCTAATAACGAACCTTCCGAAAAGTCACTACAGTAACCTGCAATAAGAGCAATTTCCCCAGGTACAACCCAAAGAGACTATAAGGTCTACAAAATACTCAAACGACCCTACAAATTAGAAGTCAATTTATGAAGCAAGATTCTCACACAGTGATTTGATGAAGGGAAGAAAGAAATGTAAACGAACAATAGTCCGAGAATCTCCTCACAGACCCAGCGTTATGTTCATAAACACAGTGCTAAAACAAAAGAAGAGAATTCCCCCGTGGCCTAAATATTATTCAACTTGTGAGATTGTTCAAATACTTCAAGAAAAGTCCTTCAATACATGACAGGTACACATATTTTCTTTTTTCTTTTAAATAATTTATTGATTTTTTGTATGTATATCAAAAAAGCTTTTTTCTTATTTTCTGTATCATTTTCTTTCTTTTTTTTGGGAATCTACATTATAACTTGGGTTACCTCAACTACAGAAAAAAGAGATTGCTCTGAGTATAATAAGAGTGTGCGAAGATGAATGCATGAGTGGTATATGAGTGTAGATAAATGTGTGGCAGTTTGGGTGTCTTTTTTGAAATGTATTTAAAACTTGAGAAACAGTAATATGATGTGTTGGATTTTAATGTTTACATGACTAAGAGAAAATAATTAACTAAAAAGAAAATTATACAGAAAATAAGAAAAAAGCTTTTTTGATACACATACAAAAAATCAATAAATTATTGAAAATAAAAAAGAAAATATGTGTACCTGTCATGTATTGAAGGACTTTTCTTAAATTATTTGAACAATGTCACAAGTCGAATAATATTTAGGCCACGGGGGAATTCTCTTCTTTTGATCTGCTATTTTCCTCTCTATTCCCTGGCTTTAAGTAAAAAAGAGGGGGTCCCAAGTCTATGTTATAACATAAACACAGTGCTTTCTGAAAGACAAAAGCCAAGGGGGAGGCTCAGCCTAGCCTCTTCCGGGCTATGATGGGCATGGATGGGCCTGCCCTTGGCTCGGGATTTGTCCAGGCGCGGCAGGAAATGTCAATTTGACAGTCATTCAGACATAGGGGTTTTATAATCTTGATGAAGGCCATTGACCCTGAATGGTGCAAGATGGTTGTCTGAAACATGTTGACTGCTATTTGAAAGATGGTAGGGTGATAAAGTCCACAGACCACCAATCGAGTTTTTAATCCTTTCGGGGGAACCCACGAGTAAAGAATCAGAATTGATTGTGTATCCCTAAGGCAGTTTTAATCATTTACCAATTTTAAAAAAATGATCCTACCATACATCATCTGAACTTAAAAAAATTATTTTGTTCTACTCCTGCTGATGGTAACACAGGGAGTGTGGCAGCAGCCCGAGGATGAAGGATGCCATACATGGTGGATAGGGGCATTTCTATTCCATAGTAAGAGATTTCTTAGAAGGTATATTTTTTGTTTCCTTTCATCAACCTTTAGGTGTGTGCCATCAAGGTTCCTGTCATTGACCCAGGTTTGTATGGTTCCTTATTTGTTGTTCGTGACAAATAACAGGAATTTGGTCTTGGTTGAACTGAGCTCCCCCCAGCTATTCTGTATCAAACGCAAGTAATTTCTCTGCATTTATAGTAGGTGTTTGAAATTACCCTCTTTTGTGTGACATTCCCCCAGATTTTTGCCTTCTTGAGCTAGATCAGTTTTTGTTAACACTAGGGCTCTGCACACTTTATCCTAGCGAACAAGTGGGAAAGTGCTTGCTCTCCCTTTTAAACATGCTAAAATTAGCATACATCTAATAAGTATGGGCGAATTTTGCGAATCTCGCGTTCGCGAATTTTGCGGATTTGCGAACTCGCAATCCGCAAAATCCGCGAATTCTTGCGAATTTGTGGAATTTTTTTTTTGTGTTCGCAAGGATTTCTGCCAGTTCGCGAGGGTTTCGTACCAGTTCGCAATTGCAAACTTACATTTCGGCGCTCAACGGTCGGGATTATGTTGTTTCTACGTCTGGTTCATCATCACAGGTTCCCAGCACCCTCTGTTTCACCACTGCAACCCTCTGTTACATCAATGCCACCCTCTGGTTCATCATTACTGTAGATTATGGGGGGGAAAAGCAAGCACACCAGCCCTGCTTCAACTGAGATGAATTAATTTGGGGTTAGTTTATTAATGTGTCACTGTTTTAAAATTCCAGTCTGGCACCTGCTTCCTTATCTGTAATTTTGCTTTCTGTTGCCCCAGTCAGGAAGCACTACAGGGAATTGTTACTAATGATGAGTTTGAACTCCTGCCCCTGCCGAGTGCTTTCAGTTTTGAAAAACTCGTTTTTGCGAGCCGCTCGTAGCGCAAGGCGCGAAGTTACCCTCGCGGTCGTTCAAGGGCGCAGCCATCTTGTTTGCCTGACGTATTTCCGTTTCCGGGCGCGAAGTGTAATCTCGCAAAGTCTGCGGCTTGCCAGTACAGTTTCGCCCGTGTTCGCAAGGAAAATCTCGCGCGAACTTACCCGCGCGGTCGTGAACGGGCGCGGCCATCTTGTTTCTCATTCATTGCTATGGTTCTGGGCATGGTCTTTGTATCCTCTGTCAATCTCTGCCATCCTTTGCTTGTTTGAAGTTTTTTTTGATCTATTTTACTTATTATCTATCCCTCTATTTTTCTAGCCCTATATTTTTGTGTTTACTGCTACTTTTGGTTAATTTTAAACTACTTTTGTAAACTCTTTTCTTTTCTTCTCTTCCCTATTCTATTTTCTTTATTCCTTTCCGCCCAGACCATGGTGAAGGGAGCCGGGAAGCATCCCGAGAAGGGGAAGGGTCCCGCACCCCGTGTCCGGCTCCCGTGCGGGCGTTTGAGGGGGGAGCTAGTGATGCCACGGGAGATCTTTACCCCGGAGGAGGTTGGCCAACTCGTTTTTTATGTTCAGCGCCGCCTCCCCAGGACCATCATGGGAGGCGGCAAGATCAGTGCCGGGTACGGGGCCCGGGAGCGCCGGAAGCGGTGGGAGAAGGTGTGCCAGGCCATTTACCACCACTCTCGGGTCTGGCGCACCTACAACCAGGCCACCCACCGCTGGACGGATGTCCTGACCCGTGAGCGAGATCTGCTCGACCTCCTTGGCCTTGAGATCCCCGGGCTTGGTGAGTAGTAGTAGCTATGTCTTTACTACTATGTTTTCTCCTGCTGTGTTATTATATTGCACATTTTTGTTTTTTACCAAGAGCAATAATGCTGCTCATTACATTGTAGGTAAATTATATTTCAAAATCTTCTGTGCATTTCAGGTACACTGCTCTCCTTCTTCTCAGTAGTGTTGCTACTATGCTTATTTGTTTTAGATTTTGTGTTCATTTCATTGGCCTGTGAAATTATGTATAAGTGTAGTTTAAAGAACTGCGTAATGCTACACACTAAGGTACAGATTTTTAATTACCGGTGCATCCCTGCAAAGTAGCAGGGATGCGCCAGTAATTGTGCGTCATGCCACCAGCACCCATGGTGCACCGTATTTACAAAGCGGCGCACCATGGGCCCAAAACGTCACCAAAGCGTTACGCATCTGTGCCGTAAAGGCGGCGCATTGCTGGAGTTGCGTCGCAACGATGGTGCAGCTCCATCAATGCTCCGGGGTGCCCTATCTCCCCAATGCTAGGAAAAGCCGTATGTGT
Organism: Lissotriton vulgaris; assembly: GCF_964263255.1. Classification (NCBI taxonomy): domain Eukaryota; kingdom Metazoa; phylum Chordata; class Amphibia; order Caudata; family Salamandridae; genus Lissotriton; species Lissotriton vulgaris. Next base: position 779,802,293 of record NC_141698.1, on the reverse strand, counting down.
GCTTCAAGCAGGCGCAGGGTTTGAGTCACGCATCATTGTCCTCAAAGTGACTGATTGAAATCTTGTAGATTTCCCTCAGCCACTTTTAGGATGCGTTCCTGCGCAGGAACGCCCTCCCTTGCGCCGGAACGCCCCCTATTGGCGCAGGGCTTTACAACGTGATGCATCTCCCATATGCGTCACGTTGTTAATATACGCCGCACCATTGCGCCTCTTTTGTGCTGTCGCTGCGTCACAAAAGTCACGCAACAATGGAGCAAAAGAGCCGCAAGGCCCTTCTAAATCAGCCCCTACAGACTCAAGTCCAGTCCTTCCTTTGTACACATGGCGATAAGAAGAAATAGTGGTGGTGGATTAATAGTTTGAGTATTTTATTGACTGGTTAATGTAGTAGGAAACTTTAATGTTGTCGCTGATCTTCAATCACGATGGACTTTGGCTGTCACTTTGCGTGCTGCGGACTGCTGCCTGCCAATCCTAGGCAAACCTTTTTAGTACTTTGTTTAGTGAGTTACATAGGGTAGTTTCCAATTCGACGGTCCGCAAATCAAGCAATACTAAAGTAATGACGTAGTCGACCACATGAGATTGGTCAATAATATATCCCATGGAGTCGTTCCCTATTTGCTATTTCGCAAAAATATTTTGTTACTTTGTTAGTTCTTTTGAAATGTTTGATTTGGTTGAGAAATATCATCCATGTTTTCTGTTTTTCTTTCTTTCATGTTGTACATCAGCTTCCCCCAGGGGCAAGAGGAGGACACAGGAGGAGGAGGAGGAGGGTGCTGTTGACGATGCAGGCCAGGACCGGGCAGGCGAGGGCTCCTTTGCTGGCCCCAGTAAGTTTTAATTTTAATATAGAGTACTTATTTTTTCCTAGCGTTCCTCATTCGATTTTTTCAAAATCGTCTTTGATCTTCTTGTAGACAGGATCTAAATTCTTATCCTGCCTCGACTATGACTCCGTGTGGTATTACTAGATTATTCTTATTAGTCTGTCTGTGTAGCTAACTAAGATTGCACATTTGGCATTTCCATTGGACTCCCATTCTAGTCAGCAATAGCTCTATGCACAGAGTGCAGTCCTCTGGGATTGTCCATAATGTCTTTTCAAGTATTCTAAATGTTTATGCTTTGACCATTGCCAACAATAAAAAGGTGAATGACCACCAAGAAAGAATAAGATACTACTTTACTTTTGGTTTGGATAGGAGGACAATCCATTCTACTACTGTTGCAGGGACAAATCTGCACAAACAGAACTATGGACACTAAATAATGCATCGCTTCTTAGCTTATCAATTATAATAGGTGCTGTAACTGTTAGACTTTCCACATACCTCATTATGACTTTGTAGTTGAACAGACTTTGTAGTTGAACCCCCAATCTCCTTACTGACTAGATAGTGTGGCAGAGTCATTTAGCTCCCAAAGTCACCGATGGCAGAGGCACGGACTCATGCTTGCAAAAATTCGAAAACCTTTAGCTCATCCACCCTAGTCTGGAGGACCAAAAACCACAGAGTCTATTTAAGTTTAAAAGCTTTATTAAAAGTAAACACATTTATTAAATTCAAGTTTATCATAAAAGTGAAAGTGTAACTGAAAATGGAAAAGTGCTTAGTGCTGACGATTAATTGGACACATTTCTTGTGGTCGAGCCGAGCTCTCACCTGGTTTGAACTTGATCCTGCTCGTGTTCTTAGAAGTCAAGCTTCTGTCTGTTAGGAGAAAAAGTGGTGCGTGTTAAAAAGTAAAAAGCAAACATTCATCAGTTGTGCCAAAAAGTGCAGCAAGACAGCAGCCTTCCCTGGAAAAAGGGACATTTTTACTCTAGAGTACACAGTCATAAATTATTAAATTGTATACTGTTTTTTTCACATTTCTTTCTTCCTCCTAGACCAAATATTATATAGTAGTGAGTGGTGTATTCTAACATTATTAAATGCACTTTGTAGGTGGAACATCTGGAGACGGGGCCAGCGCGGAGGTGGTGGTGGCATTGGACGAGGAGGACAACTCTGGGGAGGAGGCGGTGCAAGTGCCGGACAAGGACATGCCTGTGAGGGTTCACACGGTGGTGGCAGGCAGAGGTAAGCTATACATTCCTTAGTCATTGAGATTGAAGACTGCAGAGTGTGCTTTCTGCACGGGTGTATTATAAAAAAAGCAGGTAGTAGCCTCCTCTAAATGTACTTCGACTTAGCTGTGAAGTTTTTGGCGAGAAGAATCCCAATCAGATCTGAGGTGAACTTGATGGATGGGATGAACGAAAAGCGAAAGAAGGGTGTAAGTAAGTGTGGAAGCACGAGAAATGTAATGATGACTGGCAAAGAAGAATGATATGTGTTAGCTTGGTCCCAGAGGTGGCTGGGAAGGTAAGAAAATGGTATGGTGCATAGCTGGGTGAATGATGAAGCAAGGATGGGTGGAAGGAGAACAGCCTGGGTGGGTGAGACAGAAACTGTATGTGTGCATATACTTTGAATGGATGGATGCCTGGATCATTCATGGTACTATCTGACTCTTAGATAGCATATGTGTATCTAGAGAGAGTAGACGGTCACTGGATGAACTAAGTGTTACTTTGAAGAGCATGTAACACCGCACCCGCACGTCCGTTCCAGTGTAGGAAAGGCAAGGAAAAGAAGTTGTAACATTGTCCAAATACTACCATGAATATTAGCAGTAGTTTGTATTGCAACTGCAAGCACAGCATATATCCGGTTATTACGGTGGACACTCCCTACCTCTCTTAATACCTTTAGTTTAGTAGTAGTACGTCATTCATGTGTGGGGGTATCACTGTTCACTCAATAATAAGCAAAGCACCTAAAGTCATCCCATATGTCATCAAATACATCCCATGTGAAGTGATAGATAATCAGATAATTTAGCTTCTTCATTTTCCTTTTCTAATACTCATTTGCACTGTAGGGTGAAAGCTAAATTAATTAAGCAGTAGCCCTTTTAACAGAGTATTCTCAGTGCCACCCGTAATAGAAAAGTAAGAGCTTCACCACCTGCATGTACTGGACCGGTACAGTAACGCAAGTCTGTCTCACTCACCATGGTGTGCGTCTGTTTTTCTCGGGTGCAAGTTCACTGCGCTGGCATTATGCCGGTTTGCATAAGATAACGTACCAATTTTCCTAAACAAGAGAGAAGAAGAAGAATAAGAGTGGTGTACTGTCATAGTCGACTGTAATGGATGTCCATAGTGCTCGTAGAATTTGTTCCTGAAACTCCCACTAATGTTAGAGCAAGGATGAAGAAGTCGGAGGTTACATAGATACTGTCCTCAATAGTTATGTACTGTGCTTTCAATTTGCTACTTGTACTGTGACAACTTTCTGCTCAATCATTTTGTGTTAATCTTAAGGAGCATTGGTTACAGACTATGTCGTCTTTTTTCATGTAGTTGCTCCTTCCAAATCCAAGACACCATCAAGGAGGAAGGAGCTGGCTCGAATGGCCCGGCAACGGAGGCTGGATGCCACTGTCGCTGAATATCGGCGGCTGGTGGCCCTGGAGGAGGAGGAGACGCAGTCTGGTACAACAACAACGTCCACTGGGACAGCTGCATCCTCCTCCGTGCGGGCTGCCAGCCAGCGCAGTGCTCCAGCGGTACGGAGCCGGGCTACCAAAGCCAAACGCCACCGCCGAGCAGCAAAGAAAGCAGCTGCCCCTCACAGGATTTGCAAGGCACACCGGCGTCGCTTATCCCTCAGACTGTCCTACCTGGAGCAGGAGGTCCATAACTATAAGAACGTGGTGGAGGGCCTCCGCTTCGAACTTGCCACCCTCCGCAAGGAGCATGATGCCCTGGCTGCTAATTCCAACAGCACCCTGCCATAGTGTCCCTTGCCCCTTTTTTAGAGACTTTTGGGGGGTGGGAATTGGGAGTTGGGATTTTTGGGGACTTTTGAAGGACAATCGTTGGGGTTAGGGAGGGTCTTGCGTGAGATTCTTTTGTTAGGGCTATAAAAATATACTTTTTGAAACTTTATCTGACCATACCTGTTTTTTACTGCTTTTGAGTCTGGTGGGTGGGGGTTTAACAGTAAGTTTGTTTTCCTGAATAGTCCTAGGACTTTAGTAGTACTACCGTCAATCCAATCTCTCGTCTCTCCTAATACTCCATTATACTACCTCCAACCAAACGCCTATCTTACCTGTAATTTCTGTTTGCAAGTAGGGCTAGGCCCAGGGCTGGCTCCACGGGAAACAGCGAATAAGGTTGGCAATCCTGGGCGGATAAAATTTCCTCATAGCGGTGGTACTAGTGGTGTGACACAGTGGCAGTTGCATGCCTATGAAAAAAAAGAAAATGAAATCTGGTTTGTCCTCCTGAGCAATACAACGGTACAATAGAGAATATAGCAGGTGACAGAAGTACACTAGAACAGTGCCACATTGTAGCCTAACAAATGTTAAAGTATAACTAATTCGGTTGAAGTTCTTTGACATTAGCCATGGGTCTTTGTCAATCGGAGTAAGAATATATCCTCGGATTTCTTCACCAGCCTGTTGCTATCACCTTATCCTCCCCAGCAAGTGTGTGGATTTATTGCTGTAATTTAGTCACACATCAATGAAAACCACACAGCCCGGGGGAAGAGGGTTAGGGTTTGAAAAATGGATGGGTTCGGGGGTTTTTGGGAAAGGTTTTGGGAGACAAGAAAAAATAGCACAGCATGGACAAACAATTGTGAACATAAAGAAATCTTTGGGTACAAACCTATCCATCAATCTTTGAAAGTGCATGCACTACTGGATGCATGTCAGTGAAAAGTAAGTAGTACTTTCGACAACTGTGGAAGAAAGAATGCGACAGTACAGGGCGTGTGTGGAATTATTGATAACTATATTCAACATAAGGTCTCTGTTGCCAGATACCTGAGAGCCTTGCTGGTCACTATAAATCCATTCACAACACTCAATGGGGTTGGTCTGGAAGGTATAGTAGATAGAAAAGGAGAAATTGGCTCTTTTTCTAGGTGTCCCCTCACTCACCAGGGTTGCCCCTTGGTGACATGCTTCATCATTGGGGCCATCCCAGTCCTCTACGGGCTGGGGCGTGCTGCGACTTGCGAATTACGTAGGAGCACTTACAAATGACTATGTGTGGTGCAGATGTGATAGTGGAGTGGACTAAGTGATGTGTTAAGGGATCAATTTAGAAGCAGAGAGAGATCCAAGAAATGCAGTCACAGTCAGAGAAAAAGACAAAGGATACTGTATCTGTATGTTGTTGTAGTAGTCCTGTTGAATTTGGTAAGTAAGTTGCCTGCAGAAAAAAAATCCTCTTATTAGCGGCACTCCTCCATTGCAGCCGACGCTTCGTCCATCGATGTTGGTCACCACCAGAAGACACCCTGTAAAAAAAGCACAGCATGGACAAACAATTGAACATAAAGAAATCTTTGGGTACAAACCTATCCATCAATCTTTGAAAGTGCATGCACTACTGGATGTATGTCAGTGAAAAGTAAGTAGTACTTTCGACAACTGTGGAAGAAAGAATGCGACAGTACAGGGCGTGTGTGGAATTATTGATAACTATCTTCAACATAAGGTCTCTGTTGCCAGATACCTGAGAGAGCCTTGCTGGTCACTATAAATCCATTCACAACACTCAATGGGGTTGGTCTGGAAGGTATAGTAGATAGAAAAGGAGAAATTGCTCTTTTTCTAGGTGTCCCCTCCCTCACCATGGTTGCCCCTTGGTGACATGCTTCATCATTGGGGCCATCCCAGTCCTCTACGGGCTGGGGCGTGCTGCGACTTGCGAATTACATAGGAGCACTTACAAATGACTATGTGTGGTGCAGATGTGATAGTGGAGTGGACTAAGTGATGTGTTAAGGGATCAATTTAGAAGCAGAGAGAGATCCAAGAAATGCAGTCACAGTCAGAGAAAAAGACAAAGGATACTGTATCTGTATGTTGTTGTAGTTGTCCTGTTGAATTTGGTAAGTAAGTTGCCTGCAGAATAAAAATCCTCTTATTAGCGGCACTCCTCCATTGCAGCTGACGCTTCGTCCATCGATGTTGGTGACCAGAAGACACCCTGTCCACTGCCTGCCTGATGCTGAATTGTGGCTCGCTAATGTGAAGCCTGACTCCATCCTTTTTTCCCCATTGCACAGACTGAAACCCGGCCTGTAATTATTCAACGAAAAACAGGAAGTGATATAATATTACAACACCACTGATAAATAAATATAAGGTATGTAGGCTGTGGAGTGCAAAAAGTCACACTTTGATTTTCCTAGTAGACAGTACAATATTTTTGAAAGTGCGTACTCTGTCAGAGTCACCTTTTGAAGGATAAATAAGTATGGGCAAATTAATGTAGCGGATCTTTCCCCTCAAGCTAGGTGTCCTGTAAACTGTGTTTTAGAACAAAATTAGATCTTCGCAGCAGTGCTCCCACCCAGACCCTTACTAAAGCCAGTCGCAAAAATGTAGAAGACCCCCAATCAAATCTCAAAAAACTAGGCCTAGCAGAAAACTGGTGACAAAACGTACTTTGAAAGTAAAAGTAGGCCCAAGTACCCCCTTACCCACCGTGGATTGCATTCAAACCACTTGCAAGCAACCAAGCAAAAGTATCCATAGCCAGCATCGCTCCAAGACTCGAAAACCCCCCCACCCAAACACATGCAATAGAAATACTGCTAACCCTAACGAACCCTAAGTTAAGAATAGTGGCAAAGGCTTTCTTTAACTATGCCAAATCCCCCCTTTCCCACCATGGATTTTCTTCAAATGACTTGCAACCAAAATTACACATTCTCACGAGTGCTCTAAGACCCCAGAACTCAGTTGCAAAAATCTAGAACACCCCGAAACACATGCAATCCTGCTGCTAGGGCTAACCCTAACGAACCCTAAGTTACAAAAAGTGCCAAAAGGCTTTTCCGCGAGGATTTTGTCCCAACCACTTCTACCCGGTATTAGACCTTCCCAGGAATGCCCCAAGACCCGCCAACCCACCCGCCAAGAAGCATAACACCCCCAAACAGGCCAAAAGCAAAATCTCATACTTGCAATATTTCTCGGCCTTCGGTCCAAACGCGCTGCGTAGCTAGGCCATAAGTCGGGGTTGCCACCACGGATTTCCTGAAAAGCAAATGCAATCAAGATTAGAGTGTCCCAGCAGTGCTCCCAGACCCCGAAACTCACCCACAAACACCAGGAAGCCCCACAAACAGGCCCCCGAAAACGCTACATTGAGCAAAATGTCAGAAATAGCAACAAAAAAAATCGACGTGGATTTTGTCCCAACCACTTTTATCCGGTATTAGAGCTTCCCAGCAATGGCCCCAGAGCCGTCAACCCAGGAGAAAACGAGTAGAAGACCCCCAAACAGCCAAAGAGCAAAAGTACAAAAATGGGGACTTTGTCATTTTTTTCCAAATTTCCCAAATCACTCCGCGCGCGCTCTGCAGCTAGGCCCTAACTCTCCTCTGCCACCATGGATTTGCTTCAAATCTCTTGCAAAGTAAAGTATATATAGCCAGCAGTGCGCCCAGACCCCGAAACCCACCCACAAACACCAGGAAGCCCCCAAACAGGCCCCCGAAAACGCTACATTGAGCAAAATGTCAGAAATAGCAAAAAAAAAATCGGCCTGGATTTTGTCCCAACCACTTCTACCCGGTATTAGACCTTCCCAGGAATGCCCCAAGACCCGCCAACCCACCCGCCAAGAAGCATAACACCCCCAAACAGGCCAAAAGCAAAATCTCATACTTGCAATATTTCTCGGCCTTCGGTCCAAACGCGCTGCGTAGATAGGCCATAAGTCGGGGTTGCCACCACGGATTTCCTGAAAAGCAAATGCAATCAAGATTAGAGTGTCCCAGCAGTGCTCCCAGACCCCGAAACTCACCCACAAACACCAGGAAGCCCCACAAACAGGCCCCCAAAAACGCTACATTAAGCAAAATGTCAGAAATAGCAAAAAAAAAATCGGCCTGGATTTTGTCCCAACCACTTCTACCCGGTATTAGACCTTCCCAGGAATGCCCCAAGACCCGCCAACCCACCCGCCAAGAAGCATAACACCCCCAAACAGGCCAAAAGCAAAATCTCATACTTGCAATATTTCTCGGCCTTCGGTCCAAACGCGCTGTGTAGCTAGGCCATAAGTCGGGGTTGCCACCACGGATTTCCTGAAAAGCAAATGCAATCAAGATTAGAGTGTCCCAGCAGTGCTCCCAGACCCCGAAACTCACCCACAAACACCAGGAAGCCCCCCAAACAGGCCCCCGAAAACGCTACATTGAGCAAAATGTCAGAAATAGCAACAAAAAAAATCGGCCTGGATTTTGTCCCAACCACTTCTACCCGGTATTAGACCTTCCCAGGAATGCCCCAAGACCCGCCAACCCACCCGCCAAGAAGCATAACACCCCCAAACAGGCCAAAAGCAAAATCTCATACTTGCAATATTTCTCGGCCTTCGGTCCAAACGCGCTGCGTAGCTAGGCCATAAGTCGGGGTTGCCACCACGGATTTCCTGAAAAGCAAATGCAATCAAGATTAGAGTGTCCCAGCAGTGCTCCCAGACCCCGAAACTCACCCACAAACAGACGGCAACTTCAAATCAATTACCAAACCAGTGAAGACAGTTCTGCTGATGGGCTTGTTTTTGTGATTATCTGATTAAAGTTTGAAATATATTAACTGTGCACAACAAAGAAAGACAGACACACAGGAATAAAAGTGAATAAGGATGAAAAAGAAAGTTATTGATTCGTTGTCTCATTTTCAGGGCTCGGTATCACGGTCCAGGAATGAGAATAAGGCTTCGTCATCATACTCTGCGAATTCAGGCAGGGTGAGCTCAGTGTCACCTGACAGAGTAGAAATTCCCTCATCTATGTTGCTGGCCACCTCGTCTTCATCGTCTTCTTCATCCGGCGCGCTTTCTCGTACTCTGAAATCTGGTGGTATGAGGTGCTGATTCATCTTGATCATTGTTAACCTCTCCACATTTTTGGGCGAGAGGCGGCTCCGTTTGGGAGTTACAATGCCACCAGCAGCACTGAAAACACGTTCAGAAGACACGCTTGCGAGTGGGCAAGACAAGTAGTTTAAAGCCAGGTTGGTGAGCTGTGGCCACAATTCTTTTTTCCCATGCCAATACGCCAATGGGTCAGAATTAACATAGACCTCTGTTGAGTCATTCAGATAGTCCTTCACCATCGACTCAAGGTCCTCATCCAAGGTTCCTCCACTTTGCTTAGCTCTTGCTGTGCCTCTGACCTTTTGAGAACCAAACCCACGCAGAGCTAGCCAATCCTCTTCAGCCTCCAATGTTTCTGTTGTGTCTGGTGCAGATGATCCGGTTGCCGGTGTCTTTAACGACTGAGAGGTCACTTGTGCCACAGCCACAGGTGCAGAAGTGGATTGTTTTGACTGGGGATGGCCTGCTGATGTACTGCCATTTCCTTCAATTTTCAGCCGTTCTCTTTCAAACCTCTTGGCTGACAAGGCTAGCCAATGTTTGTACTTTGGAACATGTTCATCATCAAAAGGAAAGAATGCTTGGCCTGCCAGCGCCTTTTTGTAGTGTGGATCCAGAATAGTAGCATAAATGTAATGCTCTTCTGAGTGGATCGTTTTAAGACGTTCATCACCTTGTAGGAGCTCTAATAATTTCTCAGCCAGAACAAAGGAGTCTTGGTTTTTTATATCTTTTTCAAACACAGAACACACCTCCTTCAGTTGGTCCTCCAGCATGTACAACAATGGGATAGCTTTTCCCAAATTACAGTCCTCCTTGCTGACTGCACGCGTGAAGAACTCAAAAGGACGAAGCATGCGTGTCAGGCTTTGAACTATGTTCCATTGCGCCGCACCCATCCTCAGGTCCTCTGTACCCTCTGTAAAGAAATATTGATCGAGTACCGTATACTGCTCATACAGACGCTCAAGCATGTAGAAGGTTGAGTTCCAACGTGTTACCACCTCCTGGATGAGTGCTTTCACTGGCATTTTACGTTGATATAGCAGGCTCCTCAGCTGCTTCCGGGCCTTAAAAGAATGGCTGAAATGGTTGCACATTTTTCGGCAGGTGTCCAATACTCTGTACGCTGCACTGCCTTTATTACCCAAGAAATTTTGGACAACCAGGTTTATACAGTGCGCCAAACACGGCACTCTGAAATAGTTACCCTGCCTCATGGCCTTAACTATATTGGCGCCATTGTCCGTGGAAACATAACCAACCTGGCGTTTTAGTGGGGACAGCCAGTTAAGGACCTTTGTGTTAAAGACATCCAAAATGTTTTCTGCTGTGTGACGTTTCTCCAAACCAAACATGGCTAGTGTTGCATGTTTCCGAGCAGCTTTAAAAACAATGTCTGTGTCAACACCTGTGTTTAGCTTTGCTTTAGCCCCTGAAAAAGAGACCCAGTGTGCAGTGATGCACATGTAATCAGCGCCTGCGCCACTGGTCCACATGTCTGTTGTCATATGTATAGTGTGAACAGCACTCTTCTGCAAAGCTGCCCCAATCACCTTCAGAACATCTTCATGTAGTGCTGGAACCGCAACTCGGGCAAAATAGAACCGGCTAGGAACCTTCCATTTAGGGCAGAGCGCTGCCACTAATTCTAGAAAACCAACCCCTTCTACAAAAGAAAAAGGGAGAAGGTCCAGAGCTAGCATTTTAGCCAGCTTAGTATTATACAGACGCGTCAGTGGGTGGTTGCGTTCATATTGCGCTTCTGTAAACAACATCTTTTTAATGTTGCCCTGGACCAAGGATTTACGGGATGATGATGATATCTTCGACCCAGTTACGCTCGCTGATGAACTTTTCCGCATTGATGTCTCACTCTCTCCCACACTCTTAGTGTGCCTCACATGGGGTGTGCTGCTGACAGGGGTACTGGGTGTAAGTGAAGTGTTTGAATCGTCTTCTTCCTCCTCGTTATCATCAGATGAAAAATCAACGTTTTCATTACGTGCAATTCAGGCTTCCTTGACCGCCTCTAGGTGCGGAAACCATTGGACAGGGTGCGCTCTCCTAAGATGACCTCTCTGGCCTCCGGTACCATAGTTGGTACCAAACTTACCACGACTAACTCAAAGCTTACAAATGCTACAAATGGCTACGTTTTCCATTCTTGGGCAAACACTAAAGAAGTCCCAAACTGGAGACTTGAAATGTCTTTGGGGGCCGGAGGAGGCGGCGATACTGGTGGTGGTGGTCCTGCTGCTAATGCCAGATGAAGTGGAGGATGTGGATTGCCGAACTTCAGTACGTTTTGCACTTTCACCAACACGAATTGAGGTCGAGGTGGATGGAGGTCCCTTCTTGCGAGGAAGAAATATGGAAGCGGTAGGTGTTGGTGTACTAGTTAACTCCAAATCTAATGATTGTTGTGTTTCCATTTCCATTGCCTCCTCGTCGACATCATCATCACGCTCAGCAGCTTCTCGGGATAGGGTCAAAATGTCTCTTTGCTGCATGCCCGCTGGGGCTGCAGTGACATTTATGATGACTGGATCGTCGTCGTGAAGGGCTTCATCAGCAGCAGTATGCGTCACTTCTTGTTGAGCCTCATCACACTCCATAGGTATGAGTTTTTCGACGACCTTCCTTTTATGCTTAGGTATCTTTGTCAGATCATGGTGTGCCTCACTCTCAGGCTGCCGTGGTGGTACCCATTCGTCATCCAGATCATCAGAAGGCGGTGGACTTGAAGAAGATGTAGACACCAACCTTGATCTTTTCCTTGCTAGGGATGTGGAAGACAATGAATAATCATCAGGAGGAGTGGCTTCCAATGATACCTCGGCTTGATTGTCGATTTCCTGATGTGCCCCTACTTCGGGAGGGACAACTATTGTGGGAACTTGTTGTGACCCTCCATGCACCTCTACTTGCACATCTCCTTGCGCGGCCTCTCCTTCCACATGTACTTGGGCTTGTAGTACTTGCACATGTTGTTGTTGCGGCTGTGGTTGTTCAACACTTGTCAGATGAGTTACAACAACCTGTGTTGATTCAGGGACATTTCTGCTACTTTCTTGCGATGAGCCAACATCACTGGTCGATGGTGATTGGAGAAGTACACTGACTGCCTCTGAAGCACTCAAGGGCTTTGACTTAAGTTGGCGTGGTGGTGGAGGCACTGAACCCAATGGAGCGGGAGTGCTGCTCCCAGCTTGGTCCCCAGCAGATCCTGCTGCTGCAGGCGTACTTTTTTTTTTGCTCCCATAAAACGTGGCGGTTGGCACACCAGCCTCCTTGGTAACTTGCTTCTCTTCCTTACTAGCAACTTTCTTGCTAGAGGAGCTACGGACACCTTTTTTTGAGGCCATCTTCTTCAGAGCAGGTCAGACAGCAGGCCGCAGTTGCACGAATTGTAGAGTTGTCTGAGGCAGACGTGACGTCGCGTGACGTTATGCTGCACACACACACCGCTGCAGGACTTCTTCCTGGCACTGGTGGTTCTCTTGAGTCTTGTGCACCTAAAAACAATGGAAGACAGAGGAACATCAGTTCAGTTATACACCCCAAAAAAATCGAAAAAAACCCCAGAAAAATCAGCACAATCTCATTCCATCCATGCCCTCCATGATGTTTAAATTCAAGACACCCCACAGAAAGACTAGGCCCATGCAAGACTCAATACCCCTGGTGAAAAGGCCACAAGTACAGCCCCAAAAAGAGAAAATCAATGAAAAATCAGCACAATCCCATTCCATCCATGCCCTCCATGATGTTTAAATTCAAGACAACCCACAGAAAGACTAGGCCCATGCAAGACTCACTACCCCTGGGCATAAAGGTTGAAAACTAGGCAAAATTGTTGCAGGCCTAACAACAATGCCTGCATTCAAAATGGCCACTTGCCTCCCAGCACATGGCCAGGGCCTGTAGCAGCACTCAAAATGGCCCCCAGCCACATGTCCTGTCCCTCCCCATGAACACCCCCAAAAATCGAAAAACACTGCAAAATCAGCACAATCCCATTCCATCCATGCCCTCCATGATGTTTAAGTTCAAGACACCCCACAGAAAGACTAGGCCCATGCTAGACTCAAATACCCCTGGTGAAAAGGCCACAAGTACAGCCCCAAAAAACGAAAATCACTGAAAAATCAGCACAATCCCATTCCATCCATGCCCTCCATGATGTTTAAGTTCAAGACACCCCACAGAAAGACTAGGCCCATGCTAGACTCAAATACCCCTGGTGAAAAGGCCACAAGTAAGGCCCCAAAAAACGAAAATCACTGAAAAATCAGCACAATCCAATTCCATCCATGCCCTCCATGATGTTTAAGTTCAAGACACCCCACAGAAAGACTAGGCCCATGCTAGACTCAAATACCCCTGGTGAAAAGGCCACAAGTACAGCCCCAAAAAACGAAAATCACTGAAAAATCAGCACAATCCCGTTCCATCCATGCCCTCCATGATGTTTAAGTTCAAGACAGCCCACAGAAAGACTAGGCCCATGCTAGACTCAAATACCCCTGGTGAAAAGGCCACAAATACAGCCCCAAAAAACGAAAATCACTGAAAAATCAGCACAATCCCATTCCATCCATGCCCTCCATGATGTTTAAGTTCAAGACAGCCCCCAGAAAGACTAGGCCCATGCTAGACTCAAATACCCCTGGTGAAAAGGCCACAAGTACAGCCCCAAAAAACGAAAATCACTGAAAAATCAGCACAATCCCATTCCATCCATGCCCTCCATGATGTTTAAATTCAAGACAACCCACAGAAAGACTAGGCCCATGCAAGACTCACTACCCCTGGGCATAAGGGTTGAAAAGTAGGCAAAATGGTTGCAGGCCTAACAACAATGCCTGCATTCAAAATGGCCACTTGCCTCCCAGCACATGGCCAGGGCCTGTAGCAGCACTCAAAATGGCCCCCAGCCACATGGCCTGTCCCTCCCCATGAACACCCCCAAAAATCGAAAAACACTGCAAAATCAGCACAATCCCATTCCATCCATGCCCTCCATGATGTTTAAGTTCAAGACACCCCACAGAAAGACTAGGCCCATGCTAGACTCAAATACCCCTGGTGAAAAGGCCACAAGTAGAGCCCCAAAAAACGAAAATCACTGAAAAATCAGCACAATCCCATTCCATCCATGCCCTCCATGATGTTTAAGTTCAAGACAGCCCACAGAAAGACTAGGCCCATGCTAGACTCAAATACCCCTGGTGAAAAGGCCACAAGTACAGCCCCAAAAAAACGAAAATCACTGAAAAATCAGCACAATCCCATTCCATCCATGCCCTCCATGATGTTTAAATTCAAGACAATCCACAGAAAGACTAGGCCCATGCAAGACTCACTACCCCTGGGCATAAAGGTTGAAAAGTAGGCAAAATTGTTGCAGGCCTAACAACAATGCCTGCATTCAAAATGGCCACTTGCCTCCCAGCACATGGCCAGGGCCTGTAGCAGCACTCAAAATGGCCCCCAGCCACATGTCCTGTCCCTCCCCATGAACACCCCCCAAAATCGAAAAACACTGCAAAATCAGCACAATCCCATTCCATCCATGCCCTCCATGATGTTTAAGTTCAAGACACCCCACAGAAAGACTAGGCCCATGCTAGACTCAAATACCCCTGGTGAAAAGGCCACAAGTACAGCCCCAAAAAACGGAAATCACTGAAAAATCAGCACAATCCCATTCCATCCATGCCCTCCATGATGTTTAAGTTCAAGACACCCCACAGAAAGACTAGGCCCATGCTAGACTCAAATACCCCTGGTGAAAAGGCCACAAGTACAGCCCCAAAAAATGAAAATCACTGAAAAATCAGCACAATCCCATTCCATCCATGCCCTCCATGATGTTTAAGTTCAAGACACCCCACAGAAAGACTAGGCCCATGCTAGACTCAAATACCCCTGGTGAAAAGGCCACAAGTACAGCCCCAAAAAACGAAAATCACTGAAAAATCAGCACAATCCCATTCCATCCATGCCCTCCATGATACTTAAGTTCAAGACAGCCCACAGAAAGACTAGGCCCATGCTAGACTCAAATACCCCTGGTGAAAAGGCCACAAGTACAGCCCCAAAAAACGAAAATCACTGAAAAATCAGCACAATCCCATTCCATCCATGCCCTCCATGATGTTTAAATTCAAGACAACCCACAGAAAGACTAGGCCCATGCAAGACTCACTACCCCTGGGCATAAAGGTTGAAAAGTAGGCAAAATGGTTGCAGGCCTAACAACAATGCCTGCATTCAAAATGGCCACTTGCCTCCCAGCACATGGCCAGGGCCTGTAGCAGCGCTCAAAATGGCCCCCAGCCACATGGCCTGTCCCTCCCCATGAACACCCCCAAAAATCGAAAAACACTGCAAAATCAGCACAATCCCATTCCATCCATGCCCTCCATGATGTTTAAGTTCAAGACACCCCACAGAAAGACTAGGCCCATGCTAGACTCAAATACCCCTGGTGAAAAGGCCACAAGTAGAGCCCCAAAAAACGAAAATCACTGAAAAATCAGCACAATCCCATTCCATCCATGCCCTCCATGATGTTTAAATTCAAGACAATCCACAGAAAGACTAGGCCCATGCAAGACTCACTACTCCTGGGCATAAAGGTTGAAAAGTAGGCAAAATGGTTGCAGGCCTAACAACAATGCCTGCATTCAAAATGGCCACTTGCCTTCCAGCACATGGCCAGGGCCTGTAGCAGCACTCAAAATGGCCCCCAGCCACATGGCCTGTCCCTCCCCATGAACACCCCCAAAAATCGAAAAACACTGCAAAATCGGCACAATCCCATTCTATCCATGCCCTCCATGATGTTTAAGTTCAAGACACCCCACAGAAAGACTAGGCCCATGCTAGACTCAAATACCCCTGGTGAAAAGGCCACAAGTACAGCCCCAAAAAACGAAAATCACTGAAAAATCAGCACAATCCCATTCCATCCATGCCCTCCATGATGTTTAAGTTCAAGACACCCCACAGAAAGACTAGGCCCATGCTAGACTCAAATACCCCTGGTGAAAAGGCCACAAGTACAGCCCCAAAAAACGAAAATCACTGAAAAATCAGCATAATCCCATTCCATCCATGCCTTCCATGATGTTTAAGTTCAAGACAGCCCACAGAAAGACTAGGCCCATGCTAGACTCAAATACCCCTGGTGAAAAGGCCTCAAGTACAGCCCCAAAAAACGAAAATCACTGAAAAATCAGCACAATCCCATTCCATCCATGCCCTCCATGATGTTTAAGTTCAAGACAGCCCACAGAAAGACTAGGCCCATGCTAGACTCAAATACCCCTGGTGAAAAGGCCACAAGTACAGCCCCAAAAAACGAAAATCACTGAAAAATCAGCACAATCCCATTCCATCCATGCCCTCCATGATGTTTAAATTCAAGACAACCCACAGAAAGACTAGGCACATGCAAGACTCACTACCCCTGGGCATAAAGGTTGAAAAGTAGGCAAAATGGTTGCAGGCCTAACAACAATGCCTGCATTCAAAATGGCCACTTGCCTCCCAGCACATGGCCAGGGCCTGTAGCAGCACTCAAAATGGCCCCCAGCCACATGGCCTGTCCCTCCCCATGAACACCCCCAAAAATCGAAAAACACTGCAAAATCAGCACAATACCATTCCATCCATGCCCTCCATGATGTTTAAGTTCAAGACAGCCCACAGAAAGACTAGGCCCATGCTAGACTCAAATACCCCTGGTGAAAAGGCCACAAGTACAGCCCCAAAAAACGAAAATCACTTAAAAATCAGCACAATCCCATTCCATCCATGCCCTCCATGATGTTTAAGTTCAAGACAGCCCACAGAAAGACTAGGCCCATGCTAGACTCAAATACCCCTGGTGAAAAGGCCACAAGTACAGCCCCAAAAAACGAAAATCACTGAAAAATCAGCACAATCCCATTCCATCTATGCCCTCCATGATGTTTAAATTCAAGACAACCCACAGAAAGACTAGGCCCATGCAAGACTCACTACCCCTGGGCATAAAGGTTGAAAAGTAGGCAAAATGGTTGCAGGCCTAACAACAATGCCTGCATTCAAAATGGCCACTTGCCTCCCAGCAAATGGCCAGGGCCTGTAGCAGCACTCAAAATGGCCCCCAGCCACATGGCCTGTCCCTCCCCATGAACACCCCCAAAAATCGAAAAACACTGCAAAATCAGCACAATCCCATTCCATCCATGCCCTCCATGATGTTTAAGCTCAAGACACCCCACAGAAAGACTAGGCCCATGCTAGACTCAAATACCCCTGGTGAAAAGGCCACAAGTACAGCCCCAAAAAACGAAAATCACTGAAAAATCAGCACAATCCCATTCCATCCATGCCCTCCATGATGTTTAAGTTCAAGACAGCCCACAGAAAGACTAGGCCCATGCTAGACTCAAATACCCCTAGTGAAAAGGCCACAAGTACAGCCCCAAAAAACGAAAATCACTGAAAAATCAGCACAATCCCATTCCATCCATGCCCTCCATGATGTTTAAATTCAAGACAACCCACAGAAAGACTAGGCCCATGCAAGACTCACTACCCCTGGGCATAAAGGTTGAAAAGTAGGAAAATGGTTGCAGGCCTAACAACAATGCCTGCATTCAAAATGGCCACTTGCCTCCCAGCACATGGCCAGGGCCTGTAGCAGCACTCAAAATGGCCCCCAGCCACATGGCCTGTCCCTCCCCATGAACACCCCCAAAAATCGAAAAACACTGCAAAATCAGCACAATACCATTCCATCCATGCCCTCCATGATGTTTAAGTTCAAGACAGCCCACAGAAAGACTAGGCCCATGCTAGACTCAAATACCCCTGGCGAAAAGGCCACAAGTACAGCCCCAAAAAACGAAAATCACTGAAAAATCAGCACAATCCCATTCCATCTATGCCCTCCATGATGTTTAAATTCAAGACAACCCACAGAAAGACTAGGCCCATGCAAGACTCACTACCCCTGGGCATAAAGGTTGAAAAGTAGGCAAAATGGTTGCAGGCCTAACAACAATGCCTGCATTCAAAATGGCCACTTGCCTTCCAGCACATGGCCAGGGCCTGTAGCAGCACTCAAAATGGCCCCCAGCCACATGGCCTGTCCCTCCCCATGAACACCCCCAAAAATCGAAAAACACTGCAAAATCAGCACAATCCCATTCCATCCATGCCCTCCATGTTGTTTAAGTTCAAGACACCCCACAGAAAGACTAGGCCCATGCTAGACTCAAATACCCCTGGTGAAAAGGCCACAAGTACAGCCCCAAAAACGGAAATCACTGAAAAATCAGCACAATCCCATTCCATCCATGCCCTCCATGATGTTTAAGTTCAAGACACCCCACAGAAAGACTAGGCCCATGCTAGACTCAAATACCCCTGGTGAAAAGGCCACAAGTACAGCCCCAAAAAACGAAAATCACTGAAAAATCAGCACAATCCCATTCCATCCATGCCTTCCATGATGTTTAAGTTCAAGACAGCCCACAGAAAGACTAGGCCCATGCTAGACTCAAATACCCCTGGTGAAAAGGCCTCAAGTACAGCCCCAAAAAACGAAAATCACTGAAAAATCAGCACAATCCCATTCCATCCATGCCCTCCATGATGTTTAAGTTCAAGACAGCCCACAGAAAGACTAGGCCCATGCTAGACTCAAATACCCCTGGTGAAAAGGCCACAAGTACAGCCCCAAAAAACGAAAATCACTGAAAAATCAGCACAATCCCATTCCATCCATGCCCTCCATGATGTTTAAATTCAAGAAAACCCACAGAAAGACTAGGCCCATGCAAGACTCACTACCCCTGGGCATAAAGGTTGAAAAGTAGGCAAAATGGTTGCAGGCCTAACAACAATGCCTGCATTCAAAATGGCCACTTGCCTCCCAGCACATGGCCAGGGCCTGTAGCAGCACTCAAAATGGCCCCCAGCCACATGGCCTGTCCCTCCCCATGAACACCCCCAAAAATCGAAAAACACTGCAAAATCAGCACAATCCCATTCCATCCCTGCCCTCCATGATGTTTAAGTTCAAGACACCCCACAGAAAGACTAGGCCCATGCTAGACTCAAATACCCCTGGTGAAAAGGCCACAAGTACAGCCCCAAAAAACGAAAATCACTGAAAAATCAGCACAATCCCATTCCATCCATGCCCTCCATGATGTTTAAGTTCAAGACAGCCCACAGAAAGACTAGGCCCATGCTAGACTCAAATACCCCTAGTGAAAAGGCCACAAGTACAGCCCCAAAAAACGAAAATCACTGAAAAATCAGCACAATCCCATTCCATCCATGCCCTCCATGATGTTTAAATTCAAGACAACCCACAGAAAGACTAGGCCCATGCAAGACTCACTACCCCTGGGCATAAAGGTTGAAAAGTAGGCAAAATGGTTGCAGGCCTAACAACAATGCCTGCATTCAAAAAGGCCACTTGCCTCCCAGCACATGGCCAGGGCCTGTAGCAGCACTCAAAATGGCCCCCAGCCACATGGCCTGTCCCTCCCCATGAACACCCCCAAAAATCGAAAAACACTGCAAAATCAGCACAATACCATTCCATCCATGCCCTCCATGATGTTTAAGTTCAAGACAGCCCACAGAAAGACTAGGCCCATGCTAGACTCAAATACCCCTGGCGAAAATGCCACAAGTACAGCCCCAAAAAACGAAAATCACTGAAAAATCAGCACAATCCCATTCCATCCATGCCCTCCATGATGTTTAAGTTCAAGACAGCCCACAGAAAGACTAGGCCCATGCTAGACTCAAATACCCCTGGTGAAAAGGCCACAAGTACAGCCCCAAAAAACGAAAATCACTGAAAAATCAGCACAATCCCATTCCATCTATGCCCTCCATGATGTTTAAATTCAAGACAACCCACAGAAAGACTAGGCCCATGCAAGACTCACTACCCCTGGGCATAAAGGTTGAAAAGTAGGCAAAATGGTTGCAGGCCTAACAACAATGCCTGCATTCAAAATGGCCACTTGCCTCCCAGCACATGGCCAGGGCCTGTAGCAGCACTCAAAATGGCCCCCAGCCACATGGCCTGTCCCTCCCCATGAACACTCCCAAAAATCGAAAAACACTGCAAAATCAGCACAATCCCATTCCATCCATGCCCTCCATGATGTTTAAGTTCAAGACACCCCACAGAAAGACTAGGCCCATGCTAGACTCAAATACCCCTGGTGAAAAGGCCACAAGTACAGCCCCAAAAAACGAAAATCACTGAAAAATCAGCACAATCCCATTCCATCCATGCCCTCCATGATGTTTAAGTTCAAGACAGCCCACAGAAAGACTAGGCCCATGCTAGACTCAAATACCCCTAGTGAAAAGGCCACAAGTACAGCCCCAAAAAACGAAAATCACTGAAAAATCAGCACAATCCCATTCCATCCATGCCCTCCATGATGTTTAAGTTCAAGACACCCCACAGAAAGACTAGGCCCATGCTAGACTCAAATACCCCTGGTGAAAAGGCCACAAGTACAGCCCCAAAAAACGAAAATCACTGAAAAATCAGCACAATCCCATTCCATCCATGCCCTCCATGATGTTTAAATTCAAGACAACCCACATAAAGACTAGGCCCATGCAAGACTCACTACCCCTGGGCATAAAGGTTGAAAAGTAGGCAAAATGGTTGCAGGCCTAACAACAATGCCTGCATTCAAAATGGCCACTTGCCTCCCAGCACATGGCCAGGGCCTGTAGCAGCACTCAAAATGGCCCCCAGCCACATGGCCTGTCCCTCCCCATGAACACCCCCAAAAATCGAAAAACACTGCAAAATCAGCACAATACCATTCCATCCATGCCCTCCATGATGTTTAAGTTCAAGACAGCCCACAGAAAGACTAGGCCCATGCTAGACTCAAATACCCCTGGCGAAAAGGCCACAAGTACAGCCCCAAAAAACGAAAATCACTGAAAAATCAGCACAATCCCATTCCATCTATGCCCTCCATGATGTTTAAATTCAAGACAACCCACAGAAAAACTAGGCCCATGCAAGACTCACTACCCCTGGGCATAAAGGTTGAAAAGTAGGCAAAATGGTTGCAGGCCTAACAACAATGCCTGCATTCAAAATGGCCACTTGCCTCCCAGCACATGGCCAGGGCCTGTAGCAGCACTCAAAATGGCCCCCAGCCACATGGTCTGTCCCTCCCCATGAACACCCCCAAAAATCGAAAAACACTGCAAAATCAGCACAATCCCATTCCATCCATGCCCTCCATGATGTTTAAGTTCAAGGCACCCCACAGAAAGACTAGGCCCATGCTAGACTCAAACACCCCTGGTGAAAAGGCCACAATTACAGCCCCAAAAAACGAAAATCACTGAAAAATCAGCACAATCCCATTCCATCCATGCTCTCCATGATGTTTAAGTTCAAGACAGCCCACAGAAAGACTAGGCCCATGCTAGACTCAAATACCCCTGGTGAAAAGGCCACAAGTACAGCCCCAAAAAACGAAAATCACTGAAAAATCAGCACAATCCCATTCCATCCATGCCCTCCATGATGTTTAAATTCAAGACAACCCACAGAAAGACTAGGCCCATGCAAGACTCACTACCCCTGGGCATAAAGGTTGAAAAGTAGGCAAAATGGTTGCAGGCCTAACAACAATGCCTGCATTCAAAATGGCCACTTGCCTCCCAGCACATGGCCAGGGCCTGTAGCAGCACTCAAAATGGCCCCCAGCCACATGGCCTGTCCCTCCCCATGAACACCCCCAAAAATCGAAAAACACTGCAAAATCAGCACAATCCCATTCCATCCATGCCCTCCATGATGTTTAAGTTCAAGACACCCCACAGAAAGACTAGGCCCATGCTAGACTCAAATACCCCTGGTGAAAAGGCCACAAGTACAGCCCCAAAAAACGAAAATCACTAAAAAATCAGCACAATCCCATTCCATCCATGCCCTCCATGATGTTTAAGTTCAGGACACCCCACAGAAAGACTAGGCCCATGCTAGACTCAAATACCCCTGGTGAAAAGGCCACAAGTACAGCCCCAAAAAACGAAAATCACTGAAAAATCAGCACAATCCCATTCCATCCATGCCCTCTATGATGTTTAAGTTCAAGACACCCCACAGAAAGACTAGGCCCATGCTAGACTCAAATACCCCTGGTGAAAAGGCCACAAGTACAGCCCCAAAAAACGAAAATCACTGAAAAATCAGCACAATCCCAATCCATCCATGCCCTCCATGATGTTTAAGTTCAAGACAACCCACAGAAAGACTCAGTCCACCCACCACTGAGTACCCCTGGGCAAAAGGCCCCAAAACAGCCCAAAAATCGAAAATTCCAAAATTTTAGTTGCAGCAACTGTAATGCCCCAAACAAACTTACTTGTAAAATTTCTAATCCAACAGTGATCCAAAGAAAGTCAAAAAGGCCTCAAATCCAAATATCCAGCAGCATCCACAAAAAGTAATCCTTCCAGCTCCAGATCCAAATGAAAAGTGACCAGGAGATGGACAAAGCACTGGGAGGAGCCTGCTGGACAGGAACAGGAAGTTGAAGACTGTGGGGCACTTCCTTCCTCCCACCCCCCTCCCCCCTCCCCAAAATGGACTCCTCGCTAGAAAAGTGCAGGCAAATGTCAACCTAAGGAGTTATTCAGATAAAAATCATCAATTCAAGAAGGTTTATGCTGCTTGCTGGTGGATTTCTTGTGCAGAATTGCAAATTTTATATTTTCGCTTGTGCGAGATTGTTGCTGCTCGCCGCATCTCAAATCTCGCAATTGCGAAGTACCGCGAGACGTGATCTCGCCGTACTCGCGTTGACAAACTCTCGCTGTGCAAGTTGGCAAGCCGCGATGACGTAATCGCGCTCGCCAAATTCCCGCGGGATCACACAGCAAGATCCAAAATGGCGCAGCACTCGCAAAATATCGAGAAAAACAACTCGGCAAACGATGATAAACGCCGCGCGCCGCAAAAATTGTATCACCAAAGCCGCGCGCCACAAAAAAAATCCGCTGCGTGCGAATTTGCGGATTTTGCGGGAAATTCGCAAATCTCGCGGATTGCGAATTTACCGAAAATCCGCAAAATCCGCGAGCGTAACGGATTTTCCACCCATACTTAACATCTAACTGGCACATTTAACTTATTTGTCAGTCCCTAGTATATGGTACAAGGGCATGTTAATTAATTGCAGCATTCCTTGTGCCATCCACTAAAGTAGCACTATAAAACATGTCTACAGGTCTGCCATTGCAGCCTGGGTGGGAAGTTTTAACTGCCATTTTGAATCTGGCTAAATATACCTTTTGCCTGGCCTTAACCTTCCTTTTAATACTACTAATTTACCCCTAAAGTAGGCCCTGAATGCCTATAGGGAAGACTGCACGGTATTTAAAAAAGTAGGGCGTGTATATTTAAAGTTTTACATGTCTTGACAGTAAAAAAAACTCCTAAGTCGTTGCTCACAGTAGCAAGGATGTATCTCATATTGGGAAACACTGGATTATAGCATAACAATTTATGATGTTTAAGTTCTGTTTGGGAGCAGATAGAACAAATATTTGCAATGCAATCGGTCTCGCATTTGTAAAAGTTGGAGCTATTGGCATTGTAAAAGACAATGTTTTTTACTTATGATTTTTGCTTGCACTGGAGCTGTTTGTGTTGTAAATTTAAATATTTTTTAACGTATGTGCTATGGATTGGATTGGATGTATGTGGTGTGTGGTTGATTTATGTGGTTACCATCTTGATAATGTGAGCATTTAAGAAGCAGAGCTGTAGTGAGTGTGGATGGGTTGGTGGAATGATAAATGTGTGTATGAATGCTTGACTGCATGGATACCTGTATGAGTACATGGATGAAAGTCTTGATTAAACGGTCTACTTATGCAATCTTGCCTAACGTGTTATGTTTACAACACTAATAATATTAGTGGGTCCGCATGATTTTCATTGAACACACGAAGTTCATATTATAGAAAAGGTTGGAAACCCCTGGTCCATGAAATAATCTCAAAGTCGAAATATTCTACTTTTCTACATGGAACTGACAAATCTCTAAATTACCATTTTATCTGTTAGCTCGCAATTCTAGAAGCCCAATAGCGAAAAAATATTTTTGCCAGATCAGATGGAACTTCACACTGAATTTTTTTATCACTAACTAACTTATCGCAAATGTTCGCCTTTAGTAAATACCATCATTTGTACTGCAAGTGTTAAGTTGTTTATTTAATAATTTTTCTGAAAGCAAAAAATCGTTGTGGCAGACTCCTTCTATGTTGTTAGAGAAATATATTGAAAAAACACAAATTGTATATAAAGGTAAATTTATGTAGAAATCAATAAGGTGTTATTTCATGTTTTATGATATGTTGAATTGTGTTTCCTCATGTGTTTTTTTGTCTTTTTAGTGTCCTCTAGAGGTACACAGTCAACGCAAACTTTGAGCTCTTTTGATATAGCGGGGGCCTTTTAAAAATATACCTTTACTGTCATATGAAAGAGAAAAGAAGACAGTCTGACACAACTGCCTATTCTTCAATTCCTATCTGTGTCTTCAAATGATCTTCTTTGCTAAATCCTCAGTAACAGGGAGAAGGTTAACATCCATTTATCTGTACATATATTTTAGACGATTAAAATGATGCATTTATTTTCTGGAGTCTTTCCACTCAACTTGAAGTAAATGAATTTAAAGTAGAGCTGAGAGGCAGAGAGCCACTGACTAATGGCCATTCTTAGATGGATGCGTTGTACAGGAAGACAGGTAGCCTTATGACAACATTTATCCAGCATTGATTTAGCACCATCAACTCGGGCATGTGTCTTACAGTTACTAATTCAAAGTCACTGGCACTCTGCCACTGCGTAGCCTGCCCATGACGGTTCCAGGTCCTTTCAGAAGGACATGGTGCTGCAAATGAAGAAGAAAAAACAATGAATGAACGGGTTAACGTTTCATTAGTTTTTATGGTCCCCGTATAAGCCATGCGTAGAGACACAGATCACTGCAGGGTCCCAAAAGGCATTGCATTGTGTCCTGATGGTCCGCGGAGGCCCCGGCTTCCTCGATTAAACATGGCACGAGCTAAGAGGCAAAGCAGAAATAGGAAGCTCTAATTAAGCTTTGATTTGCAAGGGAGGCTGTTAAGGTCTCCTCTCCTCGCTGGTTTGGCCGTTTGCTTCATTCTAAGATGCCTCTAATGCATTACGACTTGTATATTTTGCAGTAATAGATATTTCACAGATGACGGGGTACGGCTGCGCATCCCTCCGCGCTAATTCCATTTGAAATGCGCCCAACTCGCATCTCCGAACTGGGCCGTCTAATAAGTGCAGCCAATTTATTGACAGTAAATCTGAGGCAAGACAGGCTCACATTGACGCGGGCCACGGGGCATCTAAATTACACGGGGACTCTCCAGCCATCTGTGTTTCAACTTTTTTTATGCCCTGATAATAAGCCCTGTTTAGAATAATTTGCTGTGGAAACTGGGACTTCGTGACTGACAGCGAAGGCCTGGGTGTAAACAATCCGGAGCAGGCCCCCGGAATTTGCGAGAATGTCAGGCGAATTTAGGCTCATCATAAAAGAATTCTCGGCGACTGTATTTCAACGTGACACATTTATGTTTTTTTATTTTCTAGCCCAATGCCGCTTCCGAGCCCTGGTATGATTTACACAGCCTGGCAGTGCATAATCTTTCGTATAAGATATACAGGCCTCCGGAGGTTTGCTTTCCCTCCTCGTCGCCGCTGACAGCGTTTGTACTCCCCTTCTCTGCTATTTTCCTTCCTAATGAGATATTGGACTTTTGCTCGGCGAGAGGTGATATTTCTGCATTTGCAGGCCGACAGGCTAAATTACCAGAGCTCCATGCCGAGGATACGAACCCATTGAAAGTGTGTCAAAAATTTGTTTTGGGCAATGGTTATTAAGACGGTGTTTGGAGAGTTCAGGTTTAATTTTAGAAGCCTTCTGCTGCAAAATCACTCAGTTACATCGCGGAGCGAGGCGGCGTTAAAAAACCCTAACGATAAGGCTATATCATCTTTCCAAAAAACGTGTTTATGCTGTATTCATTAATGTGTTGTGCAAGGGCAAGGCCAAGTAGCGGCCGCGCGTGCATTCAAATGAATACACCATCAAGCTGCTGAAATGCTTCAAGACACTGAAGAGGATGGCACCATAGATTAAATGTACCTGCTGCTGCCTTTAAAACCATTGGCAGGCCTGGCTTTAGGGCAGTGCAACTGGTGCAGCGGCACTGGGCGCTGACCTGGAGAGGGGCACTGACCTGGGGGCCCCGGAAGGGCGGGGAAGGGACGCTGTTCTTAGCATAAATTGGGGCAGATTTACAATCCCCTGCACCACCAGTAAGTCACTTTTTCTGACGTACTTGTGGCGCATGTTACTGCTCCATATTTATAAGGACAGGAAAAGCCACCCTGTGTGGCTTTTCCTACCCTGCATGGCTTTTCCTGTTCTTGTAAATATGGCCCCTTTACACGCAGCACTTTGCGTGAAAGGGGTGTTTCATGGGTGTTGCTGTGGGTGTTCCCACGCAACACCCATGGAACAAGACACATTTTCAAATTTACGAGGAATCGTAAATCTGGAAATGTGTCTGAATGCTAGGGGTGGCGTAGCGAGGCGCAACGAGTAGAAATGTTTTAATTTCTCCTCGTTTTTTTCCTCTTTCAATGTGTGCTGCATTCTACAGCACGCATTGAAAGAGGAAAATGCCTGTAGTGATTGTTTTTATGCAGGAAGGTGCCCCTTCCTGCATAAAAACAATCTCCCCATGACGCAGGCATCCTTGCACCATGGTGGAAGGGTGCCTGCGCCGGCGCATGACAGCAGTTTTGTGCGCCAGCGTAGGGGAGAGCACAGGAATGCAACATATTATAGTAAATACGTCACATTCCTGTGCTTTGGAAGTGCCGCAGCGTGGCACAGCCAAAGGGCTTGTGTTGCCGCGCGGCGGCACTTCCTTGTAAATCTGCCCCATTATATTTAAATGTACCTGCTGAAGAGTTCTTTGTGCGTCCTGCTGTCAGGCAACAACAAATATTTCACGATAACTTGGGATTAATGTTCATGCTAGAGAGAGATCAGAGTTTTGTCTAGGTTCAGTTTTGACTCCCATAAAATAGCGCAGCGGGTTAATATGCCTGCTGCAAAGAACAGATTTGCATTTTATGTGGGTGGCCGAGTGGATTAGTAACGTCAGCCTTTATTGGGGCTTTAAAGCAAATTAAATGTATGTGAGAAAGGGGCTATGGAGAGATGAGGGACACTTTTGCCAGGTGGCAGTGAGGGAATCTGAGGAGGAGGTAATGGGGCGCCAAGAAAGATTGTCGCTGCGGGCGCCACCAGAGCTCAAGCCTGCCCTGACCATTGGAAAACAATTGTGATAAACATTCGTGAGCTCGTGAGCAGAATGAGTTGAAATGGCCCTTGCTTAAGAGGCACTCAGGGCTGATACCGTGGGAGCCCAAGCAAATTTCTACAACAGGCACTATTTTCCAAGCTATTGAAATAGAGGGGTCTAGAGAATGCCTGACTGATGGAATCCGTGACCCCTGATGATGAGATGAGATTTTCTAACAAGAAATCTTGCACAGTAGAAGAGCATGCAGTAGAGAATAGGAGCTAAGTATTAATGGTCAGGAAGCTGAAAAGAGTGGCAAGTAACCGGAAGCATGCCATTTCTTTGTGGTTAGCCACTCTTAAAATCCTAGGTTTTTTTTCTTACTTAAGATCAGCAATGGTCAGTGACGTTGCCCGCCTATGACCTACCCAATCACTGCAAATTCAGAACGGCCCCATAGTGGACTGTTGCTAAAAGTGTTTCCTCTCTATCAGAAACATGCAGGTGGATGCATGTATGAATGAGAAGGAAGTGCCCTGTGGCTTATACACACACTTTAGGGTTTTTGGATAATTATCAGAGAAGCCCTTCATTTGTATTACAGTAGTAAATGTGATTCAAGGAGGGCAGCCAGCATGGCAGTGTGGGTACAGTGTGGACATGTGAATATAGAGGTGTATAGGTGGGCAATGTGCATGTGTAATTGGAGTCCCTAAGTGCCAGAGATGTGCTCCATACAGTGCATAATTTGAGCTGGTGGTTCCCGGGTGGGGCTACCAGTACTTATTTTTCCTCTATATATAGTGATCGCGAGTACCAGTGGGAAAAACACAGAAAGTGAAAAGACAGAGGAAGAGAAAAACCGAAAAACCGCCACAAAGGGAGAAAACGGGTGCCAGCAAGAGTGAGATAACGGGGTAGTAGTGTCTAGTAGTGGATGAAAGAGCCTGTGGTGAGTTCAAAACTGCACAGCCTAGTGTTCAGCTCAGCAATGTTTAATAGCACCGCAGAGCAGAACTTTGGGCAACAGCACTCAACCTTATACAAATTAAGCAGTGTCTCCACATTGGGTAAGCCCTGCCAAGTATCCCTGGACTGTGCACAAATAGCTGCTCCAATCTAGGCATTTTCTTTGAAATCTGGGACTTGAAGTCTTGTTTATTCTGTTGTAGAACCAGGACTACAATTCTGACAAATTAAAGGAAAAAACATAGAATCATTGATTAACCAGTATACTAGTTTTAAGTAAATGGCTATTTGCTAGTAACATTTGTGGGCTTGTCACTGTGACTGTCTTAGGTGTGTGGTTACTGCATTGTTTTCTGATAGTTACTAAGTGATCGACAGTAATCTCGTATAAGGTAGTCAGTGCTTATTTTGTTAAAGAATGAGTGCTGGTGCCCAAAGCTCTGCTCAGAAGCCCACAGCTGGAGCTATTAAATGTCATTGTGCTGAATACCAAGGCTGTGTACACTTAAATTAAAATGGAGAAGTGTGGCTCAATGGTTAGAGCGGCAGACCCTGATGCAGAGGTCTGGCCTGGACCAGGGTTCAATTCCTGCCTCAGGCGGGTCTTGGGCTAAAATTTCCCCGGACCTGACAATTCTCGCCTCAATGCCTATTCTAATCATGGGTCCCATGCTGCAACTCTGGGCAATAGCTTGCTTAATCTCCAAAACAGCACCAGGCTGCCTAGCCTCACCTTGGGGGGCCCAGGAGTGTGCACTTCACATGGAAAGGCCAGGAGGGGTTCCAGAGCGGTATGTGTACAGCGCCGTGATACCCCTTGGGGTGATTGTGCACTATATAAACACTACAACATTTAAATTCACCTCAAGCCTCTTTAATCCACTACCAGATCCTATCTGCCCCTTTATCTCGCTCTGGCCAGTCCATGCCCTTCCTAACTGGATTTTCAATCTTGGTGTTCCTCCTTCTTTCCCGTTTCTGTGTTTTCTTGCTCCTAGTCAATATCTGGTGAGAAAAATAAGCGCTGCTCCCCAAAAATGAGTGCCTGTGGGCTCCACTGGCAATCACCTGCAAAAATTAAGCACTGGGTTCAAGCCTGTTGTTGTGGTCTGATTTGCCCCTCTGAGAGTGTCTCATGGTGAGCAAGTGAGGTGGGAAACAAGAGCAATGTCTTTAAAACTTTAAAAAAGACTGCCTAATCATATAGGACTCTTAATGTTCCAGTGTAGCAACACTCTGGCAACAGTGCCTTTGTGTTTTCCTTTCCCTCGGTCCCCCCCACACACAGAAACCTCCCCAAATTACAATGTACTCAGTTCATGACTCTGGTCTACCTAACTATAATCAATCAATAAATCAGTATTTGTAGACCGTGACTCATCACCCACGAGGGTATCCAGGCACTGACAACAATGATGCTCAGGGGGTTCAGATGAACAACCAGGTCTTGAGTCCTTTTCCACAACAGTAACATAAAATCATTTGATGAGTACGTATAAACAAAGAGGTATAATGCTGAATTGGCCACTTTCTATTGTATTTCATTGATGACCTGATGCGGCTGACGTCCCTAGAAGGAGACATTTCATAGGAAGTTTTTCCGGTAGTCTCTTAACAGAGCCTCAGATACAATGTCTTGGCTAGCAAATGTTTCTATGCATTACTGTAATTAAAGGGTCCTCATTCCTGCAGAAGCCATTGGAATATTCATATTGGGCACTCTGAATGACTTGCTGATTGCTTGAGACTAAAGTTTTTCAAATAATTGAATTGTAGCTATCCTTGTTTTTGTGTTTAGTGGCAGTATTCCATGCTCTCAATTGCCCTACAGAGAGGTTGCAAGGTTTGCTTAGGTCTGTCCAGCAAGGTTTGATTTTTTATCCGTTTGTTCTGTGTTGCAAAGATTTGCAAATAATATGTAAGGTAGGCACAACAATATGAAGTGAATGTAATTTTCTCTCTATATATAGAGAGATAATTAAAAGGATTGTCACTAGAGGTGAGCTTAGTTATTTTCCACTTTTATTTCTTTTCAGTTGCCTCTTTGTTACCGGCAGATATTTCATCTTTTGATTCTTGGGTTCCAGCATTTTCAAGGGAATTGCGCTGTGAAATAATATGGTAAAATAATACTTCAATCAATCAATCAATCAGGGAGTTTAACACATGCTACTCACCCGTGAGGGACTCAAGGAGCTGGGGTGGGGGGGAGGGGGTGTTAGCTTAGGGTTAGTCGAAAAGCCAGGTGTTGAGGCTCTTCCTGAAGGTGTTCAGGGTAGGGGAGGGTCTGACGTTGACCAGGAGATCGTTCCAGGCTTTTGCTCTGATGTAGGAGAAGGCTCTTCCACCCTCTCTTGTTCTGCGGATGCACTGGTTTTCTGCTAGGGCGAGATCGACGGAGCAGAGGTTTCTTTTGAGGTAGTGGAAGGAAATTTTCGTTGAGGTATTTGGGTCCGGTGTTGTGGAGGGATTTGTAGGCATAGGTGAGTAGCTTGAATGTTACTCTCTTCTCGACGCGGAGCTAGTGGAGGTCTCACAGGTGTTGGGTGATGTGCTTATGTCGTGGGATACCAGGGACGAGTCTGGCCTCTGTGTTCTTGATGGTCTAGAGTTTTCAGAGCAGGGATTTGTTGATTACCCCATAGAGGCCGTTTCCATAGTCCAGTCTGCTTGTTATGAGTGCATGGGTGACGATCTTTCTGGCTTCGGGGGGGGGGGGATCAACTTGAAGGTGTTGCGGAGGATGTGGAGGGTGTGAAGCAGGTGGAGACAACGCCATTGATCTTTTGGGTCATGGTGAGGTGGGAGTTGAGTATGAGGCCGAGGTTTCAGGTGTGGTCCGTGGGGTTGGGGGGTTGCTGTGGGCGGTGGGCCACCAGGAGTTGTCCAAAGCTGAGGGGGTGGGTCCAAGGATGAGGACTTCTGTCTTCTCCGAGTTGAGTTTCAGACAGTTGCTGCTCATCCAAGTTGTGACGTCTTTCATTCCTTCTAGGAATCTGAGTCTGGGGGTTTTGGTGTACTCCTTGAGGGACAGGGTGAGCTCTCTTAAAAACTTAAAGAACTTGTAACAGTAGTCTATTCACAAAGAAAAATACCCTAATGTTAATTACTCATGGCCAGTTTGAGGGATCTCTAAAGTAAATTAACCATGATCACACACTGGGCACAGGTCCCTCCAGTACGATCATACGGGATAGCCTCCATGAGGGGTTATTTATAATTTACTGCAGTCACGCATTATTCAAAGAAAGAGGTCAGTTTAAATATTATGGTAAAGAGAAGACTAGAAAAAGGAAAAATCAACTAAGTTATTTTGATCACAATAAAGACAAAGTCTGAGAAAATAATGGAAATACAAAGTACCTTGTTGCAGTCTGAAATAGAATGCAATCAGTGCAGTCTGTGAAATCAAAGTCAATCTGTAGAAAAGCATTTTTCAGTCTAATTCAAAATGCCACTCTTTCCCAGTTTGAAGACCTCTGGTAAACCGTGATGCACGAAGTAGGTGATGTACGTCTGGTGAAGATATACCAATCCAGTGTGAAAGGCACAGTTTGGATTATTTTTCCTGCCAATGGGATGGCGTTTTTGAGAGTGCGGGGTGTTATGATGTGTGGTTAGGCACAATGTCTGTCAGTATTTGGCTTCTGTGCTTTTAATTGCTTAAGGTTGAGAATGTTATGTACCTGGGCAATTTATTTAACAATAAGCTAAGTTGGGACCCTCTTACGACAGCAAGAGCCCACCATACAACTAGGACTGAGAATGGGCTATTTTGCTTTGCATGCAAATTAGGCAAAAGCCTGTTAGCGAAATAATCACCCTTTACAAAGCCAAATGCCTTTTGATTGCAATATATGGTGCAGGGATATGGGGGCATCACAATACATATATAGTTATTGAGACTCCTCCAAGGGCTCTTGACACTAGTTGACCTGGCCCCTCCACCACGCTAACACCACATACCAACAGAATAGTCCCCAAACATTTGACCTCCTGCCCGCAAACTCTTCCCTTCAATATGGTTATCGAAACTCCTCAAAGGGCTCATGACACTGATCGACCTAGCCCCACTACCCTGCTACCAGCGCATGCCATCAGAACTGTTCCCAAACCATCAGCCTCCTGCCCACAAGAGCATCCCTCTTTTAGGGATATTGAAACTCTCCACCATAGAGCTAACGAATTAACCCAGAGTATCCATAACTCTATTCTGGAACTAAAAACCTCCTGCACCTCATGGAACTCGCCTTCTCGAATTTCAAGCTCCCGTAGAACTCTAGACCCCCCTTCCAACGAGCACCCCGTCACCCATTACAGCATTCCCTGAGACACCTGCGCCCTCTCAAGCAGCCCTGCCACCTCTCAAAAGAGGACATTCTGGCCCTCCTCCTTACCTACACATCAGCCCCTGTAACTCCTAGACCACCAGACCTCATGGAGGAAGAAGTTCTAGTTCTCCTCCTTAGCTACAAATCTACCCTGGTATCCCCATTTCTTTCAGACTTGAGTGACGAACATGCTAACCGCACAGTTGCAACCAACCCCAACAGATTAGCTACCCTCTGCAGCAGAGGAGTTGTCAATAGCAACCTAGCGCCAGTATCCATCGCTGCCCCAATTCACTCAGTCCGACCCCGCACTATCCGACCTCCTAATTAACTGCCGGTCAGCAGTAACGCATGCCGCTGATGTCGTTGATCTCATCCTAAGCCAAAAATCAGACTAAGGGCCATATGTATCATCAAACTATTTTGCATTTCCTAAATAGCGAATTTTAAGGAATCGCTATTTAGGAAATGCAAAATGGTATGTATGAACAAAATCGCTTTTTATTTGCGATTCCTTAAGCTTCCTTATTTGCGAATTTGCATTTTGCGAATTCGCAATTAAGGAATCATTTCCAATGCTATCCTATGGGCCAGGAGGCCCATAGGAATGAATGTAAAATAATTCTCAAATTGCGAATTCGCAATTTGCTAATCGCAATTTGAGAATTATTGCAAGGGTGCAGGTGTGTCTCAAAGACACCCTGCTGCACCCCTGAAAAGAACATGTGTGTGCATATATCGCACATACATGCCCTATGGGCATGTGTGTGCATCATATGCCACCTTTAAAAATGCCAATTTCTGGAAGAATTCACAAGTTACCATCAACTGAAAGTTCGTGGCAATTTGCAAATTCTTAAACAAAATTCGCAAGCTAATGTTGCTACATACATAGCATTTAAGGAATCGCAAATTTGCGATTCCCTAAATGCTATGGAAAAATAGGGAATCGCACAAGTTTGCAATTCCTTATTTTGGGAATGTTTCATACATTCCAAAATGTGCAAAACGGCCGTTTGCGAGTCGCAAAGGCCGAAATTCTGCGAATTTCGGCCTTTGCGATTCAAAAACGGCTTGATACATACGGCCCCTAGTGATCTTGACCGAATATTGGCTCAATGAATTCTCATCACCCTGCCTAGACCTCTTAGTCCCTCCCAACTATAACATCGTAAGGCTGGACAGGCAGTCTAAAAAAAGGGGGAGGCATTGCCTGTATCTACCACTCTAACCTCCTCGTTACCGAACTTCTGGCAGATCCCTTAGACATCTGCGAATACCTTGCACTGTCCATATGCAGCAACACCACCCAAATGTGCAGACTGCACATCTTTTACCACCCCCCCAGCAGGAATGACACTTTCACTGACCACCTCATGGAAATGATCACAGCCAAGGTTTCTCCCAACTCCAATGACATTTTTCTTGGCAACTTCAACCTGCACTGGAATGACCTCGAGGACCCTCAGGTCAATGCCATCAGAGACTTCCTGGCTGACCAAGCCCTTACCCAAGCCTGCACACTCCCAACTAACTCGAAAGGTGCCACTCTTGACTGGATAATCGCTAAGGATTCAGCGGTCAAGCTTATCTCTATAGACCCATGCGATTGGTCTGACCACCACGCTATCACACCTTCCTTCTGCCTGGCACCCACAAGACAAGGGCTCCACAGCCCATGATTCCCAAACGGTGGGTTAGAGACACCAAGAACCTTGATCTCGGGAAACTGGATGCTCGTTGTGAGACTGACCTCCCCTCCTCATATCACAATTGCCAACAACCTCACTGAACACTATTCCATGACCATATCCAACATTCTTGATGGTCTTGCTTCACTAAAACTAAAAAGAACCCAAATCAAAGCACGGAACCCCTCGTTCAACGGATCCCTGAAGAATGAGAGGAGATCCCTCCGGCAGACAGAACAAAACTGGAAACAGCACCCGTCAGCAGCCCATCTAAAACTTTTACGCCAGTCCAGAAATGCCTACAATAAAAAAATACTCAACTCAAAAAAAAAATTCTTCAGAACAAAACTGGAGAACGCCAAGAACAGACCGTGCAAACTATTCAAATTGGTCAAACGACAATTTAAAAAAAACTCCATAGAACCCCCCAAATCTCTATTATCAATGCGTAGAATGTTCCTCCTTCTTCTCTGACAAAATCACTGCCCTAGGAAACAAACTTAGATCTGCCACTCTCTCCCAAACCCCTCTGCCTCTTCTCTCTGCGCTGCCCCCAGACATCACCCAAAAACCTAGCGCACTGGTCCAACTTCAAAGTTTATGACGAGCAATCCGCCTCGGAAATTCTATCCTCCCTAAACCCAAACAACCACTTCAATGACCCTCTCCCCTCAAGCTGCTTAGCTGCCGCCTCTCAAGCTATCATCGCTTCTTCGACTGCAATAATCAACGCCTCGCTCCTACAGGGATTGATACCTGACTCTCTTAAAGCTGCTTCCCCTGACAACTAGAGACCTAAAAATAGACCTATATCTAATATCCCACTCCTAACTAAAGTTCTGGAGAAATGTGTTCAACAGCAGTTGAGCCAACACATCACCAACTTCCACCTACAAGATGACTTCCAATCCGGAGTCAGACCTTGTCACAGCACTGAAACCATACAATCAATCAATCAATCAATCACGCGTTTGTTAAGTGCTACTACTCACCCGTAAGGGTCTCAAGGTGCTGTGGGAGGGGGGGTTTCGCAAGTTCCAG
The DNA here is from genome assembly GCF_964263255.1 of Lissotriton vulgaris. Taxonomy (NCBI): domain Eukaryota; kingdom Metazoa; phylum Chordata; class Amphibia; order Caudata; family Salamandridae; genus Lissotriton; species Lissotriton vulgaris. The sequence continues at coordinate 779,766,840 of NC_141698.1, read as the reverse complement.
TCCATCAAGGAGGGGGTCTGTTGAAGAACCAGGTTTTGAGGTTTCTAGAGAAGATGGGGAGAGATGTTGTCTCTCTGAGGTGGAGTGGGAGGGTGTTCCAGGCTCTGGCCGTGGGAAGAAGAAGGAGCGGCCGCCTGATCTGGTCTTTCTGATGCGGGGGACCATGGCATAGGAGAGCTGGGCTGATCGAAGGGTCCATTGGGGTGTGTGGATTTTGAGTTATCTGTTCGGGTATGCTGGTCGTGTGTCGTGGAGTGCCTTGTGAGCGTGGGTGAGCAGCTTGAAGGTGACTTTGGCTTCGATGTGGAGAAAGTGGAGTGTGTGCAGGTGCTGGGAGATGGGGCAGTGTCTTGGAAGGTTGAGAACCAACCCTCCTCCACATCGTGGATGATGCCCTCCTAGCCCGTGACCAAGGCAAAGCTTGTCTCCTAATCCTCCTAGGCCTATCCTCGGCTTTCGATACGGTCAACCACGAAAAACTCCTCGAATGCCTCAAAATCAGGATAGGACTTGTTGGACCCATTTTTGAATGGTTCAGGTCCTTCCTCCAGATTCGCTCTCAGAGATTCCTAATCAACAGCAACTTATCCGCTCCCTCTCCGATCATGGTTGAAATACCCCAAGGACCAACCCTGTCCCCCACCCTTTTCAATCTCTACTGCGAACTGCTCTCAGAAGTGCTATGCACTGCCAAAATCTCCTACCACAATTGAAGAATTTGTGCCAAGAAGAGCCAAACGAAAACGAGTTGTTAATACGAGCGTGCGAGGTCAATGCAGAAACTGGAAAGTGGCGCTTTACAGCATCGACAGACTCGAAAGAAATAAAGCGCCAGGAGCTGTGACAAAAAAGTTTAAAAGACGGGCACAAGCATATAGGAATCAGGAAACAGCAGGAATTCTGTTTTAGTGGGTTAAGCTTCAAAAAGGTGCAGAGGATTGTTGGAGAACTGTGCGGAGGCTCCTACCTCCTTTTGCTGATTGCCGCCGTTGGATCTCTGTGGGACGGAGCAACACCACAACGCCTTGCCGGACCCGCTGCGCGGGTCCCGCTGCGTCTCTTGACTCTGTGGGGCTTTTTGGGAACAGAGACGAATATTGCTGTGCCTCTTTACACCGGCAGGGCTGCGAGCAAATTAGCAGGGACTCAATTGTCCAAGAGTCCCTGCGTGTCACACCTGCGGCCGCTCTCCCTGCCGGTCACGCCCCCCGCCCTGAATAAAGTTCCCTAGCTTGGTACAGTCTGCGGGAAACTTGTGCAGAGGATTGTTGGAGAACTGTGCGGAGGCTCCTACCTCCTGTTGCTGATTGCCGCCGTTGGATCTCTGTGGGACGGAGCAACACCACAACGCCTTGCCGGACCCGCTGCGCGGGTCCCGCTGCGTCTCTTGACTCTGTGGGGCTTTTTGGGAATGGAGCCGAACATTGCTGTGCCTCTTTACACCGGCAGGGCTGCGAGCAGATTAGCAGGGACTCAATTGCCCAGGAGTCCCTGCGTGTCACACCTGCGGCCGCTCTCCCTGCCGGTCACGCCCCCTGCCCTAGCCCTATTTCACAGTTTGGGGATACCGCTGCGCGGTAGCGCGCAGGTGCGCCCGGGGCGAAGACCGGGCAAAGAGCCGGGAGTTTGAGGCCGTTCGAGGTCTGAAGAGACTGGACTGGGCCCCATCCCTTTCACCCTCTCTTGTCCCTCTGGTACCATCTCCTTGCTTTCCATATTGTAGAAACTGTTTTGTATATCCTTGTAGGAACATGTGCACACGGGTAAGCCGTAGTAGGGCTGCTAAGGGAAGGTTGAAGCAAAATGGGACCCTCGACGATTTCATTACCAGAACGAACATTGCTATTGACAAGGAAATCACTAAAATGCAAAACCGTGTTTCCCTAGATCTGGAGGCTGCCAGAAGATTGTCTCAGGACATTGCTAAGTCCAAAAAATCATCCTTGGGCCGCATAGCGTCCGCAATAACCCCGGAGCGATTGCCCAACCCGCAACACATTACAACGCAGGTTGACGTCCATCACACTCTAGTTACGTCCCCCGTGCCAATTCCAACCCCGTGCTCCATCCACCAGCACGCCAGTCAGATCTCACCCGTGATCATTCCTGAACCAGATCACGGACAAGTGAAGGCCAATACACCTCAGATCACGGAGACCCATGAGAATCCCCCATGTACTAACACTTAGGGTACAGCACACAAAAGAAAACGCAACACAAGATCTGCCTATTCACGCAAGAAGGCTAAAGTTGCTAGGGCCCATCATCTTAATGTTAGCAATTTCCCTGTGCATAGTGCTGAAGGTGGGACTGCTTTCTCTGTGCAGATGCCTCCCGGAGCAGATGAGGATGGCGTTACCTTGGATATTTCCAAGGAGAACGCAGTAATAGAGGACATCGGGTCACAATTAGAGGAGCAGGAAGGAAAGGATATGGATTTTATAAAAATAGTCTGGGAAACCCTAAAAAAGCTGCTATCCCCCCTGGACTTAAGACTCTCACGTATTGAAAACCATCTCTTAGAGGTGGAAAAGAGTATCCTAGCCCTAGCAACTCTTAGTTTGCGAGGCCAGGGAAACAATAGCGTTCCAGATGGTAACCTAGCTGCACCAATACCCACCACTACCCCTCCAGTACCGCCCCTAAGCAGGCCGGTACCTAAACCACGCACAAAGGGCTACGATCACAAAGCTCCCAAACCCCCATCAAAGTCACCGAAGCACCCTACCCCACAACCTATTATACATCACAAAGCAGGAGCTGCCCCAAGGCTGAATGACAACAAGGCCGATTGCTCTATCCCCCAGGGCCCACAAAATAGAAGTAATTTTCGCGGGGGTTACATAGATCTCCCCCCAGATGCAAAGCCATATGTGGTGGTACTGACAGGTGTACCGGAAATTGAGAGTGACCACCAAGAAAACCATTGGTCCCTGAAGAATAAGGTTATCCACTGGCTGAATGTGAATAGACCAATCCCTAACCATACGAGAAGTAGAATCCTAATGGTGCGCAGAGTTCCTTGGGTAGGTCCTCCTAGTAAAACTACTCCAGGTGACTGTATTGTTGTGTCTTTTGAGGACCCACATACGGCTCACCATATATGCTCGTGGACTACTTATGGGGAAAACTCATCCATTGTAGCCAGGCCTTTAACATTCTTTTACCTCCCTCGCACTAACTTAAACTACGGGGGGATGGACTTCGGTGCGTTACCAGGCTCATGGAGGGGCAAGAGACAAATGGCAAGACCCAAATAGAAGGTGGCTTGGGGCACCAACATCCAATAGGTTTGATTGCCTTGAAGAGGTAGATTGACTTCCCATGCCTCTTGGTTCTTCACCTCATTTCAAGGATTTCTTGTCTCCTGCGGTCCCTGACCTTTTACCTCTGGTGACCAAACCTATTGGAAGCAGCTCCTATCTTCCTGGTCAATTAACCGTGTATGCTTCGGAAGAACGGGGGGTGTTGAGTATTTCTAGCACCAAAGCAGCTCATGAGACAGTCACCCTTCCACAGCCCTCCTTAACACCACAGCCACTGGTCCCGCTTCCTAGCAAAAGGATCAATGTTGTTAGCAATCATGACACCCGGGTAACTGTTCCTATAAGGGGGGAGGACACCCAACCTTTATTGGGGGCTGATGTTGAGGCTATAGTGTTGCCACACGGGCCTAGAAGGTTTAGCTCTGTCTCCATCCCCCCTACATCTGCCCCCATACTGGGGCTGAGGGCCGCAGGAAATCCACTGTTGAGGGTCCTTAGTTGGAACTTAGCAGGACTTGCACGCAACATCGACATTCCTGATTGGAACTCCCTTGTGGAATCCTTTGGGATTTGTCTTCTGCAAGAAACCTGGTGCCTGGAACCTCGACACGGGGTGGGCTACACAACCTATTTTGTGCCTGCATCCCAACCATCAGGTAGCAAAGGTCGCCCTTCGGGCGGCCTCCTGATCTGGGTTAGCATTACATTAGGGCTAACTATAAGGCACATACCCACAAAATCACCTGATTTGCAGAGACTATCAATCAAATGTCACGGGGGGAAAAAGCTAGAAGTGTTTAATCTCTACCTAAGGGGGGCAAGGGGTGGTGTCTCTATGTTATCTTTATCAGGAATTGAGGAAGAGCTTGGATCCTGTAATACAGACTCCCTTGTTCTACGGGCTGGAGACCTTAATTGTTGTTTCGAACCACTAGCCAGTGAGGATATACTAGACATCTGGGAAGATGATGTTAGGAGAGGTATCCCCTTGCTCTCTCTAAACCCGATAAAAAAATGGACCCAGAGTGCCATAGACATTAATGCCCTCTGTATGGAATATGACCTCAGAGCAACTAATGGCAGATCCAAGTCTGATACCCAAGGAGCACACACTTATAATAGGGTGGGGCATACTTCACGGATCGACTATATCTTGCTGAATCATAGGCTCTGGGTATATCTTCAAGATATGGAGGTCCTATCAACTTCTGATAGTGACCACAACCCACTAACCCTGACTCTCACTCCCCCTTGGCAAGGCAAGATCCTAACCCCACCACCACACATATGGAAGTCATCGCATGAATTAGACCCCTCTAACTGTGGCAGGCGGCTGAAATGGAACAAAGTTGCAGCGGATGAGGGAAGGATGGCTCTAGCAAAATCTATAATGTCAACTGTGAAACTGCGGTTAGACTCCCCGGAATTTAGTAATTCTGATGGCTCTAATGTTTTTATAGAAACAACCAAAGCACTAGGTGAGCTGTTCATTGTCCCACAAGCAAGAGCAAGGGTCACGAAAAGAGGTACATCTAAGAGCAGCACAAAATGGTATTCTTCTACCTGTTGCGCTGCAAAACGTGAACTTATCATAGCAATGAAATCCAAGGTTCCTGGTCATATCAGTCTTGCTAGGAAAGGCTATAAAAAAGCCCTAGCCACGGCTAGGGGTGCCCATGAAACTAAATTTTGGAACGATTTAATGGCGGCTAGCTCCAAGAAAGACTTGAAGGCCTTTTGGGAACTGTTGAGAGCTAGGGATAAACCCACCGATTCTCTATTGACATGTAACATCACTGGGGAGGCGTGGTTTGCCCACTTTTCCAAGCTCTACTTCCTTCCTGGGGGTTCTTCAGATAGTATGACGGATCTGCCACACCGAGTGTCTGTTGATCACCTAGATGAGGACCACCTTTTTGTCGCCAAGGAAGTTGAGGGGGCAATTAAGTGCCTGGTTGCTAATAAGTCTGCAGGACCTGATGGCATTCCAGGTGACTTAATACGGGCCAACCCAGAAGTGTGGACCAGACTTATTGCCCTACTTCTGAATGCGGCCCTGATGGGTGGATGTCTGCCAGACTCCTGGAGGGGCGCGGAGGTCGTCCCGATTTTCAAAAAAGGAAGTCGGGACGACCCCGCAAACTACCGCCCAATCAGCTTGTTAGATTCCACTCAGAAGGTAGCTGGCAAGGTAGTCTTAGGCAGGGTCTTACAGTGGGCTGAAGAAAATCAAGTACTGTCAGACTTCCAGGCTGGCTTCAGAGCCGGAACGGGGACCATCGAACAGACATTCCGTTTATTAATGTTATACTGGAAAGTGGTTGTACTGGGCAAGGGCAGTCTGTACCTTGCATTTATAGACTTACGGACTGCCTTTGACCTGGTCCCACGTGCCCAACTGTGGATTGTCCTTAAGGCCTTGGGAATTCCCTCTTACCTACTTAGCATGCTTATTAAGCTACATGAGAGTAACTTTGCACAGATCAGGTGGGGTGATCAGGGTCAAAAAACACCACGTATCCCTGTAAATAGGGGTGTCCGCCAGGGTTGTGTGCTAGCCCACACTCTGTTTTCACTATATGTTAATGGAGTGGTGGAGCATCTGCTTAAACACCCAGCAGATGCACCTTCCCTGGCTGGCAGAAAAATCCCTACCCTCGTAGTTGCAGACGACACCCACCTGATCTCAAAAACTCCAACAGGCTCCAATCTGTACTCTCCAGTTTTAAGAAATTCTGCTATTCCAGGGGTCTTGCTATTAATGTAGGTAAAACTAAATTCCTGGTCCTAAACCCCCCAAGGAAAACTGTCATCCCCCCCCTTCCTGGATTCAGTCCCACTCGAAAGGGTAAAAGAGTTTGATTACTTAGGTATCCGCCTCTGTGACTCCATGAACTGCAAAGCCCACCACCAAAAGATTTTGCTGACCCACAAGAGGGTGACAGGGGCCTTGCTGAAGGAACAACGTGCTTCGTCCCTCAAACCAATTGGTGCTATATTGGACATTTATAGGGCAAGGGTGGTGAGCGAGGCTCTGTATGGGTCTGAATTATGGGGTGTGAGGAAAATTGACTTCCTGATGCACTTGGAGAATAAATTCCACAAAGACCTCATGGGCTTACCGCATAGTACACCTTCTCTTCCACTCCTCTTAGATGCGGGCACACGCCCAATAAGTGAGCAGGCGAGGTTACGTCCCCTTCTCTTATGGGCATGAATATGGAGGGTACCAGAATTGTCCAGCTACGCTGAAGGCCTAAGGGAACTCCTTTTAACACCTGGCTGGCACAAGGTCCGCTGGCTCAAAGAAGTTAAGCGGCTTCTTTATGACCTGGGCCTTGAAGACGCCTGGGTTAACAGAACTGCCCCGCCCAAACAAACCCTAAAGAAGCTATATTGGTCTTGGGTGGTAGATGGTAGAAACAGTAATTCTAAACTATGTAGATCCACCGCAGAATTCCTGATGGTGAAGGAGTTGCCTTTTAGAGAACCATATCTAGATATGATTCATAAATCATGGGACAGGGCATTATATTTTAAATTTAGGGTGGGTCTATTCCCATTAGGGCAGCTGACTGCAAGCTGGAAGCTACCGGTGCAAACTACACCATATTGCCCTTTTTGTGACAATAGGCACGAGTCAGTTGCCCACCTAATGTTTGAGTGCCCAGCATATGCAGCCCCACGATGTGTTTGGCTGAAACCACTGTGCAGAAATCTAGGCACTAGATCTCACCTGGAGGCCTTACGTATCCTAAGATCTGATTCCCGTCCTTTGTTTGCCTGCTGCCTGGCAAAATTCTTGGGTTGGGCATGGCGGGTCAGATCCTCCAGGCAACTGAGTCTCCCTTAGTATAAGCTGTATTTGTTCTATTGTTAATCCCCATGCTGTTATCAGATTCTCTTGGCAAGTGAGTTTCCCTTAATCTATATTGTGCTTGTCTTATAGCTAATGCATATGTTTTTAAGAAATGGCTAATTTGTATGTTTTTAACTAAGGAACAAAATGCTAAAATGTATTGTATTTTAAATGTTTTTTTGTATTGTAATGCTTTTTAAGATATGATTAATATATCGAAATAAAGCTGTGTCTACTACTACTCCTACCACATCTATGCTGCAGACACCCATATCTACATAAAAATCTATTCTCCTGAGGACATTCTCTCCCTGAATGAGGCCTTGAAGCTGACTGTCCATTGGCTCACCTCTAACCAGCTCAAACGTAACACAAAGAAAACGCAATTTCTTTTAATCTCCCCACCTATAACCAACCCTGACATCCAAGAATGGATCAAGGCAATCACAGCTCTCAACTGCCTGCCAACCATAGTGGACTCTGCCAAATCCCTTGGAATAACCCTAGACTGCAGCTTGAACATGCGCGGCTACATCAACTCGATGGCCAAAACAGCCAGATTTCACCAGGGCTACCTAAGAAACCTTAAACCTTTCCTTGACACTCCCAATCTGAAAATGGCAATCCAGGCTCTAGTCATCTCCAGACTGGAATATGGATGCTCTACCCTCACAGGTCTACCCAAGACATCCCTGGCACCATTAAAAGCCTTCTTCAATGCTGCCGCCAGACTCCTAACAGGCTCAAAGAAATTCAACCACATACCCCCTCACCTTAAAGCTCTGAACTGGCTTCCTCTCAAGGTCAGAATCCAACTTAAACTACTTTGCATCACTCTCAAGGCTCTATACTGTAACTCACCTGCATTTCACGGGCAAAAAATTGGTGGTATCCGGAGGAGCCAGAAACTCTTGATCTGCCAGAGACCTCTTGCTCCAACCAGAATGCTTGCAAAAAAAAACCTACTATCGGGCCTTCTCTGGGCCCGCACCAAGAATATAGAACTCACTCCCGCCCACCATTCGATGAATTCCGTCTCTGGCACGCTTTAAAACAGAGGCCAAAACTTTCCTAATGGGAAAATTCCTCTCCTAATGCTTGCATCACAATCATCTCAGTGACTTTGTGCTACCCTCTAAATTGGCTTCTCCACAGTGTCCGGACGATACCCACCCAGTACGTCTGGACATTCCACCCGGGATTTGAGACCGTCTGTTTCTTGCAAAATGTATCTATCTGTTTCTATCCCAAATCTTTCTACCTGTGTTATTCCAAATGTATCCACCCCTCCTAAGTCCTTTGTATACTACTTGTCAATCTTAAAAAGCGCTCTGATAGCGTGGCCAACTGCCGAGCATGGCGGCAGCTTGAAGAGGGAGCTCCGCTAGGCATAACGGCCTGTACAAAAAAATCCGTCCTATGATCCGCGACATCGCCCGCTCGAAGGAGCGACATCAGTTCCTGGAACCAAGCGGCACCCATTGATCCGCTCCCGGAGAAGATCCGATGCCGGGAAGTGCTCCGTTCTAAAACGGACTGCTGGGGCCTCTAACTGCCCGGCAGCACCGGACTGGCGTGCCAGGCGGATCCGGGCGGAGGTGCCCCCTGCCAGGGTGAGACGCAGTGACACCAGCCGGCGCCTGCAGCGCAACGCAACGAGACCTGCCTCGCCGCTCCGGGTCAACGGAGGGAGCCCCTGGAGGAGAGACGTCGGCAGCCTCGTCCCGGACAGGCTGCGCCTCACGCACACACGCGGACTACACACCATTGCCAGTGGGGAAGTCCATGACGACTGGCGGCGCCATTTTTGGGGATAAGCTGAATATCGGGAATACCACTGCAATCGCGAGGTGAGCCCGAGTGAGCTGGGGGTCCAGCACCGCGCCCGCAGATCAGCCCATCAAATATTTGCACAGACTTACCGGGGGGGCGGGGGCTGCTCCCTGCCCCGTGGCACACGGTACATGTCCGGAGGGGGCGTCTGTTGAACACTCCGAACTACTGAACGGAGCTGCAGCCACATAGGGAACCCACCCCGGTGAGACACCACAGAAAAGCGCCAAGAGTCAGACAATACTTTTGAGGTGCTCCCTGCCAGAAAAGCGCCGGAGAACCCTCACAACACTGGGGATAAGCGCGATACATAAACCACGAAGGAGCGGAGTGCACACGTGGGAGGACACACGACGAAAGCACTGAGACCGGCCTCCTGGCAAGCGTGATCCCACGGCCGTGTTATACGGGGACGCTGTGGGTGGCGGTGTGGACCCCTGCTGCAGGAAGAGACCCCTCCAGATCGCACGTGGCCAGACGACAGGTGGACCGGGCTGCACGACAGTGAGCGCGACGCCATGGCGAACAAAGGCACAAGAGGTGCGACGACGCGAGCAAATCTCGATAAATTTGCGTATACACAACACGGACACTCTCAGGGCGGCGGGCGCCACTCCTCGGGTGCGCCTCCGGACACGGAAGGGGCAAAGAAAGTCACCCTGGAAGATATTATGAGGACCCTCACTGAGGTACAAGCAACAGTAGGCACTATTTCCTCAGAGGTGAATCTGCTTAGAGCGGACTTCAAGAAAATGTCGGAGAGGGTGTCCCAAGTGGAGGTGGTCACGAAATCGCTTATTGAGGACACTTCGGACCTGCAAGTGGCGATGGAACGGATGGAAAAGGTCACGAGGCAGCTACAGGACAAGCTGGACGATCAGGAAGGACGCTCCAGAAGGAACAACGTCCGCATCTTAGGCATTCCGGAATCGGAGGGGAAAGGCGCCATGGACCTGTACATTGAAGACCTTGTTAAAAACAAGCTGCAACCGAAAGGCCTGTCAAACTTTTTCTCTGTCGAAAGGGCGCACCGGGTACCTGGGGGTGCGGCCAAACCGGGAGCTACACCACGACCTGTCCTGGCCCGGCTGTTCAATTTCAGAGATAGAGACGCCATCTTGCAGGCGGCGAGGGTCGCACCGCCTGTAAAAATTCAAAACTCGACTCTGGCATTTTTTCCGGACTATACAGCAGAGGTGGCCAGGCGCCGGAAATCCTTTACTGAAGTCAAAAAGACGCTACGTGACAGGGGACTACCCTACTCGATGCTTTTCCCCGCCAAATTGCGGATTGTGGCCGAGGGAAAGACATGGTTTTTTGATACGCCAGAGGTGGCGCGAGAATGGCTAGATGGATGGAGGCAGGTGGGCCAACCCCAGAGACCGCACAGGGACCGCCGGAACCAACGCGACGAGAGGACGACGGAACACCGAACCACTAGCCCTACGACCGAAGAGGGAGCCGCGGGACTGGACTCTGATCTGGAGAGAGACCCTCTCGACTCGGGCCAACATGCTAAGGGTTGATTGATTATGCTACAAATGGAGTGGCAAGCTTGCGGACCTTGGGACCTCGTAGCTGATGGAGCTGAGTAGGGCGGGCATTGGCCGCTGCCTGTGGGGGACTCACCTACCCCACGAGCAAGTAAGATGGATAGGGAAGGGACTAAGCACTCTGCCAAGTTGGGGATGCGGGCGGGACGTAGTCCGTGGAGCAGGGGAGCAGGGAGGGGGTGGGGAGGGGAAGTTGTAATGTTGTTGTTATTGTTATTGGTCATCACTACTTACATGAGTAACACGGTCGCACTACTGGTCATCCACACTTGGTGCTCCGACACACGTCCTCTCATGCAGATTGCGTCACACTGCTGCTTATTGACGCCACTGATCTTGACTACAGATGGCACAACAAGTCCAAGCTGCACCCATTGAAGGCACCCATGCGCTGACAGCTGTACCCCCACTGAAACTGCTTACGTGGAACGTCAGGGGACTAGGGGACAAAATTAAAAGAGGTTTGGTACTACAAACCGTCAAACGCCACGGGCCCGAGTTAATCTTGCTACAAGAGACACACCTAGCAGGGACTACATGCAAAGCTCTAGACAGACGCGGATACACCATGGCAGTTCATGCTGAATTTACAACGGGCTCCAGGGGCACTGGGATACTCCTTAAGAAAAACTCACCCTTTCTGGTCCATAGCCACAGGACGGATGATCAGGGACGCTTTGCGGCGCTTACGGGCCAGTGGGAGGGAAGAGCCCTTAATGTCGTGTCAGTATACATCCCCCCGGCGCTGCACTCTACAGCACTGCCGGAGCTGGGGCACTTTCTTCTTGATCTTCCGGAGGGCGACACAATCATGGGGGGGGACTTTAATGCTATCACCGACCCCTTGCTTGACACCTTCCCCGCACGAAACCGCCCACGAGAGGCTGCGGTTCTTCCCAGCTTCCTGAACGCACTAGGCCTCACGGACGCCTGGCGCCAACTGAATCCCAAGGCGAAACAATACACGCACTACTCCTCCACACACAACAGCCTCTCGCGTATTGATTTCTTCTTCCTTTTAGGGATAGGATTGGGCTCCGTAGATAAGCTGGAAATTCTACCCAGGGGCATATCAGATCACTCCCCAGTCTTGCTACACCTTACCACCAGAGAGTCGAAACGCGCCAGAATATACCCAATATATCCCAACTATCTTCAGATTCCTGGAGTCCGGAAAAAACTCAAGCTGGCCACAACACATTACTTTGCTGAAAATGTGGGAACGGTCTCCTCACCCTCGGTGCTCTGGGAGGCATACAAAACGGTCCTGCGTGGTGCAGCCATAGCAGCAATCACTGGACATAAAAGGGACTCCAGGGCGGAACTTGCGAACTTAGAACTGGCGCTTGGCACAGCAAACACTGCCCACATGTCAGACCCTACCCCGGAAACCGCCCATACGCTCAACCTCCGACAACAGCAACATCAGGCTCACCTAACAACAATTACAAAGGGGCACTTAGCAAACACCGCACACCGCATATATGACGTAGGAGACAAAGCTGGGAGGATGCTGGCATGGTTGGACAAGCGAGGCGGCAGTAACAGGGGGATACAGAGACTATATGATCATGTGGGCATGATACAGACACACCCGGAGCACATTGTGCGCACTCTAGCACGCCACTTTCAGGGGATATACACCCCGGTGCGGTCCGTCACGGAACAGGAGGCAATGGCCTCGCTAGGGCACATCGGGATCCCAGTGCTGCCGCAAGAAGCGCAGCAAGACCTAGAATCAGATCTGACAGAGGAAGAGATCCAATTGGCGATACAGGCATTACAATCCGGCAAAGCGCTGGGACCTAACGGAATACCTGTAGAATGGTATAAAGCGACAGCCTCGGTGCTGGCCAGACCCCTGCTAGATATGTATAATGATAGTATAGAGAGGGCAATGCTACCGCTCGATCAGCGCACGGCCACGATCGTGGCCATTCCCAAACCAGATAAAACGCCAACTGAATGCACCTCGTATCGACCCATCTCCTTGCTCAACGTCGAAGCGAAGATATTGGCGAAACTCCTAGCCAGTCGCCTGACACAACACCTACACACTTTGGTACACCCCGACCAATCGGGATTCATGCCTCACCGGAGTACGGCACTGAACCTGCGGAGGCTACACGGGGTACTAGCGCGGGCGCATCTCCTTACGGACCAAGCTGTAAAACTATCCCTGGACGCAAGGATGGCGTTCGACCTGGTGGAATGGGAGTACCTGTTCGCCGTCCTGACCCAAATGGGCTTCGGCCCGAAGTTTCTTGCATGGGTGCGGTTACTGTACGCATCGCCGGTCGCACAGGTGGTTGCAAATGGTCACATATCACCGCCATTCCCACTGGGGCGGGGAACTAGACAAGGGTGCCCGCTTTCGCCCCTTCTCTTCGCACTGGTGCTGGAACCTTTGGCAATCCTACTTAGAACGACGCCACTGTTCCGCGGCATCACCTGGGAGGAAGGGTGGGAGGACAAAGTCTCCCTATATGCGGATGACATGCTAATCTACATGGTCAATCCCACCGAGGGGATCCCTGCCCTACTGGCGCTGTGCGATGAGCATGGCAAGGCATCGGGTTATACCCTCAATTGGTCCAAATCCATAATATACGTGATCAGGGGCCCGGCCCCAGCGCTACGTGACGGCTGTCCCCTAAAAATATCATCCACCTCCTTCAAGTATCTAGGAATTTTCGTCACCTCTAATGCTGCAGATTACTATACCATGAATTTGCTGCCACCCCTGACACGCCTACGGGCGGACGTCAAATTCTGGGCTACACTACCGCTGACCCTCCTTGGACGGGCAGCGCTATATAAAATGATGGCCCTCCCACGGTTCCTATATGTACTTGAGAATTCCCCTTATAACGTGAGCCCGCGATACTTTAAACAAGTCGCTGCACTGCTATCCAGCCTGCTATGGAGCAATGGCCCAGCACGGATAGCGCATGACAAATTGGTGAAGAGCTGGTACGAGGGAGGGATTGCGCTACCCAATCTCCAGCTATATTATTGGGCATCCCAACTTAAAATAATTAACCACTGGATCCACATTTCACGGGAAGACCCCGCATACAAGGCAGACTGGACACAGCTGGGCACAGACGGCATGCTAGCGGTGCTGTACAATTACTCACAAGTCAAGAAACTAATCGGTCCGACACTGCACACGGCGACACTATGGCACACAGCACAATCACGTCTGGGGTGGAAGGGGAAAATCACCAGATTAACACCGCTGTGGGACACCAAAGCGCTGGGGAACTTGAGGTCCTGTAAGGGATTTGCACAATGGGACACCATAGGAATCTCAGTGGTAGGGGACCTTTGGGAGGGGGGCACGGTGGTTGCATTTTCCCAACTCCAACAACAGTATGACTTAGGCCCCACTGAGACATTCAGATATGTGCAGATCCGACACGCGCTACTTCAGGCAATTCCACCAGACACCACACTCCCGGAATCGTCACCACTGGAGGACAGGCTGCTGACAGATTTCATGGTGCAGAAAGCAACTCTCTCACATATAAAAAACTAGTGAACAACTTACCATACCCCACACAGAAGCTTAAAGAGAAATGGGTGGGGGAACTGGGTGAGATGGACGAGACAGAGTGGAATGAAGCGCTTGCGTCACCGCGTGAAGTAGGCATATCGGCCAGGTTCCGCTTAGTACAACTCAAGATTCTACACCGCACTTACTATACTAGACCACTTTTACATAAAATACAGAGGGCGTCGCACCCTTACTGCCTCAGGGGCTGCGGGGATGAAGGTACTCTACTCCACACTTTGTGGGATTGCCCACGGATCCAAGAGGTCTGGAGGCAAATCATGCGCACAGTCTCCCAAGCCATGGAGGTGTCAGTCCTACCTGAACCCCGTAAGTGCCTGCTGAACATTTGGGACCCTAACGACTTGGACAGGTACGGGCAGCTGTGGGTTACACTGGCTGTGACAGTGGCCAAACGAGACATTGCGCAGAAATGGGGGGCCCCGGAACTGCCTACGGTGGCTGGATGGATCAGGAACATGGACCTACTGATGGTGAAAGAGAGGGCAGTGTATGTACTACGAGCGTGCCCCCGTAAATGGAATAGGGTGTGGATGCGCTGGAACAAGTATAGGGGGGAACCATGTGAATCATTGCCAGAGGGTGGGGACTCGGAGTCTGAGGAAGATGAGGACTAGATGGAGTAGGTCTCTCTGTTGAATGCTGCTGGGTGACGGGAGGGGGCGGAGCTGCAGTGTTACACTGGAAATATTGAAACACACGTGGAATGACCGAATGCAGACTGTGTACAGACATAATCCGTTGCCAAATGATGACCTTAGTTGAGTTTTACTGTTTTCACTTTAGCTAAAAGTTGTAATGTTGGGAGCAAATACACATTCTACGAATGGGATACACATGGACTGACATGTAGTATTATTATGAAGGGGAGACACGGATGATGAGTATTAGTTGGTCAGGATTACTTCATGCACGAATCGTGATGACACCAGATATTGATTGGAACATAACCTGCTTTATCCGTTTCTTATGATTGCAATTTACATTCACATGTAAAAGTGGATTCCAGATGTTGATGTGCATATGATGTTTGCAATCCTGACAATAAAGATTTAAAAAAAAAAAAAGCGCTCTGATACCCTTATGGGTCTAGTACGCTCTCTATAAAACACAAATAACTAAAATGTATAAATAAAAATACCCGCCAGCTACAAATAGTGGAAAATGAATTCACTAAAAGGCTTATGATGATGCCGAACAGTGCCTCTAATCACCTATGTCATGACGAATTGGGATTAGAGCATATAAAGGATCGCATATCTTGTGCCCCTCTACTTTTATGGGTGAAAATTTGGCTAACTGAAGAACTAACGCTCTCCCAAGAAATAATAAAAGATTGTCGAAACTTGGCCAACTCTCTAAAAATACCATGACTTTGTTTCGTGAAAGATAAATATTATGAAATAGGATTGGGGCATTTCTGTGATAGTCCTGAAAGCATCCCACGGAATGCCAAAGTCATTATCAAAGAGGCGGGGAAACATGCGTTATCCTCATCAAGATGAGGTTGGTCCCATGCACTTGTCCCCTGTCCCATTGCAATATTATTTAACATTCACCAATAATCTGCAGACTAGATTTTATTTAACTAGATTTCAGTTAGGTACTGTGCATTTTTTGCTGGCGTTTCCACGCCAGAGTGGTTGGGCAAATGATCTCTCACCTTGTCCATGTGATAATCTTACAAGGCAAAGCACTTTGCACTTTATTTTATCATGCACTTTATATAAAACGGCAAGGAGTAAATTTTTAATCCCACTATGAAAGAATATTCGCCCATGTGCATATGCTGATGGTTTTAAATTCTTGCACTCACTGGCTACCCCTGATATTTGTATTGCAGTAGCCAATTATATAAAAGTATCTTTGGCCATTAGGAAACGTTATGAGTAAGAATTCCCTGAGTTGCCTCACTGTAACTACCGTATTCAATGAGTCGCATGTTCCTGGTATTTTATTAATTGTTTTTAACATATGGTTCAGAACTGTTTATATGCTGTGATAATGTTTTTGTAAACCCTAATGGTGTTATGAATTGATACTAGGTTGTTTTATTGAATTTTAAGTAATATGCACTTTTGAAGGTTATGAATTTTAATCAACTTGGATATTTTGGAGGTCTATTCCGCTGCCATAAACGCCACTAGAAAAGCACCTTAATTTAGGAATTGACATGGCTCATAGTTTCCAACCATGATGTTTTTAAGTGTCTGTTTAATTATTGTATGTTGGCATTTGAAGCCATCACGTTTAACCCAGCAAATGCATTTAGTGAAGTATGTACCATTATTGTAGGGTCGTTTGTCCTAGGCTAGAAATCGATGCTTCTGTTGTTGATGGACTGAATGCCCTATTTCATACTCTTTTATGGCTGGTTAAGCCGAATAAAGTTTTATTGATGATGAATTGCTTGAGAGTGAGTCAGCGTTTATTTAAAGGTTTTGGGAGTGTTTTCTTTGTGTGAGAGTAGACACTTGAATCTTACCTTTTGTAAGAAGATGGTTTTCTTTTATTTGTGAAAGTTGTTCACCCTCTTGTTTCCCCTAGCCCTAATTGGATTCAGATGCTGGTTCATTATTATATGTGTAATTCGCTCAGTCAGAGAAAGCCCTCCTGTTTACTGTTTTTACTGAATATGTTTAGGCGTGCCATTGCCAAGAACTGGATGTTAGAATGGTTGTTATTTCCCCCATGAGAAACTGACAGCTTTGTACTGCTTGTTATGATGTTTGCACACTAGTAGTTGGGCGTGGGAGGAGCTAGGGGGCGAGAGGAAGAGGAGGAGTAGAGGCAGGATATAGTTAGTTAGAGTAGGGACAGGGGACAGAGAAGACACGGTAAATAAAGCTCTGTTAGTAATCATCCCAAGCGTCTGTCTTTCATTGTAGCTGGACGCTACAACTGGCGACGAGGGTGGGATTAGGAGTGCCTGCCACCCACTGAAGCCTGCAAGCCTGCAGGAGCGCTTAAGAAGTAAAGCGCCCGTCGGCGCCAAAACGCGAATCACGCGTGACGCGTGAGAGTTGGTGTGCCCTGAAAGAACAGAAGTCGGGAGCCCACTCCGACTCTGCTCAGAGCCCTGTCGTGGCGAAAATCGCCGTGGAGAAGAGCGCTGCCCCGGGGAAGTTTTGGCGCGCTGTCGCCGAGTTTAGGAGGCCATCGGCGGAAGAACGCGGGACTGCAGAAGCAAGTCGGGAGCCCACCCCGATCTCACCTGATGTCCGTGGTGGTGGTGAAAAAAAAATCCTGACGTGAGCTGCCCCAGAAACCGACCGCCGGTGAGTCCTGAATCCCCCAGAGTGAATGAGTCTGGAGAGCCAGCCTCGTGTGTGCCTGCAGGAGCGGCGGCCATCTTGAAGTCAGGCGCCTAATAAGGACAACTCTGTGCAAATCAACGGCGGCCATTTTGAAGTCAGGCGCTGGTGAGAAAACAAGCATTGGCACAATAAACAAGCATTGGCGACTACAAGAAACAAGCATTGGCAAAACAAACAAGCACTGGCGACTACAAGCAACAAGCATTGGCAAAACAAACAAGCACTGGCGACTACAAGAAACAAGCATTGGCAAAACAAACAAGCACTGGCGACTACAAGCAACAAGCATTGGCAAAACAAACAAGCACTGGCGACTACAAGAAACAAGCATTGGCAAAACAAACAAGCACTGGCGACTACAAGAAACAAGCATTGGCAAAATAAACAAGCACTGACGACTACAAGAGACAAACCTTGGCAAAATAGATAAGCACTGGCGACTGCAAGAAACAAGCCTTGGCTAAATAAACAAGCATTAGCGACTACGAGAAGCAAACACCGGCTATTAGCGATTACAAGAAACTAGCCTTGACAAATAAACAAGCATTGGCGACTACAAGAACCTAGCAGTGATAAAGCAAACAAGCATTGGCGACCACAGAGACCCAGCATTGGCAATACAACAAGTGAGATTGCTGCAGAATGGGAGACGAAGACGCTCAACTTCCACCCAGTGGATCGCTCTTGCGAGCACCCGCCCCTCTCAAGGTAACAACGGAAGGAAGCATGGGCCCCAAATGGCAAGAGTGGCTGGAAGAGTTTGAGGACTATATTGTAGGTTCAGACGTCACTGATGAGGCAAAGAAACTGGTTATCCTGCGCAATTTGGCGGGGCGAGAGGTAGTCAAGATACTCAAAGACCTGCCTGCGGCTGATGTAGACACTTATACTAAAGCGTGTGAGGTCCTGAACAAAAAGTTTCTTCACAAGAGAAATGTAGACTATGAGCGACACACCTTTCACTCCGCCAGGCAAGGAAAGGATGAGCCCATGAGTGCCTTCATGGTGCGTCTGCGGAGACTAGCCAAGTACTGTGAATTCGATTCTTTCTCCACTGACGATGCTATCAAATCCCAAATAATAGATGGATGCCATTCGGATCAACTTAGGAGACGACTACTGAGAAAACCACATGGATTGGACGAAATAGAGGAGATGACACGAGCTTATGACCAGGCAGAGAAGTACGCCGCCGTCATGGAAACGGAAAACAAGGGAGTCATGAACAGGCACGACGTGTACACGCCCGGAATGACAGTCGAAGACACTCCAGAGACAAACAATGGAGGTCGCACGCATCGTCACGTCAAGAGCAATCAAGCTATCAACGTCAAGAACCATGGAAGAAGGAGAGACGACAGGAAAGAGTGAGAAAATGCTACCGATGTGGGTATGATTTCCCTCATGCGGGCAGTTGCCCGGCCTCGGGCCAGAGATGTCGAAAATGTGGTCGCACTAACCATTTCGAAGCAATGTGCGGGGAGTACCACAAAGAGCAACGAAGTAGCCACTCGGGTGCTACACGATCTGACACCCGAAGCAGAGCTCCAAGAGTGTCGCGGTCTGACACCCGAAGACATCATGCGCGAGCTGTCCAAGATCAGACGGAGCGGTCCCCTGAATCGTCACACTCCAGCAGGGAGTCACGTCGGTCTCGGTGGGAGAGGAGGTCGCCGTCCAGAGAATCCAGACCCTCATCCCGAGACTCTGTTTATACCATTGAATACTTGAACTTAGCAGCAGACCCGGACCAACTTAAGAGATACCCTCGGCTGGACATCAAAGTCGGAAATCACGACTCAAAGTTTGTACTAGACTCTGGTGCCTCTCTAAATTACATTCCAGTTACTGAATACAAGAGAATGAGTCCACGACCCCCCTTGACATTTGCACCTGTGAGAGTCTACACGTGGATGGCTAAGAAGCCCCTTCCTTGTCTAGGGAAATTCTCTACGACACTTACACACGACGGCACAACCATATCAGCAGTCATCCATGTCATCAAGGGCCCTGAAGCAGACTGCCTTCTGAGTCTACCAACTGCTGAACGACTCCACTTGGTGGAAATTCTCTTCAAAGTCAGCGACATCCGAGACGTGACCCGCCTATTTCCCAGGTTGTTTCAAGGTTTGGGCAAGTTGAGAGACTGTCAAGTACGGCTTCATATCAACGAACAAGTCAGGCCTGTAGCCCAACACCCTCGGCGAGTACCATTTCACCTACAGGCCGCTGTGGAGGAAGAACTACAAGATCTATTGGCTGCGGACATCATCGAACGCACTGATGGCCCGACTCCATGGGTTTCGCCGGTCGTCATTGTTCCCAAAAAGGGCACGGCCAACAAAGTCAGGCTCTGCGTGGACATGCGGTTGCCCAACACTGCAATAGAACGAGAGCGGCACCCGGGGCCACACTTGAGCGACATGATCGCAGCATTGAACGGAGCCACTGTGTTTTCCAAATTGGATTTGAACAAAGGTTATCATCAACTGGAATTGGAAGTGGGGTCCAGGTACATCACTACTTTTGCAACTCACATGGGGTTGTTCAGATACAAAAGACTGAGCTTCGGTGTGTCCTCGGCAGCTGAGATCTTTCAGGAAATGATCCGGCAAGTCATCCAAAATATTCCAAACACGCTCAACTATAGCGATGACATTCTTGTCTATGGTTCTGATGTCAGAGAACATGACATTGCACTTAATCGTGTCTGCCATGCCTTAGTAGCAGCCAACTTGACTTTGAACAAAGAGAAATGCGAGTTTCACCAGGCTACGCTGAAATTTTTCGGTCACATCTTCTCGGGTGCTGGCATGAAACCTGATCCCGACAAAATCATGACTCTAAACAACACCAAGAGTCCCCAAGACGTCAGCGATCTCAGATCGTTCCTGGGAATGGCCAGCTATTGTGCTCGCTACATTAAGGACTACGCTACTATCAGCCACCCCCTCCGCATGCTAACCAAGCAGGGTCAATCGTTTGAATGGACTCCCCAATGTGAGCAGGCATTCAAGGAAATCAAGAAAGCGGTTGAATCGGCAAATCACTTGTCATATTTCAACCCGAAACGGAAAACTGAGATAACTGTCGATGCGAGTCCGGTGGGACTAGGAGCAATCCTGGCACAATATGAAAATGACTCGGATCAACGCCGCATCATTGCCTACGCGAGTCGTAGTCTGACTGAGCCGGAACGAGCCTACTCCCAACCTGAAAAAGAAAGCCTAGCCGTGGTATGGGCATGTGAACATTTTCATGTCTTTATCTATGGGAAGCATTTCACTTTAATCACAGATCATCAAGCCCTCATCACCATCTATGGAAATCCAAGATCCAAAATGCCCCCAAGGATTGAAAGGTGGGGTCTACGGTTGCAGGAATATACCTTCACCATACTTCACAAACCAGGGAAGTCTGAAAATCCAGCGGATTACATGTCCCGGCATCCTCTCCCATCATCAGCTTCCAGATCCTCCATTGCGGAAGAGTACATTCACTTTGTAACAGATCAAGCTCTTCCTCCAGCTATCCCTATGGAGACCATTCGGGAGATTACAGCTCAGGACGTCATATTGCAGAGAGTCCTTCACAAAATCCGCAACAATCGATGGAAGCATGATCCTCAGGACGGTGTAACCGATTCATTGACTCAACGTGAACTACAAGCCTTCAGACATGTGAGTGGTGAGCTCTCCGTCACAACTGATGGTATATTGCTGCGTGATCAGAGGGTCGTGATTCCTACTCAACTGAGACAGGGAGTGGTCGCTCTTGCACATGAAGGACATCGAGGTATAGTATCGACCAAACGAGCACTAAGGGAGCGAGTGTGGTTTCCGTTCCTTGATCAACTAGTGGAAGCCACCTTGAAAGATTGTCATCTCTGCCAACTCACCAGCAAGAGTGATCCTCCCGCTCCCCTACACATGACCAACTTGCCTGGTGGCGTATGGCAAGAAATCGCCATAGACTTTTATGGACCTTTATCGTCTGGCAAATATGTGCTGGCCATCATTGATGAGTATTCCAGGTACCCCATTGCCTGTTTTGTGTCGTCCACGAACACTGCCAGTACTCTCAAAATTCTTGATGAAGTCTTTGCAGCATGGGGAGTTCCCAAGGTCGTCAAATCAGACAACGGGCCCCCTTTCAACGGAAACGACTTTGCTGCCTTTGCGAAACACCTTGACTTTCATCATCGCAGGATCACGCCTCTCTGGCCACAGGCAAATGGGACAATTGAGAGGTTCATGGCCACTCTTAAAAAGACCTTCCAACATGCCACCGTGGAAGGGAAAGACTTACAAACAGCACTCAATGAAGTCCTTCGAGCTTATCGTACAACTCCTCATGCCACGACTGGCCAATGCCCGGCGACCCTCATGCTGGGACGTCCCATGAGGAATCGCATTCCCACATGGGA
The DNA here is from genome assembly GCF_964263255.1 of Lissotriton vulgaris. Taxonomy (NCBI): domain Eukaryota; kingdom Metazoa; phylum Chordata; class Amphibia; order Caudata; family Salamandridae; genus Lissotriton; species Lissotriton vulgaris. The sequence continues at coordinate 779,745,009 of NC_141698.1, read as the reverse complement.
TGGAGCCCTGGAAGCGTCATTATCTGAGATGGACTCGCGGGAGATGAGAGCCACTGATGAGCGCAACAAAAGGAAAATGAAGGCCTATGCCGACAACAGGAGGAGAGCACGGTCATTATCATTAAGTGAAGGGGACAATGTTATCGTCAAGCAGGAGACGCAGAAAAAGACTGACTGTCCATTCAAGGATGAACCGCTGGTTGTCACCCGAAGAAAAGGGACTATGGTAACTGCGGAGTCTGAGCAGCGGCGAGTTACGAGAAATATCTCGCACTTCAAGAAACTGCCAATAGACACCTCGAGAACCATGATGAGTGACCTAACCAATCCCCGAGTTGGGGAAACCCAAGCAAATGATCAAGAGAACATTGCTCCAATCACTGATGCAGTGATCACTGATGGTCCGAGAGTCCGGTCGCCACGACCTCATCGGGACATACGTCCACCCAAGAGACTGATCGTGGAGATGGACTAAGAAGTCAGTATGTTCTGTTTTGTTCTGTTACAAAAGGGGGAGATGTTATGATGTTTGCACACTAGTAGTTGGGCGTGGGAGGAGCTAGGGGGCGAGAGGAAGAGGAGGAGTAGAGGCAGGATATAGTTAGTTAGAGTAGGGACAGGGGACAGAGAAGACACGGTAAATAAAGCTCTGTTAGTAATCATCCCAAGCGTCTGTCTTTCATTGTAGCTGGACGCTACACTGCTCTCCTGACCTCTCTGGCCAGACCTAGCTTTCCCTGTTGGTGTTTTGAAAGAGCAGATCCCTACATTTCCTCCTCATCACAATTTGATGAAGTTTTCTGAATTAAACTACACCACTCATTATCAGTTTCGCCATTTCTAGCTCTTAGTCGGGTGGTTAGACGCCTTGCTTTTGCTATGAGAGTTTGGGCCCAAGTACCAGCTCAGTGTTAAGACCTTATTTTCCATAATTTCCACAAGCGTGGTACTGTATCTTGAAGGAGAACACATTAATATGAGCTAGCTTACCTGGGAGTTAGTGAGAGACCCTTAGGGCCTGGTTTATAGTTTGACAGACAAGTACTCTGGTACTCTGTTCACCAAACTGAGGGTCTGCCCACTTCATTTAGAGTCAGGCCCACCAAAAGTATTCCATCAATAGACCTCAGTTTGGCTATGTCAATGGAAAACTCCCTTCGACAGCCCAATGCCGTAGGGTCATCGGAGGAAGGACTTCACAACTTCTCCATATTTACGGTGGACAATGTAATTTTTTTTCCTGTCCATGGCTGCCAGGAAAAACTGGAGGTAAGGGAAGGGAAAAAACAATAGGGACCCCCGCCCCCTCAGAGAAAACTCCCACGGTGTGGGGAAACATTTAGTTTTTTTATTTTTCAAAAACAAACTTCCATTGTGGGAGTTTGTTTTTGAAAAACAAAACACTTTGGAAAAGTTTGATGGATAGATTTCATACAGCATTTTCTGGGCCCAATTGCTTACCATTGGTCCTCCAATGGAGCTTTTGGTCTGACGGAGAGGTGATTAGAGTTAACATTGACATCAATCAAATTCCATTAACAGTGCAACCCACTTGGCTCCTCAATGAGGACCAGAAATCGTAAGTTAGGGAATCGGTAGCTAGGGTTAAAAAGGTTTATTACAAATTAACAATCAAGTTCAGATACATGACTCTTCACACTATGCTATTAAGATACAGAATACCAACAGGTAAGCCCAACCTACGTAAGAAATTGAGGCCGGACAATATTAGGCAGACAAGCAGGTCAGTCAGAGCAATACAAAAGAGCAAGACAAGTGTTTGGTGCTCCGAAAAAAGTCTAAAGTTCTGTCGTCTGTACAGTGAGTAATCTAAATCTCCTAAAACAGAGTCCAAGCTAAAAGGATGGTTTGGTACCCTAAAGAATATACAAAATCAGGAATTTCCATAAAGGAAATAAGAACAAGGTAAGGAAAACTTTGGTAGGAAAGTGTCAGCATTTCAGAAGCGTGTTTAAGGGGCTTCTATGGGTCAGAGAATAAGCATTAGCCTAAGCCATACTTGGGAAAGAACCAAAGGTAAGCACAAAGGTCTACACTTCACAGAGTCAAAGGGAAACTGTGGTAAGGGAACCTGAAGGGATCAGGAAAGCATCTCCCAAGATCAAAAGGGGCATCTGAAAGGACGCTGGAAAGCATCTGCAAAAATCTAAAGGGTATCTGAAACTCCAACGGTTTGCCCACTAAGTTATAACACACAAGACTCTTCTGGGTATCACCCCTTTGTACGCATCAGGGGTCCATTGCTCTCATCAATTTCTCATCTTACAGACTGCAACATCTGAGGAAAATCTTACACTGGACATGGGAATGACACCTCCATCTCAAGCACAGGTTAGATCGCAACATTGCTGAATAGGCCTTTCAGTTGACACTCTGGCTCCTTATGTTCTTTCATCAAGGCCTTCTTCTCAGACTCTCTTTTCTATCGCTGATACAATAATGTATCTATTCTTAAACTAACAATGCATGTGAATACCTGCAAGAAATGTCACGTTAGCAGAAATCGGAAAACAGTATTTATGCAGCATGGTAAACTGCAAGCCTAGTCAGGACAGGTTAAAGCATTAACCCAGTGGTGCACATTTAATATGCGTGTGAACATTTAGAGACAAATGAATATAAGTTTCTTCTGCATTAGATTCACATTATATGTACCATACAGTAAATCTTTAAAATAATCATGTGCAAATATGTTTAGGAACTACATTTAAATCAAATATATGTGTAACATTAGTGCACACATTACATAAACTTTTTATCGTTTTAAAGGAATTCACATACAGTTTGCTAATCAATAAATGTTATTCAAGATATACACATTATGCAAGTTGAATTTCATATTTATAGTAACAGTGAATGCACTCTATTTAATAATGATGTCAAGTGCAAAACTCACATTAAACGTTAAACTACACAAGAAACATGTGCTGAGTGCATGTTCATATCATGTATTTGTTAAGTATCTGTGACATATTTGTGACCTATTTCTGATGTATAAAGGGTGGGCAATTCTGCTTTGCACCAGCTGTCAAGCCTGATGATACTGGCCTTCAAACTTTTCATACATTGAAAGGAACCAAAGTGACAGCGGTTCCTGTCAACGTAGAGAGTTCCCTGCAGAGCAAGCACACAACTTTACATTTGGAGGGTGAAGGTCCCATGGAATGACAGAGGTAGTGTCCTCCACCATCCCGACAGAGGACCCTTCATCTGCAAAACTCTAAATCAGGCTCCTAGACATTTTGGGTGAGATTTAGTAAGATTTTGTACCTTGTTTGCGTCACAAAAATTTCGCAAAACGGCGCAAAATCTTTTTTCCCTATTTACTTTCCAGCACTATACTTGTTTAGCTCTGGATATAACGGAAAAGTAAAGCCAAGCAGCGGATAGCGCTGCTTCGTATTACTCTGTGCTATGGGGGCGTACCCAGGGAAGATCTAGACGTTCCCATGCAACCACCCAAGGTTTCTTACGCTAAACCCAATTTACTAACTAAAGTAGATTATGTTGAGCGTGTGAAATCTGTGCCCTTTTCAAGTAGGCGCACCGAAGGAGAAATGCCTTCATTTCTCCTTCCATCTCCTACTTTGCATGTGTGCTGCACACTTTGCATGTGTGATGCACTGTGTAGCACAAATACAAAGTCGGAAAACTTTGCACTGTGTCTGGGTATTGTATTTTGTACAGAAAGGATATCCTTCCTGTACAAAACCTATGCAAGACTAATGCACACACCCTAGTGCTTGGCGCACATTAGCTGTAATCAGGGCCGGTGCAAGGGAAAGGGGAGGAGAGAGACATATCTCTGAAGATATGGCATTCTCCAGCTCCCTCCCTGACGCGCAACGCAGCGCTGCCTTGTGGGGGGGCTGCGCTGCATGATATTTGTTGTAAATCTCCTCTTTTATATCATACTGATTCTGGCAATGTGTTAGAGAATATCAACATCGCCCTCTCAGAGTCCATTCCACACAAAATCCAAAAGAATCTTTGGGGTAAAATCTCCCCAAGGGCAGCATCCTGTTCCTACACTTGTGGTGCCAGACTTTTATAGAAAGAACAACAACAAAAAGAAAGGGCATAGGGGGAAGAAGACAAACTTTTCCAGAAACATGTGTACCATACATTGTGTTTCATTTATAAATACTAATTCATTATCATGATAAATGAAAAAGAAGAAAGTTAGGACATACCAATTTGAGGAAGTATGTGCCTGAATTCATAGCTGACACAACTCGGAAAGAATTCCTCATTTTTAAAGAGTACAAGTGTGTGGTACGCCTAGATATCGCCTATTTTATGTGCTTGATAAGGTCTGTGGGTCATACTCTGGGTAACTATTTATAGAACATTGATACATTATAACATAAATGACAAATAAGCAACAATTAGGGGAAAAGAAATGAAAGTATAAGTAAGAATTTCTAATGTTGACAGAGCGGTTTAAGGGCCAGCCTTGGGGTCATAAATCCAGATTTCAAGAAGCTACAGACGGTTCTTTTGAAGCTATTTTTCAGAATTTGAACTGATATCAGTAAATACAGTTTTATTGAGCTTACTTTGAACATATAACCGTAAATTCTTAGTAGTCTCCTTTGCTCTAGATGTAACACAGAAACTTTTATTTTAACAACATAGGATTGCTAAATGGGCAGCCCCTGAACGCTAGGAAATCAAATTCGTTGAAATTAAATAGTCAGGGTGGCGGTGCTCTGAACTACTCCATACTGGGTTACTTCTGAAGTAAATTCTGTTAACAGATAATGACATTTGGCTGGAAGCTTCCTTTCAACATCTGCTGTAGGTATGAAAATATCCGGTGTGCGCCATATGACAGTTTTACATAATGTATTCGCTCCCTGTATGTATGTACTTGTCATTCTTGAGTTAATCAGGACATTAGTGAATAAATCAGCGGTCCCATATTCAGTAAACAGATCAAGCGGATTTTAACCCGAATTAGTGAAACATTGATTATTTGAAAAATAAATCGTACTCTGGTAATATAATTACCTTGACGTAGGCAGTGGTTCAGTCTCCGTTGCGGGTGCTGGAGGACGGGTTGTCCTTACCGACAAGTACAGACAAATGCCACTTTTTTTAACACTTGATATAACTATGCATATGTGCTGCTAACAAATTGACTATAAATTGTGCACCCAGTATGTGCTCTACTTAAACATTTTGACCAGTTCCACATACATTTATGACTAGATAATTTGAGCAATTGAATACACACTTTAGCCAAATTTGGAAACTCAAATATCAGGACCACGTTCTGGTTTAGCAAGGCTCGAAGGTTTCTTCGGGCTTCAGGAAGAACCAGTTCTAGTACTTGGCCGATGACTGTTGCATTCAGAAACTGAACAGGCTTTAGGCCGACCAAACCCTGGTACTTGAACAAACAAGTCTCTCCAGAGGTTCTCGCTAATCTGCGGTAATTCCATTAATCCCCACAATTTGTTAGGCGTTATTGACATTTAAATGCACCTCTGTTCATATTTGGAATACAGCTAAATAACAGCAGTTAGAGCCCTCAGTGGCATTGTCCCTAGAGAAAACAAGACAAATGCCCCCTCTGCTAGTTTAGGTAGTAAAATGCACCAATAACTAGGGTTCTGTGGGGGGCCCTTGGTTCCTGGTGTCAATGCTACACTCCACTTAAAAAAATAATTAAGTTGTGTCCCTTTGAGAGGATGTCCTCAGCAAAGGAAAACAACTTAATTATGTTTTAAGTATTTGTAGCTTTCATAACTGTGAAGCCTGCATTCTGCAATCACTCCATGCTTCTCTGTTTTATGCCTGACTCCTCTTTTCTCTCTGTCTTTGCACTGCTAGTCACCTCTCTCATCACTGAAATGCTTACCTGGCTCCCACTGATCTGTGCTATCTTGTTTGTGTTATCACCCTGCCTTATTATGCTAAATCATTCTTCTTCCCTTCTCTACCTTCAAATCTGCCCTGGTTCCTGCTCGTGTTCCATTCCCTATCCCCACATGTCCAATTCCGGTGTACTTCGTTTTTTTTGTTCAGCTACATAAACAGCAATGTTATTTTCTGCATTTTCAATTGTTTTTTAGCCCTGCTTTGGTCTCTCTGCTTGACAATTTACAAAAGCTAGTGGATCATGGCAGTTTCTCTGTACTGGTACCATTAGATCTATCAGCTGCATTTCACACAGTGTCTCGAACCATATTGATCAACCATCTGCCGGAGGCAGACATCAAGGGTCCGCTCTGGGCTGGATTAAGTACCATTCATTCAATCATTCCCAGGCTGTTTATCTTGCTCGCTACTGCTCGGACTTCAAAGCTATTATACATGGAGTTCCTCGGGGTTTCTTCATGAGTCCTGTCCTTTCAACCTATTTGTTCATCCTTTGGCAAATTGATTCACTGGGATAGCCGTAGGTTTATATACTATGCCAATGACTCTTCTTGTTTCATCTAGTAATCTCTTTCAGGGCAGAGGCCCCCCTTTTCATGACTGCCTTATAATGAATGGTGTATGAAACGATGAAGAACACTCTGAAACGAAATATTGATAAAACTGAGATTATCCTCTTTTACCGTAGGAAAAGCCTCAAACTGTACCATGTGGCTTTTGACCCACTCACTGTGGCCCCCACCTGCACCAGCTGCCGCTGCGCGTACCCTATAGTAGTTGCATCGGTACACCTCGCCCCACAACCCTCGCCACCCAAATGATACACAGACAAGTAAGTTTGGGAATAAGAAGTTGCAGGTTTATTTGTGATACAAATAACAGAGCGGGTTAACTGACAGGCGACCCCCCTAAGCCCCGCAACCCCTTGTTGCAGGGCGCCTGAAGTTGAGCCAATGACGCGGACACAATGGCCCTGGCCAGGTGTCGATCCTGGGAGGCACCAGCCTCCCACCGGTGGACCTATCGTCCACCTGCCCCACCCTCCAGACAAGGGAGAGTCAACTCACACCTTGCCCATCCAGGCGGGGTGTTTATTAGCAAACCCCCGGTTGTTCAGGCTTACAACCGCCCTAAGGACTAACGGGGTGCCGTTGAACCAAGTCACAGAGAAGGGCCCCTCGGCTTACATATGACTCAGCGCTGTGCCTTTGCACTGGGGCTTCAGGTCCTGTTCCTGCGCCTGTCCTGCATGGGGGGGGGGCGGGGGGGGGGGGTGTCGCCTTGCACTTTATCCACAGCCTTGGGGGTGGCACCCCCTGCGCCCAGGGCCCCCACTACCTAGCCTTAGTCCTCCCTTATCTACACCCGGCTGATTCTAGCGCCTCACCCAGGTCTAATAGGAAGATCGCCATACCCACTTTGGACAGATGCACCCCATCAGATTCCCAGCACCCAATGGATTTGGCGTGCAGCAAGCCATGCCTAATGCCCTGGGCGTGGCCCCCGCTGCGCCCAGAGCCCCCACTACCTAGCCCTTTATTCTCCTCTATCTGCATCCGGCTATTACTGATGCCTCCCCTAGATCTAATAGAATATTGCCCTGCCTACTTTGGACAGATGTACCCCATCAGACTCCAGCAACTAATGCATATAGCGTGCAGCAAGTTGTGCCTTATGACCCACCCCTCGCTGCTCGCCGAATTTGCGCATAGCTGCGTTTACGCGCCTGCGGGTAACTTCTAGCGCCTCCTGCGATGTAGCCCCCTGCCATGTTGGTCTTGGAGATATTCCTGACCACAATACGCTGCATTGTCCCAACTCCCTGCTCGTGATGCTCGAGTCTCTCCTCATTGCGTCCAATACACGCCTCCCGCCTAATGTTACCAGGTCGTTCCCCCCTAGGTGCACCACTAGGATTTTTGGCGGCCGCCTCTTCTCCTGCAATGTCCTACGCAGCGTCACCAAAAGTGCCGCCCGATGCATTCCGGGGAAACCAAACCAAGATATATTAGTGTTGGTGAAGCCATGCTTCCAAGTGTTTGCATTCACCCATCTCGCCAGTCTTGTGACATAAGAGTGCCCCAGCACCCACACCTCTGTCCCTGCAATGAAGCGGGCATTGTGGGGGGCACCCCACCTGCCAAGTTATAACTACCCTCTTGTTATTATTCCTAACCCAAAGCCCTTGAGGGGTGACAAGGCGGCCTTCTGATTTGCTAATGCCCCATATCAGGAATACAACTCTCCAAGTTGCATGTGGCCCTGCTAAATCATCTCACATCTGCTAAGGATAACCATCTGTGATAAGAGCCCTAATAAAATTAGATATCAAAGACATCCCCTAGCTCCCCTAGCTTGCAGGTATTCTTTGAAAAGAGGCTCAACCGCCTACATCAATGGAGAACTCCAAGATCAATGCAAACCGTTTTATTTCCTAGGCCGATGGTATGGACCATACGCCGTGGACCGGGAGCATTGACTGCTATATTCAGGGCTTACTTCTAAAGCCTTGTCTATTCAGAACCTATCCCGAAGCTCTCCTAATGATGAGCCCCTAAGTGTGCAAATCTGCCGTCAAGCGGAGGTCAGTTGTTGGCACGTTCCCCAAATAGCACGCAGGAAAACCATTGTGCATTATCACCCCGTCCTCAGGGTATGATCTTGGGAAGCCTGGCTATGAAACCCATAAATGACTTTGAGCTGGAGGGTAATTCAACACAACCTAATATACAGCACTGCATTGCCAAAATAGTACCTTTCCTATTGTACAGCAGCTGTATGGGGGTACTTTCTATTGTATTATGGAAGTGTGTCTGAAGGAGGCAAAGTGCTGACCTAGCGGTCCTTGCTCTGCACTTTCCTAGCCCACAGGTGCATCGCGTTACTTTTACTACTTTATTTGCTCTGTTGTGGTGTGACTATTCTGCTTCTGTCTTTTTTTCGCAATGATCAATTCGTTAAGGTGTGACACCGTTCATTTCCTGCCTCTAAAATTCTGGAAAGATCTGATATAAATCTATTTATACGGTCAGTAAGCTAAGTGATAGGTCCTTTCTGGCGATATTAGTAAAGAAAACTGAATCTGTTGTTGCTTTTGTGTTGCTTTAGCTTTAACGGATCTTTACCCCCCAAATTCGTATAGATGTCTTCTGGTCTGTAATGTAGATGGTGGCTGTTGGCCCTGCATTGCTCTTTGTAACAGAAGCAAAACCGGTTCCCTGAACTTGAGGCAGTCTTCATCCATTCTTAAAATGGAGCTATAATATCAGTTTCATGTCAGTGTAACCTGCGGGCTCAGCAGCCCTCACCTTAATCGGAATGACCATTTCCAAGCAGAGATGAGATAGGCCGGTGTAGCCAGTCACAATTTTTCTCAAGGCCACCTATAATAGGCATAAATCGAGTGAGGTGATAGCTCCTTAGTGTGGCACAGGGCCATGTCAGTGTCGTCTTTCCCATATGCCAGTGTGAACAGTGCTTTACTTTCTTATGCACCTAATGTGCAAAATCAGGTATGTGCTGACATACATTGCCATTGAATTGGACTGTTTATCAATTCAAAATGATGTTGCGATACCCGCATAATTGTTGTTGTTGCCTTTGCTCTAATACATGTGAGCTTCCCCTGTAAATATTGAAAGATTCTGGTCTTATGTAAGACAACCTATCCGTCCCGGACCGCTCGGTAAACAGTGTTACAATTCATGACCCCTGGATGCATTCTGAGAACCTCTAATCCAATGTATTGGTCTTATGAGAAAGTTGTTCATCCTTTGGCAAATTGATTCACTGGGATAGCCGTAGGTTTATATACTATGCCAATGACTCTTCTTGTTTCATCTAGTAATCTCTTTCAGGGCAGAGGCCCCCCTTTTCATGACTGCCTTATAATGAATGGTGTATGATACGATGAAGAACACTCTGAAATCAAATATTGATAAAACTGAGATTATCCTCTTTTACCGTAGGAAAAGCCTCAAACTGTACCATGTGGCTTTTGACCCACTCACTGTGGCCCCCACCTGCACCAGCTGCCGCTGCGCGTACCCTAGGTGTTCTATTTGATCAGGCATCCTCTCGTGCTACAGGTCAGAAAATGGTCTTCCTTTCTCCTGTTGAAACTCTGCGAAAGACCCTTCCTTCCTTACTTGCCAAGAAAGGCCAGTCATTTGGTAAGTCAGTCCACCATCCTTAGTCGGTTTCCTTATGGCAATACTACCTTGTTTTAACTCACCTTCATACCTTATTCAGAGACCTCAGCACATTGAGAAATCTGCAGCTCCGTTTATTGCTTCTGTTCTGCCCTCCTTATATCTTTTCAGTGGCTACCATTCTCTAAAGTGATTCTTTTTGTGTCCATGTGCATCAACTTTTAACGCTTTTCATCATTCACGTCGAGCTTAGTTAAAGCAGAAATTGACTCACTATGTGGCCAGTGGTTTGCTGAGGTAATTCATTGCCGGTTTCCTATCAGTTCCCAAGTTTGGCCACTCCTGATCAGGTGGGTGGTCTTTCATCGTTCTGGCCGACCTGCACTGGAATCAGCTACATGTTCAGGTAAGGGCACATGATCAGTTATTTAATTTTAGAAAAGCCTTGAAGTGGCCTGGCCTTTCATTAATTAAGCTTGGTTCCTCTGCAAATCCTGCTTCCTAGTGCCAAGACACCTTCTAGACAACCTTATGGGTCATTACATAACGTAAAACATGACGGAGGAGGACGCCGTTTTTTCGCGCTGTCTCACGAAGCCACGCTGGAACCAGGGGATGCTGTGACAAAATTTCTTTAAGAGTTTCTTGTTAATAGAACTACCACATATTCCGTCAACAATAAGAAGATATTAGTAGACGATAAACGGAGGTCCCCCTTACCCTTCTACTCTGGTTCCATTGCTATTGGAATATTATCCATCTTGGATGCGGCTTGAACATACAATGTGGAAACACCTTATATTATGGGTGTAAATCGATTGTAGTTGAATCCTGAATAGACATCTACCAACAATATTTGATCTGTTGAGACAGAACCCTAAACGTACAGGTGTTTGAAAGACGTGATGCCACGTGTCCCATAATATAACTAGATGGTTATACTTACGCATTCCCTTTACAACGGGAGAAGATCCAGGGACATCACCGCTAGTGACCAACTTGCCCTGAAGAAGTCCCTTGAGGACGAAACGCGTCGGCTGTAGATCCTGTGTATAGTTTTTACCTACTGAATTGAATAAAGAACTTTCAAGAACTAAAGAGAAATTTGATGTGATCATTACTGTTTGTCTTATTAGAGCTAACAGTTTTTCAAAAACGTTTAAGTGGTGAACCTTGACCTTTTTTTTAATCATAACGTAAAACATGCCAACAAACGAATTGGCAAGAAATATGGCCAAATTGTTTGCATGCAATTTTTATTCTGCAAGGCTATTTTTGCAGACTAATTTACTGCTAAACTTTTTTATCAATAAAATCAGATGCATGGATAGATGGTGCACGTAAATATTGTTGCACCACCATTTTTGCGAGCTAAATCTGGCTCATATAGAATTTGTGGGAAAACAATGCAGTGCAAAGAACATTTGGGGAAAGTGTTTCCACACACCGTTCTGAATGTAAAAATTAATTCCATCATGCAATGTGCCTGGTTGAAATTTTTCAAACAATATATTGGTAGAGAATACCATTTGCATAATTCCAGTAAAATTATATGTGAAAGTGCCTGCTTGGTGTGTTGCTGCTGGCTGCCTGTTCTAATCCTGCGCAGCGGGCGCGCCGCTGGTGTGCCGAAGGCGCGCCAAAGGCAAGCCAGTCTGCGCTCGTCGGCGCCCGGAACGCGACCAGCGCCAGAACCCCTGGTCATTTCAAATCTCGATTATATAGTAGACAGCAGTTGTTGGATCTGGACTCGGGCTCTTGCAGCTTGCACGATGTGTTCCCGCAAGATAAGATCACTGGTGAGCTTGCTTGCCCAAAATGCTCATATCGGCCGATCAAAGTACTGTTAACAGTCTTGATCAAGCTGGGAGGAGGGGGGGAGGTTTGAATGCCGGGATGTCTGAAGCCCCAAAGAATAGGGATGTGGTAGATACTCTTATTAATTCCCCCACACAAGATCTAAATAGGGTCCCTAAGCCAGCTCGGCAGCAGCATATTCAATGTGTTCTGCTGAATGTTCGGTCCGTAGGGAAACATAAATATCAGATTGACGACTTGATCCAAAATACAACACCTGATATAGTCTTTCTGATGGAGACCTGGACAGATAACGCCTCTGGTTCAGATTGGAACATTGTGCTACCAAAGGGTTATGTAGTCACCTCACAAGACAGGGAGGAAGGCTGAGAAGGGGGTATAGCTATAATATACCAGGACTTTTTAAAGGTGCGTGTGGAAGCTATCTCGGACCTACCGGCGGAGGCGCTGTATTTTACCATAAAATCAAATAACCTTTTTAATTTTCAGGGACTTTTGATTTATCGCCACCTGGACCTAGGGCCGCAATTTCACAGGCACTAATGACGCATTTGGAGTCATATACAGACCCCCACCCCCTCACAATTCTCAGTGATTTTAATTATCACCTGGAATTAATAAACAACTTACATACAGGTAGACTACTAGATAAACTAGCAGCCTTTGGCCTTAGCCAGCTAGTTAATGAAGCCACCCATCAGGCAGGCCATACTCTGGATGGCATTTTTTCTAATAATGCAGATATTAATCTGACCAGAGTAACATCCCTCCGATGGTCAGACCATAAAGCTGTCTATTTTAACATCAGGGTCATTCAGCCGACTTACCAAACTCAAACTAAAGCAGTGAAGGTAAAAACTAGATGCTGGAACAAAGTCCAAGCCAACGAACTAGAAATGGCCCTTGGCCAACTCCCTCTTTCACTGGCTAAGGACAATAACGAGGCAGCGTCTGCATTTAATAAATGGCTCTTGACAGAGCCTGATTGTGTGGCACCTGAAAAATTGGTTACGGTCAAGAGACTAAAGCCCTCGTATCCTGGTACAGCTCTGAGCTGAAAGGTCTAAAAGTACATTGCAGGAGAGCTGAATGTCTTTGGCGACAAGATTATAGTAAAGATAAGAAAACAACTTACAATCTTGCCCTCCAACAGTATAAGGACGCAATCATTGCCGCAAAAAGATTATTTTATACAACCAAGATCGAGGAAGCCGGTAATTCCACTAAGGAACATTTTAAAATGGTCACACTGTTGTCTAAATCTCAGCAGGTAAATGTTTTCCAACCAAACCAAGTTATGTGCAATAAACTGGCCATATATTTTCAGAATAAGGTCTAAGTAATTTTTGTTTTTGTATTTTGTATTCCTCATATACCAATATAGGTGTTCTAGATGGGAAGTCCCGACCTCTCTCCTCTGATCGAGATGTTCCGGCTCCGGTGTTTGAGACTCGTGGAGAGAGAGAAGGGGTATGACCCTCTAGCAGCTACTGTTTTCTTAATCCACTCCATTTCACACTACCTTGGTGACCCTGTGTTACTTTGGAGGAAAAGAACCGACAGTGCCCAGGTGAAATCATTGGAATACAGTAATCTGTTCCGCCAAGCCACAGGGCCACCCAGACCTTACCGTAGCTTGTGTTGTCACATGCTATATCGGACTCACTTGTGAAAATGATATGTTTCAGGCACTCTGTAAAAGTGGGGGCATTAGCATCTTTCCAAGCCCTACATATTTCTCGTCTTGCCAAGATGATAACATAGAAAATAAATTTGGATGCCCTGTCATTAAAATTATAATCTGTATCTAATCCAAACAGGATAATCCCCGGGGAAACCACCAGTTGTGTGTGTAGTACATCAGTCAAAAATTCCTGTACTTTGGTCCAATAGCTTATTATCATCGGACAATCTACAAACATATAAAAGTCATCAGCTGCCGGTTGTTTACACCTGGGACAATAGTGTTCTACGCCAGTGATTTTAGCTAGTTTTTTCGGTGACATATATACTCTGTACATAGTTAAAAGATGGTTTCTCTTAAGAGGGGCTGATTTGACCACTGTTTGCAGCATAGTGAAAGAATCCCCCCAAAGGTCCTTTATATTGTTAAGATTTATACTAGTAACACTACCCCACAATTTTGGAAGTTCGGGTTCTGTCACTCCCTCTGCCTCGATCATGGCCCAGTACCAAAAAGATACCTCCCTCTTTCAACCACCCTTCCTCGATATTGAGTCAAACTTTGGGTTAGGTGTATCAAAATCCCAGGATATGGTTGCCCACCATCCTGACAGCTGATACTATTTGAACCTAGTAAGAGTCCCGCCAGTCAAACTAGACAGGGATTCCCAGTCCATAAGCTGTGAATTCTTTTGCAAATCACGCCAGCACATTAATCCTGCCAATTTAAGGGGGCGTGATAAATGGTCATTAAGGCAGTCTGGCGTCCCTGGAGAGTCCCATATCGGGGCCTGGGGTGCGTAGTATGGAATTACAAGCCTTTTTCTAATAAATAGCCAATTTTTCAAGGCCGCACCCAAGATCTTAAGCCTCACCTTTTTGTAGAACTTTGGATCGCCCGCCGTATTTGAAAAGAAAGTATTCTTGCCCTTGTGGAATGCCGTGCAATAGTGCCTGAAACAGGAGGCCTAAAGAGGATGCATCCACCTTATCGGTCAAAAGTCTAAAATTTTTAAAATGGAAAGAATGACAGTAAATGAGTAGGTCTGGCAGAGCTAACCCTCCTGTTTTTAAACTTCTCCTTCGTTTTTTCCAGGAGATTCTTGATGTCTTGGTGTTCCAGATAAAGGAACCAATTTTTCCCTGTAGTTTGGCAATGTCTGATGCCTTAAAAATTAGTGGAATTGAGTTGAAAAGAAAAGTGATTTTTGGTAAAATTATCATTTTAATTAGGTTCACTCTCCCAAAGATGTTTAACGGGAGGCCTGACCACCATTGCAAGAGACCGCAAACATCCTTATAGACTCTTGTTAGATTTAATTTGGATATCTTAGAAATATTTTGGGCCAGATGTATACCCAGATATCTCATTCGCAACTTAACACCTGGGGTCACCACCTCCCGGTTCCATTGCATAATCTCGGTTTTATCTTTATTTATTTTGTATCCCGAGATTACCCCAAAGGCCTCTGCCTCATCGAATAGTCTGGGAATAGCTTCGTCCGGATTAGAGGTGAACATAAGCAGATCATCTGCATATTGGGCAAATTTTAAAGCTAGATCTGCGATTTTAAAAGGCTTAATCGTAGGGTCTGATCTTAACTGACAAACAAACAGTTCAATATACAAATTGAACAAAAGGGGAGATAGGGGGCACCAATGCCTGGTTCCACGCGATATTGTAATCCAGTCCGTGAGGAGTCCGTTTACAAGAATTTTTGTTCGAGGGCTCCGATCAGCCAACCACGCCCTCGCCGCCGTCCCCCGCATCCGAAGAGCGACTACGGGAGGAAGGTCCTTCTCCTACCTGGCCGCCAAGACCTGGAACTCCCTCCCGACCGACCTGCGCCTGACCCAAGACCACCTCTCCTTCAGGAAGAAGCTGAAGACCTGGCTGTTCGAGCAGTAGCGGCACCTCCCCCCCCCCCCCAGCGCCTTGAGACCCTACGGGTATGTAGCGTGCTATATAAGTGTCACTGATTGATTGATTAGAAAAAAGAGATCTGATTGATGATATAAAATTCTCAGGAAATCCAAAACCGGATAATGCCAACCATAGATACGACCAATTTACTTGGTCAAAAGCCTTAGCGGCGTCAATAGCTACAAGAGTCAATGGAAGCTTCTTATCTGTAGCGACATCTATGGCAGCAATAGCTTGAAAGGTTAGATCGTTTAGCTGCCTGCCCGGAATAAAGCCTCTCTGATCCCGATGTACTATGGTTTTGATGACTCTTGCCAATCTCCCTGCAAAGATCTTATAGTCAGCGTTTAGCAGCGAGATTGGCCTGTAAGACTCAATTGTTAAGGGGTCTTTATTAGGTTTCAGGATCAGAGTGACTGTGGCTTCTGACCAAGTTTGTGGGGTATTCTCACCTGAAAGATATATTTTGTTAAACAAGGTCGTTAAGACAGAGACCACTTTATCTAAGCCTATCAAATATAACTCTACCGGGAGCCCATCTGGGCCGGCTGCCTTTCCCTTGGTCATTTTTTTGATCTGATTTCGGACTTCACCCTCTGTTATGTTTGAGCACAAGAATGCTGTATCCGTCTCTGCTAGCTGAGGCAACTCGAGCTGATTTAACCAATCTTCTGCTCTTTGAGAAGAAAAACAGTTCTCTTCTATGTGGAGATTTTGCATAAATAACTTGGCCTCCTGGCGGATCTGCTTGTTATCATAAGTGGTGACCCCTGTGCTGCGCACGGATAGACCCTTGATCTGGTTTCTGACCCTGTCACTTCTCGCCTTCCAGGCGAGAAGTCGTCCACTCTTTTCCTCATAGGAACAATTTTGAAATTTGCTTGCATCCCATCTGTCTTTAAGTGTTTTATCTAGATTAGCCTGATATTCCGCCCGGAGGGAATCTAACTCGCTTTGTATAAAAAGCAGGTTAGTCTGCTGATCCAGCGATGCCCTCTGTAGCTGCTGCTCTTTTTGTTTGATCTTGAGAAGACATTCTGCTTCCATCTTCTCCTAGTTTTATTTCTCCAGATCATTAATGTGCTCAGGGATCCTCTCATAAAGGACTTAAAGGCCTCAAAGGCCTCCCATACAACTTGATCAGTCGTAGTACAGCAGTTTAGCCTAAAATACTCATCTACCTGCATCTCCAAGTCATCTTTTACCTCCTCTTTTAGGAGTATTGAGTCCAAATAATTTATGATGACCTTTTGAATACCCGAACGGGTCCAGACAGGCCGGATCAACCATTCAAGTCAAGTCAAGTCAAAAGATTTATATAGCGCGCTACATACCCGGAGGGTCTCAAGGCGCTTGGAGAAGGGTGGGGAATTACTTGTCGAATATCCAAGTTTTAAGTTGCTTTCTGAATGCTAGGTGGTTCTGAGTGAGACGAAGGTGGGTGGGGAGTGAGTTCCAGGTTTTAGCTGCGAGGTAGGAGAAGGATCTACCTCCCATGGTGGATTTATTGATGCGAGGTACGGTAGCAAGGGCTTGGTTGGAGGATCGTAGCTGGCGGGAGGGGGTGTAGAAGGAAAGTCGTGTGTTGAGGCATTCGGGTCCAAGTTCGTAAAGTGCTTTGTGTGTGTGGGTTAGGAGGCGGAAAGTAATCCTCTTATTGACGGGGAGCCAGTGGAGGTTTTTCAGATGACTAGAGATGTGGTCTTTACGCGGGATATCTAGTATGAGTCTGGATGATGCGTTCTGGATGCGTTTTTTCTGGAGTTTTGCGGTAATGCCGGCGTATAGGGTGTTTCCATAGTCCAGGCGGCTTGTAACCAGTGCATGGGTGACCGTTTTTCTGGTTTCGGTGGGGATCCAGCGAAATGTTTTTTTGAGCATGCGAAGAATGTTGAAGCAAGATGATGAAACGGCGTTGACTTGTCTGTTCATAGAGAGTGAGGAGTCCAGGATGACGCCCAGGTTCCGTGCGTGGTCCGTCGGGATGGGTGCTTTTCCAAGGGCCTCTGGCCACCAAGAGTCATCCCAGGCGGAGGGGGAGGTACCTAAGATAAGGACTTCTGTTTTGTCTGAGTTCAGTTTCAGACGGCTGTGCTTCATCCACTCGGCTACTTCTTTCATTCCTTCATGTAGGTTGGTTTTGGCGGTGTTAGGGTCTTTGGTGAGTGATAGGATCAGTTGAGTGTCATCCGCGTAGGAGATGATGTTGAGGTTGTGTTGGCATGCGATGGCCATGAGGGGGCTCATGTATATGTTGAAGAGGGTGGGACTGAGTGAGGATCCTTGTGGTACGCCACAGATGACTTTAGTGGCCTCTGAGTTGAATGGTGGGAGGCGGACTCTCTAGGTTCTTCCGATGAGGAACGAGGTGATCCATTCCAGTGCTGTTCCTTGGATTCCGATGTTTCTGAGGCGCTGTAGAAGGGTGCTATGGCAGACTGTGTCGAAGGCTGCGGAGAGGTCGAGGAGGATGAGGGCGACTGTGTCTCCATTGTCCAGTAGAGTTCGAAGGTCGTCTGTTGCTGCGATGAGGGCGGTCTCAGTGCTGTGTTTGGCTCGGAAGCCGGACTGTGAGGAGTCGAGGGATTTGTTGGTTTCGAGGAAGGCGGCGAGCTGGTTGTTGATGGCTTTCTCGATGACTTTGGCCGGGAATGGAAGGAGCGAGATGGGGCGGTAGTTTTTGAGTTCGGTGGGGTCCGCTGTGGGTTTTTTCAGAAGGGCGCTAAGTTCTGCGTGTTTCCAGCTTTCCGGGAAGGTGCCGGAATTGAGGGAGCAGTTGATGACGTCTCGGAGGTGTGGTGCTATGATGGAGTCTGCTTTGTTGAAGATGTGGTGAGGGCAGGGGTCTGTGGGGGATCCTGAGTGGATGGAGTTCATCAGGTGGATGGTGTCCTCAGTGGAGATTGGGTTCCAGTTATTAAGGATGTTCAAGGGGGGTGAAGGTCCTGCAGAGGGTTGGGTGGGTTGGTCTCCGGGTCGGTTGTTGAAGCTGTTGTGGATGTCTGCGATTTTGTTTTGGAAGAACGAAGCTAGGGAGTCGCAGAGGGCTTGAGAGGGGGTGATGTCATTGGAGTTGGTGGAGGGGTTGGCAAATTCTTTGACGATGTTGAATAATTC
The DNA here is from genome assembly GCF_964263255.1 of Lissotriton vulgaris. Taxonomy (NCBI): domain Eukaryota; kingdom Metazoa; phylum Chordata; class Amphibia; order Caudata; family Salamandridae; genus Lissotriton; species Lissotriton vulgaris. The sequence continues at coordinate 779,726,409 of NC_141698.1, read as the reverse complement.
CTTGCTGTTGTGGGCGTTGTTGTCTAGTCGGTCTTTGAATGCGGCTTTCTTGGCAGACCGGATTAGTTGGTGGTGTATGCGGGTGGCGTTTTTGAAGGCGTCCCTGGTGCTGGTGTTTGGGTCTTTTTTCCAGGACTTCTCGAGAGAGCGACAGAGTTTCTTCGATTTCTTAAGATCATCGTTGAACCAGGAGGCGTATTTGCTGCCTAGTTTGATTTGACGTTTTTTCAGCGGTGCTAGGATGTCGGCGCTGTTGGATAGCCATTGGGTGAGGTTTATGGCTGCTTGGTCGGGGTTTGAGGAGTGGGCAGGGGGGTTTTGAAGAAGCGATGAGGAGATCTGGTTGATGGTGATTTTGTTCCATTTTCTTCGCAGAGTAGGTTGAGGATGGTTGTGAGTTGTGGTCTTATTGTAGATAAAGTGTACGCAGCTGTGGTCCATCCAATGGAGAGTAGTGGTGTGACTGAAGGAGACATGTTTGCTGGAGGTGAAGATAGGGTCGAGTGTGTGACCTGCGATGTGGGTGGGCGTAGTGACAAGTTGTTTGAGTCAGGAGCAATACACTCCAGATTAGCAAGCTTTCCAGCAATTACAAACGAGGATGTATGTAAACTTCTCGTTTCTATAAAATCTGGTTCACCCAAAGACCCTTGTCCCCCTGCGATTATGCATCTGGCCGCTAGGAGAATTGGAGATGAATTGTCTCCTTTAGTCAATCAAGTGTTGGAATCAGGTAGCTACCCAGTTTGTTGGAAAAAAGCAATGATTAGGCCAATCCTGAAAAATCCACCCTAGATCCCTTGGAGCCCAAGAACTATCGCTCGATCGCTGGATTACCCATAGCAGCTAAAATCTTGGAGAAGTCGGTGAATAAGGTGCTAACTGAGTACCTGGACACCAACAACCTGCTGGACTCTACTCAGCGTGGCTTTCGGTCATACCACTCTACTGAATCTGCTCTGATTGTAGCAACTGAGGAGATCCCCAGAATAGTTGATAGAGGGGGCAGAGCACTCCTCGTACTATTAGATTTGTCAGCAGCTTTTGACACCGTGAATCACACGGTGTTAGTGCAGCGGCTGCAGGAAGTGGTGATCGAGGGCTCGGCTCTGACCCTCCTCTCATTGTTTTTGGAGGGGAGGGAGCAGAGTTTGTACTGGGATGGCATGCAGTCAAACAGTTTCCATCTACCCTGTGGGGTTCCACAGGGATCAGCCCTATCACCAACGATGTTTAATATCTATGTCATTCCCCTGGCCAGACTAATCAGGAAGCATGGTCTCGCACTGGTATCTTATGCTGATGATTCTCAACTTGTAATCTCGATAGCCAAGCAACCTGAAGATACAGCTGTTAGGTTTCATGCTTGCCTTACTGAGATCATGACCTGGATGAACCATAGCATCCTGAAAATTAACACAGATAAGATGGAGGATATTGAGTTTGGTCAGGGGCGATCCCTGTGGAACGACTCCTGGTGGCCGGTGAGAGCCGGGGAACGCCCCAGCCCCGTGCCCAATGTCAGAAACCTCGGAGTCATCTTTGATAGCCGTTAAACTTCTCCGCTCAGGTAAATAGTCTTGCCTCTTCCTGCTTCTTTCTAATAAAAATTTTGAGAAAGATATTCCCTTTCATTGCCCAGGAATTACAAAAGAAAGTGATGGTGGATCTCTTATTATCTAAACTTGACTATTGCAATGCTCTGCTGTTGGGGATTGATAAAACTCAGATGAGTAAGCTGCAGTCATTACAGAATGCTGCAGTAAGGCTGCTTTTAAATATACCTAGAGGTCAATCAACCTCGACAGGAATCAGAGCACTGCATTGGCTCCCTGTGCAGTAGCATGTGGAATTCAAGGCTCTATGCTTGGTTCATAAAGCATTGTACGGGGGAGGGGCTAAGGACATCCAAAAAATGTTTATGCCCTATACCCCCGCTCTCGCCCTAAGATCCAGTAATCTGGGCCTTCTCCAGATTGATAGGATTAGGCGAGTGAGATGGGGTGGAAGAACTTTTTCAAACTGTGCAGCAAAGTTATGGAACAAAATGCCAACAGCCATGAGAGTTCAGTCAAATCGACAATCCTAGGAAAGATCTGAAAACGTGGCTGTTTACCTCAAGCTAGCTCCTGTAACATAGGCTGTACCACTTCCATACACACCACCGCCAAGACGCCACGGCATTCGAGCGCTTTACAAACATATATCCTATCCTATCCTATCACTCTATTCCAGAGCCCTAGCTTTCTACTCTTTGTAGGATAGTGGCCCTTTTTGACATTATCACTCCCACTTTGTGCCTGGTATTTTATGGGATTTCGACTGCAAGTACACTAGGTTCCTGCTAACCAGGCACTCAGTGCCAGATCTCTTTCCCACAAACAGTGCAATTGTACCCCAATTGGCAATACCTTAAGCACTCCCTGTAAGTCCTTAGTAAGTGGTACCTCTGGTACCTAGGGCAAGGACGCTACATAGGGTCGTAAAGGGCTGCAGCACGAATTGTGTCACATTAAAGGACCCCTTGCCAAATACATACAGACTGACACTACAGGCTGCGTGTCTTAGTACAGACAAAAGTGAAAACACAACATGGCACATATCCCTGAGTGCTATGTTCACATACACTGCACGCAGTATAGGTAAGTCATCCCTACAGCAGGCCTTACAGTCCTAAGGAAGGGTGCACTCCACTACATCTAAGGACAGATCTGCATGAGCAAATATGCCCCTGTGCTGTTCAGCTCTATTACTGCCAGTGAACAGGGAAGCCATTTTAAGTAGATGTGCTGGAAATTGGTGAAAATAAGTTCCCCTGCTAAATGATGTCTTCACCCAAAATAGGAATGTTTAGTATCAAACATTTCCTAATATTAAACCCACACTGATGCCAGTGTTGGATTTATTAATATATTCACATAGAGAGCACCATAAAGTTGCCCCCTGAAAACCTATCAGCTACTGGTGTGCTGACTAACTCGTTTTCACTGGTTCACTGATAGAATATCGATGTAAAAAATATTGATGTCAAAAATATCGCAAAAAAATATAGACTACAAAAACATCGACTCCAATACCTAGACATGTAAGTACAAAAATATTGAATCAAAAATATTGATGTTAAAAAATAAATTAAATGTAATATATATTTCTATAAAATATTACAAATAAACTTAATTTTTAACACCATTGATGCTGGTGTTATTCTCCTCCAGTGCTGAATGACATTGATTCCCATTATTCATGACGAGCTCAGCTCGTCATGAGTGTACGAGAGGTGTACCTCATGACGAGCTGAGCTCGTCATGAGCGTCGAAGGGGTTAAAAAACACACACAAACATAATAATCTATACATATATATTTACTTTAAAATAATGAATAGACTATTATCACTAATTTATTTTACAACTACTAAATATGTAACATATATATTAAAAATACAAACAATTCTTATACAAAAAGCATACATCACATACATATAAAATATATACTAAAATACATAACAATAAAAAAACGAAATTTTTAACAACTATATTTTTGCAAAACGATATTAAACACTTCGATATTTTTAAAAACCATATTATTTACCTTAATTCGATATTCTTGACCACAATATTATTGCTGGCGATTTTTCTGACCCACGATATTGATGGCTCAATATTTCTGCTACTCGATATTTTGTACTCAATATTGTCTCTGCACTGTTTTCACCAGCTTGCCACCAGAGACAAGTTTTTGACCTCAGAGGGTGAGGGAATTTGCTCTCAGGAGGCAAGAAACCAAGGAGAAAATGTACAAGAGAGTGAGGCATTAGCCGTCATGGCTTAACCCCTCACGCCGCCACTTCTGAAACGCAAGGCTGTGCCATATTTACAAGGATACGGTGCAGCCTTGCGTTTCCCCCTGCACTGGTGCTACACCTAGCAGTTTAGCCCCAACGCAGGCCCCTTGCTCCATGGTGCAAGTATGTCTGTGTGCAGGGGAGGATTGTTTATGTATAGTAAGGTGTCCATTCCTACTCATAAAAATCCAGAAATGCCATTTCGTCACTTCTATGTGTGTTGCTTAATGCAGCACACATGGAAGTTACAAAATGTAATTTTGTTTATGGAATGTTTATGTGCAGGAAGGGTCACCTTCCTACACATATCACAATCCAAGGCGTTTTGCTTTTTCCATGCATGCAGCACAAGGCAGCACACATGGAAAAAGCATGGAGAAATAAAGCATATCTTCTCGTTTTGCCAACTAAAGACCAGGTTTTTCCTGGTCTTAATTTTGGCTCTGCCTCCTATTTACGCTGCCCTTGTAAATAAGGGGCAGCGTCAAAATCAATGGGTGTTGCGATGGAATGCCCATCACAACACCCACTGCCCACCCCTTTCAGGCTAAGCGTATTGTGAAAGGGTGCCTTATTTACAAGGCAGCGTTAAACCACGTTAAGTGGCTTAATGCTGCCTCGTAAATAAGGCAAGGCACCTATCACAATCACAAAGTCACTGAAAGTGACATTGTGATGGCGATGGTTTAAACCCCCACCCACAGGATGACCTGCAGTTTAGCATTCCAAGGCAGGGGAGCTTCAAACAGCCCACTGCCTTTGATATGCAAATCTGGCGTCTCTCACAGGAAAGTGACCCCCTTTGCCCAGAGCCCTGTGGCACCTGGACAGGTGGGAAAATTAGCTAGTTAGATAGGTGTGCCAACCCACAGGCCACTACCACTCCTAAGGTGGGCTACCTGAAGTTGAGGCAATGTTTCAGAGTTAGCCATCTTGGTGATGGCAAACCTAGGAATCTGGGACAGGGTTATGCCAAGTGGGCAGTGGCAGTGTCCCTACCGCTTTTTTGCTATAGCGCTCGCCAGTGCGTGGGTGAATGCTACCTGTGCGCTGTGCGCTTAATTTTGGTGTGTGAACTTTAAACTGTATTTTTAAAACCACATTTGTCCAGACCTGGCAGTGTTCCTACCGCTTTACTGCAGCGTGGTCAGTGTGTGGGTGATTGCTACCTGTGCGCTGCGCGCTCAACCTGGCGTGTGATCTTTTAAACTTTTATTTGTAAAATTGTACTGTCCTGACCTGGCATAGCGCCGTGACAGCTCGCACAAGCCTCAATGTGCTCTTGCTGATCCCGCCATCTGGATTCTGCTCGGCTGAGCTTCACTAGCGGAAACGCTTTACTCTTTACCATCACCTAGCAACGAGGTGCTGGACTCGCCCCTCCCTCCCGCCTCGGTCTGACGCCGGTGACTAGCACCGTTCGAGCAGAGGGCGTGGAGGGTCCGAGCCAGCACTTCCGGAAGCTGCCTGCAGCGCTCTAGCTGTTGGGCGCTGGGGGGGATATAAGGCACTGGAGCCTGCTCCCTCGTGTGGTAAGTGGGCAGTGGCAGTGTCCCTACCGCTTTTTTGCTATAGCGCTCGCCGGTGCGTGGGTGAATGCTACCTGTGCGCTGTGCGCTTAATTTTGGTGTGTGAACTTTAAACTGTATTTTTAAAACCACATTTGTCCAGACCTGGCAGTGTTCCTACCGCTTTACTGCAGCGTGGTCAGTGTGTGGGTGATTGCTACCTGTGCGCTGCGCGCTCAACCTGGCGTGTGATCTTTTAAACTTTTATTCGTAAAATTGTACTGTCCTGACCTGGCATAGCGCCGTGACAGCTCGCACAAGCCTCAATGTGCTCTTGCTGATCCCGCCATCTGGATTCTGCTCGGCTGAGCTTCACTAGCGGAAACGCTTTACTCTTTACCATCACCTAGCAACGAGGTGCTGGACTCGCCCCTCCCTCCCGCCTCGGTCTGACGCCGGTGACTAGCACCGTTCGAGCAGAGGGCGTGGAGGGTCCGAGCCAGCACTTCCGGAAGCTGCCTGCAGCGCTCTAGCTGTTGGGCGCTGGGGGGGATATAAGGCACTGGAGCCTGCTCCCTCGTGTGGTAAGTGGGCAGTGGCAGTGTCCCTACCGCTTTTTTGCTATAGCGCTCGCCGGTGCGTGGGTGAATGCTACCTGTGCGCTGTGCGCTTAATTTTGGTGTGTGAACTTTAAACTGTATTTTTAAAACCACATTTGTCCAGACCTGGCAGTGTTCCTACCGCTTTACTGCAGCGTGGTCAGTGTGTGGGTGATTGCTACCTGTGCGCTGCGCGCTCAACCTGGCGTGTGATCTTTTAAACTTTTATTTGTAAAATTGTACTGTCCTGACCTGGCATAGCGCCGTGACAGCTCGCACAAGCCTCAATGTGCTCTTGCTGATCCCGCCATCTGGATTCTGCTCGGCTGAGCTTCACTAGCGGAAACGCTTTACTCTTTACCATCACCTAGCAACGAGGTGCTGGACTCGCCCCTCCCTCCCGCCTCGGTCTGACGCCGGTGACTAGCACCGTTCGAGCAGAGGGCGTGGAGGGTCCGAGCCAGCACTTCCGGAAGCTGCCTGCAGCGCTCTAGCTGTTGGGCGCTGGGGGGGATATAAGGCGGATGTGTTGCAGGCAGCGCAGCGGACGAGCGCAGCGGGCGCGACGAAGGCGCGCCGGAGTTGCGCCTGAGTTAAGCCCGTCTGCACCCGTCCGCGGCCGATTGCGGCCCAGGGCCAGAACCCCTGGTTCTCCTGCAGCACATATTCGCTGGAGCCGAGAGGAACTACTTCTCCTCCGCCATGGCCACCTGACACCTTGCTCACATGGCATGGAGGCGGACAAGAGCGTGGACTGCAACTATTGCGGCTACACCTTTTGCGCAGGGCGATTCAAAACCAGTGCCCACCATCCCTTGATGTGTGGTTTGCTGAATGTCCGCTCCCTGCGAAAGCACTGTCTTGACATCCATGATCTCCTTGCTGAAAAGCGATGGGACTTACTTTTCCTCACAGAGACTTGGCTGGACTCGGATTCCATGCCAGAAATTATCGAGGCCATTCCAGAGGGTTACTGCCTTCAAAGATTAGACAGACCTAGAGGGAGAGGTGGGGGTATCGCCATAGTGGCGAAACAGGAATACAAATGCCAGCTTGAACGTACCACTATTGAAGGTAGTGAAGCGGGTGCCTTTTCCATTTCACTGAATGGCAAGTCCACCTTAAAAGGCTTCCTGATCTACCGCCCACCGGGCTCCCCCACAGCTTTCATTGAGAAACTAGTGGAAGCTGTTACTGAAGCCGCCCTGAGCACTGATAGGTATCTAGTTTTAGGTGATTTGAACCTACATCTGGATACTCTATCAGATAAGACAGCTATCGATCTCTGTCTCACAATGGCTAATTTACAATTTGAGCAGAAGGTGCAGCATCCTACCCATAACTTGGGTCATCTTCTTGACCCAATCTTTGCTAATTGGAGTCAAGTGGAAGCATGCACACCGGTCCCCATTCCATGGACAGACCACCATCTTGTCCCCTTTACCATAGGGAATCAAGAACCTGCTCCGATTGACCCTCCAGCTGATAAACACCCTAGGCGGAGATGGGCAGCATTCTCCCAACCCGCATTCAATTTGGCTCTAACGGCCAAAGGTCATCCTGGCGGAATAGGTGTGGCAGACATCAACTCCAACCTAGACCAACGCATTACAGAGGCCTTGGATCTGGTTGCTCCACTTGGTGCGGCCAAATTGGGGGGCCGAGCAAAGAGATCTGCTCTCTGGTTTAATGCTGATATGCGGGTGGCAAAAGCAGCGTGTAAAAGGGCTGAAAGGCAATGGAGAGTAGCATATTCCGTCTCCACTAAAGCAGAGTATACTAACCGTAGGCGTAGTTACCATAAATTACTACGGAAGGGCAAATCGGCGTACTTCTGCACTAGGATTGAAGGAGCTGAGCAGTCCACCAAAGAACTCTTTTTAATCTACAAGTCCATCACCATAGGCAAGTCTGCGGCATGCCCCCCGAAACTCTGCACGGTGGAGGGCTGTGACCGTGTTGCAGAATTTTTCACTAACAAAGTCACTCACCTTTACAATTCCTTTCCTCGGCAGGCAACAAACGCTCCCATATGGGGGAAGGGTGTCAAAAAGACGGGAGTACGAAAGCTTACCTCCTTCCTCACCCCGCCCACAGAAGAGCTAATCCGCATCTGCGGGTCAATTAAATCTGGCTCTCCAAGAGACCCGACGACCCCTAGTCGGCTTAAGGGCAGCTTGCAGGTGCTTGAACCTTATGTTCGCAATCTACTCGATTCCTCTTTTCTGTCCCAGAGTGTCCCCAAGGCTTGGAAGCGAGCAGTTGTACTCCCCCTGCAAAAAAAGGCCAATGTGAATTTCGAGAAATTCGACAATCTCCGCCCCATTTCCCTTCTGCCTTACATGGCCAAAATAGCGGAGAAAATTGCTAATACGCAACTGATGCAGTTCGTGGAGGAGGCATCGCTACTCCACGACTCACAATTTGGCTTCCGTCCCCGTCACTCAACGGAATCTGCACTTCTGGCGGCGGTGGAGGCACTCCGACAGGGTGTGGATGAGGGCCAGACTATGGCTCTGATCCTACTCGACTTAAGTGCAGCATTCGACACTGTAGCACATACCATCTTGCTACAGTGTCTGAGTGAAGGAGGGGTCACAGGTGCTGCGCTTGGTTGGATTAAGTCCTTCCTGTCTGATAGATGCTTCCAAGTCAGGATGGGAGAATGCTATTCGAGGGAGATCGAGTTGGGCCAGGGCGTACCACAGGGTTCGTCCCTGAGCCCGACTTTATTCAATATCTACGTCTCCCCGTTAGCAGCCATCGCGGAGGGCCACGGTCTCCACCTGGTGTCCTACGCCGACGACACGCAGTTGGTCGTCTCCCTATCTCGTTCCCCCGGCCTTGCGGCGGACATCTTCAGGAACTGCATGCAAGATCTTGCAGCCTGGATGTCCGCACACTGTTTAAAACTGAACGGCAGCAAGACCGAGGTGATCGTGGTGGGGGGCGGGCCTTCTGCGTGGTCGCCTGCGTGGTGGCCACCCTGCCTAGGTGAGGCCCCCACTCCCAGCCTGGAGGCCAAGAATCTTGGCATGTGGCTTGATAAGGACCTTGCCTTTGGCCCGCAGGTTGGCCGGGTGACAGGGGTGTGTTTCGGTGTCTTGAGAACTTTGAGGAAGGTTCTAGATCTGCTTCCCATCTCGGCTCGTAGGACGCTGGTGCACGCCCTGGTCACCTCGCGCCTAGACTATGGTAACCTGCTTTATTTGGGGGCTTCAGGCAAGGTCATGGGGCGCCTTCAGGTGCTCCAAAATGCCGCAGCACGGCTCGTGCTAAGACTCCCGAGAAGGTCTCCCTCTAAACCCGCTCTCCAAGCTCTCCATTGGCTTCCGATGGAGAAGAGAGTTGAGTTTAAGGCCCTCTCAACGTGCCATCGCATTCTGAGCGGCAAAGCCCCTGTGCCACTTCAGAGTTTGGTGTCCCACTATGAGCCTACCCGCAATTTACGGTCCTCTCAGACGGGACTACTTGTGGTGCCCAGAGTTAGGAAGGCGCGGATGGGGGGGAGATCTTTCAGATACCTTGCTCCCAAGTGCTGGAATGTCTTGCCCCCAGACTTGCGTCTTGAGCCATCAGAGGCCCTGTTTAGGAAAAAATTAAAAACTTACCTTTTTAGCAGGTAGCTCCTGGGGGAGGGGGGGATGGCAACTGCTCACTTATCATAGCGCGGGGACACGCCTTCTGGCGTCACCAGGCGCTTTAAAAATGTCCAAATAAATAAAATAAAATAAACTTCACACAAGAAGTAGTCATATGGGGTGCAGTGACCCCAGGGGTAAGTAGCCCATTTGTTACTACCCTGCACTCACCAATGCCCATAAATTCAGTATTTAGGGGAGCCCCTGGCACCAGAAAAGCAGATCATGATGACCTATGAAGAAGAAGGACATAGAAGAGCAGCGAAAGCAAAGACTGTAGAGCAACTGACTTTGCATCAGCCCTAACAGCCTGTATGCTGTTTCCTGTCTGGTGTCACCTAAAGACGCCTTGTCCTGTAAGCTGTCATACCTCCAAAGCCTGGGAGGACTGCCTGCCTTCAGTAATGATTCAAGAACTCCTGTGGAGCAGCAGAGCTGCTCTCCTGCATTCTGCATGCACCCCAAGAAGAGGTGCGAACAGTCCAGAACCACCAAAAACCCAACGTCACCAATCCCCACTGCACCTGAGTCCCCCAACCTGTGTCAAGTAGTCCAACGGTGTCAGCATGGTCCCCACGCCCTCAAAAGGCAGAGTCCACTTTGGTTTCACGCCTCAGGAACTCCCCGACGTCGCTAGCATCCTCTGTTTGTAGGCCCCCTCAACAGCGAGTGTTCACTGGATGAAGAAACCCAACACCTCAAATACCCTCTGCACCTGGCTACCCCGGCGCGAGAAGGAGAGGACAACCAGTATCCCCACATTTACCACATTGCAAGACTTGAACCCTCCTGTTGGTTCAGCCGGACTGGACTCCCAGTCAAAACCTGCAGCCTCTTTCACGAAGACCGATCCCCCTAGAATAACATCGGGCACCTGACGCTATATTGCACCACTGCACCCCGCCGGGTACCGCTGGAGGTGACCTTCTGGTGCTGCCTTGGACCTTCGCCTATGCTCAGCTTAAGTCCAAGAGATTGGTCTCCTAAGTTGCTGTACTGTACCTCAATGCTGTATTGATTGTCTTCCCATAGGATAACATTGCAGCTTCTGACAAATGCACTATGGGTAGACTTTTTAAACGTAAACGTATTTCTCTTGCAAAACATACATACCTGATCATATTGATTCTGGTGCCTAAACATATGTAATGACACGTGTTATTTTTATAAATTGGTGTGGATCTCCTCATGTATTGACAATTGTGTGCCTTTGAGATGTCTAATACTCCTTTTTGATAAGCTTAAAGCTACTCGACCACACTACCCCCAAGAAGAGCACCTTGGATTGCTAGAGCAAACTCCTGTCCACTCATAAGGGAACTCCTGGACTCTTTGCACGATATACCTCATTTTGGTATATCATATAAAGAGCCAGCTTCCTACACTGTGCTATAGGGTTTTTTAGTTTCATTTGCGGAAGTTACATCTTCTGGACATTTGATTTTTTTTTTCTTTTATGTATTTTTCACTGCTATTCGAGTTTTTTAAACCTAAGATTACATGAAGTAGTTCCTTTGAAGGATAGCTAATCTACTATGTCAAATATATGGTGCGGTTTTCCAATTAATACTGCAATGGGGGGGCATTGGTGTTTCTGCACCAATTCCCACACACAGACCCATACATATGTTCTTTTATTGGGTGCAAAGTCCTCCCTCTACAAGGCACAAGAGAATGGGTCTTTAATTTTCATTCAGGCTGGAGCTGCCGCCTGAGATCTTGATAATACAGCTCTGAGCTTAAGTGCAGTACTCTTTCCCAGAGTAAAGACCTAGCCAGTTAATCCAGTGTAATTTTAGGGATTTTGGGGGCCCTGGACAAGAACAGTTTTAGGGGCCACTCTTTGGAATAACTTTGAATTTTTCTACCCATTTTCTTCCACTTAAAGGCTTATGTGTCTAACAATATTGAATTATACATTTGCGACTGAGATACAGAAATACACAGAAGTGTGGTAGACAGAAAATTTCCTTTCCTAGGGGTCCCCTTGGAAGGCGAGGGTCCTGGGCAATGGCCCACCTTACCCATGCCATCAAACATCTCTGTATTCTCCATCGGCATGGCGGAGAACTTAACGTCTGCCAGGCCAAGGGTACGCCACCTGCCAAATTCAGTTATATACACCAAGCTGGCAGTCATTTCACAAGCATTGCCCGGAACAACTGTCAAGTCAAACCTATTTTTGTTCTTTTCGAAAAGAAAATCAAGTAAAGGGGATTTTCTTTTCAAAAATTAAAAGGAAATGCTCCACTTGCCATGGGAGCTCTTTCCCATGGCGAGGGGAGCATTGAGCAGTTTTCCCTCCTCCATACTGCCAGGGTTTTCCTGGTGGTGATGGGCAGTGAAAACTGTTCTCAATGGCCGCCCATCTAAATTAGGTGGGTAGACATAGAGGTTAGCCTCAGACGATCCTTACAGAGTTGGGCCTTCGGAAGAGTGTAACCATGGCGGAAAAGAAGTAGTCTCCATCGTGGTTACATCAAAGATCTTCCCACTTCTACATCTGGCGGGCAGACCACTGTGTTGGGAATAAGGATACTCCATCACCATTGCGTCAGAGTGTCCTTAATGCCAACATAAATAGGGCCATATGTCTTTTAATGGGTAATTCAATTACTGTTGATTGTTGGACTTTAGTGAGGTGAACATGTGCATTTTATTAAAATCGACTTTTTTCCTGCTACCAGGCTGCCAACTAAGGCATCAGAGGGAATAAATATGTTGCCTCCAATGAAAGACTTCTGGAATGTTGGTTTCTGTTGGCTCTTATGTGAAACATAATTTTAAGAGATTTTCCATAATTTAAATTAATTGCATTATACACAATTATGCTACAAAAGGTAAGAACACATTTCCAAACGGAAACGTACATGAAGGCATTAATTTTTTAGAGAAATCATTTCAGACTTCACCTTTAAAACATGGTAGTGAGAGCTCATTGTTAATCTCTAGTAAATTTTTAAATAGGTTTTTTTTGTGGAGCAGAGCTGAGCTCCTGAACGGACGAGTGTGATTCAAGATGGCGTCACAGCTCCTGACAAAGTGTGGGGAGTAGGCATATGAGTGCGCTGCTCCCACCCTGAGGCTCCAACAAGAAACTTTGGACAGTAAGTAAAATTCACAACAGTGAATCCTTAAGCTCTCGCTAGAAATGGGCAGTGTGGACGGACATGCCATTGACCTACACTTGATATGGCACCACAGTGAGATGGTAGAGGAGGCATGAGAGGCCTGGTAGGCTTGGAAGAGCCATCTCCATTAGTGGTTGGTACTGGAGATAAATTTAAGGAGTTGTTCAGATCCCAACCCAGAGTCACCAAAGCAGTATAGAATTGAACACAGGAAGATAGCAAAAGGGGTCTTTACCACAATGCTGACCACAGAGAATACCCCGAAGGGCACCAGAGAGAATTTTCTACTGCATGTTGTGCAGCACCATTCGATCATGATTAGAACAACAGAGACCCAGACTCACAGCCAAATGGAGTATAAATGCACCAGTATTTCAATAAATGATCTACCACTATGAGGATAAACCACCGATTCCCAGAAACCGTCTCATATGTTTTCCATTGGCTCCTAATCGGAAATCTCAGCATGACTCCATATTGGGTTTAACCTTTATACGCCTAAAATTATAATAGTGCTCTCAGTTATTATGTTTGACTAAAGATTCATACCCTATTTGATGATTTCACTTATCTTATTGGAGTAACTACTATCCAAGAATCCAGGTATTCTTCCTGCACTCTTCGTCTTCTCTTCTAAATAAGTTCTGTGTGAGCCAATGGTATGCTTGGCATTTTTTGATCAGGAAACCCACCCACATCTGATTGTCTACTAGCCTTTTGGATTTGAAAGATTTGTATGCACTGAGATTACGCTTGAAGTTTTGGGTGAGGACCTTTATCAGCTTTTGAATGTGTACCAGCTTTTCCGATACAAAAGCCTTGAAAAAGAGACAGGATGTCTCAAAACACGTGCCCACTGAAAACATATTTATAAATTGGATCTTTCAGTGTATTAGTTTGCAATATATGTCACCTATCCATTTGCACTCTGTTGCGTAAAGTGATTAAAATGAAGTTTTGCTGTATAGGATAATGCATGATTGGTGAAATGTGAAAAGAAATTATTCAAAATAAACTTTAAGAGTAATTTTTGACTTTATCATAAAGCAAGTACTTTTTACATATGGCGTTGCCTCAAAAACTCCTTTAGCAAATACTAGAACACTCTATCCATGTATGTATCATAGTCTACCACTTACTCTTTTACAAAGTTCTGAAAACCTGACAGTTCACCAAGCTATAATGCAGAAAACTATTTTCTGCTGTTTCAGCGCCAGTATGCTCTGTTTCTAGGGCAAGCTTTGTGCTACACAAATTAATGCATCCTTGTCATATAGTCCATGCTGACTCTGGGCAATTCAATTCTACTCAATTATGATATGTTGAAAATACAACTTTCCTTCTGCTGTAGGCAGTCAAGCATTTCTTGTTTTTGTTAGTATTCAGAATTTGGTTAACACCAAAATGCTCCCACGTTCTGTATATCTTTATAAATTCTCTAAGATTGTCTAGAGATTTCACCCATTATCTTTCTGAATATCCTCTTGCTGAGATATCATCAGGTGCCTTGCTGAGATAGCATATAAACCCTGCTTCTTGGCAAACACGTATTAAATCAACTATGTACAGCAGGTTACAGTACATAGAGTACCCAGTGTTAACTGGAAGATAGATTTGCATAGTTTTATGTTTGTTATTTGTTCCCCAAACGTCATCTTAATAGAGCAACCATGGAACAACTGTTGATACAGAGTCACTTATGAAAGGGGCCATTATTTTACATGAATAACAATTATTACCTTCCAAGAATTTTAATTGAGACATTAGACTTTGGGCCTAATGACATGTCTTGCAGTCCATGGACCTCCGGACTTGTGGAGGTGCAGCGACAGGGGTCTCCCAACCGCCCTATTACGATTAGAGCGGTCGGACCGCCATTGCCCCACTGCAGCCACCAGGGATCTGCCTTTCCCTAGATGTGCTGTGGCAGTCAGGAGGCATCAATATGCTTGGCGGGACCGCTGCAGTGTTGCCAAGCATATTAGGAGGTTCCTCTCCTTCATGGTGGTTCCTCCTTCATGAAAACCCTGGCGAAGAAGAAACAAAGGGGTCCCTAAAGGGCCCCCGTGTGTCCCTGCACCCTGGGGTGTATCGTCACCATGGCAGAGTTCTTTAATCTGCCTGCCAAATTTAGAGATGTCTGCCGGCCCAGCATACATATTTTGCTTTTCTAGGAACTGCTGTCACAGTCTTAACTGTACAAGCATTGAAAGTTTGACTAATGGCGCCTTTAACATGATGTAATTGTACGTCAAACTTTCAACAAAGCTGGATTTTGTTTTTGAAGACAAAAACAGGAATGACCGCCTCGCCCTAGGTGCTTCCCTTTACCGCTAGGTTTTACCTGGTTGTGACGGACAGTGAAACCTTGCCATTTGTTTGCATTCTCTAAATAGGTTGGGAAGACAAATGGAACCTCTGACAGTCCTTACTCTGTCAGGCCTTCAGAGGTGTATGCTTACAGCAGAGACAAAATAGTCTCTGCCGTCTACATTCTGAAGGTCCGCCCGACTCTAAAGGAGGCAGGCGGACCTTCAGTTTGTTAAAGACGTAATACACTCTCCACAAAATTCTAAATCGCCCCTTAGTGTTACAATATGTCCAATGATATCCGTACAGGCAATTTTGAATAATAGCCATTGTCAGATATATGTCCTCTTGGAATTCCTTCAGAATGATCTATACCTATACTGTACATCACAAGTTTTTTCCTAAATGACAGGACCTACTTTTTTTGTCAGTTTAGTTCAATTTGTTTTCCTCTATGGAGGCTGCAAAACATTCAAATGTTTCTTTAGGTCTTTTTCTATTTGGTAAATTCTCAAAGCATCATCAGCATATTTTAACATATTTATTCTGTTGGGCCCAATTATCAAAAAATTTAATTATCAATAGAGAGGTGTCTAGGCATGCCAGCCACAAAGAGCAATCCGTTAACATGTAATCTGGTGGAAGATGAATGACTTTCATATTTGAATTATTTAATACCAATTAATTATCCCTACAGCCAACTATTCTGTTAGGTTTGTTTGACATGGTTTTCCGTCATACGTCAACATGGGTGGTATCTAAGTTGGTGGGACTACTACATTCAAAGAAAAGAACTCCATTACTCTGGAAGACCAGAGAGACACATAAATATAAATATGGGAAGTAGATATGATTGAATGGCTGACTGCAGATTGGCTAAGAGGCTGCAAACCAGAGCGGGGCAGTAACAGGAGGCATGGTATAGGAGGTGATACTGATGGAACTGGAATGTAAAGATGAATCTGATCAAGAGAATCAGCAAGAGCAAGCAAATACGAAGAACCTTATTGGAACTTTCACTGAAGCTATTTAAACCAAAATGTGATTACATATGAATACAGGATTGTAGTTGAGTGGAAGAAATCCCTGACACAGTGTGCAATGTTTTAATATTGAGAAGGTTTGTTGTTCATTCCCAATGGGAGGGTGGCAATTAAGTAATGCATGTCATGGATGTAGGATGTTCCTGTTGAATGAAATCCAACAAAAATGTATTTCAAGCATAAAAAAGTACATTCCCCAAAATCACTCTTTTGCACCAACATTGATACAATATTACATCTCCATATAGATCTGCATATTATCTACAAATCGGTAGAAATAAATGCTACAGGTAGTAAGGAGGTCTGTATGGACTTTCAGATATCTGAGTAGAAGCTGGAAAGATAGTGAGCCCAGGTGCACACTGCAGTTGACCGGAGTCAGACCAATAATGAAAAGTTGAGTCTTCATATACTGCTCCTGCTTATAAGGAAATGAAGGTAACCTCACAAGGATTTTACCACGAACCATGACCACTAAAGCCAAATTATATATCCATGGTCAGAGCTAGCAATAGCGCAGGATCCGCAGTCGCATCAGGGCCAAGGAGTGTGAGAAACTCCTTGCCCTCCCCATATGGCTGCTTTCTACAATCTGCCTAGGGATTCTCAATGGTCAGTGTGAATCAGTGTGAAGTAAAGGATAGATTTTCCTCAAAAGAGAAGGAAAGAGGTGTAAGCTCGCACTCTAACCACGGTGTTAACTTGAGTGTAAAGGAGAGCTAGTTGTCAAAGAGGATCACCATTGTACTTAATTCTGGTGAGGTAGACAAGGGTTACTGAGATTTTAGGGCCACATAAAGGGTGATTAATTGCACTTGAAGTCTCTGATTATTAAAATCTTACTCTTGATTCCATTCATACAAGGAAACTCTACTTCATCCAGTGAAACTCCTGATCCAAGCAAGAGGGTATGTTAGTTTGTTTTTCTTGGTCTATTTTCAAGGTAGATATAGATGTGACTCTTATCAGCATGCATTTGGAAATTCATCTGGTACTGGAAGATGAACCTAGAAGTATGTACACAACATGGGGCTTGTGGGCAATTTTAATGATCCGATTCTTACTTTTTGACTTGAGTTGCTAGAAATGGCCAGGTATAAGGTAGTAGAAGAAATGAAAGTCACTGTTGGGAGTCAAGGGCCAACCAGTGGCACTAGGGAGCACAATGTCATTAGGCAATGTTGATGAGTAATGACTTCTGAGTAGGCCCTGTTTATTGATTACTCTGAGTTTGTGCTCTTGCATTGAAAGGAGAAGGTTGAGCATCATTGGCCATAAGTATGGGTTTCACATGGATAAATATATACACATAATGAGAATCTCTCTTTAAGATGGATTTAGCTTCAAAAAGTTCTCACTCCCCGATGAACCAATAGCCAGCATGTATAAGTAAAGGTTTCTGATATAAGATGGAAATATATTAAACAGCATCTGTGTGGCATCAGAGTACTAGTAAAATACTGTTGATGACAAAAAATGAGTTTTCAGTAATACAAAAGATAGGTAGAGCCCTGCATACAGATCTCTTGGAGGAGAACATGAATGATGAAGAGACTACATTGATAATTTAGATGATAGAAAGTGAATGCAGTTGTCTGGTGTTTTGCCTATGATGTCAATCAATACTGGTTTGATCAGCCATGTGAATGCTGTCTGTGTGATCATAAAAAAACAAGAGCAGAAACTCCACTCTGATTAGTTTTCCTTCTGATGTTCCCCAGTGCTAAGTTTAAAACTGAGGGGGGAGGTCACTGAAACAATATAGTAACAAACCAAACATGATGGTAAGGTAGCTGGGACCAGCTAGTTAGATAATTTAGTAGATTAAAGGCAAAGTCATTTAAAAAAAATATTCTTAAAAAAATAACCTAAAGTCGATCACAGAAATCGGAGAAGGATGAAACAGATGATGAAAATGACCAATGAACAAAATCTTATGAAAACTAACTCCACTTTTGCAAGGGGTGCATGAATACCACAATGATATTCCTACTCTCTGGGGTATAAGACCGATACTGTGGTGAGTGGTACTTCTGAGTTGTGGAAATACAAGCTATTACAAGATTGCCATTCAGACATGGGGAATACCCTGCAGGAATTCATGCTTTCACTCTGATTCCCATGTCCAGGTAAAAAACTCAGGAGTTAATCACCCTCACTACGTTGGGACAAAAGCAGAAAATACAGATGAGAAGTCGGGGATGTTATTGTGTCTGAGTGATTTGAGTGAGTGAAACAGCATCCTTCCTTGTTCTCATCCTTATAATCTTGACAGTTGTGGAAGCCACCTTTGTAATTTGATACCAAATATCTATTTGAAAAGCCTGTAGAACTTTGACACAAAATAATTAATGTAATGTTTCTGAAGCTGCTGAAAGTAAAGCAGCTCCCGTAACGCAAGGCTTGCTCAAGAACCACATGATCCATAAATGACAAGATACAATAGTACGTGCAGCATGGGAACAGACAGCAAAGTGGCTGACTGTCCAACAAGGAGGGGTCTTCCAAAGCTTTTGATTGGTGAAAACCACAAGAGGAAAATCGTCACTATTCATGCAAATATGTTCAGTAAAAGTGCAGGATTATGACACTTCTTAAAAAATTAAGCAAAGGGGGCGTCTTCTACCCACCAGTAGTCTCTGCATGTTACACAAGTATAGAACTCTAGAGCAAACGGCTTCCACTTTGTGGTGTGACAGTGATGTGGCCTGGCCATTGCCAGCCAGAATGTGTCTAGCAGTGGTCAGCGTGCTAGTTGTCTCTACTGTCCACAATATTTATTCCTCTTATGCTAGCAAAATATATTTTTACTTTTCACACCATTGCAACTGACAGACCTGGCTGAGAGAGTTGCTTCAATTTAAGGTTGTATGAAGAAATGTCCACCTCAAAATCTTGAATCAGGGGTTATTACCTAGCATACCAAACAATTTGGCTATCCCGCTAAACAATGTGCTTTCCACAAGTTGTAAGGAAATCAACTGTAAGCACAATGCAGACACTTTTTGGTATAGATATTCAATATAGCATCTTGAGCACAATTCTGTAGCAGGTGTTATTGCATCACACACCAAACAACCTGCCAAACTCCACCACCACTAAACAACATAAGATTCAAATAAAGTCATTGGGGCCTATACACAAATTGCATTTTAACACATGTTTAGTATTACTACAATAGTACTACTTACGTACTACAAAATTCCATGTACTAACCTACCTGTTGAGGTCTACGCCTCGCCTTTTCTGTCTTTTATATTGGCAGTCTACACCACTTTTTGTGTCTTTTATATTAGCAGTCTACACCTCCACTTTTTGTGTCTTTTATATAAGTAGTAAGTGTGAGATGGACTTGGGGGAGTGGATGGAAAATGGGTAACTTTTATGACTGAATGGGAGGGGTTTACATGGGAGCAAGGAGGGGTTTACAGAGGGCTAAACGGGGGTTGGGGAAGGCACGTGAGCCCACTCATAAAAGTGTAAGCTCATTTCAATTCAGCAAATGTATTTCTAAAGTTACTACAGCAAAAAGGACTCGAAACAGTAGTAAAGGTACTACAGCTCAGACCTAGGGTAAGTCTGTCACCACACATAGCCAATCAAGGGTGCTGCAACATCCCCCCATAGAAATAATGGAAGCAGGGATTTAAAATGATACACTTTAAGTAATAGTGTTAAAATACATTATTTTATTTTGACTTTTTAAAACTATATATTATTTTAATGTCCGTCCATTGACAAATGTTGTAAAATTATTATCAAGTATAAGAGTACATTTACACATGTAGATTTGGAATCGTAAATGTACCTTTGTGAATAGGCCTTATCAGGCACATGCATCAATGTTGGCTTTTGCAATTCCTTAATTGCGATTTTTAAGGAATCGCAATTAAGGAATCGCAAAAGCCTATGCATGTAGAAATCGCTTAAAAAATAGTGATTTCTAAACATTCCTTAATTGCGACTCGCAAATTGCGAGTCACAATTGAGGAATACCTCCCATTCATTCCTATGGGCCTTGAGGAATGGGAAGACATTCTCAATTTGCGATTATCAATTAGAGAATCGCAAATTGAGAATGCAATTTCAAGGGTGCCAGGGTGTCTAAAGGACACCCTATTGCACCCCTGAAATTGATCTGTGCACATATGTTGCGCACACACATTCCCTAAGGGCATGTGTGTGCGCAACATGAAACTTTAAAAAATGCACAAAAGTGCATTTTTCTAAGTTTTTGCAAATTACCATGAAGGTCAACTTCATGGTAATTTGCTCCCCCTTTTAGCAAAATTGCTAATTCTTAAACTTTTATGCATTGCATTTACGGAATCGCAAAATGCGATTCCTTAAATGCAATTGCAATTTGAGAACTCGCAATTAATTGTGAATTCTCAAATTGCGAGGGCCTTGACCCTTGATGCATCGGAAAAGCTAATTTTGCGATCGCAAAGGCCGATTTTTGCAAATCGCACCTTTTGCGATCGCAAAAGGCTTTGATGCATGTGCCTGATAGTGCCATAAAATTCAAGTTAAGTGTAAATGCTCTTCAATATATAATCTAAGAAACACCTGACACAACATCCTAAGGCATATGCCATTACGTCACACACATACACCGAACAGCCTACCTACCTTCATCAACTTCAAACAATATATTTGCTGTCCCAAATTTGTAGTGAAATCAAATGCAACTGAAATGCAGATGGTCTTTGTAATGCATCATCACCGAAGCATTAGTGAAAAATCCTGAAGCAGAGAGTGTTATCTCAAACAGAAAACAAAGCTGTTTATCTCGACATTGTCAAAAACGTAAAGATTTGGCAAAGTTGCCATGAAATTATGTAGAAGCAAAATATATATATTCTTACTCATATGTAATCAATAATGCACCTTGCGCAGAGTCTTGATTCCATCAGTGCTTCATAATACATCAAGCAAAGCCCCCTCCCACCATCAGCAAAAAACATGGAAGTTATGAAGCTCCTTTTGCATAGAATTAATGAAATGCTAATTAATGTATGTCCTCCAAGGCTCAACAATAAGCATATTCAATCATTCAGAACTTCTGGCTATTCTTTTTTTTTTAATATATATTTTATTGATTTTTCCACATACCATACAGCACAGCAAAGTATAACAATATTAAAAAATAATGAGAAGCAAAAAACAAGAAACTCATAAAACAAAATACAACTAAAAAGTATTAAGAACTACTTATTTGTGGGTTCCTATACTAAACACAAACTAATAACCGGGCAATAATAATACATGTGTTCAGCTCTCCAACATACCCTCCTTCCATAACCGTATTGGTTCCCATATTTTCTCCCTTAAACCCCTCGCCCTCCTACCTTTCCTAGCATATATGCCTTTTTCTAAGTTATAAACAACCAGGAGGCTAGCCAGCCATTGTTGCATTACTGGTGATGATTTATCAAGCCAAGTCCAAGCTATCGAGAGTCTCAGAACTGCCATGGCAACGAATAGAAATTTTTGTAAATTGTAAATTGTTGTGTCTTGTAAAGCGCACTGCTACCCGGAGGCCTCGTAGCGCTATAGACCGCTGGGGAACCCGTCCTGGCTTTCCCTGTGAGATAGTCCCTCCTGGGGGTCTCCAAGGTGAAACCAGGCATCCCCGGCGTTTGTGTGGGGCCGTTGTGGAGATGAGGCAAGCTAATGCCCAGAGTTGCCGAGTGTGCTCCCTGGTCGGAGTGGGCACCGATGCGAGAATTATCAGTCCGCTGATCCTGGTCCACGACCCTGCCGCGTCGGGAATCGAACCCTGGTCCCGGGCCGTTCTCTGCACTCGGGTCTGCCGCCTCTAACCAGTGAGCCACACCCATCCCCTATTCGTATTGTCCAGATCTGACGTAACTCCAAGTAGCATCAAAGCTGGGGTAAGGATAATGCTAACCCCTAGTGACTGGGCAAAAAAGAATTGATAGCTTTAATAAGTGTATAAAGTTGTGGGCAGGTAGCAAATATGTGTATGATGTCTGCCTCTGGAGCATTGCAACGTAAGCAAGTGGTCCCTGAGTTTCCACCCCATTGAACAATTCTTGCTGGGGTAAAATAAAGCAAGAATAGCGTCTTATAATGCTGAGCTTGTAAAGCGGCTGAGCATAGAACTGAGCAGCCTAGTTCTAGAGAATCTTGGAAGCAGCCTATCTCGATATCTAATTTATTAACCCACTTGGCTCCATGTTTTTCCATGTCATCTGGTTTTGTGGCTGCCAGAGCTGCGTGAAAGCTGCGGATTGTACACTCCCCGCCCCTTTCTATGCAATCCAAAATGTCATTATTGGTGAACCCTGCAGCCCCCCCTGCCTGTTACTCAAAAAGCTCCGAACCTGTAAGTACTTTGAAAAGCTCCTCCTGTTTATGTGAAATTTAGCCTCTAAATTCGAAAGTTGGTGAAACCCATCAGAATCCATCAGATCCCCTAACTTCACTATCCCTTTTTCTGCCCAATCTGCCATAACTGAATCTGAGAATATCGCTGGTGGTAGTGATCTGTTTTTATACAACCGCGTATAACTGTTGAACTTCCCCAAGCCGAATTTATGTGGGCGGCCCAAACTGTCTTAAATCTCGTCCTTTTAAAATAGGAATAGTCAGTGCAGCTAAGAAAGGAGTTCTCTGTCTCGGTCCCGAGAATAGTTGCGTAAACTTCTGTAGAATTGGACGTGAATTTAGGGTCCAATCCGCCGCCTCCAATCAGACCCTGCAAATACTGCAGAGCCGCTGCCCAATAGTAAAGTCTAAAGTCTGGGGGCCCCCAGCCACCTCTAGCCCTAGGAAGAGTGATAAACCTATATGCCCTCCTAGTTTTCCCATGTTACCAAATAAATCTATTCAAAACTGACTCTAACTTATTAAACCATTTGGTCTAAAAAAATAAAGGTATTTCCCTGAAAAAAATATAAAAATGTTGGTAAGATTACCATTTTAATTACATTTGTACGACCTACCAAAGATAAATGGAGATTATTCATTCTCATTAGGTCCGAACTTACTTTGGACATTAGGGGTGACATGTTCCGTTCTACTACCGCATCTAAATCTGCGGAGATCTCAACCCCCAGTTAAACTGCATAGTTAACTACACGGCAATCATTACACACAGTATAAGAGTTTTTGACTATCCGGGTCTTGCTCTTATTGAGCCTATATCCTGAGACTTCTCCAAATCGCTGAGCTTCCAATTCTACCTCGCCTATAGGTAGGGCGGGATTGGTAGTGACAATTGCCACATCATCTGCGTAAGCAAGCATTTTAAATTGCTTGCCATTTATGCTTCCAGAGGAGATGTTTATATTAGCTTCTAACCTTCGCAGTAAGGGATCCATGTATAACCAAATAACAACGGTCACAAAGCCATACCATCTCATTACTACCCAAAGGTAATCCCAAGAGACCCTGTCTAACGCTTTTTCTGCATCCAAGAGTAAAGCTGCGACAGGGTCCCCAGGGACTCCCATGGCATCGAACAAAGTGATCACCTGTCTAATATGGTGAGTGGTACCCTTCCCTGGAATAAACCCGTGTTGTGAGGGACTAACCATGCCCTCGATTACTCTCGCCAATCTTTTGGCTAAAATTTTTGAATAAACCTTTGCATCTGAGTTCATTAAGGTGATCGGCCATTTGGAACCCGGTACTGTAGGTGCCTTGCCTTTCTTTAGAATGACTATAACGTCAGCACCCCCCCAAGACTTTGGAATTGAATTCCCCTGCTGGGCCTGCAGTACCACATTTAGCATCTCAGCGATAAGCACCTCTTGAAACACCTTCTAAAATTCTACGGGGATCTGGTCCGGGCCTGCTGCTTTTCCCGATGGAAAATCCACCAATGCTGAGGCTACGTCCTCTAAATTAATTAGGGATTCTAGGATTAGCTTCTCATCTTCTGGAAAATTCGCCAAATTCGGATCTAGGCTATAATTAAGGTATTCGTTTATATCTTCACCCCGCCACCATACTCTAGATCATAGAGATCTGTATAGAATTGCCTAAAAACCTCCCTTATGCCATCAGGTTCGGATACCATATTACCTTGGCTGTCCAAGATCTCCTTAATTTCCCCTGATGCTAATTGCTGTCTGGTTCGGATTGCCAAGATGTGTCCAACTCTCTCACTCAACTCGAGCGATTGTTCCTTCTTAGCTAGGTATTTGGCTGCAGTATTACTAGCAATGCCGTCTATCGCTTCAGCTTTTAATGAAATAATTTTAAGTAATTACTGTTCCAGGGGCATACTCTGCTGGATTAACAGATTTAATTCCTCCTCTGCCTTAGCTAATGTTCTAATTATTTCCTGAACTCTGACTCTCTCGGATTTCTGCTTGTAAATTGAATAGCTCAATGTCGGTCCTCGGGCACCCGCCTTAAATGCATCCCAGGTGATACCTAAGGCTGTGCTCCCTCTATTAATTTCCCAGAATTCCCTTATCCATTTATTCATATGTTTAATGTAACCTAAGTCTTTAAGTAAAGCTCTTTCAAAGGTCCAGGTGTTTTCCTTAATAGTTGCCCCTGCTAACTTAATCGTTATAACCAAGGGATTATGATCCGATATTATTCGGGGATATTTCTCAATTTGGGATCTCGATAGTATAGAATTAGATATTAAAAAATAGTCTAATATAGCAAGAATTTTGTGAGATGCTGAATAAAATGTACTACCGTCCACCTGCGGATACATCCTTGCCCATAAATCTGACAATGAATTATGCTGCGCCATAGCTGCTATAGCCCAATATGATCTCTTCTTCCTGCCGGTGTACCCCCACCCTGCTTGTAATTCGGAGCCTTAGGCTGTATTAAGATTAAAATCCCCACAGCATATATGATTGGTTCAGGCCAACGGGCTAATTCAGCATCTAGATATTCAAATATCTCAGGGTCATCCTCCGTAGAGCCATATACCGAGACCACTGTAAACTTCTTGCCCTTGCACCCTATTTCAGCTATGGCCCACCTACCCCATTGATCCTCATCCTTCTTAATTACCGAGCTTTCCCTCCCTTTGTCCAATATAGCCACTCCCCTCGTCTTGGTCCCCTTCTTTGTATGGGCTAGTAATGAAAATCCTAGCTGCTCCAACAGGAATCCCTTCCCCCCTCTATATGTGTTTCCTGCAAACAGACAACATCCAATCTCTTTGTCTTCAACAGTGCAGACACACTGAGCCTTTTCTGGAGATCATTCAACCCACAAACATTGATTGTAGCAATTCGACAAGTCATTAAAATACATCAAAAGGTTGTTCTAGCTGCCTTACGAGTTTTTTAGTTAAACAAAAAAGAAAAGTGCTGTGGTGTATGTGCTGTGTGTGCCCCTCCTCTCCCTCCCCCCTTGACCCCTCCCCCCTACTGGCAAATAGGTCTGCCATGACCAATGTGTGTCCGCTTCGGACTGCAGCTGTCGCATCCTACTCCTACTCCCTCAAACCAACTGATACTTTGTTTACCCTTTTAGCCCATGCATCCATACCCTCGTTGGTTCTCCTACCCTCATGCATTACCTAGTATATCAATCCGTAAGGCCCTCGACCCAATCTAACTGTACCCTGGCCCTCTTATCGCCCCCCCTCCTTTCAGCCGCGTAGTTCCTCCATATACTCCTTTGCTTTTATTTCAGAAAAGAAAATTTTCACTTGCCCTCTAGTAACCACTTTTAACTTAGCAGGGTAAAGTAGGTAAGCCTCTGAGCCCAGTGCCTGGGATAGGAGCTATTAGCTGTCTCAGCCTCCATCTTCTTTCAACAGTAACATGACAAAAATCTGGTCTGGCAAAGAAAGTAATATTGTTGACTGAGCGCTTAGCCTCTGGCTTAGCTTTATCAAGAATTTCCTGCCTCAGTAGATAACTGCCTACATAAACCAAAATTGCCCTAGGTCTGTCATTCTTGCTGGCACCCTGCCCCTTCTTAATTACCAATGGGAACCTATGCGCCCTTTGAATCTCACTCTCCCACTGCCAGGATGTTAATTCGGGAAAGGCTCCCCTCAATAAGCTTACAACAAATAGTCTTGTGTCTTGCCCTTCCAGTCCCTCGGCCACCCCTAGCAATCTTATGTTGTTCCTTCGCTGCCGGTTTTCATAGTCCTCCAGTTTCCACTGGATGTCTACAGCCATCTTCTGTTGTTCCTGCTTAAAAGATTGAAGGCTGTTAAGATCGTCCTCCAACTTCCCAGTTCTTTCTTCAACTTGGGTTACTCTCTATACCACCTCTTCGTATAGCTTATTCATTTTCCGTAGGGAGCTTTGAATTGTCTTTGTCCCTTGCCTAGCCCTATGACTCTCAACCCTTGCTTCACTTTGCATTTGCTTCAGGGTGCTAAGGAGTAAGTCTAATGAAGCTGGGTGGGGTGGCGTTTGAGAGGTTTGAGGGTGCGATGGTGAGTGTTTATCTGGTTGTAACTGTGGGCTGGCATGCTCCTGGTAAACCAAAGATGTGGCTGAATAGTCCCAGGTCAGTTTTTTGGTGGGATCTGTGAGACCTCCAGATGAGTTTGCTTTCCTTCTGGGGAAGGAAGCTACTACTGGTGTCCTTGTCACTGCCTGTGTCAATTTCGCTGGACGGGAAAGACTCCTAGACTTCATTCACCGAGTAAAACTTATCACCTTCTGGTGAACCACCCCCGTTCTCCCCTGCACCCCCTCGCATCTGAAGTCATTGTAAGAAGGGTTGAGATTTTTTTGTGAAGTGTACATGGGGCCGGTAGCTCCTGCGCCCCTTTCCTTGAGTGCTTCCACAGAGCTCATTTCAATCCCTCGTATGGCTGGCTCCCCCAACTCACCGTGCTTACAGAGTGGAGTCAACGGGGTAGAATGTCCCTCGACCAGCATTGTTGGGATCGCCTCGCTCTGCCTGTAACCATCTGCCTTAGGGTCCGCCTTGCCCACCGCTTGCAAACTGCCTCCATTCTCGCTCACCCGCGGCTCCGGGGCCGCACACCATTGTGCTTGCTCTGGCAGCTCCTGCCGTTGCCTAGCGACCGCTGCTTCTGAGTCCACGAGGACGCCGTCAGTTACCGTGCAGCTGCCTGTGATGGTTTCACCCGAGCCGATGCTTGTGTGCTCCGTGTCTACTGGAGTTTCAGCTGGCTTCACGGCAAAGGCTTCTACCAAGGTAGGCTGGCGCAGATTATCCTTATTCTTTAACTTAGCCCCCAGCGCCTTCTGTGTGAGGGGATCGCCAGAGTTCCCGGAGGCTTCACCAGGGGCAGGGGCAGGGACCTCGCTGTTTTTGCCCTTCTGTTCACCGTCCCTCTTTGCTTGAATTCTTCGGGCTGCGCTGATGCTTGCGCTGATACTCGCACGTTGTCCTGTGCTGGTGGCCACAGTCGTTTTCGTATCATCTTTCCCCTTCGGAGCATCGTCCTTCTGTTGCTTAGTCTCTTTAGACAGTTTTGCAGACCGGAGAGACATATTGAGCGACCCCTTGACCATCAAGGCCAGGAGACTTGTCAGGCTGGTTTGCGCTCGGCCGATTGCAGGCTCAAGAATCTCCATAGTGCAGGTACAGGCCGGTACTTCCCTGGAATGTTATCTGTGCTTCTGCCGTTATTGAGGGTATTTAACATCACTCAGCCAGCTACGGTGCATGGGCATCTATCCATCTGAGAGGGAGTCGGAGATAATGCGACTGGTCACTACAGACTGTCCGCGGCCATCTTGCCTCTCTCCAGAATTTCTGGCTACTCAAACTGTTATATCTTGTATGTATTTTGTTTAATTATAAAAGATATGGAATCCTGTGGTTGCTATGTTACCTCTGCATTCTGATGCTCAGGGGTTGTGAGGGCAGTTCTAAGCCTGTGTGGGAAGGAGAAGCTGTGTCCCAGGGGTCCCTGCATCTTTACAATAAATCTATATTTATTATTAATATATCGTCTGGTGATTCTTCAAAACAAACATCTATCAGAATGGTTTAGGAAAGACACAGGAGGGAGGAAGGTAGTAATAGTATTAGGATAGCATGTTCAAAATTAAAGATTGGTCCCTATATTTAGAAGTGGATAGTACCATAAACTCTGCCAGAATTTTAGAATGATTTCCATTCATATCACCTGCTGCTTACTATGGGGGTTGCAGAGGACATATGTTGCTGTATTTGAGCTGCAGCTAGCTACACCATTGGGTCTTTCAGGAAGTGTGTAAATGCGAGGTGAAATAGTAGTAGAGCCTAATAAAGGCAATCAGTCAATCCACTGTGTTTGGTAGTGTTGCCATTATGAAAGACTGCTTTAGATTGATTGCTATCTTCCATTGAATGCTCCGCAGAATGTCCATAAAATACTGGAGAATGCACCCTAGCATGTCATGGAGACATGTAATGTGGGGACTGACAAAGTACCAGTAACAAGTGCCCAAAGAGTGATTGTCAATAACAAGGGACAAAGGTCCAGTGGAGGTTTCCCAAAATGTTTTATCATAGACATTTCATCCACTGCCTGGACTCCAACTGCTAATATGAAACCACCTGCCTCAAACCTCTTTGCTTTCAACTCTAGCATGGTATCCTGAACAGAAATTTTCCAGTACTCAAGACATTTTCCTCCTTAACAGTCAAAAAATGGCGGCATGCAAAAAATAAATTACGTTCATAACATCCAAGCACAAGAAAATAAACATAGAAAGATAAGACATTAACAAACATAGTATCCCAGATATCCTGTTCTTCTGCACACTCAACTGGACTGTACTCTTGACAAAGCCTTGGAGGTAGAAGTGTTGGGACCAAAACTACCATCTCTGCCCAAAGAAGATCCCACCACACAATCCTCTTCTTCAAGTGTGTCCTCTTCACTTGCATTTCCTCTCCAGATTGCAACCCTTTTGAGATTCCAAATACTTCCATCACAAGTCTTCGCTGTATTATGGAATAATTTGATGACCTTCATGGGCACTGTGAATGTAGACCACTCCATAGTTACAGTGGGAGCACTAGATACCTCATATTCACCTCTACATCATTCGTACATTTTCTTCTGTCATGCTGACATTTCCAGGCCATTGTGACATTTTGCTCTCAAGTTGTCATCACCAATGTAAACACCATTCCTTGCTCCAACTCATCCACTTGGGAACCAAT
This sequence comes from Lissotriton vulgaris, assembly GCF_964263255.1. Taxonomy (NCBI): domain Eukaryota; kingdom Metazoa; phylum Chordata; class Amphibia; order Caudata; family Salamandridae; genus Lissotriton; species Lissotriton vulgaris. Next base: position 779,697,234 of record NC_141698.1, on the reverse strand, counting down.
TCACGATCAGGCTTTTTTCCTCTCAACAGTTCATAAGGGGTTTTACCAGTGGTCTGATGAGGAGATAAATGATAGGCTACAACCTTATTCCATAAATCCTCCTTTTAGTCTGAACCTAACAGCCTGGTGAGCTGGATATCCTCCTTTATTGCTCTATTGAACCTTTCTAGAACCTTGTTTAGTTTAGACATTCTTCAATTTCTAGAGAACAAAGCTGCATCCTATTGTCTGTCAGAAATTTGTTCGAAAAATCCTCACTGTCAAACATGATCTACAAAAACCTTATGACACTACCAGAGGTAATATCGCTCCCTCGTTAGACTATATGCCACAAAGAATCTCAATGACCACCTGGTAGGGCGTGGAATGTTCACGATTGAGCTGTTTCCCTATGTCTAAAGACAACTTTAGCATGGTTGGTCAACTGCCTGACATAAACACATGGATGGTTCTCTTGTCCTGAGCATCTTGGCGCTAGAACAGCTCTGAAAACACACTCTGTTAGATCTTTTCACCTCCAAGTCAAAAGCGGGACACCACAAATCTAAATGGTAGTGATCTCTTCTGAATCCTCATGCAACTTGATCTGGTGATAGGTAAAATACTTGGCCTCTACCATCATTATGAGCATCTATGTGATATTTGACAAGGGATACCGATCTATCACCACTTCCTTATTGAGAGCACAGAGATCTACACATAACTATATGTCTCCATTGTCCTTCGTTCCTGTTATAACTGGTGCTAACCACTCAGTTACTCCTGCAGGTACAATCACCCATTCTTTACATAACTTATCTAGCTCTATTTTGACCACTTCAGTTATCAACATCAGCAGCCTTCTGACGGAACCGCTCTATCATCAGCCGCGGTAGCACTGTGCTGATGATGGAGCGGTTCCGTCATGGCCCGCCCGACGCGCCTGAGCGGTGCGGATTCCGCGCCTGTGCTGGGCGTTCCATTGAACGGGCGGGGCCATGACGGAACCGCTCCGTCACGAGCACAGCTCAACCGAGGCTGGTGACGGAGCGGTTCCGTCACCAGCATGGGCGCGGCGCGCGGCCCCCCTCCCCCCGCCCCCTTAGCGCTGCGGCAGAATAGCCGCCGCAGCGAAGGTGTTAAATGAAGCCTTAGGTGTTTTGATAGCCAGGCATATGGGCACTATAGAAGCTTTCCACTCACCTGTGTTGTTAAGATGCAGACACGGCTATGGGAATACAGTTATAAATGTAAATGTAAATGTATTTGAGCTTATATAGCGCACAGCTACCCGCAGTGGGTGTCCCGGCGCTTGCTTAGGGAACCCGTCCTGGTATTCCCCTGTGAGATAACCCCGGTAGGGTATCCACAAGGTGAAAGCAAGGCATCCCGCCGCTAGGGGCCATTGTGGAGATTAAGCAAGCCATTGCCCAGAGTCGCAGAGTGTGAACCCGTGAGTCTAGAAGGCACCGGAGCGAGAATTATCGAGTCCGTGGAATTTTTTAGCCCAAGACCCGCCGAGGCGGGGAATTGAACCCTGGTCCAGGGCCGATCTCAGCTTCCGGGTCTGCCGCCTCTAACCCGTGAGCCACACTTCTCCACAATTGAATCACCCTCACATGTCGTAAGCGCAGACAGTTGCTATAAGGTACGAAAAATGCACATAAACATGCCATTAAAATATGTGATCCTGTTTCTTTGATGCTTCAGAGTAACAAGCATTTAATTAGGAGACACACCAGTCAACATAATTTGCAGTAAAATGGGGCACAATGGGCAATAATAGAGTTAGAGCTCCCACTCCCCCCCCCCCATCCCCAGCTAGTGCATTTAACGTCACAAGCTGATTTTCCTCAAGTTTCTTGCAGCTGGTAATGGCCGCTCTTTTTGCACAGTGAGGCTTTTGCACTGCATTTTCAATGGTGACTAGAACTGCCCCAGGCATTGTGTCTTTACTGCCAAATGCAAAATGTAAGCAAGTGGCAAAATGTTTCGAGATCGGTTTATCATGCAAAATGTTTGCTGTCCAGCAGAAACAGTTTTTGTTATGTTATGTTATGTTATTTTGAGTCTTATACAGCGCTCAGCTACTCCGAAGAGTGTCCCGGCGCTAAAAACCTGAAGCGGTACAGAGCAGGCGAGAGAGGACAGACTTACTGAACAAAAAGCCACGATTTGAGGTCTTTCCTGAAGGCTAAAAGATTAACACTCTTCCTCAGAGACAGAGGCAAGGCGTTCCACAATTGTGGCGCCAGGCGTTTGAAAGAGCGGCCTCCAATACGGGCTCGCCTGATTGCTGGAACAAAGGCCAAGGCCAGGGAAGAAGACCTGAGCGACCTAGATGGCTGATAGAATTCCAGCCGTTTTCTGATGTATTTGGCACCAGAGCCATGAAGTGCCTTGAAGGCCAGAGTGAGCGCTTTAAAAACAATGCGTTTCCGAATTGGAAGCCAATGAAGTGTCTTTAAAAGGTCTCTAGCACTGGATCTCCGATGAAGACCAAAAATGGCATTCGCAGCAGAGTTTTGGACAATTTGCAGACGTGATAAAAGAAATTCCGGCAGGCCGAGATAAAGCACATTGGCGTAATCCAGGCGAGAACCTATCAGCGCCTGCACAGTGATTCTTCTGTGGGCCGGAGATAATAATGGAAGGAATTTCCTAAGCATTTTTAGGAGACCGAAACATTTGCCCACTAGGCCAAGGATCTGTGGTTTCAAGGTAAGACCATTGTCTACCTTCGCCCCAAGATTCTTGGCTGCCGAAGAGGCGGCAGAGGGTGAAAACATGGACGCTGGCCACCAAGACTTCCATCTCGGGTCAGAAGGGCACCCAAAGAAAAGCCCCTCGGATTTATCAGAATTGCACTTGAGGCAGTTGAGCTGAAGAATTTAATTGGCCCGTGCACAGCCTGTGTTTGAATTAAGTTCAATGAAACGTTGTTCAAGTTCAAATAGGTGCTCCTAAGGCAGAGTTCAAGTTCAAGTTCAAGTTCGAGCATTTGTATAGCGCACTACTCACCCAGAGGGTCTCAAGGCGCTGGGGGAAGGGGTTCAATATTTGTCGAATAGCCAGGTTTTGAGTTCTTTTCTGAAGGAGATGTGGTTCTGAGTAAGGCGGAGGTGGGTGGGGAGAGAGTTCCAGGTCTTGGCAGCCAGGAAGGAGAAGGATCTGCCACCCATGGTGGATTTCCGGATGCGCGGGATTGCGGCGAGGGCTTGATTGGACGATCTTAGTTGGCGGGTAGGTTTGTAGAAGGACAGTCGAGTGTTGAGGCATTCGGGTCCTAGGTTGTAGAGGGCTTTGTGTGCGTGGGTGAGAAGGCAGAAAGTAATTCTTTTGTTGACGGGTAGCCAGTGGAGGTCTTTTAGATGTCCGGAGATGTGATATTGGCGAGGGATGTCTAATATGAGTCTTGCTGACGCGTTTTGGATGCGCTGGAGTTTTTTCTGTAGTTTTGCTGAGATTCCGGCGTATAGTGTGTTACCATAATCAAATCGACTCGTGACCAAAGCGTGGGTGACAGTCTTTCTTGTCTCGAGGGGGATCCAGCGGAAGATCTTTTTGAGAATGCGAAGTACGTTGAAGCAGGAGGACGAGACGGCGTTGACTTGTCTGGACATCGAGAGAGAGGAGTCTAGGATGAAGCCAAGGTTACGTGCATGGTCTGTGGGTGTGGGTGCTGCGCCCAGAGCGGAAGGCCACCAAGAGTCGTCCCAGGCTGAGGGGGAAGATCCTAGGATGAGCACCTCCGTTTTGTCTGAGTTGAGTTTAAGGCAGCTATGTTTCATCCATTCGGCTACTTCTTTCATGCCTTCGTGAAGGTTGGTTTTGGCGGTGTTGGGGTCTTTGGTGAGGGAAAGGATTAATTGGGTGTCGTCGGCGTAAGAGATGATGTTAAGGTTGTGCTGACGCGCGATGGAGGCGAGAGGACTCATGTAGACGTTGAAGAGGGTGGGACTGAGTGATGATCCTTGTGGTACGTCGCAGATGACTTCGGTGGCCTTTGAGTAGAATGGTGGAAGTCGGACTCTTTGAGTTCTTCCAGCGAGGAATGAGATGATCCAGTCCAAGGCTTTTCCTTGTATGCCGATGTTGCTGAGGCAATGTATAAGGGTACTGTGGCAGACTGTGTCGAAAGCGGCGGATAGGTCGAGTAGGATGAGGGCCACTGTTTCTCCGTTGTCCAGGAGTGTTCGGATGTCGTCGGTCGCTGCAATGAGGGCGGTTTCGGTGCTGTGTTTTGAAGGACTGGGTTCTTTAAGACCCAGCGGTGCCAGGGCACAACACCTGAAACCTTCGTGGGTAACCTGCTCCGGCGTACGAATGACAGAGACACGGGACACTTCCTTCGGCGTCAAAGATTCAAGGTTTATTTACTGCAGGGAACACAGAAGTCACGACAAGTACAACACGTGCAACTTGGGGAGACTGCTTCAAATTGGTTCTGTAGATCGCTCCTTTTATACAGAATTTACCCATAAGACAACATGGTACACAAAAGTTTACAACCCGGTTCCCATAATTATCCCCCAGAGGGGTCGCTTTGGTCACTTTGATACACATAAGGTCCGGAACATAAGTGCGGAAACATTTGGCGGTTCCCAACTGTAAAAACCCATCTTCCCAACATTAGTGCATTCCAATCGGCAGTAAAACAGATCGAAATAGGAACGAAGACAGGTGCAGAGGAAAATGGAGACAGTGGGGAGATCGGAAAGGGTGTAAAAAGGGGAGGTATCGGGAAACACGAGATACAGGCATCAAAGGGACGTGCCTAATGAGATGCACGGCTGAAACAATAAACCGGCACGGCAAGATGAACCTCGAGCGGGGTCATCTGCCTTACAGTATCATCCCCCTCGTCATAAAGACACTTACAAAGGACATGCGTCTTCCGCAAATATCTTGGGAAGTCCCAGGGTCGCGAAGCGGACAACGTCCGTTCGCTGGCTACTTGAGGGCAAGAGACAAAATGGATGCCGTATCTAAGATGGAACCCATGGGTACAGATGAAAAACCCACATAACAAACGAACGGTTTAAGTTAGCACAGTGAAACTGCGCACACTTACTAAACTCGTCATTTGCGGTTCATAGATACCAGACTCGACTATATTCGTGCGAGTCGAAAACATCACTTACAATTGTCACGGAACCTCAGACGCTCCTTTTGCCCTCATGTAGGCAAGCACTAGTCGGAATCATACTCGATATTCATCAGACCATCCAGATGTTGTTGTAGCATAGCTCTGTCCAACCGAGTCCCCTTGGTAACAGGTGGCTGTCTCATACACGTTGTAGCACAAAGGCCACATAAGGCAGGACCGCACTGCACACAAAGGCAACACGTGAACAGGAATACCACAACGACTCCGATGATCATCAGAATCTTCCAACCCCAAGTCGACATCAGGCCCCAAAACCACCCAAGTAGCGTCCAATCCCCTACATCCACGTGTATGGATTCGGAGATCTTATGCAACTTCGAGATGGCTTGATAGACAGTCGGAGCGTTATCAGGAATGAAAATACAGCAGCTCGAATGGATCACCTTACATACCCCACCTCGATCTGCTAAGATCACGTCTAAAACCATACGGTTTTGTAATGTCATAAGTCTATCCGCCTGAAGTTCAGTGGTGATATTACCAAGGGCACTGGCAGTAATATTAGCTGTCGATTCTACCACTCGAGTCAACTGTCTCAGGTTCCTACTATTTACCATAGGTCCCCAAAACGGGAGGAAACCCTTGAAAAAGTCTCCTGCCTCTTGACCGGCAGTATCCTCTTCGCTAATCACGCCTCTCGCAACTCTAGTCTTGTGATAATCTGCATCTACGGTAAACGTCGGAGGCAACAAGTTTGCGATGAAGCATGAGCCCATGAAGTCAGAGGGCAACCATGCATACGCACGATCATGACAGATAAAGTATGTACCCTTGGCAGCCAGAAACACAGGGGAGGAGACTATCGGCAGAATGTAATTTTCAGTGCAAGCACTTTCTCCAAGTCGGGCTTTTGATCTTCGGCCACGACCTATTAGACAAAAATTACCAATGTGGGGTACGACCCATATCGGGGGCGAGCTTTTAAGCTGTTTTTCACTAGTGAACACACTATATTCGCCTCTACTCAGGACCCTATAGGCTTGTACCTCTTCTTCTGGAATAAGCGAGGGATCATAGATATCACTATCTAAATCCTCTATTGCTATAGACAAAGGTTTTTGGTACGAGGTAGGACCAGAGTAGGGGGAACGTGGTTCTCGAATGGGGTGGAAACCCAGTGCGCTTCGAAACATTGTTTGAAATGCTCGAGCAGACCCTTGGGAACTATACGGTAACACCAAATATGGAATTCCCTTATCCGTAGTGTGTGGCATCAACCCACACACCCAACAATTAGTAGTGTTAACCACTAACTGATGCTGATGAAGGAGCTGAATAAAGGAATTGTTGCGGAATTCTGCACGTCTAGCCTGCTCGTGTTCAGGTAAGATATGAAAAGAATGAGGAGAAGCAGTGGAGGTAAGTTTAGGGTCAGGGGTAGGAGTAAGTGTAGCAGATGGTAAGAAGTAAGACATCGTGCAATACACCCCACCCGCCAATAATGCAGAGATAGTCAAGAACAATACGACTATTTGGAACAAAAAGCATTTGGTACGACCGAGTTGCTGCAGCTTGAATCTATGTGCCTGAGCTTCTTCCAAGTTCATCAGCTTCGAGAATGCCATTTCCTATGACCGTCCGCAACGTTTCTTGACGCACTTCGTTCTGTGTAGCAGCAGTCGATCCCTAGGAGTTCCCAGGTACCGACGGTCTTTAACCTAGTGTCAAGACCTACTAACCAGAAGGAAGTACACGCGCGGCCCTACGGTCTTTATTTCTCAATTGTATATATGCGAAAACAATGTTTCTCAGCTGTGGAAGCAAAAAGCATAAGGAACGAAACTCAATGAATATATACAAAATAATTACAATAATACGAGTATTCAAACTGATCGTGGAAAACGGGATAATGCAATTGTCAAGGGACAGAACAGGATCTTTTATTAGTCTCTGGTGCTAGATCGCAAAAAGTATCGGGTTTTCCCAGGACGTGTCTGTTCGTCAAACAAAGGATCCGTTGAAGGGACAACGTCCTGTTGATCAGCTGAATGTTCTGGTCTTGAGTCCTTTGCTGACAAATGTTCAACAGTGCCTTTCTGCTGCACTGAGGATTCTCCGACTGGTTGCGCGTCGCTAAAAGGTACAAACGCCGGCAATCCTTCGGTTTCAGTTGATGCAATGCCTCTCCTCACCCACGAGTCTGCCGGCAACGGAATAGGGACTTTCTTGGTGTGGGTGGCGTGCACCCAATTCTTCCGTCCCTCAAGACGAACTGCAGTTCTCGTGGCGAGGAGGACCTGGTAGGGTCCAGTGAACCTGGGATCCAAATTGTTCTTGCGCGAAAAGTTTCGCGTTACCACCCAATCTCCAGGCTGGAGCTGGTGGCCTGGACCCTCCGTCTGCGTCGGCAATGCTTCGTGAACCTGTTGGTGAATTAACCTCAGTTTAGCAGTCAAGTCATGAAGATAATCAATCAACATTGGATACTCAAGATCACAGAAAATACCTGGCCTAGGAACCCCCCAAACATTCGCAGGACGACCGAACACTATTTCATAGGGACTAAGCCCTACTCGGGAGTGTACAGTCGCCCTAGTTGACAGTAACGCTAAGGGTAAAGCGTCAGGCCACGAGAGACCAGTCGTAGCCTGAATCTTCGCTAGCTTTAGTTTAAGGGTACCGTTATACCCTTCAACCAAACCAGCTGACTGGGGATGGTTGGCACTATGGAATTTCTGATTAATTCCAAGGCCCTTGCATACACTCTTCATCACACTCCCCACAAACTCACTTCCGTTATCGGACCACACAACCCTAGGCATTCCGTACCGAGGAAAGTATTCCTTCAGTAGGATTTTCGCAGTAGACAGAGCAGTATTGTCTTTGAGAGGATAGGCCTCGATCCATCGGGAGAATGCGCAAACCACAACTAAAACGTATTTCAGGTTATTGCATCGCTCCATATGGATGGAGTCCAATTGAATCACCTCAAAGGGACATGAAGGGGGAGCAAAACTACCAGGAGGAGTTGGGGTTCCCTTACCAGGATTGTACAACATACACACCATACAGTTCTTAACTAAGCGTTCAGAACATTTCGTAATACCATCATTCTTCCACACAGGAGACAGCAACTTGCAAATACCTTTTGCGCTAATATGTGCTAACCCATGCGCCATTGTCACAACAGCTAGCACATATGCATCCGGTAACATCCATCTTTTATGTTCCGACAAATCAACCCAACAACCATTCGCATCCAACTTTCCCATACTTTCTTTCCACTTCGCCTTTTCAGTCTCGGTGGCCTCATTCTGAATTGCTTTCACACTCTCGATAGTGTCCTCACACATACTCGATTCTGTAGGCCACCTAACCGAACTCGTCACATACATTCGAGTGCTAAGGTTTCGCGCAGTCTCCTTAGCAGTCTCATCCGCAAACGCATTACCACGACCAACATCATCCGTCACCTTACGATGCGCACTACATTTAACAATCGCCACTTGCTTAGGCAACGTAAGTGCATCCAAAAGATCATTCACAAGCTGGCCATGCTGAATCTTCGTACCATGCGATGTTAGAAAACCTCTCTCTCTCCACAACCGTCCAAAACTATGTGCGACGCCAAAGGCATATTGGCTATCGGTAAACACATTCACACGCTTCCCTTTCGCTAACACACACGCTCTAGTGAGAGCGATCAGCTCCGCAGCTTGGGCAGAATTCTGATTTAACCTCGCCGTCTCAACAACAGTATTCAACGTTACAACAGCATATGCAGTAGTCACATCGCCATTCGGCAACTTGAAACATGAACCATCCACATACAGTATTCCATCTGGGTCTTCCAATGGGGTGTTTTTAAGGTCCACTCGACCTTTCGTTTCCTCCTCTGTCCTCAAATAACAATCGTGTTCTGTTATTTCATCTGACTCTGAGCTAATTGGTAACAAAGTTGCCGGATTCAGAACATTGCAACGTTTTATCTGAATATGGCTTGCCAGCAGCGTCAGCTCGTACCCAGACAATCTCGCACTCGTCAAGTGCTGGGTTTTCGTACGATTTAAAAGAGTGTCAACTGCATGCGGAACCATCACCGTAAGCATATTATCCATGACCAATCCTGCTGATTGTCGGATAGAGACCGCAGCTGCCGCTGTTGCTCTCAAGCAACTCGGCAATGCTCTAGCTACTGGGTCCAAGGTCGAGGAAAAATATGCACATGGACGTTGCTTACCACCAAAAGGTTGCGTTAAGACACTCAACGCACAACCTTCCCTCTCGTGAACATATAATGTAAACGGCTTGCTATAGTCAGGAGTACCTAACACAGGAGCCGAACACAATGAATCACGTAATTCAGAAAAACTTTTCTGACATTCTTCCGTCCATGGTAAAGGAGTCGAAACATCCTTGCACGTAAGAGCTACCAATGGTTTCGCTAGTAATGAAAAATTTGGAATCCATTGCCTGCAGTACGACGTGATACCTAGAAAGGCACGCACATCTCTTTGGGTTGTTGGCACAGCCATTCGTGCAATTGCTGCAATTCTCTCTGGGGTCAACCGCCTTCCCTCCTTTGACAATAAGTGACCTAGATAGGTTACTTCTTGGCAACAATATTGGAGTTTAGAAGGTGACACCTTGTGATTTAACTCGCAGAGATGTTGCAGCAGCGATACCGTAGCAATTTTGCAAATGTCCTGAGTATCTGCAGCTACCAATAGGTCATCGACGTATTGGATTAAGGCCGCACCAGCCGGCAACCTAAACGCATCCAATTGACCCTTCAAGGCTTGACTGTAAATCGATGGACTTTCACAGTAGCCCTGAGGAGCGCGTTTAAACCGGAAGCTGCGTCCACCAAGAGAGAAACCGAAAAGGTCTCTGCTCTCTTCTGCAATCGGGATGCTGAAGAACGCATTCTTCAAATCAATCACCGAAAACCACGATGCAGAAGCTGGAATCGGAGTCAGTAGCGCCGTGATGTCAGGCACAACGGGGAACTGAGGAATCACAATTTTATTCACCTCCCGTAAATCGATAACGAAACGATAAACAGGTGGTTTCGAAGGATCAGTTCGTTTTAGAATGGGTAGTACAGGGCTGTTGCACACGTTTCCCCGTGTTTCCTCAATAACATCTTTCTCGATCAAATCATAGATGATCGCTAACAACGCTCGTTCACCATCAAGAGAGATACGATACTGGGGAATACGTGGCAATCGCACATTAGATTTCAACTGAACAACATAAGGAGAGATGTCAAGCAGGCCCACATCATTGGGACCTGTTGCCCACAAAGATGCAGGAAGAGAACTCAATTCCGGTGGAAGCTTATCGAGAGACAAGTACATGGGAGAGACAACCCTCTCTCCCAACGTAAGCTTTACACCAGCAGGAGAGCAATACAAAGTTGCATACAAACGTTTAAGCAAATCCAGGCCCAAAAGATTTTCACCACAGCCCGTGGTCAAAATCAACGGAGCTTCTAACTCACGAGGCCCAATTGTAAGGGGCAAAGGGCGCGAAACTGGATTGCTGACGGGGGCGCCAGAAAATCCAACGGAAACATTAGTTAAGCCAGACAAAGGTGCGCCAGGGAGTTTCGAATGCTTAATGGAACTTTTCGCTGCACCAGTGTCCAACAGAAAAGGCTCAACGACGCCCGATGTAGCAACTGCGACGTAAGGCCCTCTCTGATCAACCGGAACTGATACCACTCCCTCTCCTTGTCTATGGCTGTCCTAGTAATTACTGTCGTCAGTTCCCTGATCGACGTAATAATCGTCCACATTGTACTGCGCAGATCGTCCTTGCGACGATCCACGTTGATCAAAACAATTATCGGAATTGGAGGAGTTATCTGAACGATCATTCTGAGCACCACGACCTCTACCACGTGGTGCCTGCTGTGAACCACCACGACCTCCTCTAGATGAATTACCACTATTACGTTCGTTTAGAACAGGACAATTGAATTTGATATGTCCCTCCTGTCTACAATAAGCACATTGATTGTACCCTAACGAGGATCTTTGGGAAGAGGAGTCATTACGAGATTGTGATCGGGTTGATTGCGGCTGTGATCTATTTTGTTGCGAAGTATTCTGATTCGAACGTGGAGGATACGCTTGCTGAAGCAACACTTTAGTTTTAAGCTCTTTCGTCTTTTTATCAGCACGGTCGTTCTCTTCTTTCTCTCTGTTCTCATAATATTGTGCCGTGGCCAATATCTGAGCTGAAGTAGAAACGGCCCACGCACTTTCTGAATTCTTTAATTTATTGCTCAAATCGGGCAATAAGTTCGACACAAATTTATCCACGAACAACCTTTGACCACCCTCAGTGCTCATATCCTGACCACTATGATCAATGAATGCCTCCTCGAACCTCGTAAAGAAGTCGGAGACACTCTCGTCCTTCTTCTGTTTACAAGCTGACAATTTATCCCAATTCACTCTCATAGCTGGCATAAGAGTTTTCATTAAAGTAATTATTCTTTGAGGGAGATCAGTAATGAGTTGTTCAGGCTTAGCCCCACCAACTTGTCGGGCATCCGCCGCTACTATGGCAGCCCAAGCACCACCTAATTCATTCGGATGATTTTCCTGACGAATCTTAGCCCATACCGGTTGCGGTACGACATTGCCAAACAGCATGTCAATATCGGCTAGATTCATTACCGTAGCGTCTATGAGCTGCGACAGTTCTTTATAATACCCTGCAGGATTTTTGCGAGGGTCAGGCAAGGATTGCTTCACCTGCAACACTTCTGAGCGTTTCCATGGGAGATGTATCCATACTCTCTGGAAGAACGGCAAAATCGGGGGGTTTGCCCCTGGATTGCCAGGCATCCACACTGGCGGAACTTCTCGCATAGGAAACTGACCGGACTCATCTGGTTGTCTTTCAACATCTTCAACAAACAAGGCTTGAGGTATAGGAGTGGGACGGAAAGATAGCAACCGTTCAACCGCACGTCGAACGTTGGTATCCACTATCAGTCCAGTCGAGAACTGAAGCTGCAAATCAGACAAAGCGGTCAGCACCTCGTCAGGTGCATCGGCCGATATCTGATCACGAAGAACCTTACACATTTCCTCGAACACAAATCTTTGGGTTGGGACATTGAATTGACAAAACGTATCGAGTACAATACGTGGTGGATTTCTAAGGGGATGCGTCATCCAACCCATCGCCATATTATATAGCGAAGCGCGTTCCCTATTACCAGGAAGCTGACTACGTCTCTGAGGACCATCTGAACCAGCGGACCCAAAAACAGGTCCGAGCGAATGAAAGAAACTAGCCGCAAGAGGAGAATTACGACGACGAGTAGAGGGTGAAGTATAGGACACAGGACTAACAAGTGAAGGAGTAGAGACAGAAACAACAGCAGGAGTTAACAGAGCAGGAGCAGTAGCGGGAGCAGGAGTATGTGGAAGCGGAGGAGCAGTAGGGATAGCAACAGCCAAAGGAGCAGGAACAGTCGGAAGAACGGGTGCAGGTTGAGGAACAGGCAAAGGAAGAAAAGGTGCAGGAACAGGTACAGGGGGAATCACAGGAGCTGCGACACCCTGTACATACGGAGGTGGCGACTTCATAAGATAGGACATTAAAGGATCCTCAACTGCCTCTTCCTTCTTTTCCGACTCCGTAGGCAAAGTAGGATAACATTTATCTATAGTCATACGCTGTAGCCTGTCAAACACTTCCTTTTCCTTAACCTCCTTATCATGCTGAAATTGCTCTGCTTTCTTTACAATGGTAGCAACACCATCTCTCTGATTATGTTTAGTCTGTCTGATCTCTTTCTGTCGGGCTTCTTTACGCCACAACCGAAAGGCATCAAACATGGCCGGCCTTGACTTTCTCTCGAACAATTTAGCCTCTAAGTTATCTAAGATCGGGGTCTCAAAGCTACCGTGAGGTGGCCAACTAAGGACACCGTCCTTCTTTGTATAACGAATCCAATAATCATTGAAAGTAATCGGGCCTAGCCCATGTTTACTGTACAGTTCATAAGTCGGGGTTCCAACCGGAGGTATTGGACACGAGTCCTCCAATCGGGAATCCGCACCACAAGGTCTGAAACAACTAAACAAAGTACTACGACCAGGCATCTTGCACACTAGCCGAGTTTCACAAACTTCAAGGGTTACGGGATTTACCAAGTCCCAGCAAAGAACAAAAACCCTCGGTTTTTGGCGGCTGCAGTCGTCAAATAACACAACAAAGTACGCTAGCAAAGTGTCACCGACAAAAACACTCACACAGCGTCAACAACAAAAACACTCGCTAAAGTGTCAACAACTAAGGACTCTGGGAGCGACCCACAAATACTTAACTCAAAGATCGATGGCGTCACCAGGAAGGCCCGTCAATCGTCTCGCTATACCAAGGTCTACGCCAGGCGCCAAAACAGGTCTACAGTCAGGGCAGCAGTCCGTCGCAGCCGTCAGGAGGCGGGAATCTTCGCGGGAAAAGTCTTCGGGCCACTTATTTCGACAACAGGATCGATGAAGCGGAGTGCACCTTCCCTCGGAGATTTCACACGAAGTTCCTCACGATCGTCGGGCTTGGACCGGTACCACTGATGCAGCCCCACGTTGGGCGCCAACTGAAGGACTGGGTTCTTTAAGACCCAGCGGTGCCAGGGCACAACACCTGAAACCTTCGTGGGTAACCTGCTCCGGCGTACGAATGACAGAGACACGGGACACTTCCTTCGGCGTCAAAGATTCAAGGTTTATTTACTGCAGGGAACACAGAAGTCACGACAAGTACAACACGTGCAACTTGGGGAGACTGCTTCAAATTGGTTCTGTAGATCGCTCCTTTTATACAGAATTTACCCATAAGACAACATGGTACACAAAAGTTTACAACCCGGTTCCCATAATTATCCCCAGAGGGGTCGCTTTGGTCACTTTGATACACATAAGGTCCGGAACAAAAGTGCGGAAACATTTGGCGGTTCCCAACTGTAAAAACCCATCTTCCCAACATTAGTGCATTCCAATCGGCAGTAAAACAGATCGAAATAGGAACGAAGACAGGTGCAGAGGAAGATGGAGACAGTGGGGAGATCGGAAAGGGTGTAAAAAGGGGAGGTATCGGGAAACACGAGATACAGGCATCAAAGGGACGTGCCTAATGAGATGCACGGCTGAAACAATAAACCGGCACGGCAAGATGAACCTCGAGCGGGGTCATCTGCCTTACAGTATCATCCCCCTCGTCATAAAGACACTTACAAAGGACATGCGTCTTCCGCAAATATCTTGGGAAGTCCCAGGGTCGCGAAGCGGACAACGTCCGTTCGCTGGCTACTTGAGGGCAAGAGACAAAATGGATGCCGTATCTAAGATGGAACCCGTGGGTACAGATGAAAAACCCACATAACAAACGAACGGTTTAAGTTAGCACAGTGAAACTGCGCACACTTACTAAACTCGTCATTTGCGGTTCATAGATACCAGACTCGACTATATTCGTGCGAGTCGAAAACATCACTTACAATTGTCACGGAACCTCAGTTTGGCTCGAAACCCGGATTGGGATGGATCAAGGGAGTTGTTGGATTCGAGGAAGGCAGCGAGTTGGCTGTTGACGGCTTTCTCGAAGGTCTTTTAAAGACCTGCCAAGTACTCGGTGTGGCTGTGCGTGTCCCTGAAGCTGTTTCAGCCGGGCTCACATACACAGGCTCACATACACGAGCTGGGGGTGGAGGAGCTGGGTGGGGTGGGCGGGCTGGGGGAGCAAGCTGTAGTGTAGCCCTTTAAGTTCAATGGATGCTGTGCGCCCGGAGCTGTGGCTCCCTTGACACACATCCCCCGCCCCCAGCAGGGAGGCACAGAGATGCCCACCCATGAGTGGGAAAGAAGAATACGCAGAGAGATACTGATTCCCCACCCCCCATGAGAGAGGCACAGAAAAGGTGGGTGGATGAATGATAGGTGGATGTATGGATGTAAGGCTGAAGGATGGATGGATGTGTGAAAAGGTGGATGGATGAAAGGGTGGATGGATGGAAGGATGAAAGGGTAGATGGATGAAGGATGTATGGATGGATAAAAGGTTGCATGGATGAATGGTGGATGGATGGATGTGTAAAAAGATGGGTAGATGGATGATGGGTGAATGGATGGATGAAAGGGTGGATGGATGAATGATGGATATATGGATGAATGATGGATGTATGGATGGAAGGATAAAAGGATGGATGGATGAAGGATAGGTTGGTGAAGGATAGATGTATGGATGGAAGGATGAAAGGGTGGACAGACGAAGGATGGATGGGTGAAAGGGTGGATGGATGTATGGGTGGATAAAATGTTGCATGGATGAATGATGCATGGATGGATGTGTGAAAAGGTGGGGGGATGAATGATGGGTGGATGGATGGATGAAAGGGTGGGTGGATGGATGTATGGATGAAAGGGTGGATGGATGAAGGATGGATGTATGGATGGGAGGATGAAAGGGTGGATGGATGAAGGATGGATGTATGAATGGGAAGATGAAAGGGTGGATGGATGAATGATGGATGGATGTGTGAAAAGGTGGGTGGAAGGGTGGATGGATGTATGAATGGATAAAAGGTTGCATGGATGAATGATGGATGGATGTGTGAAAAGGTGGGTGGATGAATGATGGGTGGATGGATGGAAGGGTGGATGGGTTAAGGATGGATGTATGGATGGATGGAAGGATGAAAGGGTGGATGGATGAAGGATGGATGGATGTATGGATGGAAGGATGAAAGGGTGGATGGATGGATGTGTGAAAGGGTGGGTGGATGAATGATGGATGGATGCGATGAGGTCTAACAGGCGCATTTATGGTTGTCAAAAGTTGGTGATGAGGAGTACCAGTTTCTAGAAACGTTTGTCGGAAGGGGGTCCTTACGCCTAAAAAGGTTTTACAAGGGGGTCTCGGCATCAAAAAGTTTGAAGACCTCTGTCCTAAGGTGTCGCCCTCCACCCATGGGCGAGTAGAATCAAATGAAAAAGGAGTGTGATCAATTGGAAACTGATGACATCCCTTAGGGCACACTGGTAGACGGTGTAATCCTCCTCTATTATTCAAGAAGCAAACATGGATAAACTCTTCAAAACTTTCCATGTTTGCTTCTTGAATAATAGAGGAGGATAACACCGTCTACCAGTGTGCCCTTAGGGATGTCATCAGTTTCCAATTGATCACACGCCTTTTGCAGTTGAGCTGAAACCAGTCAAAAACCGCCCCAAGACAGTTTCTGATGCTCTCTCCATTGAAGTCTGAGTTCTTATCACAGGAGAAGAGGAGCTGGGTGTCGTCCGCATACAAAACGATCTGGGCACGTGGGACTCCGCCAGTGCCGCCAAAGGGGCCAAGTAGATGTTAAAAAGAGTAGGGCTCAAAATTGAGCCTGGGGAACTCCAACCTCCATTGACGGCATTACAGCAGAGAAAGGGGGGGCCCAGACCGTTTGTCGGCGGTCAGCAAGAAAGGACTCAAACCAGCTGTACACCGTCCCCCGCAGACCAATTTCTCGAAGTCTCAGAAGGAGACGGCTGTGGTGGACGGTGTCAAAAGCCGCCGAGAGATCAAGCATCACCATCATCGCCTTTCCCCCAGAGTCCAGGAACTCCTTAATTGCCTCCGTTACTTCCAACAGTTTGGTTTCCGTGCTCATATTAGCCCGGAAACCCGACTGGGTGTGGTGCAAGATGTTGTTCGTCTCCAAAAAATTAGCAAGGGACGAATGGGCGTGCTTCTCCACAACCTTAGCAAAAGTTGGGAGAAGAGAGATGGGTCCATAGTTGGCGTAGGCCAAGGGGTCGAGATTTGGCTTTTTCAGAAGTGGGAGAATAAGGGCCTGTTTCCAGGCCTGAGGGACCACTCCAGTGCTAAGAGATAAATTAAGCACAGGATTAATTAGAGGGTTGATCACTTGCGCGGTTTTTGCAAAAAATTTGGCCGGACAGGGATCCAACGGGGAACCTGACTTTAGTTTAATGAGGAGGTCCATGGACGCCGGCAAAGAAAGGGAAGGGAAGTTCGAGAGAGTGGGGCCCTCGGCTGCCGGGGGTAATGAGAAGAGAGTAGTGCAGGGAGCTACAGCAGTTCCAGAGGGCAAAAAAGAGGACTGGATATTTTTTATTTTGCTGGCGAAGAAATCAGCTAATTGAGTGACCCAAAGTTCAGAATGCGAGCATTTGGGTATGCTCGAAGAGGGAGATGTAAATTCCTTCACTATAGAGAATATTTCTTTGCTGGTGTTAGAGGCTGCCTCAATTCTTCTTGCAAAGTAGGATTTTTCTTCCAAGGTGATGTCTCTGTGATACATCTTGATGGATTCCCTGTAAGCCTCCTTGGATATTAAATCATAGTGACTGCGCCAAACTCTTTCAGCTTTCTTACTCTGCCGCCGCTTCTCCGACAAAGCTGATGTAAACCAGGGAGCTAAAGCCCGAAAATAATTTTTACGAACGGTCAAGGAGGGAGCTAGTTCATCCAGTCGCTTAACAAACCAAGTTTGCAAGCGAACAAGATCGGCCTCTAGGCAACCCGACAGCTGGCAAGGATAGGATAATAAGGCCTCTGCCAGCATGTCGGGAGAGACACTGTGGAGGGCTCGTGAAGTCAGAGATTTGCGGCCATGCCCGTTTGAAGACAATTTATCAGAGTGAATGATCTGGAAATTCACTAAAAAGTGGTCCAACCACAGGACTGACACTGGAGTGGATATGTCTATTGGGACAGTGGAGAAGACTTTATCAAGTGTATGGCCTTTGTTATGCGTGGGGGCAGAGAGATAAGGAATTAGTCCCAAAGGAGTGGTAGTGTCAATAATCTTGATAGTATCTACCTTTTTGTGGCAGGATCAGGACTCCGTGGTATGTATAGTACAGACCTCGCGCACAGACACTAGACATAGAAACATTTAGTGCTTGATTCTTGTTTTAGACCTAATGTTTAAAAATTGTAGTTCAGAGGAAAGGTTTTCCTGTGAATAGCTAGGTAAAATATTTGGTGTTTACAATTGCGCACCCAATAGTTAGATTTTGAAAAAACGCCATGTGTAGTGTCGCTGCTTCCCCCTTTTTTTTATGACATGATGCTTTATCTGTGTAAATTAATTCTGACAGGAAACCTGCTGTGATTCCCTCATTGTCTGCCATCTGCAGCCAGGAAATAGGCAGCAGCGTTTCAAGAGACGTCAGAACAGACTCGACAGCCGTGCCTTGGTGCCCAGTCCCGTTTCAGAAAGAGAGGGCCTTCGCATTGAGCAGACGCATTTCAGTCATCGTCTTCTCACGTCTGTGACAGAAATGTGACTTCATACCAAAATGGCAGCACGAAACCGAGGCCTGCTGTTTGCAACAGACTTTCCTCTCTTTGTGTCCGCCTCCAGATTTAAATTAGAAGGGTTCACTGCACGTGCATGAGTGGAGTGCCAAAGGGAGAGATGGATGCTATTCACGTGCCGCACCAGGCATCGCGAGGCTTTGTGCAGCAGGCAGACATACATGGGTGCATTTATGTGTATCTCACACAGTCAATTATCTGTAAGTAGAAGCCACTTGATGCAAAGTCATTATCTGATATGGACTGGGCTAAAATGTGTTTGCTCCAATGTGCATTACCAGAGGGTGTAGCAGGTGCAGTACACTGACGCCCAGAGGCATGAAGGGCCCACTGAATCCTGATTATTGCTGTATTTTATCATTCAAACAGTGGCCAGGTGGCCCCTTTCCTTTCTTGCACTAGGGCCGATGACACATTGGCAACACTACTGTATATTGAACGAGCCACCAAAATTATGCGATTAGATTTGCCTTGTCTTTTTCATGATGCATTCCTGCAGAAATTGGTGTTTGTGTTCTGATTCCTCCATGTTTTCTTCAAAAACTTCTCTTGGATGTTTCAACTGCTTTTATTAAGTGAGTGTCCTGGTGAAAACATGCTGATCCTGAGAGTTACCATAAATGTTGTAACCGTGATGGAAGCCAGCAACTCGAGCTATTTAATACCTTGTTCTCTGGAGAAGACTACATAGTACCCTATATACTAGTAGGCTAAATAGTGCTTATAAAGCGATACAAATATAGCTGAATATATTAATTACAAAATAAAAAAGAATGAGTTTTTATGTTCAGTGAGCTATCCAATAGCATCACTGAACCTTATTTTGTGATAATCTGTGTCAGTATATCTCAATCAATGGCAGATATGGGGCATTGTCAAAAATGGCATCACAAAACTAAAACGTGGTGTGCCTAACAGCCTCCCCTATCTGAATGTCCGCCTACAGGATTTCAATCAGCGTCGTTCATTGTACACACAAGAGTGCAGTGTAAGAGGGATAGGCAGATCCTAGTCACAGACTTTTGGAATAAATAGATGTGGGAGGCTTTGGTGCAGGGCCGGACTGGCCATTGCGGGCACCAGGCAATCCCCCGGTGCGCCGGTTTCGTGCCCCTGGGGGACGTTTTTGTTACAGGGTCGTTTTTGCAGCATAGCTGCAAAATCGACCCTGTACCAAAATTGGACGAAAACCGGCCCGGTAAAGAGCTCGGCGGCACCTCCAACCCCCCCAGCCCACCCCCGAGTGCTACTAAACTATTATTTGTTTATTATATAATTGATAGTTTATGAATTCCCTTTAATTTATGAATTCTTGGATCATTTTTTATTTTCAAAACCATACAGTATATTTAAATGTTTCTATTTTTCTTGGTATTTCATATTTTAGTAGCAGGATGTCGTCTTTTAAAAAAAATATATATATTTTTTGTCCTCATTTATCACAAGTATGCTCTGAAATAAAGAAGATGGGTCCGGTCAAACCAGTGGAAAGACAAAAGCACACCGAACACTCTGTACCGGAGGATGAGTACATTTTACCCCTGGGATCAGTTGTCAGAGTGACCTGCCTTGGTTTAACCGAAGCCCCTATTCTTCCTCTGCCAGTATAAATAGACTTAGCTGGGCTCCCGCCATAGCGGCCTACAGAGCGGGTTCATAATCATTGGACCAGTAATTGCATAGATTGTGTTTCTTGCAGTGACAAGGAACGGAAAGGGCAGAAACTCAGATAAGAAAAGAAGAGACAAGATAAAGAAAAGACAAAGTATTGTCCCCATCTAATGGAATTGTGAAAGGGAGGTGTGCCCATTATGTTATTAGAAAAAACTAGAGACATATTTTGTGAACCAGGTATCCTACAGATCCCAGAATTTTGTTTTTTTGACCCGTTTATGTGCTCGGTCAAGCTGTGAGATTCGCTGCACTGAGCCAATCCATTCAGTTTTTGTGGGGGAAGAGGGGAGAATCCATTTTACACACATATCCCTTTGCGATAAAAGTATCAGAACGAAAAAAAGCACCTTCTGGTTTGTAGAAAATATTAAGTTATCTATCTCAGTTGGAATCACCCCAAAGATAACTGAGGTTCCAGTCAGCCCAACCTCTCTACCCATAATATCAGAGATGATTTTACTCACATGATTCCAGAAGAGCTGAATTGAGGGACACTTCCAGAACATGTGGACCTCATTCACATTCTTTTCATCACATTTCGGGCACTTCTTTGTTACTACGTTCCCCATCTTTGACAGTTTCTGCAGCATCCAGTATGCCTTATGGACAGTAAAAAGATGGTTTCTCTTTAAAGGTGCAGCTTTCACATATGACCACAGAATAGTCATAAATAGGTGCCCTAAGGTTTCGAGGTCTTCACCCGGCAGGTCCTTCTTCCAGCTTTCTGAAAATGGATTCAACCTTTCCTCCCCGTTCTCGATCATCAGCCAGTACCATGCTGCCACCTCGTTCTGCCTAGTAGGTCTTATACAGATCTCATTCACCAGATCATGATTTCCTACTGTTTCCTTTACTATCGATTTCATCCAGCTCAAGATCTAATAGCATTTAGATTTTGAAACCAAGTTGTTTGATAGTTCGGAGAGGCACTGCCATGGGATCAGGTCATTGTCTACAATTAACTGCCCCCACTTAAGTATCCCGGCTTTACGTAGGGGAAGTGCAAGTGCATCCTGTAGGCATGCCGGGGTGCCTGGAGAGTCCTATTTGGTGCTACATCATTATAGTAAGGTATGCGCAGCACTGCCCTCACCTGCGACTAAACTCTAACTGTGGCTAGAAGCATTTCAGCCTGACAGTATTGAAAAATTTGGGGTGACCAAACTTTAAGAGGAAAGAGTCAGCTTGAATCCTGTGGGTAGCGGTTAAAGCCATGAAAAGAGGGCAGAAGGCCAAGCTGTATTTTAATAATTGGCGTGAGTTTTTCAGGTGAAAAGCACAGTAGTCTATATATAGGTCAGCTGTGGTAATGCCACTGTTGGCTTTTTTCCTCCTAAGCTTCCTCTGAGAGATTCTTGGGTTTTTCCTACCCCAGATAAAAGATGAGAATAGCCCCTGTACTTTTTTAAACCAAACTTTAGAGAATTCTAGTGGAATATAATTGAATAGAAAGGTGAATTTAAGTTAAATTAACATTTTTAGCAGGTTAGACCTACCCAAGATGGAAAGTGGGAGGATCTCCCATGCCTGAAGCTGTTGTTTCACGCTGATAGTTGTTTTATCAAAATTCACCTGAGCTATCTTGTCTATATTTTCAACTATTTGGACCCCAAGGTATCTTATTTTGATATTTTAGGAAATTGCTCTTATAAGTAGAGTTCCAAGTCAATAGCTCTGTTTTCTGCTGATTAATTGAGTAACCAGACAATTTTCCTTCAGGTGTTTCCTTATCTCGGGGAGTGAATGCTCTAATTTTCCCGTCAAGAACATGAGGTCGTCAGCATATAGACCTATTTTCTTTTCCCAACCTCTACACTTGAATGGGGAGATAGCCTGGCAGGATCCTAATTTGCATGCTAATGGTTCAATGTACATGTTGAACAAAAAGGGTGAAAGGGGGCAGCCCTGACAGGTCCCTCTGGAGTTTATAATTTGTTCTGTTAGGTTACTGTTAACGAGTACCCTGGCAGATGGATTTTTGTACAGGGCCCTCACTGCTGTCACAAAAGTTTCTCCTAAGTTAAAATGCTGGATCACTTTGATTAAAAAGGGCCAACTGACCCTATTGAAGACTTTTACTGCATCGAAAGTCATGATTGCTAGTGGGATCTCATGTAAGTTCGCCAGGTCGATTGTCCCAATAAGATCATGGGTTAATTCGTGTTGATTCCTCCCCTTCATGAAGCCCTTCTGATCTGGATTTATTATAGACCCTGCTATTTTGCCTAGCCTTTTAGTTAGAATCTGTGTATATATTTTATGGTCACAGTTCAGAAGGGAAATGGGCCTGTATGATTCACAAACCTGTGGATCTTTATTAGGTTTCAAACTGATGGTGATGGTGGCTTCGTTCCAAGACCAGTGGAGCTCCGAAGCCGATGTGAAAGCTGAATTAAATAATTAGAGCATAAATGGTTCTAGTTCTTCTTTGAGTAAATTATATATTTAGTTCGGAATGGAGTCAGGACCCGCAGCTTTTCTTTTCTTTAGGGTTTTAATGGTCTGTAGAACTTTTTGTAGTGTTATTTGGTTACTAAAATTATCTCTGTCGCAGTCTGATAGTGTGGGGAGTTGTAAGTCTGAGAGAAAAGCTTTGATATGCTCTTCGCTCGAGATTAGGTCTTCCGAATAGAGATTTAGAAAGAAACGGGCAAAGGCCTCCTCAATTTCTGTGTCCTATGAGATGGTTTTACCAGTAGTTGGGCATTTAAGACTCTTCTTCATATTCCTGACGTGGTCCACTTTAGATTTCATGCGAGGAATTTGCCACAAACCCATGGTGATACAGCTTACTTGCTTCCCATTTTCTTTTGCCTATTGCTTCCAGGTAGTCAGCGAACTCATTTTTAGCTGTGGATAATTTTTGTATATTGTTATGGTCATTTGGCACATGTTCTGGTGCCGCCTGCTTTGAAAGTATTGTTGCTTCTAGCGATTTAATTTCCTCTCTCATTTTTTTGTTTTGAGCTATTGAGAGAGAGGTTAATAGGCTTCTTACAAAGGCTTTATATGTATCCCAAACTATATGAGGGGATGCAGAATTGGTGGTAATTAAAAATAATTAATTTGTATCTTTTTTTAACCTATCAATAACTAATGGTTCGAGGAGTAATGTGCGATTTAGTGTCCATTTACATGGAGTAAGACTATTAGATGAAACAATTTCCAAGAGGACAGCCGAATGATCAGATAAATGTTCTGGGAGATGTGTAACATTGACCGTGGCCTTGCTAGTGATGTGATCTACTAGGAAGAAGTCAATCCTGGAGTGAATTCCAATTTTTTTGTTGTGGAAGGTAACATTTTCCCCTGATGTCCCCGAGTTGTGTCTCTTTTCTCTCCATATATCCAGAAGGCCTCTGTCTAACATTGATTGTTTTAAAACTTTTTGTGTGTATTGTGTAGCCCCTTTAGCTCTTTTAGACATAGAGTCATATGTGGGATCCAGGACCACATTAAAATACCCTTCCATTATAATGGAATCGTTTACGTCTACTAGATGGAGAAATAAAGATTGTATGTGGGTCGGGTCATCCATGTTAGGACCGTAATAGCCCACAAAAGTGAACCAAGAGCTGTTGATTTTTGCCCTGGCAATTGCCCATCTACCATGTGAGTCTACGGTGACATTCCCAAGAACTTCTTGTGTTGTGCTTTTAAAGATAATAGCCACTCCTTTCATGGGAGAAGTCTGCGTTGTATAAACGCAGTGCTCTATCCACTTTTGTGTTTTAAGAATGTCTACCCAATATTCTTTGCATAGGTGGGTTTCATGAATGAGCAAAACATCGTAATTCACGAGGCACAGGTATTCTAAAAATGTTCTTTTTCTGGAAAGAAGTCTGAGCCCATTCACGTTCCAAGAAAGAATTTTTAGGTTTTGTAATCTACCCAAATCTGTCATGAAGAAATAATTTGCTTAGGCGTGCTTTCTGTGACAAAGTTAAAACTTCAGGGATCTTTTTTTTTATAAATGAGTACTTTTTTTCACATATGCTCCCCCACTCAGTGCTTAAAAACTGTCCCTGTGCTTTTTGCTTTTTATTTTTGTTTTTATTTCTGTGCCCCCCCATCCTTTCCCACCCTGGGGAACCCTCCCTCAATTCTGGAGGCATACTGGAGTACCTCCTTTTCGGACTCTCTCCCTCTCAAGATGGACATAGGCATTTAATGATTTCCCAATTGGATTTGGTCTTAATCTGGTCGATCCAGGACCTCAATTTGTCTGGGTCCCTGAAGTTGTACATTTTATTTTTCCACATGACCTTTAGGGAGGCAGGGAATTGTAACTTAGCAGTGGCACTCAAGACCTTTAGTTCTTGTATATGTCTTCCCAGCTCCCACTGCCTGTCCTGTGTAGTGCGAGATATGTCTGACCTGATGCGAAAAGACCAGTCCCCCTTGTTGTATCCTCCCTTACTGAGACCCTTGCTAATTTCTTTGATTAAGTAAGTTTTAAAGTTTACTAGGATATTTCTGGGATTTTTTCTTCCAGGCCTTTAAGCGAATGGGTCTCGATGGACTCTTTGGATGTCGTTTTCCAGGGACTGTTTCTCCATCTCTGGGTAGAACTAATTTAGGAGATTGATGACAAAGGACCTTATGTCTCCACCCTCAAGATCTTCTGGGATATTTAGGATCCTGATATTATCCCTTCTGGCTTTATTCTCGAAACTTTCGGGCTTATCTGTCAGTTCTCTATCCTTCTGATTTAGTCTCAGAATCTCCGTTGTGTTTTTCTCTACTTGTTTAGAGAGGTCTTCTACCGCTGCTTCCACTACCTCAACTCTTCAAATTATCTCGTTGATTTTTAGTTCTAGTGTTTCGGAAACCCCTATGATCTTTTGCTGGTTATTCTCTGATACAGCAAATTTCTCTCTCATCTCTGATATCAGGGTAGATAGTAAAGTCTCGGTGGAGGGGTGCGTCGAAGAGTTAGAACCTAAACCTTACTCTCTCAGACCTTCTCCCTGCTCGGGCAGTTGACTCCATAGGGCGTTTGGATTATGATCTCACGTGGGACCAGGGCAGAGGCCAGAGTTGTGGGTGGTTGAAACTTGCTGGATTAAGACTTGT